>NW_024070209.1:39172461-39772461 GCF_014754425.2 Oryx dammah | reverse complement strand
TACACTTAGATTTTCTGCTGTGTGGGATTCAGAGCCCCTTACTCTCATGCTGTTGGGTTGGGAAGATCCCTTGGAGTAGGTAGTGGCAGCCCACTCTAGTATTCTTGCCTGGATAATTCCATGGATGGAGGAGCCTGGTGGGCTATGGTCCATGGGGTCTCAAAGAGTCACACACAACTGAGGATGCACACGTGCATGTGTCTGTATGTAAGTGCTTGTATCTAAAGGCAGATGAAAGAAAAAACACTAGAACTTCAGAAAGGGTCGTCTCTGAGCATTGAAATTACAGATAAATCCTTTCTCCTCTCTCCTTCCTTTCCTCCCTTCCTGCCTCCTTTTATCACTCCCTCTTCCTTCCTTCTTCCATGCATTGTTTAATTTTGAACAAAGAAATTATTTGCTGTATAATGAAAAAAGAATATAGTTACAAGGACTTCCCTGGTGGGCCATTGGTTAAGAATATGCCTCCCAGTATAGGGGACTCAGATTCAATCCCTCATGTGGGAACTAAGGTTGTACAAGCTGTGGGCAACTAAGTCCACGTGCCATCAGAGCCAAAAAAAAAAGGGTTGCAAGTTGCAGGTAACAGTGATTCCAAGTTAGATGCCCTAGGTTATACTTTAAGATTTCAAATTTACTACTTCTTTGTCTGGATCTCTAAAGGTTTTGCTTTCACCTTCAACAAGTTGTAGAGAACTACCCATTGTAGGTCTTCATTGGAAAATAAAATATGAAATTATTGGTACTCCAATCCAGGTCACAATGAGGTAAATAACATTTACGGAACACTATATGAGACAGACAGACCATTCATTGCTCTAGTTAGAGATGATAAATATATGACATTTGTCTACTTTCCCCTTTATATGACTATGGCAGACATGACTAATTGCATACAGTTCTTTTTGTGGGATGACAGAGTGGTCAGAGTGGTCCCTGGAGATGAAACCTCATTACCATTGCTCCTTTAGGAACTCCAAGTTATTTCCTTGGGTCAAGCCAGGCCATCGGAGTAGCCATATAAATAGTTATTTGCTTAGTCTTTTATAGATTCACATTCACTAATTTCTTTTTTAAAATGAATCCTAAACTTCTTATCAGAATCCAATTTAAAATTCATATTACATTATTGCATTTGTAATAAAGACATTTAAAGATCTTTTCTACTTAGTGGCCATGTATATGAATAAGTGATAGATATTTATTATTGTTATTGTTATGTCTTTTAGAATACACTGTTAAGAAAAGCTTTGTTTTCCATGCAGTTAGGCTCTGCCTTTCTTTTAATGAGGATTGTAATTGGTAACGTTTTTCTTTTAACCTTGAATTCTATATGCTCTGAGACAAATTTGAACATCAGCTGTTGCAGTTGTGTTCTCCTTTTTTGTTTGTTTGTTTGTTCCTTTCTTTAGCTTCATTGCCTTGTTACATAAAAGATTTGAGACAATAGTTTGACTTTCATGTTGCTATTTTCCCTTGTCTTATATTTCCTTGATTTTTCATTTTTTTATTTCATTGCTATTATATTTAAGAAGTCCAATAGCACTGAATCGTTTTGCAGATTATTTTTAAGTTGCTTTTTAAGAATTTCAAAGAGTCTCATAACTTGGATTTGACTTTAAAATGTGATATCTTGTTTGGCTGATATCTCTTAGATGCACCTTCTGATATGAATGATGTAGTTGGAAGAGCATTTGACTAAGATTTGGAAGACCTAATTATACTTAACTTGCGATTAATGATTTAGTGTCTCTAGAACTCATTCTCCAAAGGGGGGAAAAAAAAGGTTTAACCCCTGTGTTATAAAAACTAGTTGGTCGTACATATTATTATTTTTTAGCAAATTGCCTTTAATTTAGTGAATTTCAAAACACAAGCAAAATTACCAATCAATGGGGAAAGATACAGTATCTCCAAGTTCAAAATACATCTTGTAATTTTCTGGGAAAGAAAGTTCTTAGAGAAAGTCTTGTAAGAAAAAGAGCATTAAATTCCATTTGGCTAACATTTTTGTACTTTTTAGGGGGAATGTATCATAATAGCTGGAAATCTCAGGACCTCATATTCATTACATAGTTGTCATTACAGTTGTTAGAAGCTTGAGTTCATGAATATTTCTGTCAGAACATTTTTTACCAGAACTGCAACCAGACTGAAAGTTTACTTTGGAGGGCAGTAATGTATATAGTCATACTCTTAGAGGACTCTTCTCTGGGATTTTTTTGTCTCCTCTTCTTCACTTGGACCTCCCAGTGACCTCCAAGTGAAGGTTGATTGTACAAGATTAAAACAGTATAAACAGATTTGTTACAATTTGCAGAAGTGTTTATGCTAAGTGAATAATTGCAGTCTACCTCTAAATTTTCAGTGTAGTCCTTGAAGAAACTGAATGTCACATACTGGTAAATTTTATTGCTTATTTGTTGCTGTATAATAAATTACAAATAACTTTCCTATTCTGGCCATTCTTTAACTTTTGCAAACAATCAGAAACATGACAATAAAAACTAGAAATCTTCAATGTTTTAAATTACTCTCCTCAGCCATATCTAAATAGATACTGGACCACACAAGAAAACCATAGGTAATACTGATTAGAGAAGATAGGCATATAACTGGGAGTTATGATGGCTGAAATTTAAGGTCTCTCAAGTTTTAGGAGTCTTTATTAATCAAAATTTTATTCCAAATTTTATATTCTTTGCAAATGGCATAATTTCAGTGAGGGTGCATGTAGCATTCATTGTATGAATGAACACATCATGAAGACAGTTATTGATACTCTTTTCTTGCTTATTCCCTGTGATGACTTCCCCAGATTTTCAAGACTAAATTTCTTTATCACATGAAACAAACTAGAATCATTCATTTTGGACTGATTATTACCTAATGTTTCATGAACTATTCTGAACACTGAAGAAGAATATTTTTTTTTTATAGAATGTGAAATTTTACTCAAGGCATCTGCTGAGCAAGAGATCATTTTGATTAATAATTGGGGAATTTAAAATTCCAGGAACTTCCCTGGTGGTCCAGTGGTTGAGAATCTGCCTTCCAGTGCAGAGGATGCTAGTTCCATCCCTGGTGGGAGCTAAGATTCCACATGCTGCAGGGCAGCTAAGCCCGAGCACTGCACTGGAGAACCTGTGTGCCACAACTATTGAACCCGCAAGCTCTAGAGCCCATTCTCCACAACAAGAAAAGCCCATACACTGCAATGGAGACCTGGTGCAGCCAAAGATAAAGAAATAAAAATAAAAAAAAAATTAAATTCTAAATTGAACTTTAAAGTTTTGGGTTTTTCTAAATGAATTAATCTTTAACTCAATGTAGCCAGTTTCCTATGATGACGATGATTCTTATTGTTATTATTCTAGGGAATATAAACTCTCACATGTCTATTTGAACTCCAAATGTATCCTTATCTTTCAAAGTATAGGTCATTCAAAGTAATACTTGATAAATTGCATTCAAATAAAGTGCAGCTATAAGGAACACATTACTAGAATTATTTCTACATGTGGGTAGAAAAGGTCAGTTTTCATTCCAATCCCAAAGAAAGGTAATACCAAAGAATGTTCAAACAAATGCACAGTTGCACTCATTTCACATGCTAGCAAGGTCATGTTCAAAATCCTCCATGCTAGGCTCCAAGAGTATATAAACCAAGACTTTCAGATGTACACACTGGATTTAGAAAAGGTAGAGGAGTGTGTCTGCCCTCTGATGCCCTCTTGCAACACCTACCATCTTACTTGGGTTTCTCTTACCTTGGACGTGGGGTATCTCTTCACAGCTGCTCCAGCAAAGCACAGCCACTGCTCCTTACCTTGGACGAGGGGTATCTCCTTACCACCACCGTTCCTGACCTTCAACATGATATAGCTCCTCTAAGCCCTCCTGTGCCTGCTCAGCCACCGCTCCTTGGGTTGCTCCTCCCAGCCCCCGGCCCTGGCCTCGGGCTTGGGGTGGCTCCTCAGGGTCACTGCCACTGACCTCGGACGTGGGGTGGCTCCTCTTGGCCGCCACCCCTGACCTCGGACGCGGGGTGACTCTTCCCGGCCGTTCCTGTGCCGTCACAGCCTGGCACTTTGGGCCGCTGTCCCTGACTTTGGATGTGGGGTAGCTCTCGGCCAGGCTTAGTGCGCCGGCCCACTGCCACCACCACCTGCGCTTAGTGTCTAACTCAATGAAACCAAGCCATGCCTGTGGGACCACCCAAGACGGGTGGGTCATGGTGAAGGGGTCTGACAGAATGTGGTCCACTGGAGAAGGGAATGGCAAGCCATTTCAGTATTCTTGCCTTGAGAACCCCATGAACAGTATGAAAAGGCAAAATGATAGGATACCGAAAGAGGAACTCCCCGGGTCATTAGGTGCCCAATATGCTACAGGAGATCAGTGGAGAAATAACTCCAGAAAGAATGAAGGGATGGAACCAAAGCAAAAACAATACCCAGTTGTGGATGTGACTGGTGATAGAAGCAAGATCCGGTGCTGTAAAGAGCAATATTGCATAGGAACCTGGAATGTCAGGTCCATGAATCAAGGCAAATTGGAAGTGGTCAAACAAGAGATGGCAAGGGTGAACGTCGACATTCTAGGAATCAGCGAACTAAAATGGACTGGAATGGGTGAATTTAACTCAGATGACCATTATATCTACTACTGTGGGCAGGAATCCCTTAGAAGAAATGGAGTAGCCATCATGGTCAACAAAAGAATCTGAAATGCAGTACTTGGATGCAATCTCAAAAACGACAGAATGATCTCTGTTCGTCTCCAAGGAAAACCATTCAATATCACAGTTATTCAAGTCTATGCTCCAACCAGTAACGCTGAAGAAGCTGAAGTTGAACAGTTTTATGAAGACCTACAAGACCTTTTAGAACTAACACCCAAAAAAGATGTCCTTTTCTGCTGGCGATGGAATGAAACACCAACACTGCAGAGTGGTTTGAATCTTTATATTTTAACACTTGCTTCTTACAGCTAATTTATTTTATATCCCTTGCACAACAACCTACAGGGCAAGTTGCCAAGCACTATGATTCAGAGACTATACAGTGTACAGGCGCAGGGCGAGATAACCTTTACCTTGACTTATTTACTGCAGCTAAGACTTTGTTTTGGGGAACTTCCTTATCAACTTAGAATCCGTTTTGTCCCTGGGTCTGTTCCTTTTGAGGAATCAGAGAAACATCCTTGTGTGCAAGAAATGTTCTTTTCCCACAGGAACAAACAGAGGATTCTTAGCTGAACATCTCGTTTACAAGAATGTTCAGCCCTGGTTGAGAGTCTCATTTGCAAGCACTTCTCAACCTTCCTTATACCTTGTTCCCTACACTGGGCAGAACATCTCGTTTGCAAGAATGTTCAGCCCTGGTTGAGAGTCTCGTTTGCAAGCACTTCTCAAACTTCCTTATACCTTGTTCCCTACACTTTTCATTATAGGGGACTGGAATGCAAAAGTAGGAAGTCAAGAAACACCTGGAGTAACAGGCAAATTTGGCCTTGGAATGCGGAATGAAGCAGGGCAAAGGCTAATAGAGTTTTGCCAAGAAAATGCACTAGTCATAGCAAATACCCTCTTCCAACAACACAAGAGAAGACTCTACACATGGACATCACCAGATGGTCAACACTGAAATCAGATTGATTATATTCTTTGCAGCCAAAGATGGAGAAGCTCTATATAGTCAACAAAAACAAGACAGGGAGCTGACTGTGGCTCAGATCATGAACTCCTTATTGCCAAATTTAGACTCAAATTGAAGAAAGCAGGGAAAACCGCTAGACCATTCAGGTATGACCTAAATCAAATCCCTTATGACTATACAGTGGAAGTGAGAAATAGATTTAAGGGCCTAGATCTGATAGATAGAGTGCCTGATGAACTATGGAATGAGGTTTGTGACATTGTACAGGAGACAGGGATCAAGACCATCCCCATGGAAAAGAAATGCAAAAGAGCAAAATGGCTGTTTGAGGAGGCCTTACAAATAGCTGTGAAAAGAAGAGAGGCAAAAAGCAAAGGTGAAAAGGAACGATATAAGCGTCTACATGCAGAGTTCCAAAGAATAGCAAGAAGAGATAAGAAAGCCTTCTTCAGCGATCAATGCAAAGAAATAGAGGAAACAACAGAATGGGAAAGATTAGAGATCTCTTCAAGAAAACTATAGATACCAAGGGGATATTTCATGCAAAGATGGGCTCAATAAAGGACAGAAATGGTATGGACCTAACAGAAGCAGAAGATATTAAGAAGAGGTGACAACAATACATGGAAGAACTGTAAAAAAAAAGATCTTCACGACCCAGATAATCATGATGATGTGATCACTGATCTAGAGCCAGACATCTTGGAATGTGAAGTCAAGTAGGCCTTAGAAAGCATCACTATGAACAAAGCTAGTGGAGGTGATGGAATTCCAGTTGAGCTGTTTCAAATCCTGAAAGATGATGCTGTGAAAGTGCTGCACTCAATATGCCAGCAAATTTGGAAAACTCAGCAGTGGCCACAGGACTGAAAAGGTCAGTTTTCATTCCAGTTCCAAAGAAAGGCAATGCAAATGAATGCTCAAACTACTGCACAATTGCACTCATCTCACATGCTAGTAAAGTAATGCTCAGAATTCTCCAAGCCAGGCTACAGCAATATGTGAACCGCGAACTCCCTGATGTTCAAGCTGGTTTTAGAAAAGGCAGAGGAACCAGAGATCAAATTGCCAACATCTGCTGGATCATGGAAAAAGCAAGAGAGTTCCAGAAACACATCTATTTCTGCTTTATTGACTATGCCAAAGCCTTTGACTGTGTGGATTACAATAAACTGTGGAAAATTCTTCAAGAGATGGGAATACCAGACCACCTAACCTGCCTCTTGAGAAATTTGTATGCAGTTCAGGAAGCCACAGTTAGAACTGCACATGGAACAACAGACTGGTTCCAAATAGGAAAAGGAGTACATCAAGGCTGTATATTGTCACCCTGCTTATTTAACTTATATGCAGAGTACATCATGAGAAACGCTGGACTGGAAGAAACACAAGCTGGAATCAAGATTGCTGGGAGAAATATCAATCACCTCAGATATGCAGATGACACCACCCTTATGGCAGAAAGTGAAGAGAAGCTAAAAAGCCTCTTGATGAAAGTGAAAGAGGAGAGTGAAAAAGTTGGTTTAAAGCTCAACATTCAGAAATTGAAGATCATGGCATCTGGTCCCATCACTTCATGGGAAATAGATGAGGAAACAGTGGAAACAGTGTCAGACTTTATTTTTCTGGGCTCCAAAATCACTGTAGATGGTGACTGCAGCCATGAAATTAAAAGACGCTTGCTCCTTGGAAGAAAAGTTATGACCAACCTAGATAGTATATTCAAAAGCAGAGACATTACATTGCCGACTAAGGTCTGTCTAGTCAAGGCTATGGTTTTTCCTGTGGTCATGTATGGATGTGAGAGTTGGACTGTGAAGAAGCCTGAGCACCGAAGAATTGATGCTTTTGAACTGTGGTGTTGGAGAAGGCTCTTGAGAGTCCCTTGGAGTGCAGGGAGATCCAACCAGTCCATTCTGAAGGAGATCAACCCTGGGATTTCTTTGGAAGGAATGATGCTAAAGCTGAAGCTCCAGTACTTTGGCCACCTCATGAGAAGATTTGACTCATTGGAAAAGACTCTGATGCTGGGAGGGATTGGGGGCAGGAGGAGAAAGGGACGACAGAGGATGAGATGGCTGGATGGCATCACCGACTCGATGGACGTGAGTCTGAGTGAACTCTGGCAGATGGTGATGGACAGGGAAGCCTGGTGTGCTGTGATTCATGGGGTCACAAAGAGTCGGACACGACTGAGAGACTGAACTGAACTGAACTGAACTGAGAGGAACCAGAGATCAAATTGCCAACATCCATTGGATCATAGAAAAAGCAAGAGAATTCCAGAAAAACGTCTACTTCTGCTTCATTGGCAACACTAAATCCTTTGCCTGTGTGGATCACAACAAACTATCGAAAATTCTTAAAGAGCTAGGAATACCCAACCACCTTACCTGCCTCCTTAGAAACCTGTATGCAGGTCTAGAAGCAACAGTTAGAACTGGACATGGAACTATAGACTGGTTCCAAATTGGGAGAGAATTACATCAAGGCTGTATATTGTCACCTGCTTATTTCACTTATATACAGAGTATATCATTCAAAATTCTGGGCTGGAGGAAGCACAAGCTGGAATCAACATTGCAGGGAGATATATCAATCACCTCAGATATGCAGATGACACCACCCTTATGGCAGAAAGCGAAGAGGAACTTGATGAAGGTGAAACAGGAAAGTGAAAAAACTGACTTTAAACTCAACATTCAAAAAACCAAGATCATGGCATCTGGTCCCATCACTTCATGGCAAATAGATGGGTAAACAATGGAAACAGTGACAGATTTTATTTTCTTGGGCTCCAAAATCACTGCCAATGGTGACTGCAGCCATGAAATGAAAGGATACATGATCCTTGAAAGAAAAGCTATGACAAACCTAGACAGCATATTAAAAAGCAGAGAGATTACTTTGTTGACAAAGGTATTTAGTCAAAGCTATGGTTTTTCCAATAGTCATGTATGGATATGAGAGTTGGACCATAAAGAAAGCCGAGTGCCGAAGAATCGATGCTTTCAAATTGTGATAATGGAGAAGACTCTTGAGAATCCCTTGGACTGAAAGGAGGTAAAACCAGTCAATCCTAAAGGAAATCAGTCTTGAATATTTTATTGGAAGGACTGATGCTAAAGCTGAAGCTCCAATACTTTGGCCATCTGATGTGAAGAGCCAACTCATTGGAAAAGTCCCCGATGCTGGGAAAGATGGAAGGCAGAAGGAGAAGGGAATGACAGAGGACAAGATGGCTGGATGGCATCAGTGACTCAGTGGACATGCATTTGATCAAACTAACAATTCATGTAAAATCTGACAGACCTCCTCTAAAAACTCCAAAGAACTTTCCTTGGGTGATTTCCAGATGACCTGAAAACTTTGTGTTACTTTCCAAATATTATTTTTCCAAGGTACCATTCCTATGTGATGCTCTATTTTTGAAATCTGTAGTTATTCCTCAATCAGGAGCTGTTTTATCTATTCATGTCCCCCAAAAGACTTGTTGTTGTTCATTTGCCCAGTCACGTATGACTCTTTGTGACACTTTTTCTTTGGGGTGGTTTTGTTCTAGACCTCCTGTACAATATTAAGGACCTCTACCCATAATTCTTCAGTCACACTGTTAACTAAATCTAGTCCCTAGAATCTATTTGTTGCCTCTACTGCATTGGAAGGACTGATGTGGAAACTGAAACTCCAATACTTTGGCTACCTGATGCAAAGAGCTGACTCATTTGAAAATACCCTGATGCTGGGAAAGATTGAAGGCAGGAGGAGAAGGGGACGACAGAGGATGGGATGGCTGGATGGCATCACTGACTCAATGGACATGGGTTTGGGTAGACTCTGGGAGTTGGTGATGGACAAGGAGGCCTGGAATGCTGTGGCTCATGGGGTCACAAGGAGTCAGACATGACTGAGTGACTGAACTCAACTGCCTAAAAGAGTACTCATTCCTTTATTTGCTTTCTAAGTTCTAAAAAGTGTACTACTTATAAAACTAAAGATTTCAAGAACAGTTTAGAGAATATTTTATTTATATTGATTACTGTAGATTAGTAAAAACAATGAGGTAATTTCTTAGCAATATCTTAGAGATGACAAAGAATCTAAAAATATTCAGTTTAACACTGGAGTCCTCAGTGTTAATGGGTCTCCTGTGATGTCTAGCTGAAGAGTCAGTATGTCCTGAAAGATCATATCTGACTGTTGTTGTTCAGTTGCTAAGTTGTGTCTGTCTTGTGACGATATGGACTGCAGCACACCAGGATCCCCCGTTCTTTACTGTCTCCTGGAGTTTGTTCAAATTCATGTCCATTGCATTGATGATGCTATCGAACCATCTTGTCCTCTGCCATCCCCTTCTCCTTTGCCTTCTATCTTTCCCAGCATCCGAGTCTTTTCCAATGTGTTGACTCTGCATCAGGTGGCCAAAGTATTGGAACTTCAACCATCAGTCCTTCCAATTAATAGTCAGGGTCGATTCCCTTTAGGATTGACTGGTTTGATCTCTTTGCAGTCCAAGGACCTCTCAAGAGTCTTCTCCAGCATCATGATTTGAAAGCATCAGTTCTTTGATTCTCAGTCTTCTTTATGGTTTAACCCTCATATCTGTACATGACTACTGGGAAAACACATCATGTTACAGGAAGAAGAGTCTGTATTTCAGAGCATCAGTATCAGGACTTAGTTTCATCAGATTGGGGATAGGAACAATTCCTTCCAGTCAAAGGAGCAATGTTCTTTCTGTAACATTGAAATTCAGGAAAGAATTTTCCAACTTTATTGCCTCCTAGACAAATGAATTATTAAGATTAAGCCAACTAATCACATCCAGAAAAATAATAAACAAGCACTGGAAGTGCTGAAAGAGATGGAAAATTTGAGGGGGTGCATATATGTTTGGAGCAGAAGGCCACAGAAATTCTATTTAAATTCATCAAATGTTTCCTTTTTAATTTACTTTTGAGAATTTTTTTTCCCTTGGAAATCAGATGAACCTGGGCAAGAGATGTGGACAGTTCAGAGTTTCAGATCTAACTGATCCAAAGAATAACTTAGACTGAAGGTTGGGGAATTTGGGAACTCTGGCTTCCATCTGCTTTACTGACAGTTCAGTGGGCTTGTCCATAGAACATTAATTTCAGTATCTCCTGGGAAGGCTGACAAACACGGTTGCCTATTTAGAGTTATGTCTATGGCTATTCATCTAGTGTAGCTGAGCCTTTTGGCTGCCCGTCCTCTGGGACTCTGCTCAACACTGATCAACTCTCACCCAAAAGTTTATGTTGCTTGCCTACTCAGCTGGTGCCAACCCGAGCAAGACCTAGTGTTTCTCAGTGACCTTGCTAGCCCAAAATGAACAGTCATACCAGACATCTAATTTTGTTCTTTACTCCCACCAATGTAAGAGTTACCTCTCTTTTTGCTTGTGTTGAGATTTCCAATGATCCCTGGGGACACTTGAGCTGCAAGGGACTAAGGAGAACAAGGGGAATGATGGGTGATTTGTGAGTAAAGGCACATATGAAAAAATAGTGCCCAGCTAGAGGTTTTTATTTTTATTTTTAGCATCTTCCTCTTCTCCACCAAAGACTAGTAAGAATATGTACACATGTGTGATAGAACATTTAAAAGGGACATATCTTTCTGCCCCTTCATATTCTTTTTTGAAGAAGTCATTCAGAAGGGGAATAACTAGAAACTGGTATTTAATTTTTGCAGGAACGCTTGACGTGATAATATTTATGATGCTAGAGATGTCCTAGTAAGGACATGGTTGATGATTTTGGAGTTGACTATTAAGGATGAGTTTAGAAAATGAATTAGTAGTGGTGGACCACAAGAAGCAATTATGAGTGTTGTGGCATGACTGTGAACTGACCGTGAGTCACAAAGAGCATCACGGTTCTGGGTAAAACAAGTACTTCCCTTCTCAGTGCTTATCTTGGAGGATCTCTCTCTCTAACACGTGATTATATTTATTACCCTCTTTGCAAAACTCCTGCTGCTCTCCTAGTTTGTTTCTTCTCTAGTAAATCTTCTTAAATTCCTTCATTCTCTACAAATCTTCTGGTATGTAAAAATATAGTCACACACTTATCTCTCTTTGCTTTGGCAGTTTTATCAGACATTTTAGATTCAGCTCACTTTCATAATTAATATCAATCTTAACCAATCTTATTAGCTCACATCTAAAGACATTACTTTGCCAACTAAGGTCCATCTAGTCAAGGCTGTGGTTTTTCCAGTGGTCATGTATGGATGTGAGAGTTGGACTGTGAAGAAAGCTGAGCACCGAAGAATTGATGCTTTTGAACTGTGGTGTTGGAGAAGACTCTTGAGAGTCCCTTGGACTGCAAGGAGATCCAACCAGTCCATTCTGAAGGAGATCAGCCCTGGGATTTCTTTGGAAGCAATGATGCTGAAGCTGAAACTCCAGTACTTTGGCCACCTCATGTGAAGAGTTGACTCATTGGAAAAGACTCTGATGCTGGGAGGGATTGGGGGCAGGAGGAGAAGGGGACGACCGAGGATGAGATGGCTGGATGGCATCACTGATTCGATGGACGTGACTCTGAGTAAACTCTGCGAGTTGGTGATGGACAGGGAGGCCTGGCATGCTGTGATTCATGGGGTCACAAAGAGTCGGACACGAGTGAGCAACTGAACTGAACTGAAAGTTTCACTGTATTTTCACTGTATTTTTCTTTCTTTTCTCTCCTAATGACTTACTCCAGACTTTATTAATTTTGACCTAGATTCTTAGACTACTTCTTATATACATCTTTCATATAATCCTTTTTATGACCATCTCCTCTTGGAGATAAGCAAAGGAAAGCAGGGACTAAAATTGGAAAGATAACTTTTTTTGAAGAATATTGTTGATTATTTCTCCATTTCAGTGGATAAAGAGGTAAAGATTAGTGATCTGATTTAAAATCAAATAAGACTTATCTATGTTATTTGTTAAACTTTGCCTTCCAGAGTTGGATAAAGCAGTTGAGCAAACAAAGATTAAGTAACCAGTTTTTCCAAATGGATCTTGAGGAGAAGGAGGAACTCAGAGACTCCTTTTTGATATTAGCTGCCTTAGTGGTGATGAATAGATGATGAGTGTGCCTCAGAGTGAAAGAGTCACTAACATCATATTTATTATCAGTGTATACATCTTTGTTGAGAGCTATATACTGCTATATTACCTTTCTGAAATAAAGGTCATTCTCCTTAAAAACCAAAGGTTTTTTACATACTCTTCCTTGGTATATAAATAATAGAAATGATTTAATCAATGCTTTCTACAACTGTCCTTTCCCATATTTCTATCATCACTTTCTAGACCATCTTCTTTCTCCTCACCCAAGCCACATACCCTAAATAGCAGCTATTTTGGTCTGTTTGTTTGTTGTTTCTTGGTTATACCACATACTCACAATCTCTGGGCTTTTGCTCTAGTTTTAACCTTCCTTAGAATGTCCTTCTTCTGCACTTCAGAAGCATAGCTCTAGATCTGCCTTTTCTGAGAAATTTTCTTGAATCAAAAATTGTCACTCCTTTTTCTGAATTTCCATAGTATGTTGTTTTAATCTTGTTATACTGTAAGTCAGCTTTGGGATTCCCTAGTGGCTCAGTGATAAAGAATCTGCCTGCCAAGGCAAGAGGCACGAGCTTGATCCCTGGGTTGGGAAGATCCCCTGGAGAAGGAAATGGCAACCCACTCCAGGATTCTTGCCCAGGAAATCCTGTGGACAGAGAAGCCTGGGAAACTATAGTCCATGGGGTCTTAAAAGTGTTGTACATGATTTCGAGACCAAACAACAATGACAAATTCAACTTTGCCCTTAGGTTAACAAGTTCAATTCTGTTCTGTTAGGTCTCAATGAGTGTGTCAGGACCAAGATTTCAAATTTCCATTAACTATTCTAGGAAAAAAGTTCACAATTTTAAAATGAATATCAAGACCAATTTCCTTGTTGTTGTTGTTTAGGGGCTTCTATAATGAATTACTTCGTTCATTCATTTTATTCATCCAGGGACTGTGATAGGGATGTTAGCACTCTGTTAGTTGAATGAGAAATGATCTATAACTTCAAGGAGCTCAGATTTGTTAAAGGAAACAGATCCTTAAGTAAGTCGTTCAAAGCAAAGATGATATAGAGAATATAGATAGTTTCAAAGGACATAGACTGACCAACTGTGCTTGCAGAAATCAGGAAAGAGTTCACAGTGGTTTTGAAAGAGGAGTAGAGGCTGTCCAGTTTGAGAACGATATCAGAGTATTCATGATGACCTCAAACTGCAATGTAGAATTTGTCTAATTATAGAACTAGTAATCATTCTAGGAATTTAATTTTATGTGTAATTTTATGTGTGCGTGTTAAGTTCAAAACAAACAAACAAACAAAAAAAACAACAACAAAAAAAAACCTCTTCAGCACTGTGAGAGGGTGCTGAGTACAGTAATGAGGGAGAATAGGGAAGAATGTCCCATCTTAGGCCTCTCTTTTTAATATCTGCAAAGGGAGGAGTTAATAACTTGAACCTAAAGGTATACTGTTCAGAGACAAGTTTTGAGATTCTAGAAATAAACCTGCTAATTCAGAGATGAAATAACACAGTATATCACAGAATAGAAAGAATCATTCCCTCTCAAGCCCCAGTCCTCTAATTCTCTTCATACTAAAGTTTATTTCTGGCATCACAGCAACATTGATTGACTACTGACTGAGAGTGGAGCCTGACCATGCCTAACAGGCCAGCATGCTGATTTAGGACACAGACAACACAGGTGGATGTGGGGCTTGAATGTCCATCTGAGCACTTGTGAACCTGAGAAAACCCAAAAGGTGTTAGGTTTCTCTTTAAGGGCACTGGAAGGTGCAATAAGCCACTGATTCATAAGCATTTCTGTAAATGTGGCATCATTTGTACTCCAAACTTGGGGAGGCCTAGGGTGATTCAGATGATCAGCAAAGGTGCTTGACTGTTGGGAAAGAGTAATAGGAGCAGGTTATAGAAATTTACTTCTGAAGCATCACCGATTTGATGGATGTGAGTTTGAGTGGACTCCGGGAGATGGTGATGGACAGGGAGGCCTGGCGTGCTGCAGTTCATGGGGTCTCAAAGAGTCAGACACGACTGAGTAATTGAACTGAACTGAATCTTTTACTTCCTCAGAACGTGGATGTTGAACTTAAGTTTTGCAGCTGGAAATACTGCAGGCCATCAGTTTAGATACACCTTGATAGGAACCTAAGATTTTTTTTCCCCATGAGTTCTCAAGAAGCTTTGGGGACACACCTTGATAGGAACCGAAGATGTTTTCTTTCCATGAGTTCTCAAGCTTTTGGGAGACTGAGCTTGTGAAAGTAGAAGCATAATGATTGGGAAGCCAATCACTAATTTTGTGGCTTTGGACAAATCACTTAAATTCAGAGACTCATTTTCTTCATTTGTAAAATGGAGTCAATACTGAACTTGCCTAAGTTACTGTGAAGATTTGGGAACCTGAAGAACCTGATGGAATAGCCACCGATATGTAGTATTCACTTAATACATAATTGTGCTCTTACTATTGATATATTATTTTTTAATCTTACATGTTCATTATCTAAGTGAATGCTACAGTTATATTCCATAGGGCAGATTTAAGCTATAGAAAATTTTATCTTTTTAATAAATTGCATTTAAATAAATTCTTCTTTGCTGATTTATATAATTGATTACTAGCATTTAATAATTTTGTGCTTTACATATGCTTTACATGCTTTAGCTTAATGTGGAATAGTGAATATTTGATAAGGGGTGTTTTACCTTTATCAAATATTTACTATGACTCCCAAAACATATCTTGTTGAGAAATTCTAGGCATTTTTTCTTACTCCTGTACTTTTGCTGTCTTACATGAACTTCTTTGTATAAAGGATTTGAATGCAATTTGATCATCACCGCTGTATTGGTTATTAAGAGTATCAGAGATTCATTGCTACTAACAAATTCTGATTTATGTCTAACTCAGAGCATGCCAGAAAAAAAAAAAAGCAAAAAAACCAACAGTGGTTCTATTTCCATAATGAAAGAATGAAAGAAGGGAAATGAAAGTAGACACTTGTCTACTTGCCAGTGTTTATGTGCAACCATTGATTCCAAATGGAAAAACTTGTGAAATGCTTGTAAAATTCAGAAGACATAGCCTGTTTTGGATATCCTGATAAACTCAACAAATCACATTTTCTTTAAAAATCTATAGGTGAGTAGATGGTAGAGACCTTAAACTCTTAATTATGTCCATCCCCAAAACCTTCTAGCTGGTAAGATACTATTCCTTGGTTTCTATCTAGTGAGAAGACAGAAATTGGTAAAATAGTCATAAAGCTGCATGTTTTACAGGGACCATCAAATTAAATTTCATATGGAGTTTGAGCCAAGGGGAAAATGCACTTATGATGCAAGTATAAAACTTGGTTAAAAACTAAGGAAAAATGTCTTGCCCTTAAAACTTTTGTGAAAAATATATGCTTCCAAATAATAAATGGACCTGTTGAGGTCACATGTCTTTGTATGTCTTCTTCAGTGTTCTATTTTACAGAGCCCACAACTGTTATCTTAAAAAAAAAAAAAACTTACTTAAAAGATCAAGTATGGGAAAGAACTGAGTCGACAAAATATAGCAACTGTATTGTTCCCCATATCTTGGCAAAGAAATAAAGTCTTCAATGACTGAGTGTGAGAATATATTGATTAAAAAAACTGCAGCTGGTCTTATCATGTTTAAAGAAATGTTAGTAGCACTGACTTTTATAAACAAATTTATTACTGAGAATATCCATCCATCTGGATAAATACTTTTTATCTTTAAATAGTTGATATTTTCTTCATTTAAAATCAAAGTAAATGAACATATTATTGGGTTTGATTTCAGAGCGGTAATTCATTCCTGTCTTTCATATCCAGAAAAGCAGCTAAACTAAGTTAATACTATTCCTATGGCCAAGTAGCATTAGGACATTTTTGTAAGTGTCAGAGTGAAATCTTAGCATTTACTGTTCTTGTTTCTCAGTTGCTAAGTCATGTCTGCAGAGAAGGAAATGGCACCCCACTCCAGTACTCTTGCCTGGAAAATCCCATGGATGGAGAAGCCTAGTAGGCTGCAGTCCATGGGGTCGCTGAGGGTCGGACACGACTGAGCGACTTCACTTTCACTTTTCACCTTCATGCATTGGAGAAGGAAATGGCAACCCACTCCAGTGTTCTTGCCTGGAGAATCCCAGGGCCGGGGGAACCTGGTAGGCTGCTGTCTATGGGGTCGCACAGAGTCAGACATGACTGAAGTGACTTAGCAGCAGCAGCAAGTCATGTCTGACTCTTTGCGACCCCCTGAACTGTAGCCTGCCAGGCTCCTTTGTCCATAGGGTTTCCCAGGCAAGAATGCTAGAGTGGGTTGCTCTTTCCTCCTTCAAGGTATCTTCCCTGACCAGGGACAGAATCCACATCTCCTGCATTGGCAGGCAGATTCTTTAACATTTAGCTACCAGGGATGCCCAGCATTTGCTAGAAATACCCAAATAAGATTGCCAAAGATCATTAGTGTCAGGTAGTACAAGAATGAGACCACATTATCCTTTAAAATTCATTTCTCCCTAGTGTGTGTCATATAAACAAAATAATTGGTTAAGAGTTGGAAGTGATGTTCAGCCTTGCTTGATTGACAGGATGATATGCTTCCTGAGTACTCAAAGTAATTTTTAAAGTTTTTAGTTGAAGTAAGTTTCAGTTCAGTTCAGTCACTCAGTTGTGTCCTACTCTTCAAGACCCCATGAATCACAGCACACCAGGCCTCCCTGTCCATCACCAACTCCTGGAGTTCACTCAAACTCACATTCATCGAGTCGGTGATGTCATCCAGCCATCTCATCCTCGGTCGTCCCCTTCTCCTCCTGTCCCCAGTCCCTCCCAGCATCAGAGTCTTTTCCAGTGAGTCAACTCTTCGCATGAGGTGGCCAAAGTAGTGGAGTTTCAGCTTTAGCATCATTCCTTCCAAAGAACACCCAGGGTTCATCTCCTTCAGAATGGACTGGTTGGATCTCCTTGCAGTCCAAGGGACTCTCAAGAGTCTTCTCCACCACCACAGTTTAGACTTACAGAAAAGTCAGCTATTCCAAATGTTAATGTCTCATGAAAACTAAGAGATTAACATTGGTGTAATCCTATTGAATAAACTGCAGACTATTCACATTTAATTATTTTGTTTTAATTAAAATTATTTTTCATTTGTTTTTCCAAGGATCCAATTCAGGATCCCATAGCACAGGTAGTGTAATGTCTTTTGCATGTGCTCAATCACTCAGTTGTGTCTGACTCTTTGCAATCCCATGGTCTGTAGCCTGCCCAGCTCCTCTGTCCAGGGGATTATTCTAGGCAAGAATATTGGAGTAGGCTGTGAGTTCCTTCTCCAGGGGATTTTCCTGACCCAGGAATCGAATCCTTGTCTCCTCCATCTCCTGGCAGGCAGGCATTCTCTCCCACTGAGCCACTGGGAAAACCCCTGCAAGATCTTAGTCTCCTGTAATATGTGACAGTTCCATAGTCTTTCCCTGGAGAAGGAAATGGCAATCCACTCCAGTATCTTTCCTGGAAAATCCCATGGACGGAGGAGTCTGGTAGGCTACAGTCCATGGGGTTGCAAAGAGTTGGACATGACTGAGTGACTTCACTTTCCTTTTTCCTTTATGGGGTCTTTAAGTTAGTTTTTCAAAACACATTTACTTCCATTAACTTAACCAGTCATTATGAATGACTCCTGAGAGGTAGATAGGGTAATGAATAGTAATTGTTTTTCCATATAAGGAAGATGAATCCTAAACTAGTCAGGAAACATGCAGTGTATTTCAGTGACTGCAGAACTAACAGTAACCATTTGCTTCCAGGGCATGTGATGTTGCAACTTACAATATGAAATCTGCATTTGGTCTTCATCTACTTTCTGGCAGAGAGATTCTAAAACCCTTGAAATTTCTTAAGTAATGAGAGAGATAAATGTGTGTTTTGTTACATTACTGAGGCAGCTTTTGGAATGTGCCTAGATCACCTAAGAATGGGGGCGGGTCACCAAAGGAATCCACTCTGTGATTTGTTTTTAATTAGTTATTTTATTTATTTGGCTCTCTGGGTCTTAGCTGTGGCATGTGGGATATAGTTCCCTGACCAGGCCCCCTGCATTGGGAGCTTGAAGTCTTAGCCACTGAACTGCCAGGGAAGTCTCCAATTTTGTGATTTTAGTTTCATGTCTCCTGACTGTTGGAAAGGGGAGAGGGGCTGGATCAATGTCAGTGGCCAATGACTTAAGCAATTGCGCCAATGTAATGAAGCCTCTGCAAAAACCCCAAAGGACAGATTTTGAAGAGCTTCTAGGTTGGTGAACACTTGGGAGATTTGGGGACAATGACAAGCTTGGAGAAGACAAGAAAGCTCTCGGAAGGTAGT
Organism: Oryx dammah; assembly: GCF_014754425.2. Lineage (NCBI taxonomy): Eukaryota > Metazoa > Chordata > Mammalia > Artiodactyla > Bovidae > Oryx > Oryx dammah. Next base: position 39,753,328 of record NW_024070209.1, on the reverse strand, counting down.
GTCAGAAATGAATTCTCAGATCCCCAGAGGAGTATTGCTTGTTGGTGTGGAGAAGCACCCCTTACACACACACACACACACACAGCACCCCTTACACACACACACAGACACACACACACACGAATTGGTTACTGGAACACCAGTTCTCAACACACACAGGAATTGATTACCAGAACACCAATTCTCAGCACAAAATATTCTGGCTTTTTGTGCACAAAGTAAAATATGATAGACTCCTCTTCTTTTTCTCAGAACAAATAACAATCTTCCTTTCTGAAGGGCAGAAAAATCCATAAAGTTATTATCTCTACAATATTAATAAAAGGGTGTGTATGTGTATGGTTGGGAAAATAGAAGAAGAGTTAAAGATAATCTAAGAATCTTTTGTGAACCTGCATACTCCCTCTTCCTCCAGAAACTTTAGACAAAACTGGAAGAAGTTCAAATGGTTTGGGACTGCCTTCCCCCACCTCTTTTTTTTTTTTTTTTAATTTGCCTTTTTTTTCTGGGATACTCTGGCCAAAGACTAACAAGCAGTGAAATGGCAAAAGGCAGGCAGCAGGCAGGAAGAGTAGAAGCAAATGGCTGGGATAAAACACAAACTGTGATTAGGCTCTGAATAATCAGGAGTTGCATTGTAGCTTGTTATACATATTCCATGGTCATAATTTGATATTTGCAACAAAAAGGAAAAGAAGAATCCTCTTTAAAAAAAACAAGTTCATGTTGACTGCGTAAGTCTGCCTAGCCTTTTCACTCAAAATAATACCTGTTTACCTTTCTAATCCTCTCCATGGGGTCTAGTTATTTGCACTTAGCATATTTGAGGGAACTGAGGAGTGATTCACATTATCATTTTAATGGTACATGGATTCTTTCATTATGTAGTTGGTTCACATACATCAACATTTTAAATTTTGGACATTCTAAAATACATTTGGCAAACTGCTAAGGAGAAAACCGTCTGTGAGCCTGTAGGAACTAAAACCTGGTACATGTCTGAACAAATGCAAAAGTCCCATTTGTGCTGTTCAGCTTTATAAGTTATGTAGCTTTATGTGACCCTTTAAAAAATTTTTCAAGTGGTTTTGAATTATCATTAAAAGGTGATCAGTGATAATTGTCTTAATGATAGTGCTCATATGGAAAAAAAATATCGCTCAGCAGAACCCTTTTCTAACCTATGATATGATTTTTATTTTTACAAAAAGCAAGACATTTAAAAGTTACTTATTAAAGGCCAAATGATAACACAACTTGCAAAGGGACTTTTAATTTCATAATGATGCAGATTTTTGATCATAAAATAAGACCCAAGACCAGCTCTTAATTATTTATAGATTGATTCTGCCATTTGTGTTATCCAGTTTCCTTACTTTGGCTAGGAGGGCAGAAATAGGTGGAGAAGCTGAAATAAATCAGCTCCTTTATATTTTATCATCAGTCGTAAAAAGTCTGGTGTGATATAAAGTTTTAAAATTATCTATGCCATTTGACCCATTATTATGGATAAGTGAAAGCATGCCATAATTGAGAAGAGGAAAAAAAACACTTATTGAATAATTGTTCCAGACACAATGCTAGGCTTTTTGAATATATCACCTAGTGTTCATAGCAATCCTGTATAGTATTTATGATCATCATCTTTTACAGAGGTAGAAATTAAGGCTCAGATAGCTGAAATCACTTACCAACTCAAATGGATAGAAAGTGGCAAGGCTGGGCTTAAAATGTCCCTGGCTTTCCTTACAATTCATGTGCTTTTCTATAGAATGGGTCACTTGTACTCTGACTGTTCCTTGATGCAAGCTATATAAATTAAAATGCTTTTCTGCCCATGGATGCAAATTGGGAATGTGGGCTAATTTTAATATCACACAATGAAGAATAATGGCTACCCTTTCCTAGGATCCCTATGTAAAGGTATTTAGAAAATGCATTCCACTCCATGAATGTCACTGTTTTGTAACCTCTGTGGAAAAACTACTGAAAGTCTGTGAGACTGGAAAGCAATACATATTTTCTGTACAACAATATGGGAAAAAATGCTCATGCCCCTGAGGCCCAGCAAATGTATATTTTTGTGGTTATCAGAAATTAACATACAAAGATACTCATCTTAATGATATTTATAACAGTGTAAAATTGTAAATGATGCAGATGCTCAGTAGCTTGAAAAAAGAGTAAATATTCTATAAAATCATACATACTTGGATATATTTTGCAGTCATTAAAAATACATTTCAAAGAATATTTAGTAACAAGGAGAAAATCATCTAACTATGATTTTCAGGTGCTGTATAAATATGCATCAAATGAGTAAATGGAATAGGAAGTTCAAGATAGCGCACATCATGAGAAACAACGTTTTCCGAATTAGATAGCATAAAGGCATATTATTTTTCTTTTCGCTTAAGGTAAATGTTTTTTGCAGTAGAACATACACACTGTACAAATCATTAATGGCTCATTGAATTCTTACAACTCAGTTAATTCTTACGAAAGGAAACATTCATATGAGCACAACACAGTCAAGAAATACAGTAATAGCAGTGGCCCCAGATGCCTCCTACATGCCCCACCATATCATTGCCCCCCAAGCCCAAATGTAGCCACTGCATTCTAGATATAATTACATATTTCTAAACCTCCGAAGCGAAAGTGAAAGTCAGTCAGTCGTGTCCGACTCTTTATGACCCCATGTACTATACAGTCCATGGAATTCTCCAGGCCAGAATACTGGAGTGGGTAGCCTTTCCCTTCGCCAGGGGATCTTCCCAACCCAGGAATCGAACTCAGGTCTCCCACATTGATGGCGGATTCTTTACCAGCTGAGCCACAAGGGAAGCCCTTAAACTTCCAAACCTGCCTATATTTGAATTTTGTATAAGAGTCATCTATTGGGTATTCTTCTGTCTAGGAAACTTTCTCAGCATTATGCTTATGAAATTCACCAATGTGGTTGTATATAGCAATATTTTATTCATTATCAAAGCTGTTTATTATTATCTTATGTATTTGAATATCTGTGTATCTGGTTACTCTAGTACATGCCTTTGGGTGTACATGTATATGCATTTCTGATATACCTGAAAATGAGCCTATGGGGCCATGTGGTGTGTGTATTCAGCTAGACACCACCAGTTAGTTTTCTGAAGTAGCTATACCAATGGGCAGATGCCATCAGCAGAGTGTGAGAGCTCCAGTTTTACAAAGCTCATCATTACTTTGAATTATCAGTGGTTTCTAATTGTAGCTATTCTGAAGGATATACAGTAGAAATTCACTGTGGTATTAATTTATATTTCTCAGATGAATAATGAAGTTTTCTTTGGATGATTATTGGTCATTTTGATGTTTACATTTGTGAAGTGTCCATTCAAGCTATTTGCCCATTTTTCTGTTTTTGCCTTTTTTTTTTTTTAATGAATACAGGGATTACTTTGATGAACTGAATTCAGGATATATATTAAATATGTGTATTTCAGATATATTCTTCTACCATATTGCTTATAATTTTGCTCTCTTAATGGTGGCTTTACATACAATGAACTTGTTATTTTTAACACAGTCCAATTTATTCATCTTTTCCTTTATAGTTGGGCTTTTCGTTTCCTATGGAAAAAAGCTGAGCAACACAGTATCCTATGTTAAGTTGTAGAGGCTTTATTGTTTTATTTTTCACAATAGGTATATGAATCAGGCTTCATATTTTAATATTTTCACTTTGACTTAGCACCTATAATTGAAAAGATAATTCTTTTACTGCATGGTTGTATATAGGCTCTATTGCTTGTTTTATAAATCAAGATACTGTGTATATGTGGATATGTTTATGAATGTTTTCTAGTCTCTGTATTTTGTCCTATAGCCTGTGTGTCTGTCTTTGGAGTAATACCACAACTTCTACTACTAAAGGTGTATAGTCTTCTTGCTCATGTGAAGTTCAAGACTTTCATAATTATTCTAGATTATCTTATTATCTCTGGCTCTTTATGTTTCTGTTGAGTATAAATATGTATTTTTAATTTTCATGCTATTAATAAGGTGAATTGTACTGAAAGATATAAGCATCTGAATGCAGAGTTCCAAAGAATAGCAAAAAGAGATAATAAAGCCTTCCTCAGCGATCAATGCAAAGAAATAGAGGAAAACAACAGAACGGGAAAGACTAGAGATCTCTTCAAGAAAATTAGAGATACCAAGGAAATATTTCATGCAAAGATGGGCTTGATAAAGGACAGAAATGGTATGGACCTAACAGAAGCAGAAGATATGAAGAAGAGGTGGCAAGAATACACAGAAGAACTGTACAAAAAAGATCTTCAGGACCCAGATAATCACAATAATGTGACCATTGACCTAGAGCCAGACACCCTGGAATGTGAAGTCAAGTGGGCCTTAAAGCATCACTAAGAACAAAGCTAGTGGAGGTGATGGAATTCCAGTTGAGCTGTTTCAAATCCTGAAAGATGATGCTGTGAAAGTGTTACACTCAATATGCCAGCAAATTTGGAAAACTCAGCAGTGGCCACAGGACTGGAAAAGGTCAGTTTTCATTCCAGTCCCAAAGAAAGGCAATGCCAAAGAGTGCTCAAACTACTGCACAATTGCACTCATCTCACATGCTAGTAAAGTAATACTCAAAATTCTCCAAGCCAGGCTTCAGCAATACGTGAACTGTGAACTTCCTGATGTTCAAGCTGGTTTTAGAAAAGGCAGAGGAACCAGAGATCAAATTGCCAACATCTGCTGGATCATGGAAACAGCAAGAGAGTTCCAGAAAAACATCTATTTCTGCTTTATTGACTATGCCAAAGCCTTTGACTGTGTGGATCACAAGAAACTGTGGAAAATTCTGAAAGAGATGGGAATACCAGACCACCTGACCTGCCTCATGAGAAACCTATATGCAGGTCAGGAAGCAACAGTTAGAACTGGACATGAAATAACAGACTGATTCCAAATAGGAAAAGGAGTATGTCAAGACTGTATATTGTCACCCTGCTTATTTAACTTATATGCAGAGTACATCATGAGAAGTGCTGGGCTAGAAGAAGCACAAGTTGGAATCAGGATGGCTGGGAGAAATATCAATCACCTCAGATCTGCAGATGACACCACTCTTATGGCAGAAAGTGAAGAGGAACTAAAAAGCCTCTTGATGAAAGTGAAAGAGGAGAGTGAAAAAGTTGGCTTCATGCTCAACATTCAGAAAACGAAGATCATGGAATCTGGTCCCATCACTTCATGGGAAATAGATGGGGAAACAATGGCAGACATATTTTGGGGAGCTCCAAAATCACTGCAGATGGTGATTGAAGCCATGACATTAAAAGATGCTTACTCCTTGGAAGGAAACTTATGACCAACCTAGATAGCATATTGGAAAGCGGAGACATTACTTTGCCAACAAAGGTCCATCTAGTCAAGGCTATGGTCTTTCCAGTGGTCATGTATGGATGTGAGAGTTGGACTGTGAAGAAAGCTGAGTGCTGAAGAATTGATGCTTTTGAACTGTGGTGTTGGAGAAGACTCTTGAGAGTCCCTTGGACTGCAAGGAGATCCATCCAGTCCATTCTAAAGGAGATCAGTCCTGGGATTTCTTTGGAAGGACTGATGCTGAAGCTGAAACTCCAGTACTTCGGCCACCTCATGCGAACAGTTGACTCATTGGAAAAGACCTTGATGCTGGGAGGGATTGGGGGCAGGATGAGAAGGGGACGACAGAGGATCAGATGGCTGGATGGCATCACCAACTTGATGGACGTGAGTTTGAGTGAACTCTGGGAGATGGTGATGGACAGGGAGGCCTGGAGTGCTGCAATTCATGGGGTCGCAAAGAGTTGGACATGACTGAGTGACTGATCTGAACTGAACTGAACCGTGCATTCCTAGGGGAAAAAACAGCCTGTTTGTGATATGCTTTTCTTTTTAATATATTTCTAGATTTCATCTGCTGGTATATTTTTTAGAATTATTGTATCAATGTTCATAATAATTAGGCTTATTTCCCCCTTCTTTAAATAGCTTCATCAGGTCATGGCATCATGATTAAACTGGTTTCAAAAACTGTTCTCTTCTTTTTTTTCTGGGAAGATTGGTGTAAGATTGGTGCTATTTCTTAAAAGTTTAAAAGACTAGCACTGAAGCTGTCTGAGCTAGAGATTTGTCTGTAGAAAGAGTTTTAAAAACTTATTCAATTTATTTAACAGATTTAGTAATAGCATATTAGAAAGCAGAGACATTACTTTGGCAACAAAGGTCCATCTAGTCAAGGCTGTGGTTTTTCCAGTGGTCATGTATGCATGTGAGAGTTGCACTGTGAAGAAAGCTGAGTGCTGAAGAATTGATGCTTTTGAACTGTGGTGTTGGAGAAGACCCTTGAGAGTCCCTTGGACTGCAAGAAGATCCAACCAGTCCATCCTAAAGGAGATCAACCCTGGGATTTCTTTGGAAGGAATGATGCTAAAGCTGAAACTCCAGTACTTTGGCCACCTCATGCAAAGAGTTGACTCACTGGAAAAGACTCTGATGCTGGGAGGATTGGGGACAGGATGAGAAGGGGACGACAGAGGATGAGATGGCTGGATGGCATCACTGACTCGATGGACATGAGTTTGAGTGAACTCCGGGAGTGAATTCATGGGGTTGCAGAATCGGACATGACTGAGTGTCTGAACTGAACTGAATACTGAAATATGCTATTTCTTCTTGTGTTCATTTTTTAAGTTGTACTTTTCAAGCAATTTCCCATTTCACCTAAAATTTCAAATTTATTGGCAAATTTTGGTCATAAGCTCTTGATTATATTTTTAGTATGTATAAATTTAGACTAATATTCTTTTTTACTCTCAACATTTTTTAAAATGTCTTGTTCAGGGTTAAACAATTATGTTATTTTTCCCCAAAAGCTGAACATTGACTTTTGTATTGGTTTCCTATTGCAATGTAACAAAGTACTACAAACTTAGTGGCTTACGACAACACAACAGTATTCTCTTACAGTTCTGAAAGCCACATATCCAAAGTCACTTTCACTGGGCCAGAATTAATGGTTTCAGTTAGTCTGTACTCACTCTGGCACCTTTTCCAGTGTCTAGAGTTGTGGTAGTGCCTTCCTTGGTTTGTGGCCTTTCCTCTATCTTCATAGCCCAAGTATATCATCTTGGTTTCAGTTGTCTCATTACCTTCTGTCTCTGTAGTCAGATATTTCTTTGCCTTCCTCTTATGAAACACTTGTGATTACATACAGGGTTTACCCAAATAATTGAGAATAATCTGCCATTCTTAAGATCCTTAATTTTGTCACCTCTATAGTCCCTTTTGTCGCATGAGGTAACATCCAAAGGTTGCAGGGATTAAGACCCAGATATTTTATATTTAGAGGCCATTATTCAGCCCACCAGAGACTTGTTGATTGTTTTTCTATTGTAATTGTTGCATATGTTATTAATTCTGCCCTTATTTTTTGTTATTTTTCTATTCTTCTGGTTTCACTTGCTTTTCCCCCTCCTAACCTCTTTTGATAGATACTTAGATAATTGATTTTGAAATTTTATTAATTTTCTAGTATATGCATGCATGAAAGGTTTTAATGTCCATCTAGTATTACTTTAACTTTATCCCACAAAATTCAATATGTAGCATATTTATTGTGCCAGTAAAATATAAGTTTCAATTTGTTGATCATTATTTAGAATAGTTTCATTAGTTTCTGAATATTTGGAAATATTTTATCTTTTTGTTTTTGATTTTAGTTTAACTCTCCTGAAGTTAAAGTATAATTTTTCCTGGATAAACCAGCTTTTAAAATCAGCTGAGTGGGTCATCTGTTTTGATAAATGCATTATGGTGCTTGTATTTTGGGTACCTTTTTCTGTGAATGTCCATTTCTGTGACAGTCCATTCCTCAGTCAGGGTAATCATCATTTGGTAATGATTCCAAATTCCTACTGATTTGGAATCATATAATGATTCATCATAAAAGTGATTCCATATTCCTACTGATTCTTTTTCTGATAGTTCTATCAGTTACTGCAGGAAGTGTGCTTAGAGTCTCCAGCATAACAATAGGTTTTTCTATTTCTTATTTGAGTCCTGTGCAGTTTTGGCTTCCTTACTATATTTGGGAGCTATGTTATTTCCAGATACACATTTAGAATTATCTTAAAAAAGTCATTGTGGATTGACTTTTGTTGTAAAATATCTTTTATCTCTATAAATGCTTTATATCTTAAAATCTGCTTAGATATTATAGCTATACCAGCTTTATTTTAATTAATATTCACAAGCATGTCTTTTTGTTTCTTATCTTGCAGCTATATCATTACCTTCAGCTTTTTTTATTTAAAAGAATCTATGGTTTGTCTCTTATAAATGTCATAAAATTTAAAAACTCCTTTGTGAAAATCATTGCCATTTCCCCCCTTTTCTTGAAATAATTTGTGTTGTCTTAGTGTTATTCTGTATATATGGTTAGTTAAACTCTGAGGTAAAAATATCTGGGCTTAGAATTTTTTGATGGATAGTGATTTAATTATGGATTTAATTTCTCTAAGGGTCATGCGACTTCTAAAGTTCTCTTCTTAGTAAAGTTTTACTAAACATGGTTTGATAGTTTTTATAGACATAAATCTATAGGATGTGGATCTATAGGACCTGAAGTTATGGATTATGTACAGTAATGTTGCTTAACATTTAAACATTTAGATATTAGATTCTAATTTAATTCTAAGGTTATCAAGGATTATATAATTTGTAACTTTAATCTCTGAAGTGTGTTGAGACTTGCTTTAAGGTCCAAAATATGTTCTGTGTGTTAATTCTTGTGCACTTAAAAAAAATTGCATATTCTGTAGTATTAGATGTAATTTTCTATCTTTGCATATTAGAACAGTTTCATTAATCTTGTTTTTCAAATTTTCTACATCTTTTTTTCCATTTGGGATCATCTTTCTTAAGTTTGAAGAAATTCCTTTTGTTTTTCTTGTCATATGTGTGCACTGATAATGCATTTCTCTGAGAATGTCTATTTTCTTTTGTTTTGGAAGAAATTTTGCCAAGTATAGAATTTTAGGTTAGCATTTTATTTTTGGAAACTGTAACAATGGCATTTTATTGTCTTCTTCTTTTTTTTTTTTAATGGCCAATGTTGAGAAGTAGGCTCTCATTTTTATTGTTATTCTCTGCACGACAATACCACTCCACTCTGTGCCTAGTCCTCACACTCTGAGTGCTTTTGAGATTCTTTTTGTTTTTGGCTTTCAGCAACTTAACTGTAATATGCCCAGGTATGATTTTCCTTTTGCTTATCCTACTGTGGTTCATTGAGCTTCTTGAATATGTGGGTTGATGTCTTTCATCATATCAGGAAATTCTGATTTTTAACCATTATTTCTTCAAATATTGCCCTTCTTGTCCTCTCCTGTTCAACTGGGATCAACAAAGGATATGTATGTTTATTGTGTCCCAAATTCCTCTTACATTCCTATTCTGGTTTCTTTTCTTCTTTATATACTCAATTTAGAGATTTTCTCTTGGGCAGCCTTCTAGCTCACTTGCGTTGTCTTATGCTATGTATAGTTTGCTGTTAAACTCATTCAGTGAGTTCTTAAACTCTCATATTGTATTTTGTATTTCTAGGGTGCACAGTTCTTTTTTATAGATTGTAATTCTCTGTTAAAATATATCACGCTGCTGCTGCTGCTGCTGCTAGGTCGCTTCAGTCGTGTCCGACTCTGTGCGACCCCATAGACAGCAGCCCACCAGGCTCCCCCATCCCTGGGATTCTCTAGGCAAGAATACTGGAGTAGGTTGCCATGTCCTTCTCCAATGCACGAAAGTGAAAAGTGAAAGTGAAGTCGCTCAGTTGTGTCTGACTCTTAGCGACCCCATGAACTGCAGCCCACCAGGCTCCTCCATCCATGGGATTTTCCAGGCAAAGTACCAGAATGGGGTGCCATTGCCTTCTCCAAAATATATCATATTTTCACCTAATTTTATTTTTAAAATTATTATTTTTTAATTTACTGTTCTGCATGTCATGTGGGATTTTAGTTCCTTGACCAGGTATTGAACCCATGTCCCTTGTGGTAGAAGCATCTTAACCACTGGTCTGCAATGGAAGTCTTGTTTTCATCTATTTTTAAATATTCTTTTCTCAATTTATTTATCATATTTGTCACAGTCATTTTAAAGTCCTAGTCTATTAACTTTAGTATGTGAATCACCTCTGGATAAGCTTCTAATAATAATTATAATTTTTTGATTGTCAACCATTTTCTCATGCTTCCTTGCTCATGTAGCAATTTTTAATTGTATTTTTGGCATCATGAATGATATTATAGAATCGTAATAATTTGACCTTCCACTGATAGGGATTGCGTTTTGTTCTGAGAAGCAATTACATTTCTGACTGGCAATATAGAAAGATCATGTGGACATTTGATTTTAGGCTTTAATAGGGTGTGTCTGTTTGATATTGCCCTTAATCCTATAGTACAGGACTTACTTCTAGTGCATTGTGTTTTTGGCATCTCCAAAAATCTCCTGGATATTCACCAAGGGTTTTTCTGTTTGGCTGGGGTGGAATGCCAGCATCTCTCCCATTTGTACAATATCTGAAATCAAATCTCTGTTCAGATCTCAGACCCTCCATCACAGTTCTCTGCTAGAATTCTTAGAATTTTGCCCTATGAATGTGAAGCCTCAGATCTGCCAAGAGCCTAACTTTTTTTTTTAAACTCCTGTTCTATTGCTTTCTTCTTTCTAGTTCCCTACTTTTAAAATTTCAGCCAGTTTAGTAGTTCTGTTTCCTCTGCCCTGTGTGACTGATTGCACTTCACTTTCATAAGTGGCAGATTAGAAATTATGCCAGGAAGACAACAAGGGTAAATATGGGGCTTAACTGGGTCCATCTTTTCACTCAAGGATTAAATCATGTGTTCTTTTCTTCTAGTATCTGAAAACTTTTTTTTCTTTTAATTATACTCATAATTGCCTATGGCAAAGCTTGTTATCTTTTTAATGTCTTTTGGATCTTTTGTTAAATTCCTCTCTTCATTCTTGATATCACTTTATTATACTTTATCTATTTTTCCTTGATCATTTGTGCCAGAGGACTATCCAATTCTTATTCTTTTCAAAGAAACACATTTGCTTTTGTAGATTTTCTCAATATTTACTCTTATTTTTGCTATTTTTTTCCTTCAACTTTCTTTCAATTTGTTGTTTCTCTTTATCTTCTTGAGATTGATCTAATCTTAATAATTGTCAGCATTTTAACTTTACTAATAGATGGTACTCATGATAAAGAACCCTCCTGCCAATGCAGTAGACCTAAGAGACAGAGGTTCGAGTCCTGGTTTGATCCCTGGATCACGAAGATCCCCCTGGAGAAGGGCATGGCAACCCACTCCAGTATTCTTGCCTGGAGAATCTCATGGACTGAGGAACCTGGTGGGCTACAGACCATAGGGTCGCAAAGAGTTAGACACAACTGAAATGATTTAGCACAATACAAGCATTAAAGATTATAAAAATTCCTCTAGATATTGCTTTGACTCTATCCCTCAGATTTTTCTATGTCGTGTTTTATTCAGTTTAAAATGTTTAGTCTTCTTTGTGTTTGATTATTTGAGTCATAAATTATTTAGAACTATATTTCTTAATTTACAAATGTATGTGATGTTCTAGTTATTTTGTTGTTGATTTCCAGTACAATTATGTTTTATTTAGAAAAGATATATACTCTCTGGTTTCAAATATTTGAAATTTTTTGTGAGATGCTAGTACATACTTAGTACATAGTCAATTTTTATAAATCTTAGTCTTCAAACACCAGATGTATTCTCTAGTTCCTCTATATATGTCCAAAGGATCAAATTTGCTAATTGTGTCTCTTTAAATCTTCTTATATCCTTAATATTTGGTGTCTGTTACTTCTCTTGTATAGTGAGAGAAATGTTTTTAAAATCCCCCACTATAATTGTTGTTTACCTATATCTTCTGTCAGTTTTTTTTTTTTTTTTAATGTATTATGAAGCAATGTTAGATACATAGTGGACTTCCCTGGTGGCTCAGATGGTAAAGTGTCTGCCTGCAATGCAGGAGACCCAGGTTCGATCCCTGAGTCTGGAAGAACCCCTGGAGAAGGAAATGGCAACCCACTCCAGTACTCTTGCCTGGAAAATTCCATGGACAGAGGAGCCTGGTGGGCTACAGTCCATGGGGTCACAAAGAGTGGAACACAACTCAGCGACTTCACTTTCTTTCTTTCTTAAAATACATATTTAGACTTTCATTTTTAATTTAATCTGCCTTTTATTTATGATGTTCCTTGTTCTATAGAAATATTTTTTACATTAAAGTTTATATTTTATTAATATAGCTACCAAGGCTTTTTTCCATGCTATATTTTTCATATCCTTTTATAATGTTTCTATATTTTTATATATATTTAATGTAATAAATTGTACTAATCTATGTATTTGGCTCTCAATCCAGTTTGATTTTTTGTTTTCTTTAAATGAATTATGCAGTATATTAGTATCTATTGAATAACTATATTTTTGTTTAAATTGTGTGATTTTCATTTGTCTGTATGGATTTATTTTGTTTTTTTCTTCTTTTGTCTTTTATTTGACTGACAGATGTTTTCTTACCATTCTATTTTTCCCTCTATTGTTTTAGAAGATATGAAACTTTAAAGTTATTTTTGTAGCTATCCTACCATTATAGCATGTATTCCTTTATATTAAAGTATAATATTAATATTTTACCTTTCTGTCTTCAAATGGATGGCTTTTAAAATACTTCATTTTCATGTGACTGCTTCCCAAATGATTTATTAGTGTTGTCTTGTGACCTAAAAAATACACATGCACACACATATACAATAGTTATTATCTCTCTTTTAAAAAAACTAAGCTCAGTGTTCATAATTTTTATTTAGGTTTATTCTCATATTTGCCATTTTCTTTTTTCTTTACTATTTGCATCTCTGACTTTCTGAGATTATCTTCCTAGTGACTGAAAAACAATGTTCAGAATTTTAAAAATTCAGTTTTTGATGCATTTGTCCATCGACAGACCATTAGGCTATTTTTATATCTTGGCTGTTGTGAATAATACTGCAATGAACATGAGAATGCAGTTATCTTTGATAATCAGATGAGGATTCCTTAATTGTATGATAATTCTGATTTTAGTTTTTACAAAGAACTTTCATACCATTTTCCATAGTGTCCATACTAGTTCACATTGCCACCAACAAGTGGCACAGTGCACAGGTGTTCTCTTTTCTTTCCATTTTTGGTAATGCTTTTTATCCCTTATCATTTTGATGATAGCCATCCTAACAGGGGTAAGATGATGTCTCATTGTCGTTTTGATTTGTATTTTCCCGATGACTAGTGATATTGATTACCTTTTCATATTACTGTTGTTCATTTGTATGTCTTCTTTGGAAAAATGTCTACTCAGCTTCTAAATTTTTAAATTAGATTTCTTGTTTGTATTACTGAAATAAATCCACATGTAGTCAACTGATGTTTGACAAAGGCTCTCTATTCTGTTCCATTGGTCTGTGTGTCTATTGTTTTTTTTTGCCAGTATCTTACTTTTTGATTATTATAGCTTTGTAATATAGTTTAAAACCAGGAGGTGTGGTGACTCTAGCTTTGTTCTTCTTTCTTAGGATTGCTCCAACTATTTGGGGTGCTTTGTGGTTCCATACACATTTTCTGATTTCTCTATTTCTGTGAAAAATGTTATTTGAATTTTGATAAGGATTGTATTGAATTAACAGCACTGTATTATATACTTGAAAGTTGCTAAGACTTGATCTTAAATGTTCTCACCACAAAAAGAATTGATAACTATATGATGTGATAGAAATATTGATCTTAAACTTTCCTTTGATTGTTATTAACATAGTTACACTAGATTTCTTTAGTGTTTGTTTACATGGGATCTCTATCCCATTCTTTTGTTTTCGGATTTCATATCCTCTATATAGTATTACTCATAATATAAAAATATTTTTAATTTTACTTTTCCTGTTTAATATGACAGGGTATCAGTTTTTATTCAACATAATATTGGATATGTTTGAGTTATATTTACCAGTTTTCTGCTTTAATTTTTCTATTTCTGTATTTCTTCTTACTCTCTGCCTTCCTTTTGATTTGTTATTATCATTAAAAAAAATTCCCACATATTAATTTCTTGAAAGTGAAAGTTTTAGTCACTGAGTCATGTCTGACTCTTTGAGACTGCATGGACTGTAGCCCACCAGGCTCTTCTGTCCATGGAATTCTCCAGACAAGAATACTGGAGTGCGTTGCCATTCCCTTCTCCAGGGTATATTCCTGACCCAGGGATCAAACCCCAGTCTTCTGCATTGCAGGCAGACTCTTTACCATCTGAGCTACCAGGGAAGTCCATTAATTTGTTAGCTCTGTCTTTTATTGATTGCACTAAAGTACAACATACAATTTTTCTTCCGACATCCACTGTTATAATGTATTTAATTGAATAAATAGTTTTTGCCTCTCCAAATAGCCTTGTTACTCATCTAGACAACGCTCTACTGGATTTGTCCAACTATTTGCACTACTGATTGCTCCAAATACCTTCTTCCTTCTCTGAGTCACATCTGAAATCTTTTATTTTATTTTCTGATCATAGAACTGTCTAAAATTTAAGTATGAGTTTACTATTAATAAATTGCTTCTGTTTTTCTGAAAATTTTGCTTATATGTTCATTTGCTTATATTTTCACTGGATATAGAATTCTACATTGGTGTTTTTTTTTTTTTTCTTTTATTCTGTTAGCATTCTCAAGACACTGTTGTTCTCTTTTACTTTACTTTTTCTGGCTTACAGAATTTTTATTGAAAAAATAACTGTCAGTCTTTTTCTCTTGAACATAATATGCTTTTTCCTGCAGTTGCTTTTAGACTTAATTTTTTTGTTTTGGCTTTCATATTATATATTACTATATCATATTATATTGATGTGTTAAGATGCTGTTTTATCCATATTAATCCTTGTTAGAATTTACAGTTCAACTTGTATCCGTTTGTTGTAATATTTTATAAATTCTTAAAACATCTCAACCATTATCTCTTTAATCCACTCCCTTCTCTTTCTGAAAGTCTGAGATTTTCAACGTCTCATTTGACTTTTGTGCTCTGTTTGAATCTATCTTCTTCTTTCAAAATTTAATCTTAATATTTTCTTCTAACTTATTTTCCAGTTTACAATCCTCTCTTTCAGCTTTATCTAAACTTTTGTTGAGTCTATTAATTGAGTTCTTATTTGCAAGCTATTGTATCTTTTAGTTTTAGAATTTCTGGTTGCCTCTTTTTTTATAACAGTTTACCAGTTTTCCGCTCACATTCTCAATATTGTCATTTAATACAGAGGACATATTCAGTCAGTTCAGTTCAGTCCAGTCACTCAGTCATTTCTGACTCTTTGCGACCCCATAAATCGCAGCACACCAGGCCTCCCTGTCCATCACCAACTCCCAGAGTTTACTCAGACTCATGTCCATCGAGTCAGTGATGCCATCCAGCCATCTCATCCTCTGTCATCCCCTTCTCCTCCTGCCCCCAATCCCTCCCAGCATCAGAGTCTTTTCCAATGAAAAGTCTTTTCAAGTCTTCAACATATTAATTACAACTATTATAAATTCTGTGTCTATTAGGCCCACTGCCTAGATTTTCTATAGATCCTTTGTATAGGCTTTTTTTTTTTTACTAAGTTTTCAGTTGTATCTTAATTTTTTTCCATGCCTGGTTATTAATTGTCAAATATTGTATATGACTGTATTATCATATCTAGAGTCTCTAGGTGGTGTTTCCATCCTCCAGATACATTTAGGGTAGAGAAGTTAGCAATATAGAATCTAGTTATTTTATCAGATATTAAAGTGGATCTGGGCTTCAGTACATATGAGGACTGCTTTATTTCCAGGGTTTACTTAACTTTTAGGATGTAATAACTTTTGAAATCCATACTGAAAGCCTGGATTCATAGTAGGGCAAATCCTCTTGAACTCTAAATTTTGTCTTTTCAAACTTGTACATCTGTTAATATATCTCTCATACTGCATGTAATCTGCCATTGCTTTGATGTAAGCAGTTCCAGATACAGGACTCACCTTGATGAACTTTCCTTTTCTCCTTAGAACCTTTGACTCTCTCCAGTGACTTCAAACAAATATTTAAAAAATATGTATGTCCAAATTCTGTAGTTGTTTTCAGTGAGATAATTGGTCTGAAAGCCATGTGCTATTAGTGGATGAACTCTAATTTGTGCTCTGTATTTTTTAGTTTTCTGCATTTTTTAGTTTTAGTTCCCTATAGTTATTTTCAAGTATGTCTTTTATTTCTTTAAACATAGTAGGTGTAGTTGCTTCATAAATTGTGTCTGATAATTTCTGTATCTGATGTGCTCCTATTTCCACTGTCTGCTCTTTGTATTGTTTCTGGCTCAGTGTACCTCCATTTCTTTGTGTGCCTTGTTGGTTACTTTGACATGTGTATTGCATTAAGATGCATTCTACCCCAGAATATTTACATTTGTTTCTGACTAACACATGTGACTGTGATCAGTGGAAGACAATCCTGCATAAACTGTGAAGTTCTTAAAAACCTCTAGAGAGCAAATCTACTGGGGGACTGGTCAGGGGCAACACTTATTCAAAGAATATCTTTTACCTTTTCTTTCTGTTTTCACAATTTTTCTTCGAGGACCTACAAGGCACTGCTTATGAGTCACTTTACATCATGTGCGCAACACTCTATGTCCCAAACTAATATGGGGGAGAGTCTTCTCTCAGATTCCCTGCTGTGGGCAGGCCCTAGGTCTTGACTTTCTTTTCTGTTCTGCACAAACCATGTGTTGGCAAATTTGGCACATGTCTTCAAGGTAAAAGCAGTTTGTTGTTCATGTATGCAATTTACATCTCTGTGTTTCCTTCTTACTGACCCTTAGGTTTGTGCTTGCAGTTTCTGATCAATGCATTATCCCTCAAATGGCTTTAAAGGGATTTTGAATATATTTAACATTTTAATTTTTATCATTGGAAGTTTTGGTCTAAATAAAATTATTCATCATTATTGGAAATAAAAGTTGCCTATCTTTTTTGCTTTTAATGTACTGAGAAAAGAAAATATGTCCTTTTGAAATGTACTTTTGGAAATTTATTGAATTTTTTAATGTATATCATTTTAGTTATTTATGTATCTATTACACTAAATAAAAAACATTAGCTTTTGTATGTTTATAGCATTTAATATTATTGTCTCTTGAATGTTGCATATATATATTTATTTTTTCTTTGTTGTATTCTTTATGTAAACATTTCCAATACATGTATGTTAACATATTTTATATAGTGATTAGTCTTTTGAGTATTTTTAAAAAATTAACATTTTTAATTTATCTCTGCCCAGGGATAGATGAGCAGATTGATAATGAAAAGAGAAAATAGATGAATAGTTGTGAGGCTAAAGACAGAATCAGCAGTGGGATAGCATGTTGCTAGGATATAATGAAAAAGATGGTAGTTTAAGAACACCAGAATATTTGTTTTTTTGTGTATTTAGGTCATGCAAAAATTTAAGCAGTAAGCTAGATACTATGTCCTAGTATACTAGGACACAGTATACTTTAATTAAGTACTTTAATTTTGTTTCTTTCATGTGTTTTCCTTGATAAAAAAAATTGTCACCAAATTCAGTTTTGCTGTGGGTAAAACTTTAAAAAGATATATAGCTGTCATTTAAAAAAAAATGATTTCATGAGGAAATGTATTGTTGTATGCATATTTCCAGTGGAAACCTGCAGATGCTCACATAAGAAACATTCTTCTCACTCTTTTGAATAAACATGTTGCAAGCCCAGTGCATTTGCATACCCAAGAGAATAATTGTTTCAAAGATATGAGCTGTGAACACATGTGGTTGTCTACCAGATTATGAACACCAGACTTGAGACATATATTTTTCAGGTGTACAGCTTGAGGAAATTATTGAATACTCAGCACAAATGCTATGTCTTGGGGAATATTTGGAGAAATGTAGGTGCTACTGTATTTTGAATAATCATTCCCTCTAGCTTTCATTGTGACTGATGGAAAATTTATTTTATTTTCCCTTGACAAAGGGAAAGCAAAATTGTAGCTATCTTACTGCATAGTTTGTTAAGCAATTTCCATTTTTACTTACATTTCACAGATGTTCTGAAATGGTTAAGCAAAAAAATGTTTCAACTCATGAGAAACTTATAACAAAATACATCCATCAGTTGGTTTAAAAATATATGTATATATGTGTGTGTGTATGTTATTGGTAATACTGGCACACACACACCAAAGCAATGTTTTAGACCAGTGCAGTAATTTCATGCTTTGTGAGTGAGAAGTTATAAAGTCACATACTAAGTCTGAATGTTTGATTTTTCATTTATCTTTAATAATTTATTACAGGGTTGCTGATAGGTGATGAAAGATGTTTAGATACACATGAAGCCTAGCAGCTCCTGTAGATTTGAAGTTCAAGTCCTCAACCTATTACCTTACAAATCTGTTACCAGTTCAGTTCAGTTGCTCAGTCGTGTCTGACTCTTTGCGACCCCATGGACTACACCACACCAGGCTTCCCTGTCCATCATGAACTCCCGGAGCTTGCTCAAACTCATGTCCATCAAGTCAGATGCTTATGCTTATTAAATTGGCTCCATATTTTATTTTTCAGAGAAATCGCCAAATACCTAATTTTCTAAGATATGGTCAGTGTTAGCTATATCTTTTCTTAAATAACAGAATGTGGCAACCATGTAACCTGCTTTGTCCAGGCCAGAGGTAATTACTACTATTGTCCCCTTATGATTTCAAAAGGTACCACTTCGAGTGATAAATTATGGCTACTCTACAAAAAGGCAAAGATTCATAAAGTTTGGAAGGAAAAAAATTGTCTAATATTACATATTTACTGTATACCCCCCCCAAGTAGGGCATTCCATCTGTTATCAAACATTTTCTCCCTATTCTTTGGTTTGAAGTATATCATTTATATTTTGGTTAGAAGTATGTTCTGAATATTTTAGCTTGGAAGTTATATTAAAAAAATTACTATCTTTTATAATTGAATTGATGAATCCTACACAAATTTGTCTCAGGATTTTCCTATGATAGAGTAAGGAAAGCTCTTTACGTTAATGCATTTTAATGGTTTATCCTGCAACAATTTCCATTATTTTTTCACTGTTATTTGCTTATAAATGTCTGTAAATATAAACAACTTTCAGAAAATATTCTGATATGCCAACTAAATGTATTTATGTGAGGATGTTATTCCTGTGGAATGCTGTCAAAAGTTTTACAGTAACAAGCCAATGATCTTTGAATTAATTTTTCATGTATCATCAGTCATTGATTTCTTACTTTAGAGAAAGGTATGCTATCCTTAGGTCAGATTTGCAGATAACTAAGTCTATTTTGGGCTTTATTTTCTCTTTTATGTTAAAATTTTTGACCTTTAGTTTCTCTGTTCTGGAAATTGGATGATTAGAAAGCTGATTAGACATCAAACCAGATGGCACGTAGGAGGTATATCACAAAGTTCTTACAGTCTTTCTCAGTGTATGTCTTGTATACACTTGACCAACTGAGAACTCTCAAATATCATGAATGCTTTTGAATTTGAGATTAAAAAAGTAACAAGAAGCACAAAGATTCATGAAAAAATTAGGTTTTATGGAGCCAGATACATTGTCTAGTCTTCTATTCATCTATATGTGGAGTACTCTTGTATACTTATAATCATATTTATGATCTTAAGAAACTAAAAGAGCCTCAATTAACTGTTCAGAAACTCTTTAGGTAATAGTAACAGTCATGTTTTTAAAAATATTTTAAGCAGGGAATCTGAGCCTTCAAAAAGTTACTGACTAACCTTTAAGTTAGTTTTTAAAAACGTAAATCATCCACATCTGAAATCATTCCAGATAATTGTAGTTTTAAAATTTTCTATTATTATAAAAATATAGAAATAATGTCATATTTATTCTTTTGGAGTAAAAGTCAATAGCCATCTTTAGTATATGTATCTTCTATCATCTGATATTAAGCGTGATCAGAATTCAAAATGAAACCACTGTATTACCTTTTTAAATTTCTGTACTGTGATTCTATCCTTTATCAATGTTAGGGTGTATG
Organism: Oryx dammah; assembly: GCF_014754425.2. Classification (NCBI taxonomy): domain Eukaryota; kingdom Metazoa; phylum Chordata; class Mammalia; order Artiodactyla; family Bovidae; genus Oryx; species Oryx dammah. The sequence continues at coordinate 39,733,095 of NW_024070209.1, read as the reverse complement.
ACAAGGGGACTGCCATCTTTTAATAAGGTTATTAATTCTGTTTCTCATATTCATTGTTTAGGTTTGGAATATGTGTCAGGTGATATTCAGACTTACAATAAAGTAATTGTATCATAACACTTGAAATTTCTTCTAAATCAAGACGTTAGAAATGAGGAGGCTACACTCTTTCTTTGTTTTTTCATTGGAAGAAGACCCTTGATTGTTAACTTTCTCACTGCCAGGTAACAAACTGCCCAGGTATCTAGTTCTTGCAGCAGTGAACAGCATTACTTTCTTTACTTATGATTGTGGGTAACTTTAAGATAATTCACAGTTATTGACTTCTATGATGCATAGCCTTAAATATTTAATATAGATGCTTATTCCCTAGTTTTTCATGAACTTAGCAGATGTGTAGTCAACAAGTCTTTCCATGGGAAGTATATGCCATTACTAGTGAGTGATTTCACAGTTTGTAATGCCACACACGGTTTTCAGATCTTAATCTGTAAGCTTTCTCCTTTTGAGTCTCTGCTTACCCATCACAGTCAGGGTGAGTTTTCTGGTAGCCCAAATGCTTGCCCATTTATCCTGCTCTAAATGCCCACGAAAACCTCAGCTTGTTCGATGTTGTTTTTGATGAATCACATTCACAAGGTTTTTGATTTTGTTTTGGTTGTATCTAAAATGAGAGAAGGAAATCAGGGACCTGTCTGTCAGCCACATTAGAAAAGAGAGACATTTCTAAGACAGGAAACACATAAAACAGTGAAGAGACTGTTGAGTAGGGAGGCAAATTCAGATAAAATTCAGATGCTTTTTATTCCTGATGTGGAAGCTCGGCTAGATGTGATTATTATGGGTTTGAAATTGAGCTCTACCCCACACCTTCCCCACATATATATGGTTTGCCTTTAGTTGTTGACATAGTATTTGTAATATTAAAACATTACTCAAATCCTCATATTTTATATTTTTAAACTACAACATGTAAGAAAACAGTGCAGCTTATGGAAGCATAACTCCCAAACAAGCAGGTATACTGCAGAGAAATAATAATAAAGCATACATCATGCCAGGTAATAATTTAAATGAAATAGATTATGTTTTCATAATACCTAATACAATAAAATCCACGTATGTTAAATTCTTGATTAATTGAGCTTTCTTCACATTCTTGGTTTGTAGTCTAAGATAGAAATAACTGTACTTCAAAGGTTAAATGTTTTCAGCAACCATTTCAGTTCTACATAGATTTAAAGTTTCTAAATATTTAGAAATTACACCAAGGTAAACCATCGTTTCCTTTCAAAATTTGTTCCATTGGAGCAGATAATAGATTCCCACTTTCAACTGCACAGTTAGGTGTTTTCTTTTATTTTTGAGTGTACCCTCTCTTCAGTATTTCTTTGCACAGAATTTTGGAATTTTGTTCCTCTCATGTTTTATTGAAAAGGCTCTCTGCCATTATATCATTCCGTTTTCCGGTTTTATCCTTTTGTCTGAAGGCACGTTGCAGCATGCCTGGTTTAAGGACTCTAGACAGCGAGAGAAATGGACAGCCAGGAGAGTATCTCTAGTCAAGGTTGAAAGAGAGCACGGAGCTTTCTAAACGGAACGCCCTGAATGGGGGACATTTAGGTTATTGCCATGACAATTCTAATTGTTGGAACTTTATTCTTATTATGGTCTTTATTCAGTTGGATTCACCCTAACAGCGCACAGAGACGAGTCACTTTAATTTCTGGGCTGGTTTTGGAGAACATGTAGCCAAGAATCATCATCTTTTTGTTGCGATAACAAAACACACGGTCAAGGGGGGTCTAAATGGAATTGCATTTTATAGGCCTGCAGAGATCGGTATGAAGTAAGACACGCTCTCTTTGACCCCTGGAGGCTCTCTCTAACAAATGATGGGGCTACATTTTTAAATTACAGGAGATTCCAATTACTGTGAAATTACGGGGCTCTGTGAGCTCCCTCTACGGGCTAATTTAACGTCTGCAAATTATATTTTGTCTTCTTCTTTTTTTTTCCCACTCTTCTTCCCATTTTTCCCCCAACAAAGCCTCTGTGTGGCCTCTGGGATGGGGTGGCCACCTAAGGGCCCTGAGGTTGTGCTCCTTGGAGCGTGTGCAAGATGGCTGCCCCAAGGCTGTTTGAAGCTGGCGCGTTTGAAGCAGCCGCGCGTGTTTGAAGCTGCGGCATTTGAAGCTGTCGGGCTTGAAGCTGGCGCGTGTGTTTGAAGCTGCGGCATTTGATGTTGCTGAGGACGTTTGTAAATTTGAGACAGACTTTAATATTGTTAGACGGTAGGGGAGTCCTTTTCAACCCCCTTTTCATTTTTTTTTTTTTACTTGAACTTTTTAAAAAGTTTTATTTAACTTTTTTTTCCCCTCGACTATTTTAACTACTTATGTCAGCGGAGGAATGCTGTGATTCACAGCCATTATTGTAAGGAGGCTGTTATGTATTTTTAGTGCTGCTGGGACCATAGGAATTCTTGAGTGGCTTTGACTGGATGCAACAATGTGGAGAATAATCCCAACTGTGAAAAGTGCTACTGTGGCCACAGGACAGTACAGAATAATTTTGAAAAAGGACAATCTCCTTGTTGCTTTTAGAAGAAGGCCGTGTGTGCCCGCTGTTGCATTTGCAAGACTGATGAGTGTAGAGGTAGAACAAATGTATGGTGAGTAGAAGTAGCTGGGGATGCATAGGTATAGGAATTAAATTTGCAGCTTCCCAGGAGCAAAGCATTTTCTGATTTCTTCCTATGCTTTACCGCCCGCCCCCACCTCCAATTTCTGTAAGAGCTAGAGAGAAAGGTGGATGTCATTATGAAACAATAGCGTCGACTCTGGATTCTACTGTAGAGATACATGGTGCTTTGTACGGAGAGTGTCTCCTTTGTGAGAGAAGGGAATGAGTGTTTCTGGTGTTGGAAAAGAAAAGAACACAGATGGTTATCTTATAGTTGTAGATCGTGGTTTGGGAAACACTTTGATTGGAGAACCTTAGATGTGGCAGTGAAAAAAATGGAGAAAAATGTGGAAGGAGTCATGAGTTAACAAACCCCAAATTGATTGGATGAGAAACACTTTGGTTTGGGTACAAATGATTTTTGATGTCATCCCCAGCCTGGAGGAACTTCATGAACTTGCATGCACAGTTGATGAAGCAAGACATACTCTACTGTTGTCTGGGATTCTCCTCTGAGAGTTGGTGTGGGTTAGGAAGCCACTTTAATGAGCTTGCCATCAGTTTTTTCCTTTGGAAGTAGAACATTGCCTTCTGCTATTGATCTTTCTCTTGAAAATTAAGTAAGGGTTTCTTGATTCTGGCTATTTCTCAGAACTTGAACCTATTTATTTACATCTCCACCACCATTTTTTTCTCCCTTTGGGTAGAATGCAAATTCTATAAAATATACATCTGCTTTTCAGTGGTATTTGGACTGTATATCTACCCAGGATTGAGGTGTTTTGTTTAGTATTTCATTCATTTTGACAAACATCTACAGTTCTTTTAAGTTCACAGAAAAAGCTGTATGTTAAATATGTATCATTAAAATTGAGTTATTGCCTTTAATCTATATAGAACTGAATTTTACTCGAATAAATAATATAAATGTGTTCTTTATTTAAGAGTAAGATGTGCCTTGTACACTTTTTGAATGATGAAAACATTTCACATTCCTTCATAGAAAAGATGATCTTGGACTGTTTTCTTATAAATAATTGTTTTTAAGAATTTCTCTTCAGTAGCTCGACATTCCTAATTTTGTAGAAATGGAAATTTGCCAAGTATTTTCCTTTGTATTGTATAGATGCATTTTCTACTCCAGCTTTTTATTGTTAGCTTCTTCAATTGTATTCCTTTGAATTCATTTGTCTTTTCCATTCTATTAGCTAATCATTTATTTTACAGTGCTACTGTTTTACCAAATTTTATTTCAAACTTCATATGTATTATTAATATCATTCATTGAGAACTAAGTTCTTGCAGGTTTCAAGTCTAACGTTCTAAAAATCTATCTATTATGACAAATCGTTTTGTAAGTTACAAGACATTAGAAACTAAGCAACATGAAAAGTACTATATAAAATTAGTGGCTCAGGATAATTGACTGTTTTCAGATATAGCATTTTAATAACTTTGTGAAAAAGTTCATAAACTAAAGGAGCAAGGACAATACACACACACGGCACACACACCAGTGCACGGGAGCTCATGCTGTGTGTGTGTGTATACCTGTTATTTTTTATTATAGATCTGCCTGATCAGTTCTGACTTTTTTTCATTCCTCAACTTCTGTAATATTCATTTAATCCATATTACTGTTTTTGTAAGCTTAGAATTTTTAAAGAGAATCTCCCTTTATGAAATCTCTTCTTCACATAGTTTATACAGTCCAGTAATCTACATTTTTGTGAGAAAAGAATTGCTTGAGAATAAGTGAGCACTATGTGCATTTTATTGTATCTTTGTATAGGCATCTTCAAAGAAAAGGGATAACTGTTGAAAACTGATAATATCTTACACAGTAAGGAACTTCTGGGAAGGTTTAATCAGTTTGGCTGGATGTTCCACATCACTCCTGTTCCTTCCTGGTTCATGCTTAGAAGTTGCTTCTTATTTTTAAAATCTTTATTGTGAGTTTTTCACATACATTTTAGTTTTGCTCATTTTATTAAATTAAAATTAGTTTCATATAACTTTTCTTTTTAATGGATTTCCACTCATATGTGCTTGTTTCAGGAAGTTCCACAAAATGTAGGCTGTTAACCTGAATTATGATATTTCTTTGTTGTCTGTGTATGGTTCTCTAACTTGATTTTTCCATCATATATCAATTTCTCCGCCACTATCAGTGTTCTCTTCCATCCTACCATGACAAAGTTTATAATTTGCTTCCTATGGTAGGTAAATAATAAATAATTTCCTGAGTGAGATCCAACTCAAAAACATCTTTATCCACGACACAGCAACATGACCCTGTTTTTTGCAGCTCTTAATAATATCTCTACTATAGAGCCAGATCTTTGTTGTTTAGCCATTTACCTACTAAATGGCTAAATATCATATGTTTATTGATTTTACTTGTTATATAGATATTAAATTTATTATGACCTCATATTGTTGCTTTTTCTTTTCTCTTTTATTAATTATCCCCTTTTTAAGGCAAATACAGATGAAAATTATATACATAAAATTTAAATATTTAGTTCCTTTTGTGTTACTTTAAAATCGTCTATAAGACTTCCCTGGTGGCTCAGATGGTAAAGCGTCTGCCTATGATACAGGAGACCTAGGTTCAATCCCTGGGTTGGGAAAATCATCTATAATTGAGGTTTAATTTACATGTAATGAAATTCACTAATTTTGAATACATAATTCAGTGAGTTTTGATAGATATATATAGAGATACATATATACATCTGTGTAACAGTCATGCTATTGAGCATATTCATCACCCCCAGAATCTCTCTCCTACCATTTTGAAGTCAGTTTCCTGCATTCATCCTCTGGCCCTGGCTCCCAGCAGCCACTGATCTTTCTCTCACTAGAATTTTGCCTTTTTTTTTAAGAATTGTGTATCAGTGAAATCATACAGTGTGTACTCTTTTGTGTCTATCTTCTTTCAGTTAGCACAGTGTTTTCAAATTTCTTTCATGTTGTTGTGTGAATCATTAGATTTTTCTTGTATTGCTGAGTAGTATTCCACTGTATAGATATACCATAATTTTGTTTATGCATTTACCTCTTGCTGATCTCTTTTGTTCTTTCTGGTTCTCTGATTATAAACAAAGTTGCTGAGAATATTTGCATATAGGTTTTTTGTGTGAACCTAAATTTTAATTTCTCTTGGATAGATACCTAGTAGGATTGCCTAATTACATGGTACACACATGTTCAGGTTTCTAAAAAACCATCAGACTGTTTTCCAGAGTGGCTATGGTATTTTACATTCCCATCAGCAATATAGAGTTCCAACTATGTGTCATCCTTACCAGCACTTGGGGTTGTTAGTTTTAGTCATTGTAGTGAACAAGTGAGTGTATATTTATTTTCAACATTTTTTATTGTAATAATCAGTTTTACCAAGTTTATTATTATTATTACATCTACAGAATTGTATTATCCTTTTAATTTTTCATATATTATATTCTTTGTTACTTTGTTCTTTTGAATGCAATTAACATGTTTTCATTTCTTGCTTTCTTTTAGTGCTTGATAAAATAAAGAAGGGCTTTGCTGGTGGCTCAGCTGGTAAAGAATCTGCCTGCAATGCGGGAGACCTGGGTTTCTATCCCTGGGTTGGGAATATCCCCGGGAGAAGGGAATGGCAACCCACTCCAGTATTCTGACCTGGAGAATTCCATGGACTGTATAGTCCATGGGGTCGCAAAGAGTCAGACATGACTGAGGGACTTTCACTTTTCAAAGTAAGGAAACTAAAATTCAAGTATGCAGGTATAAGTAGATCAGAGTCTTGAGTGAGCATGTTAAATTGATTTTGCCTTTATTTCCTAAGAACTGGAAATATAATATTTGAAGAAGGTTACATCTGACTTAATTTTATTAATGTCCATTTACTATTGTAGAAATTACTAATAGAATTGCTTAGTTCAAAAATAATGGCAACCTAATTTTTAGCAACTAGATTTTTAAATAAATTTTCACACACCTTCAACAACTGAAGGATCACAATAAAAACCAAACGTGTCATTTCCTAAAATGGCTCTGTTTTTATTCTTGGCCTCATTAGGTAGCTTAGAGAACCATTGTCCGTTTTAAAAGTCACTTTTATTTAACCCAGCACCTACTTACATTTGTCAGAATTGGTGATTTTTCAACCTTTTTTTTTGTAGCACTAACTGTTCTCAGATCTCTGGCTTTGTTCCCTGGATGTTCAAAAGACACCTTGTCACTTTGTTAAAGTCCTTCTTTAAAAATCCAGTGTAAATGAGAATTGTCATCATCTCTATTGCCCTATTCTTTTCTATCGGAGCGTGTTTCATTTCAATATATGCTGGGTCTCTAATTTTTCTCACTAAGGCTCAGTGACTACTTCAGGATAATTACTTGGCTGAGTAAAAAATTTTTTCACCAAAGAGTTTATATAACAGTCAAAACTGAATGCTAATGAGTTGCATAGCATTCCCTTTTAACAAAGAACCGAACCTTTTAAGTCAACCCTTATTTCAGAAAATGATTATAACATGTGCTTTAAACTTTGGTTGATGTGTATTCATTTTCTCATGAGTTATTTTGTTGAATTCTGCGCTTGGAGACAAATCAGATTTCTATACAAACTTCTAGTTTTGTCAGGTCATAGATAAACACTGTGATACTCCAAAGTGGAATATAGTTGACTTTGAAATCATGGATTAATTTAGCTTCTTGGGAAATTCACTTTTAGTTCACGGAAGGATTTTCTGTTGAATTGGGGTTATTTTTTCATGTCATGTCTTCTCATAAAAACATGTATTTGGCACCTTTGATTTTCAATTTGGTTATTATTTTAGTGTGCAAAGACTTTGAGGTTATTTGTGATAATACTTTGGAAATGCTGTCAAATTTTACCTAAGAAATACTGTCAGAGTATGCGTGGGTGCTCCGTCGTGTCTGACCCCATGGACTGTAGTAGCCTGCCAGGCTCTTCAGTGTCAAAGTATAGAGGCTAGAGTATTTTTGATATTTAGAAGAAAAAAGTTGAACGATATAATAAACTAATATCAAAAACAATTCAAAGTTACTTTTACAAAGTTCACTCTAGTAGCAATAGAATTATGCTTGGTATTCTGCAATTATTAAGATCAAAGGTAAAGTGACACACTTTACAAAGATGTTTTTTAGTGTTAATATGAAAATTCAGTGGTTGTTTCTTAATTTTCTGAATTCTACAAGCATCTGGATTTTGAGGGGAAATTGGTTGTCTTAAATACCAACTTAAACCAAACTGAAGATTATTCGTAATGCCTAGCCTAGGATAGCTAACAGATGACCAATGGTGTGTATCTTTAACTAGATTTATTTTTAGTTTTCCAGAAAGTGACACTATGTTTTCTAAGGAACATGAACTGTGGCTTTTTCTGGTGTCAAAATCTCAGCAACTAGGGAGGAATTCTGAGTATCTAAGTGCACTCAAATCCCCAAAGAATTCTTGTATCTTACTCTTCTATAATAGATATCTTCTTATTCCAGCCTAAATCCTCCCTGGCAATTTGCATCACAGGAACCCCTACATCTGTTGTAAAGTAGGGTTGAATCCAAGGGAATTAAGCTCTCCCCTTAGGAGCTGTTGCTCTCATTCATGCTACACAGAGGGAGGGCATTCTTGCCTTCTCCCCAGCCCCAACCCCATTGCCTAGCCTGGAGAGCTCTTATTAATAGTGTGTGATCCAGAAAATTGATTAACTATTTTAATACACAGTGCTTTTTAAATGTGATTCTTATAAACTAGAACATTAGGGTATCATCCAATTTTAAATGTAAATCTTTCTGTGGGAATTTTAATATATGCTCTCTCTGATGACTTTTGAACTTTATTTTGAGATTATCTTTTATTTTAAGGAAAGGAAATCAATGAGAGAATCTTAATTTACCTCCTTTACTGAATGCAGATAAGCAGATACTTTCCTTATTTGCCATGTTCTACTTTGGATTACTTCATCATTGTCCTTATGAAAAGTTTATAGCCTGTTTATTGCTTCTAAATTATGTGTGTCAAAATTGATTTTAAAGTGCATTTTTAGAATAATTTCTTTTAGTTAACTGCTTTTATGTTTTCTCAGAAGTTAGAAAAATTTATAGGAAAAAGTCCCATTTAAGTTATAAGGAAAATGCACAGTGTCTTGATGTAGCATTAGCAAGGGGGAAAAAAAAAAAAAAACCTGTGAGAACTATATAGTGAAAATGGTGAACATTTGCTGAGACCTAAGAGATAATTTTATTAAATGAAGATGAAATATATTAAAAGAAATTTATTTTTCCTGTATTAATTCATAGAATTGGTATCATCTAACCAATAACCACAGTTTTTTGTTTTGTTTTGTTTTGTTTTTTTTATTTGCCACAGTAAACCTAGTGTTCATTTCTTAGAATGAACGGGAGGCAAACAGCCAATGCAATTGTCTTATAAGTTATAAAGCTACAATACTCAAGGTAGTGTCATTTTGACAAAAATAATGGAGAAAAAGAAAATCAAGACAAATTCAATAAATAAGACTTTACTGAGTTGGTATCATAAATCAATGGAAGGATGGACTATTAAAGATGTAGTCCAGGGACAATTATTTAATATGTTTAGAGAAAAATCAGTATCTAGTCTCACTTCATATCATATACCAATATAAATTCTAGATGAAGTAAAAAGAAATGTAAAAAATGATATCTCTGGATACTGTAAAAAATAGAGTTGACTGATTTAGTAGTGAATAGTTTTAGCATATGAAATAATGGAAAAAATCATAAAGGGAAAACCTATAGATTTGACTACATAAAAATTAATAATTTCTGAATGACAACAGCAACAAAAATCTGAAAAAAACTAATAGCAGCAGTTATTCTGAAAATTTCGTATTTTCAAAGAGCTCATAGAAGTCGATATATAAAATGCTTCAAAAATATGGACCAAGTATAGGTTTTAGATGAGCCACAAAAGATTTTTTAACATATTTAAAAAAGTTCAGCTTAATTTGAAATCAAAGCTGCTGCTGCTGCTGCTGCTGCTGCTGCTAAGTCGCTTCAGTCGTGTCTGACTCTGTGCGACCCCATAGATGGCAGCCCACCAGGCTCCCCCGTCCCTGGATTCTCCAGGCAAGAACACTGGAGTGGGTTGCCATTTCCTTCTCCAGAAATCAAAGCTACATACCTATAAACCCACCACTCAGAATTAACTAAATTTGTTAGGATTTTGGTAACTATTTGGTGAATATTTTGGCAATCTTTGTGAGCTATTATACCTCTATTTATTCACTAACTGATCTATTCATTTATTCATCCATTTTCTTACCTTTATACCTAACTCTCTATACATTTAGCCCTCCATTCACTTATACATGGTGCTTTCTTGGTGTCTCAGACGATAGAGTCTGCCAGCAGTCTGGGAGACCCAGGTTCAATCCCTGGTCAGGAACATCCTCTGCAGAAGGAAACAGCAACCCATTCCAGTATTCTTGCCTGGAAAATCCCATGGATGGAAGAGCCTGCCAAGCTACAGTCCATGGGGTCACAAAGAGTTGGAGACAACTGAGCAACTTCACTTTCATTTTCACTTATACATAAATGTGATATGTGGTGACTATATTTTTTTTTCTAAGGGACCATAACACAATATTGCTTTTAGTTTTTTCTATTTAATATATTTTAAATTTGTTCCCATGTCATTATATATTCTTCTGCAATATGTTAGAACTTTGCATATTACAATTTATCAATGTACCATGGCTTATAGAAGTAAACCTTCTTATGGGGCATTTACATTGTTAATTGTTTTCTAACAGTGACCTGTTGAACGTTATTGCATGGATCAGATTTCTTTTTAAGGGCAAAATTTGAAAGATTGAATTTGTTGTATGCAAGCAAATATTTTAGGCTTTTGTTGCTTATTGCCAGATTTTTCCTCAGAGAGACTTTTAACTTTTCCTTTCCACCAGCAATGCATCAATAGTAATTATTCTCAAATTATTGTAAACACTAGGTAATATAGTTCACATTAAGTTAAAAAGATTGGCAAAGGACTTCCCTAGTGGTCCAGTGGCTAAAACTCCATGCTCCCAATGCAGGGGGCCCAGGTTCCATCCCTGGTCAGGGAACTAAATCCACATGCTACAACTGGTGTAGGGAAATAAATATTTTTCAAAAGATATGCAACGTTATTCTTTGACTTTGCACTGTTTGATTACTCAAGTGTTGCAGCTTTTTTCTATTTTATGGCCACTCTTTTGTGAATTTTTTAATCTGCTCATTTTCTATTGACATGTTGATCTTCTCAATATTGATTTTTTAAAAGTTATATTTGTATTTAGGATAAACATGCCTTTGGATTATGTAGGATATTTAGTATATATAAATTTTCAAATTTTTTAACTATCCAAGTTTTTCTAATATGGTTTCTATTTTTGGTGTCATGATTGTGAACACTCCTACCAGATACCAGTATTATATTCAGTGTTAACAAAAAGGAGAGAATATTTTGATTCATCCATTCCATTTTCCTCCAGGTTTATAGTTGAATGTTTTATTATGGAAAGTGTCATTAATGTAATGTTTTAGTTTAGAGAAAAACTCAGTATCACTTGGTTTTTAATTAAAATGAATTATTCTGTGAAAGGATTGCATTGTGATTGTGACTTCCTGGTGACGGTGACTTTCTCCTTCGCACTAAAATTTGGGCTCATCTGAAGGACTGAACTTCATTCAGATTTTATGGAAGTTAGACATAATTACTTTTAATGTTAATGTTTTTGTATACAGAGATTGAATTATTCTGGCTTTGAGTATCAATAGCAAGTCAAGTGAGTTTTTGTTTTGGGAGAAAATTTTGTCTCTGAACATTTAAATTTAGAAGGGCAAATTAATCTAGAAGCTGCTGCTTTAATTTTAGAGGAGCAAATCTACATTGATTAGGTAAGAAAATCTCAGGAGCTGAAAGGAGAAAGAGGAGCTGTGTAGTGGTTACTAAATAAGTAAATTGAAGGCATATAATAACTGTTGTGAACTGAAAGGTCTTATATGGGTTTTTGGACTCAGTTGCAGTGTGTATGGTGGACTGGGGGTGTGTGTTTCCCCACACAAGAGGGGGGTTTCCCACACAATACCTAGTAGTTTGTAGATGCCAGTATGGTGCCTAAGAATTCAAATTAATTCTAACCCTCTACCCAGATGGGCTTGCCTGGTGACTCAGACGGTAAAGAATCTGTCTGCAATGCTGGAGACCCAGGTTCAATCCCTGGCTTGGAAAGATCCCCTGGAGAAAAGAATGGCAGCCACTCCAGTATCTTGCCTGGGAAATCCCATGGATAGAAGAACCTGGTGGACTCCAGTCCATGGGGTCACGAAGAGTCAGACATGACTGAGCAGGTAACACTTTCACTTTCTCTACCCAGATATAGAATTAGATTCCACAGGTTGAGGGCTCAGTCTTGCAAGACGTTGCTCCCCTGCCCTTTAGATGCCATTGGCAGACCCATGCTGTTGCCTGTGTTTCTGACCCATTGGCTGTAAATTGGAGATTCTATTGATTCCCTCAAATCAGGATGTCAATCACAAGTCCACACTGTTACCTGTACTTTGACCCACTGGTTATAAACTCCAGGTTCCCAAAAGATCTCCTCCTTGGGTTCAACTAATTTGGCTAAGTGGCTCACAGAGCTCAGAGAAACATCTTACTCAGTTCATTTCAGTTGCTCAGTCATGTCCGACTCTTTGTGACCCCATGGACTGCAGCACACCAGGCTTCCCTGTCCATCACCATCACCCAGAACTTGCTCAAACTCATGTCCATCCAATCGGTGATACCATCAGTCATCTTATTCTCTGTCATCCTCCTCTCCTCCTGCCTTTAATCTTTCTCAGCATTAGGGTCTTTTCCGATGAGTCTGTTATCAGGTGGTCAAAGTGTTGAGGCTTCAGCTTCAGCAATGGTCCTGCCAATAAATATCCAGGACTGATTTCCTTTAGGATTGACTGGTTGGAACTCCTTGTAGTCCAAGGGACTCTCAAGAGTCTTTTCCAACACCACAGTTCAAAAGCATCAATTCTTTGGTGCTCATGGTCCAACTGTAACATCCATAAATGACTACTGGAAAAACCATAGCTTTGACTAGACAGACCTTTGTTGACAAAGTAATGTCTCTGATTTTAATATGCTCTCTAGTTTGGTCATAGCTTTTCTTCCAAGGAGCAACAAGTGTCTTTTAATTTTCATGGATGCAGTCATCATCTGCAGTGATTTTGGAGCCCAAGAAAATAAAGTCTGTCACTGTTTCCATTGTTTCCCTGTCTATTTGCCATGAAGTGATGGGACTAGATGCCATGATCTTAGTTTTCTGAATGTTGAGTTTTAAGCCAACTTATTCCCTCTCCTCTTTCACTTTCATCAAGAGACTCTTCAGTTCCTCTTCCCTTTCTTACATAAGGGTGGTGTCATCTGCATATCTGCTGCTGCTGCTGCTGCTAAGTTGCTTCAGTCATGTCTGACTCTGTGCGACCCCAGAGACAGCAGCCCACCAGGCTCCCCCATCCCTGGGATTCTCCAGGCAAGAATACTGGAGTGGGTTGCCATTTCCTTCTCCAATGCATGAAAGTGAAAAGTGAAAGTGAAGTCACTCAGTTATGTCCGAATCTTTGCGACCCATGGACTGCAGCCTACCAGGCTCCTCTGTCCATGGGATTTTCCAGGCAAGAGTACTGGAGTGGGTTGCCATTGCACATCTGAGGTTATTGATATTTCTCCCAGCAATCTTGATTCCAGCCTGTGCTTCATCCAGCCCAGCATTTCGCATGATATAATCTGCATATAAGTTAAATAAGCAAAGTGACAATATACAGCCTTGATGCACTCCTTTCCCAATTGGGAACCAGTCTGTTGTTCCATGTCTGGTTCTAGCAGTTGCTTCTTGACCTGCATACAGATTTCTCAGGAGGCAGGTAAGGTGGTCTGATATTCCAATGTCTTGAAGAATTTTCCACAGTTTGTTGTGTATGAAACACAACAAAAGTATGAGAAGGCAAAAAGATATGACACTGAAAGATGAACTCCCCAGGTTAGTAGGTGCCCAATATGCTACTGGAGAAGAGTGGAGAAATAACTCCAAAAAGAATGAAGAGAGGAACCAAAGCGAGAACAGCTCCCAGTTGTGGATGTGGCTGGTGATGGAAGTAAATTCCAATGCTGGAAAGAACAATATTGCATAGGAACCTGGAATGTTAGGTCCATGAATCAAGGTAAATTGGAAGTGGTCAAACAGGAGATGGCAATATTGAACATTGACATTTTAGAAATCAATGAACTAAAATGGACTGGAATGGGTGAATTTAATTCAGAGGACCATTATATCTTCTACTGTGGGCAAGAATCCCTTAGAAGAAATGGAGTAGCCCTCATAGTCAACCAAAGAGTCCAAAATGCAGTACTTGGGTGCAATCTCAGAAATGACAGAATAATCTCTGTTTGTTTCTAAGGCAAACCATTCAATAACACACTAATTGAAGTCTTACTTATTAGGTCACTGGTTTATTATAGAAGAATATAACCCAAGAATAGCTCAATGGAAAAGAAGCCTAGGGCAAGGGATGGGAAACTGAATGGAGCTTCCTGCCCTCTTCAGGCTGCCATTTTCCCCAAATCTCAACTCAGAAGCTCTTCAAACCCCACCTTTTGAGGTTTGTAGAGGCTTCATTGTATGGGCTTCCCAGGTAGTGCTAGTGGTAAAGAACCTGCCTGCCAATGCAGGAGACTTAAAAGAGGTGGGTTGGATCCCTGGGTTGGGAAGATCCCCTGGAGGAGGGCGTGCCAACCCACTCGAGTATTCTTGCCTGGAGAACCCCATGGACAGAGGAGCCTGGTGGGCTCCATAGGGTCCATAGGGTTGCAGAGTTGGACATGACTGAAAGGACTTAGCACAGCATGGCATTGTATGGCCATAATTGATTTAATCATTGACTTTTGACAGTTGATTCAATATCCAGATTGTCTCTCCTTGGGAGGTCAAGGGGATGAGATTGAAAGTTTCAAGCTTTTAATCACACGATTGGTTCCTCTAGGTATCAGCCGTCATCTTTAGGTGATTCATCAGCATTCCAAAGGTCACTCCATTAATATAACAAAAGATACCTGAGAGTTTTAGGAGCTCTGTCTCAGAAATAGCATGAAGACCAAATAAATATTTATTACAAATCTCAATATCACAGAAGGTTTCTCCTGTTACCAGGGGGCTTACAATGAAGGCAACATTATAGTAATAGACTGGGGAGAAGGTGTAGCATGGTGTCTGAATTGGCTTTTTCTAAATGACACAACTGTCCCCACTCTATGTTATTAGCATACTGTTGTCTCCTCTGTTTTGGTGTCTACAAGGGTGTGCGTATCAATGCTCTGGCACTGAAAACTGCATTTCAATCACCTGGATTCTTTTCAAAAGTGCAAATTTTGATTCAGTAGGTTTTGACTGGGGACTGAGTTTCTGCATTTTTATCAAGCCCCAAGGTGAAATCTGTATGCTTGTTCAGTCTCCTTGAGTAGCAAAGTTTGAGAAATCTTGTATTGACTCCTCTAGTTCTCCATAAATACAGTAAGAGGTAAAAAGTCATGAAATAGTTAAATTGCAATACAATGAAATGGTTAAACACTTTCTGAAGATCAAGTGAAGTCTACTCTCTGGACTTTAGAAGATCATGATACTTTGTACATTAGGTTATGAGCTGGTTCCAGGAGAAATGGTGGGACAGCTACAGTGCTGCTTGTTCTCATTCCCCTCCTCTAGTTGTTGTTCAGTTGCTCAGTCATGTCTGACTCTTTGCAACTCCATGGACTGCAGCACAGCAGGTGTCCCTGTCCTTCACTATATCCCAGAGTTTGTGCAAACTCATGTCCATTGAGTTGATGATGCCATCCTATCATCTCATCCTCTGTTTCCACCTTCTCCTCTTGCACTCAATCTTTCCCAGTATCAGTGTCTTTTCCGTGAGTCAGTACTTTGCATCAGGTAGTCAACATATTGGAGCTTCAGCGTCAGCATCAGTCCTTCTAATGATTATTCAGGACTGATTGTCTTTAGGATTGACCGGTTTAATCTCCTTGCAGTCCAAGGGATTCTTGAGTCTTATCCAGCAATCACAGTTCAAAAGCATCAGTTCTTTGGCACTCAGCCTTCTTTAAGATCCAGCTCTCACATCCATACATGACTACTGGAAAAACTATAGCTTTGACTCTGTAGACCTTTGTTGGCAAAGTGATGTCTCTGCTTTTTAATACTCTATCTAGGTTTATCATAGCTTTTCTTTTCATTTCATGACTGCAGTCATTGTCCACAGTGATTTTGGAGCCCAAGAAAATAAAGTCGTCATTATTTCCATGTTTTCTCCATCTATTTGCCATGAAGTGATGGGACCAGATGTCATAATCTTCATGTTTTGAATGTTGAGTTTTGACCCAGTTTTTACACTCTCCTCTTTCACCTTCATCAAGAAGTTCTTTAATTCCTCTTCACTTTTTGCCATAAGAGTGATGTCATCTGCATATCTGAGGTTATTGATATTTCTCTGAGCAATCTTGATTCCAGTTTGTGCTTCATCCAGCCTGGCATTTTACATGATGTACTCTGCATAAAAGTTAAATAGGCAGGGTGACAGTATACAGCCTTGATGTGCTCCTTTCCCAATTTTGAACCAGTCAGTCCCCTCCTTTAGTAATAAGGGCTTTTTCTTTTTTCCTTTTAAGTTTGCAAAGATACATATGATATACACAACTGCTTCTCAAGCCTTGTATGGGTGTAAATCCCCAGCAGCCAGTATTAAGAAATTTATGACCATCATTAATAAATAGAAATACTGAGCCACTGTCAACCATGTGAAACCAGGCACTCTTTTCTTCTTTTATTCCTCCTGATCCCCTTCCCCTGATCTAATTTGGCAAGAAACAGGACTAGATCTTTAAGAACCACTTTTGCCAGCTTCTTTTCTGAGAAAGAGAAAAGTATACAGTTAGCACTTCACTTTTGTTGAGGGGTTGGTAACACAAAACACTTTGAGCAGAACCTGGCCAAGTCAGGTCAGAGATTTATGTTGAAAAACAAAGGATAAGCAGAAGGGTGCTGGGAGTCAGAATTGGGTGGGGGGAGTGAGTTCTCCAACAGATTGAAAAAGCCCACGGCAGTGAGAGCCACTGCCAAGCTGCATAGGGTAAACTGGAGGCAAACTTGGACCTTCCACACTGACCTCATTCATCGTGTGTGTATGGGTTTGTATTTTTCCCTTGATTATGACAGCAAGTCATGTTTCATGTAGAAAATGTGGAAATGATAGGTTTTTTAAAAGACTTTTTAATGCTATACCATAATGATAAAACACCATTGCCTAAGAATGTATCACTTTTATCCCTATATCTATAGTTCAGTTCAGTCGCTCAGTCATGTCTGATTCTTTGCAACCCCATCAACCGCAGCACACCAGGCCTCCCTGTCCATCACCAACTCCTGGAGTCCACCCAAACCTGTGTCCATCAAGTTGGTGATGCCATCCAGCCATCTCATCCTCTGTTGTTCCCTTCTCCCTCTGCCCTCAGTCTTTCCCAGAATCAGGGTCTTTTCCAATGAGTGAACTCTTCGCATCAGGTGGCCAAAGTATTGGAGTTTCAGCTTCAACATCAGTCCTTCCAATGAACACCCAGGATTGATCTCCTTTAGGATGGACTGTTTGGATCTCCTTACAGTCCAAGGGACTCTCAAGAGTCTTCTCCAATACCACAGTTTAAAAGCATCAATTCTTCGGCACTCAGCTTTCTTTATAGTCCAACTCTCACATCCATACATGACCACTGGAAAAACCATAGCCTTGACTAGATGGTCCTTTGTTGACAAAGTAGTGCCTCTGCTTTTTAATATGCTGTCTAGGTTGGTCATAACAGTTTTTTTAAAAGTGTGCTCTTTTTGATGAAAATTTAAGGTCTTAAATGTTATGAAATGTTGGATCCTTCAAGAACTGAAGTTTATGAAATAATGATATATGATCAGTTCAGTTCAGTTGCTCAATTGTGTCCAACTCTTTGTGACCCCATGGACTGCAGCACACCAGGCTTCCCTGTCCATCACTAATTCCCAGAGCTTGCTCAAACTCATGTCCATTGAGTCAGTGATGCCATCCAACCGTCTCATCCTCTGTCGTCCTCTTTTCCTCCTGCCTTCAATCTTTCCCAACATCTGGGTCTTTTCCAATGATATATGATAAGTGTGAGTTATCTAGATCTAGAAGGAAGCACAGGGCTTCAGGTTTTTGTGTTTCATCTTCTGCCAAAGCTTATTTGAGGAGAAGCAGGTAAATACCACCTCAAGTAGCCCAGATTTCACTAATAGGCTTGACCACATTTCTGCACAGCTGGGGACTCAGACGCAGCTCTGTATTCTATATAAGATTTTAAACTCTATTTGAGTAGTACCACATTAGAGTAGTGGTTAATATTTTTCTTTCTTTGAACTAGAAAATATCATATGGAGTCCAGACAAAAGTTGACCAACATGTCTAAAAAGAACAGATGTCTCTAACCAATACTTTGAACATTTATTCTCCTTGTATATTAGCTGCAAAGGTAACATAATCCTTCTGGATATTTTTGTCATGTTTGATTTTTTTGGCTGTCCATGAAACGAATTGTTGCTATTATTTATAATCATTGATGTTAAAGGAAAACACTGTTTTATAAACTTTGAACCTTTCCTTATGTTTTACAATTTATAACTAAAATTTGTGAAAGGTCCAGGCTAGGTTAATGATCGAACTGTTAAAGCATGACTCCATGGGATGCCTTGCCTCCTGCAAAGAGACTTTGCAATAAGTTTATAAG
Source organism: Oryx dammah (assembly GCF_014754425.2). Classification (NCBI taxonomy): domain Eukaryota; kingdom Metazoa; phylum Chordata; class Mammalia; order Artiodactyla; family Bovidae; genus Oryx; species Oryx dammah. The sequence goes on along the minus strand of NW_024070209.1, from coordinate 39,714,545 downwards.
ATTCTCTTTTGTGAAACACCAAAAGGTTCATATATAAGCAAGAAACCTTTCTAATTTCAATTTTACCATCTGAAAATCACTTAAGTGTTGCCCAGGTCAAGGGCATACATTATAACCAATTCCAATTAATATAATTCCACCTTTTTTTCTAATATTAGAGTGTATTTTTAAGAAGGAAATGGCAACCCACTCCAGTGCTCTTGCCTGGAGAATCCCAGGGACGGGGGGAGCCTGGTAGGCTGCCGTCTATGGGGTCGCACAGAGTTGGACACGACTGAAGTGACTTAGCAGCAGCAGCAGCAGAGTTTATTTTCTATTCTTTGAAAAGGTATGACACAATATTGCTGATGGTATATGACTCCTAGTGCAAATATTACTACTGATCAGAGATTACTGGGTAGGGTTTTGGAATGTGGGCTCTCAGAGGACAGCTGGAAAGGTGCCTTAGTTCCTTGGTTTCTCAGGAAGCTGGTGTGTAGGGTGAAGATTCGCTATGTCTGTCTACTTCAGAGAAATGTTCATAATACTTCATTTCTCAAGGCACTACTCCTGTGCTGAGATAAATTGAGGTTTTCGTGTGTCAGTGAACGTTCACCAGTACTTACTTAGGTAATGCACACATTTCTTTCTTTCTTTCTTCATTTCTTTCACTCTTTTTTAAATTGGAACACAGTGATGCTCATTCTTTTAGGTATTGTCTGTGGCTCCTTTTGCACTAAAAAAGCAGAGTTTAGTATTTGAGGTAGAGACCACATAGACTGTAAGCCTAAAATGTTTGCAATCTGACTCTTTACAGAAAAATACCCACCCTTGGTGGAGGATGGTGTAGAGGAGCCATTATTGTGTCATCCACTCCTTCACCTTTTCAACCAATATTTATCGAGCAGCGATTAGGTGGTGGTGGGGAATTTATTATATGAACCAGTGGAAAGAGAGGAGACTCTTGACTGCCTTTCTGCTAATATGATGATGAGGTACCCTGATCCACACCTCCTGAATATGTTTAAATTTAATGTATATTGTAGAGCTAGAAAAACAATTTGATCTCCTCCAAATCCACAAGTAATATAATGGTGCGAATCTAGAAAGGCATGCTAGTTCTAAAGCCCATCTTTGTCTGGGAGGCCTTTACGCAACTAGTGATCTGACCTTTGGTTTGGATGTCTCTGCAAAGTGCATGGGCTTGAATCAGATCTACACCCCACATAAATCAGGAGGTCTTTCGGAAGCCTTTTGCTTCTGGTAACCTAAAGTGCTACACTTTCAGTTTAAGAGTGAGTTAGGAATGAACTTACATAAGCTAGAGAAATTTTCTGTACAAGCTTTGATGACAGGTAGAAGGACATCTCTGAGACTTCATAGCACAAGGTAGCCTTGTTTGGACCTGAATTAACATATCCTCTGTAGAAAAACAAAACAAGCAAACAGAACAACCTCATGCAATGAATTCACTTTGTTTATTTTTATTTTATTTATTTTTTTCCTATTTATTTATTTATTTATTTATTTATTAATTAATTAATTTATTTTTTATTTTACTTTACAATTCTGTATTGGTTTTGCCATACATTGACATGAATCCACCACGGGTGTACATGCGTTCCCAAACATGAACCCCCCTCCCACTCCCCTCCCCACAACATCTCTCTGGGTCATCCCCGTGTACCAGCCCCAAGCATGCCGTATCCTGCATCGGACTTAGACTGGCGATTTGATGACCCTGTATGCAGGACAGCAAAAAAGACACAGATGTGTATAGAGGGAGAGGGTGAATTCACTTTAAAATAGGACCCCATTTAAAGATCTGGGACTTTATGGAAGTAAACAGAAGTAAACTTTAAAGAAAATTACTTTCAAATCAAGCCTCAAAGAATTTCAAAAGATAAAGATACAAGGGAGGAAAGTGCATTGTCAGTCCCCAGGTCAAGACCGACTCTTTGTGACCCCATGAACTGTAGCATGCCAGGCTTCCCTGTCCACTACCTCCCAGAGTTTGCTCAAACTCATGTCCATTGAGTCAGTGATGCCATCCAACCATCTCATCTTGTGCTGCTCCCTTCTCCTCTTCCCCTCAGTCTTTCCCAGCATCAGGGTCTTTTCCAATGAGCTGGCTCTTTGCATCAGGTGGTCAAAGTACTGTAACTTCAGCTTCAGCATCAGTCCTTCCAGTGAGTATTCAAGGTTGATTTCCTTTAGGATTGACTGATGTGATCTCCTTGCTGTCCAAGGGACTCTCAAGTCTTCTCCAGCACTGCAGTTTGAAAGCATTAGTTCTTTGGTGTTAGCCTTCTTTACAGTCCAACTCTCATATCCATACATGACTACTGAAAAAAACCATAGCTTTGACTCTGCTTACCTTTGTTTACAAAGTGATATTTCTGCTTTTTAGTATGCTGTCTAGGTTTGTAATAGCTTTTCCTCCAAGAAGTAAGCCTCTTTTCATTTTGTAGCTGTAGTCACCATCCATGGTGATTTTGGAACCAAAGAAAATTAAATCTGACCCTATTTCCACTTTTGCCCCCTCTATTTGCCATGAAGTGATGGAACCAGATGCCATGATCTTCAGTTTTTGAATGGTGAGTTTTAATGGAGCATTTTCACTCCTCTTTCACCTTCATCAAGAAGCTCTTTCATTCCTCTTCACTTCCTGCCATTAGAGTGGTATCATTTGCATATCTGAGGTTATTGATATTTCTCCCTGAAATCTTGATACCAGCTTGTGTTTCATCCAGCCCAACATTTTGTATAAGGTACTCTGCATACAGTTAAATAATCAGGGTGACAATATACAGCCTTGACATACTTCTTTCCCAATTTTGAACCAGTGCATAATCAAAAATTAATACTTACACATACCCACAAGGAAATAAATCACCGTGAATGAGAGTCAACAGAATCAAGACATAACAATATTAAATGAGAGACGATTTCAGATAATTAATTTATGCAAATGTAAAATAAAAATAAAATACAAGTATAAAATACAGATGTGTTTAAAATTAAAATATGAGTAGGAAAATACAAATAAAAACTACAAAATTGATCAGATTTGAAACATCTGACATTAACAATATACTATGTACAATTAAAAATAATTTCAAAAAATTAAATAGCAAAGTATAAAAAGGCTAAAAAAAATGGAAACTGGAATATCTGAGAAAATACCCAGAATACAGTATATAAAGATAATAGGATAAAAAATATGGAAGAAGATGTATAATAAGGGAAGATGTCACATATGTCTTAACTGGTTTCCAAGAAATGAAAAATTGAAAGAAGTATGGCTTAGAGAAATAATGGTCAAGAGTTTTCAGAACTGACAGAAAAAACTGAATGGTCAGATTAGAAAGTCTCAGAGGATAAAGTTTAATCCAAACCTGCAAATTACTGACACAGAAAATATATAAAAAGCTACTCAGCAAGTGAAAGCAGTGCACACACAAAGAAAAGGTGATTAGATTGAGTTGACATTGCAATCAGTAACGGAGGGTGAAAGAAAGTATGGAATTGTATCTTTAAAATGGGTACAAAAATAACTGCCTATCTACAATTATGCAACTGGAAAACTTTTCCAAAAAAGAGGCAGTGTGAGGAAAGTTTCAGAAAAATAAGAGCTGAAAGAGTTTATCACCATTAGTCCCTTCCCAAAGGGTACTCTAAAATAGGTTCTTCAGGAAGGAGATCAATTCCATTTGAGGTCTGAGATTAGAGAAAGAGAGGGTGAGAGAGAGAGACATTCTGGAATTTGAGAAGAATTTGGGAAGAATTGTGGAAGAATCTAAATGAACAATGACTATATAAGTTCAATTTGAAGGAATCCGTTCAGTCGCTCAGTTGTGTGCAGCTCTTTGCGACACCATGGACTGCAGCACACCAGGCTTCCCTGTCCATCACTAACTCCCAGAGCTTGCTCAAACTCATGTCCATTGAGTTGGCGATGCCATCCAACCATCTCATCCTCTGTCGTCCCCTTCAATCTTTCCCAGCATTAGGGTCTTTTCCAATGAGTCAGTTCTTCACATCAGGTGGCCAAAGTATTGGAGTTACAGCTTGAGCATCAGTTCTTCCAATGAATGTTCAGGACTGATTTCCTCTAGGACTGACTGGTTTGATCTCCTTGTAGTCCAAGGGACTCTCAACAGTCTTTCCCAACGCCACAGTTCAAAGCATTAATTCTTTAGTGCTCTGCTTCCTTTACAGTCCAACTCTCACTTCCGTACATGACTGCTGGAAAAACCATAGCTTTGACTAGATGGACATTTGTCGGCAAAGTAATGTCTCTGCTTTTTAATATGCTATCTAGGTTGGTCATAACTTTACTTCCAATTTCATGGTTGCACACTCATCCTCTGTGGTGATTTTGGAGCCCAAGAAAACAATTATTTGAAGGAATAATTAGTCATGTAGTGTTAGTTGCTCAGTCATGTTCAACTCTTTGGGATGCCACGGACTGTAGTCTGCCATGCTCCTCTGTCCATGGGATTCTCCAGGCAAGAATACTGGAGTGGACTGCCGTTCCCTTTTTAAGAGGATCTTCCCAACCCAGGTCTCCAAGATTCTTTACCATTTGAGCTACAGGGAAGTCCATGAAGGAATAATTAACCAAAATATTATCGAAGTAGTATTTGTCTGGAGGAGGTGATGGGGGTTAAAGTTGTCCAAGGTTCTTATGAAGTTTGTGAGGAATTTAAAAAGATTGCTTATCTGCAGGTTTTAAATTAAATATGTATCTTTAATAAGCCAACCATTGAAAGATAAAATATATGTATAGCTCCCAAATTATTATATGGAAAATTATGATGTGGGAAATATCAATTAATACCAAAAGTCAGCATAAAAATCTAATAGGTAAAAAGCAGATAAAAAAGGATAAATAGAAGCACCAACTAGAAGGATGTATATGTAATCATAATATGGATGAACTAAACTTTTCAGTTAAAAATTAAAATGGGTTAAACTCATTTCAAAGACATGATTAGAGAGTGAAAATTCATCAGTTTTTTTAAAAGATAATAATAGGACGTTATTAACACCTCTTTGCTGACAAACTTGAGACAACATAAAAATGGAAAATTCCTAGCATAAATTACCAAAACAAAAGAAAGAACATGCAAGTGCTCTATATCCATTAGAAAATTGTATCAGTAGTTTATCTCAAAAATCACCATTACTCCACCATTTTATTGAAATATTTTACTAAGGCTTTAAACAACAGAGAATTCCAATCTCATTAAAAAGTTCAGAGGGGAGAAATAAGACTACTACTCAACTTTAATTTTGAACCAAAAAAAATTTTTTTAGAAAGGACAATTACAGACTGATTTCACCAAGATCTTAGATTTAAAAACTTAAAGTATTAGCAGAATGAATCAAGCAATGTATGTATAAATGTTATATGGTAAGCAAATTGTATGTAACAGGAATGAAAGGTTGGCATAGTGTTGAAAAATAATAGGATCATCATATAGATCCAAAAACTTATTTGGTAAAATTAAATAGTTAGCAGTGATAAAATTTCTTAGCAAACAAGGTGAAAAAGAAACTTTCTTAACCAGATAAAGAGTTTCTGACAAAAAGGAGCACGTATTGAGAAATGGTCAACTAGTGAAAGGTTTATCATCATGTATTTGACAGGGGTGTGAACCTGGATATAGTGATTTTAAAATGTTTATGAAAAACAAGGGCAAGAAGAGCCAATGTATTTCTGCAGAGGAAGGATAAGCCTAGAGGACATGCATTAACAGATATGCACTCTTTTTATAAAGTTAGATTAAGATATTTATTGTTTAATGGAGTTAGACAAATAAGACTGTGAAATGGGAGACTCCAGAAATAGACAAAATAGACCCACACTTTCTTTTAAGAGAGCACTGCCATCGCAGATCAGTTGGATAGAAAGTATTGGCTGTGTGAGTAGTCCTGAGCCAACTCTTGTCAGGATGGGAAAAAAATCTTTTCCTTACCTCTCACATCATGTACAAAGATCCCCCCTGCATTAAAAATATAGGAGAATATATTTATGCTCTTGGCTTAGGAAAATACTTTTTTTAATATAAAAATTAACAAGCTAATTTTGTTTCACAAAAATTATAAATATTTATTAATAGATGTTACAAAAGTGAAAATGAATCAAAAAATCAAAATCATGTTTGAAAAAAAAAAGAATCAAAACTGGGAAAAATGTACTAATAACATATACATGCAGAGGCAAAGGATTAGACTATAACATACAAAGATATTCTCACAGATTTATAGTTAAAAGCCAAATAATGCCAAAGAAAAGATGGATAGATGAATGTTCACTTCTCATTAAGGAATGCCTGACTTACAAGTAAATAAAAGATGTGTGAAAATACAAACTGAAATGACAATGAGATAGTATTTACAGTTACCAGATTGATAAAAGTTAAAAAAAAATCTACAATATGGTATGTGGAACAGTGGAAATTCTCATGCAATATCTTTGGGAATGAAAATAGTTAAAACCATTTTATAAGTCAGTCTGTATTATATAATAAAGTGGAACACAAATTCCCCACAGTGGGGTAGTATCTACCCAAAAGAAATGCTATGTATGAAGCACCTGGAGACAGGTAAAAGAATATGCATGAATACCTTGTTTATAGTAGCAAGAAAGTGGAAAATGTCACAGATCTCCATTGATAGTAGAATGGACAAATGAATTTTTGTATTTTTATGAAATGCAAGATGATACAGCAGTGCACGTGAATATGGTACAACTACACGCATCATGGCAATTCAGTCTAAAAAGCATAATATCAAATGGACAAACCAAGGCATACATTATGTCCAACATGATTTCATTTATCAAACAAAATGTAACATGCAAAACCAGAAAATATAATATTTAGAATAAACTACAAATCAGGTAAAGGAATGATATGGACTCCGCTCATGATGGTGGCTACCTCTTGAGTGTCAACCATTGATGGAGATGCGATCAGGCAGGTGGCATCAACAATTCCAAATGTTATTTTGAAACTGGATGGTGACTATGGCTGCCTGTTGTATAGCTTTTTCATTCACATGTATTCACATGCTATAAATATTCTTCAGTGTATGTTTAATTTATTTTTAGAAGAGATTCTCTACTTGGCATTTGAATATTCAGTACCTCCAGTTATGGTCTATAGTGTTATATGTGTGCTTCTGGAACATTAATTAACTCTTACACAATTTGTAAATATGGGAATAATATCTGTTTAGAATGGAAATTGTGTGGGTTCCTGTGCAATTAATAATTTGCATGAGCAAGTAGCAATATTTAGGCTTGAAGTACACTAACATAGCCTAGTGTGTCAGTGGTAGAGGAGAGGAGCACTGTCCATGATGCCCTTTGGCTCACTTGACCATGTGCTCTGTCTTGGCTGACCTAACTGGACAATTTTCCTGTGTATATTTTATTTCTTTTCACATAATTCAGCATTCTGAACCTTTCCTTATGTTTTCTTCCATCATTACCATTACCCATTATTATTTAAAAGTAAAGGCCCATATTTATCATAGTATTTTCTTATTAGTTATTTATTGTCTTTTAAACTGTACAAGTATTTTAAGAATTAGGACTTTTTAATTGATGTTCTATTGTTATAAGTTTCATGACTTAGAGTCTTGAAATCTGTCATTTTTACTGTCTGATTTTATAGAACATGAAATTTACTTTTTTCTAGACATGCATATATTGTGTTTTCATAGAAATCCATGTTTCTGTTGGTTTTGATTAGAACAAGTCCTCTAAAGGTAAAATAATAAATTAACATTTAATTAAGTAACATTTACTGATAGATTAATAAAAATCATTTACTGTTTGCCTACCACATGTTCAATCCAGTGAACCAATGCTAGTAGACTAAGGGAAATGTAATTGAGCAGGTAATACTTGATCATAAGTGTTATAAAGGCTGCCAACAAAATAAAGGCATATTATTAGCAATCAAGGTTCTGGAGTGTCTTGATCTGATCTCCTTTTTCTACATTCGTCTTCCAGTTGCTCTCCCCTCTAGCCATACTGACTTAAAAAAATTACAGTATGGGTTGATTTACAATATTATATTAGTTTCAGATATACAATATCACAGTTCAGTTTATTTATAGATTTTACTCAATTTAAAGTTATTATAAGGACTTCCCTGGTTGTCTAGTGGCTAAGACTCCATGCCTCCAGTGCTTAAGGCCCAAGTCTGATCCCTGGTCAGGGCACTAGATCCCACATTCCATAACTAAGAGTTTGCATGCCACAACTAAATATCCAACATGCTGTAGCTAAGACCCAGTACAGCCAAATAAATATTTTTTAAATGTACTCAGTCATTCAGTTGTGTCCAGGTCTTTACATCTCCATGAACTATAACCTGCCAGACTTCTCTGTCCATGGGATTTCCTAAACAAGAATACTGGAGTGGATTCCATTTCCTTCTCCAGGGGATTTTAAAGTAAGTTATTACAAAATAATGGCTGTATTTCCTTGTGCTATACCATCTATCCATTGCTTATTGATTTTACACACAGTAATTTGTGTCTATTAATACCCTACTCGTACTCACCTCTTCTTATTAGTTCAGTTTAGTCGCTCAGTTGTGTCCGACTCTTTGTGACTCCATGGACTTCAGCATGCCAGGCTTCGCTGTCCATCACCAGCTCCCAGAACTTACTCAAACTCATGTCCATTGAGTCGGTGATGCCATCCAGCCATCTTATCCTCCATCATCCCCTTCTCCTCCTGCCCCCAATCCCTCCCAGCATCAGAGTCTTTTCCAATGAGTCAACTCTTCACATGAGGTGGCCAAAGTACTGGAGTTTCAGCTTTAGCATCATTCCTTCCAAAGAACACCCAGTACTGATCTCCTTTAGAATGTTCTGGTTGGATCTCCCTGCAGTCCAAGGGACTCTCAAGAGTCTTCTCCAACACCACAGTTCAAAAGCATCAATTCTTCAGCCCTCAGCCTTCTTCACAGTCCAACTCTAACATCCATACATGACCACAGGAAAAACCATAGCCTTGACTAGATGGGCCTTTGTTGTCCAAGTAATGTCTCTGCTTTTCAATATGCTATCCAGGTTGGTCATAACTTTCCTTCCAAGGAGTAAGCATCTTTTAATTTCATGGCTGCAATCACCATCTGTAGTGATTTTGGAGCCCCTCAAAATAAAATCTGACACTGTTTCCACTGTTTCTCCATCTATTTCCCATGAAGTGATGGGACCAGATCCCATGATCTTCGTTTTCTGAATGTTGATCTTTAAGCCAACTTTTTCACTCTCCTCTTTCACTTTCATCAAGAGGTCTTGTAGTTCCTCTTCACTTTCTGCCATAAGGGTGGTGTCATCTGTATCTCTGAGGTTATTGATATTTCTCCCGGCAATCTTGATTCCAGCTTGTGCTTCTTCCAGCCCAGCATTTCTCATGATATACTCTGCATATAAGTTAAACTTTTATTAAAGTGCCTCATTCATAGAAAATGCTCAGATAATGTTAGGCAAAGCTGTTTTGGGGGGTTGCTGTTTTTATTATAAGATCATCTTCATGTTCCTTCTGAGGCCTCAAGGAAGCCCTCCATACATACATATGGAGTTTTCTTAAGACTATGTAGTACTGAGAGCCCTGCTTTGACATCTCCCTCTCAGACTGTAGCCTATAAAGACAATTGTCTGTGGAAGACTAGGGCTTCCCGCATGGCTCAGACGGTAAAGAATCTGACTGCAATGCAGGAGACCTGGGTTGGGAAGATGCCCTGGAGAGGGGAATGGCTTACCCACTCCAGTATTCTTGCCTGGAAAATCCCATGGACAGGGGAGCCTGACAGGCTACAGTCCATGGGGTCTGAAAGAGTTGGACACGACTGAGTGACTAAGCACAGCACAGATGGCTAGACGACTTTTCATCTTCAAAGCTTTGGCACTGGCTAGAGACTGAGGGATCAGAATATGGGAGCAGGAAAGGATGAAGGAATTTGATTTTTCACAAACTGACCTATCAAGGTCTTCTAGACAGGGGAGATTGGATTCCACATTAGAAGGTGAGAACAGGAAATCAGAGATGGCAATAATATTCACTCTAGTGTTTCATTGTACTTCATTTAGTGTTGCTCCGTGATTAGTTCAGAGACTGTAACTATTTCCCAGTAAAATGATAAGGTACCCAAGTTCAGGGCAGCATGTTTGTCATATCTTTTATGTTATGGGGCATAGTAATGCTCTAGTGGATGAGATTAAAGGAATTATCACGGTTCTTTAATGTCTTTATTCTGTCCTAGGTTGTATCTACTTTGGTTAAATGCAGTCAATTTCTGTATTCTTTTATGAATATGTGCCTTTAAAGATTAAAGAATATGTGCCTTTCATAGATTAAAATAATCTATGACAGAAAAGAAATTACTAAAATGCTCATCTCAAATGGTAATATCTAGTTCTAACTAGATACAGTAAGTAAATATAGTTACCTATAGTTAAATATGCTATTGTTGTGTTATGCTTTCCCCTGTGAGATATGTAGTCACTGAGTACATGGTTTGTCTTATTCACTTTCCTGTGTCCCAGAGAAGTTGAAAATTATCCCATTCCAGCTGTGTACCTGTGGGAGATTGGTTGTGTGTATGTGTGTGTTTGTGTATGTGTGTGTATATGTATTAGTCGCTCAGTAGTGTCTGACTCTTTGCGACCCCATGGACTGTAGCCTGCCAGGCTCCTTTGTTCATGGAATTCTCCAGGCAAGAATACTGGAATAGGTTGCCACTCCCTTCTCCAGAAGGCAAATTGGTTACCCCCAGGTCTAGTTTCTTCAATAGTGAATAGAAATGCTGGTGCCTACTCCACAGAGTAGTGAGAATTATGACCCAGTCTACTTAAAGCATGGCATATATTAAGTATATAATAAATGGTGAGTGTTTGTTCTGGGGATCTCACATCTAGTATGATGACTATAGTTAACAATATTGTGTACTTGAAAGTTGCTCAGTGAGTAGATCTTAAAAGTTCTCACCATATGGGGAAAAAATATGTGAGGTAACTATGGGAGGTGGTGGATGTGGTATCCTTGTTGTTGTAATCATTTTGCATTATACACGTAGATCATCACGTTGTATACCTTAAACTTATACACTGTTATATGCCAATTATATTTCAGTAAAGCCTGTATGATGCAAAAGAAAAAAAAGAAAACTGATTGGCTAAGAACTGATGAATGTATCTCCTTAATACTAGAACAGTTTTTTTTGTGTGTGTGTTAGCCAGCATAGCTCAGGGGTTCCATGAAATATAATAACTACTTATGTTCTTTGACTTTAGTTCTTTTAATTTCTCATGTTAGACATGGTAAGGTGGATAAGGTATCTAGTTGCTTATTAACTGTTTGTTATCAGAGGATTTTTAAAAATAACAATTTATTCTTTTAATATTCCCGGGATAATATTGAAATAAACCAGTTCTGTATAATTTAGCCTTAGATAAAAGCATCAACATGTTTGGAATATGAGCCTAATTCTATCTTTTGTTGAGCTGCCCAGTTTAGTAAAAGCATTTCAATAGTACTTTTTAAATGTAGTGTAACTTAGAATACTGGAAGCTTCCCAGAATGTTAAAAAAGGAGAATAATTTATATTTAATTGGTTTAAACCTACCTTTCCTAGGTCAATAAGAAGAGAAACTGGCAGCATTAATCAAGATAAAATTATCAGCTGATTAATCAGTGTTCTAATTACTGCATAGTTCTTTACCTTTTCAGTTTTAATTACTAAACCTCATTGTCTTTTCCATATGGCTAACATGTATTCACAGTGTACTTTTTCTCCTACTGAAATCACTGAGACAAAAATATACAGTTTAAACATTAAACATCAAATGTAAGAAATTACTACTGCCTCTTAAGAATTTCGCCAAAAGGTATAAATAAGCTGCTAGATTATTTAAGAAAAGAATAATAAATTTATGTATATTTAAATAGGAAGTCATTTAACTCGATTATGAAACTAAGCTTTGTAAGATAGTACATCTTGTCAGCCCTATTTCATCAAGTGAACTTGTGTAAATTATGTCTGAATCCAATTGCAGTTTAATATAAATTAGGAAAGTGCATTGGGTTTTTCATAAGTTACTTGTTTTTGGGAAGGCCTGACTGTTTCTTTTAGATGTATTGACTTCACTGCATGTTTTCTTACCCTCAGCGCTGCTAACATTTGGGCACCATCGTCTCTGTTGTTGGGGGCTGTGCTCTGTAGGTTTTTGACCTCTGCCCACTAGATAAATGCCAGTAGCAACCTCTCCTGAGCTGCTTTTTAGCAAACATGTCTTCCGACATGGACAAATGTCCCCTGGGTGGCATGGAGTGGGGCAAAATCCTCCTCCCTCATTAAGAACTACTGATTTCAGTTTATGGCCATCATTAAAACCATTAAAACACTTACTTTAAAACAGATCTACTGTATAATAAGGAACTCTTAGCATATGAGCAGAATATTTCTACAGGTTAAGTATTCTTATGGTTAAGTATTTTGATGTAAAACTTTCCAGACACTTTAGGGTGATATAATGGTGATAATCACCACTCTGATAATACCAATAAGTAATGTTCACTGAGCACATCTATGTCAGTTTCTGTATGAAGGTATCTACTTGTATTATTTTATTTAATCTTGAAAATAACTCTACAAGGGAGAACCGCTGTTACCTACTACTTCTCACACAGAGGTTAGCAAGCTTAAACGTCTAGGGTCACACAGTTAGGCTTTTCTCACCTGATTTCATAGGACATGATTTCAAATAACTGTCCTAGAGGAAGATTTTTCATTTCCAAAGAGATGAGAATTTATTTTCACTTTTGAAATTGTTTAGAATTTTGACTACATTTTCAATTGTGTCAGTCTGTAGTGTATTAAGGAAATTACTGTGAAACATTTGGGTTTATTTAAACATTACATGAGGATCATCTTAAAATTTCAAAGGTGGGCAGTTATGAGGATGATTATAGTCAAAAGAGCATGTGATTAATTATAATTGAAAGATGGTTTTCTCTGAAATGAAAAATAGTTTTTCAGCAAATTTTCCTCCCTTCCTTTTATTCTCTATTCTTCCCTTCTTTCCTTGATTTTCTGTTCTTTATAAGAGACTATATTATTGTCTACGTTATACATTGTGTGTGCTTGAAACTGGGAAACTGTTAAGTTTAGCCACTGCTTGTAACTGAATGACTTGAGCACTAATTAGTTTTATTTGCATGTTCTTAAGGCACAAATGTGAATGCTGATATATCCAGGACTTAATTGTAGTTTTTAACTACTTCATTCAGTTTTAAGCATTTTCCCCACCTTTGTAGGTTTAACATTCTACTTCTCCTACTAAATATTAATATTATTACTGTTTCTAGTTTAGATTTGGGCTTGTATGCCATAAAGTCTAATATGTCAGTTCTAGACTTTCAATTACCTTTAACCCCCACTTTCCAGAAAACATGTATATGGAAAATTGAACTGAGCATGCATGACTGCTTCTGTGGGTATTTATTCCAGAATTAGAGCCTATTCTAGGGCATGTAGCATGTGTAGGTAAAGGACTCTTAAATGATAATAGTTAACCTCTATGTCTATATTGATTTAACTGGGATATCCTCCTTTTACCTTTTAAGTGCATCATAAAAACAATATCTATTGCTTTTTATTCTTGGTGGGAGAAAAGAATATTTGTAAAGTGAAGAGATAAATGAATCTATAAATTTAATATGATGGTATAGAGGTTTTTTAGGGCATATTCTGGTGTATATAATGTTCTGTGTTCTTTAAAGTATATTGGTGTAATGTTTGAACTGTAAGACAAAAATAGACTTGGAATGAAAAGTATTTGCTGAGCACAATGGTAGACCTTAGACAATGGTTACCTCAGTCCTTCATTGTAACAGATTAAAATGCTATTCCTGAAATTGTAAGTCAAGTTCAGCATATTTTGCAGATGTCTGCTTTGCCATTTTTGACCAGATCTTGAATGAAATGGTAGGCTGGAGAGTAATTGAATGTAACAAGTACACGGAGTCTTTCTATATTACAGTACTGCTACTCATCAGAGATCGTGTTTACATAAAAGTTAATATATTTGAGAAACCAGTGGAAAAAAAGAAAAATATATACACCCAACAAAATATTTTGTCAAAGAACAAGAGCTGGCAAATCACAAAAGAAGAAATACAAGTTTAAATTTAAGGAAAACATGCTTAGTCCTATTGATAAGCAAAATATTGCAAAGTAAACCACAATGAGTTTCATAGTTTTAATAGATTAACAGAAATATTTAAAACAACAGTGACCCAATACTGGGATACATGTTAGTTATAACTTTCCTGTAAGTTGGGCAATATGTTTGGTAATATAAATTTTCAAATGAAAATCTTCTTTGATTCAGATATTTAATTTTTAGGAAGTTTTCTTAAATATAAATGAGCATATCGATGTGAACAAGTAGTTCTAAGATTTCTAGCTATTGTATATTATTTATATTAGGAAAACTATTTCAATTAGAGTATAACTGTTCTATAATACTGATTAGTATATCTAGGTATTGATTATTGATGGCTACTTATATCAACAGAAGAGAGGAATACAATATTCTATATCAACTGATGGCAGCTCACCATACCACCAAACTATTCCACTTATGAAATAGTATTGCCAAAACATGGAACATGAACCTGAGAAAATTTCTAAATTTAAGTTCCTATTTCTAGGAAATATAGTTGATAGGGGAATGTGCTAAATGACACTGATGATGATGCTATCAGCAAAATTCAAGACATAGGAAATACTTTAGATTCATTGGCCAATATTTTCTTCTCTTCCCCACAATGAATAAGTTGCAAGGGAATTTAAAAAGAGAGATGGAAAGAAATCTACTGATTAAAAGATATTTATTTGCAGTGTGTGGACCTTATTTGGATGTTGATTTGAGCAATCAAGAGAGGAGGTACACGTGGTGGATTCATGCTGATGTATGGCAAAACCAATACAATATTGTAAAGTAAAAAGAAAAAAAAAGGAGGTAGGGGAAAGGGAGGGAAGAAAGGCAGTAATTTTTAAACATTGCTTGGGTACTTGATATGAAAGAATAATTGCTAATTTTTTGAAGTGAGACAATGGTAATACGGTTATGTTTATTAAAAAGTTCTTATCTTTTAAAGTGGGAAATGCCTGAAGATATAGATGAAATAAGACTGACCCATGAGTTGATAATTGTTGAAGATTATGGAAAAAGCAAGAGTTCCAGAAAAACATCTATTCTGCTTTATTGACTATGCCAAAGCCTTTAACTGCGTGGATCACAATAAACTGTAGAAAATTCTTCAAGAGATGGGAATACCAGACCACCTGATCTGCCTCTTGAGAAACCTATAGGCATGTCAGGAAGCAACAGTTAGAACTGGACATGGAACAACAGACTGATTCCAAATGGGAAAAGGAGTACATCAAGGCTGTATATTGTCACCCTGCTTATTTAACTTATATGCAGAGTACATCATGAGAAATGCTGGGCTGGAGGAAGCACAAGCTGGAATCAACATTGCCGGGAGAAATATCAAGAACCTCAGATATGCAGATGACACCACCCTTATGGCAGAAAGTGAAGAGGAACTAAAAAGCCTCTTGATGAAAGTGAAAGAGGAGAGTGAAAAAGTTGGCTTAATGCTCAACATTCAGAAAACTAAGATCATGGCATCCGGTCCCATCACTTCATGGGAAATAGATGGGGAAACCATGGAAATAGTGTTAGACTTTATTTTTGGGGACTCCAAAATCACTGCAGATGATGATTGCAGCCATGAAATTAAAAGATGCTTACTCCTTGGAAGGAAAGTTATGACCAACCTAGATAGCATATTCAAAAGCAGAGACATTACTTTGCCGACTATGGTCCATCTAGTCAAGGCTATGGTTTTTCCTGTGGTCATGTATGGATGTGAGAGTTGGACTGTGAAGAAAGCTGAGCACTGAAGAATTGATGCTTTTGAACTGTGGTGTTGGAGAAGACTCTTGGAGAGTCCCTCAGACTGCAAGGAGATCCAACTAGTCCATTCTAAAGGAGATCAGTCCTGGGTGTTCATTGCAAGGACTGATGCTAAAGCTAAAACTCCAATACTTTGGCCACCTCATGTGAAGAGTTGACTCATTGGAAAAGACTCTGATGCTGGGAGGGATTGGGGGCAGGATGAGAAGGGGACGACAGAGGATGAGATGGCTGGATGGCATCACTGACTCAATGAACTTAAGTTTGGGTGAACTCTGGGAGTTGGTGATGGACAGGGAGGCCTGGCATGCTGTGATTCATGGGGTTGCAAAGAGTCGGACATGACTGAGTAACTGAACTGAACTGAGGTCATGAGTACATGGTGGTTCAATATATCACTCTTGCTTAAAAATGACAACAGCTCTAAATGTTTAATAATATGATTTCAAATAAATATGGTATATACAGGAAATACAATAATAGGGAGCCATAAAATTATCTTTATATATTATATAGAATATTTAATAATCAGGCCTTCAAAATGTTCATAAAATATTTAAAAATCTAAAAAAGGTTACAAAGCAGCATGCCGAGAATTATCCCATTCACATTTTTAGAATAGAAATAAAACCCCCAAATTAGCAGTAACTATCTCTAAGAAAGAGGATTATAGGTGTTTTAATTTTCTTTGTGCTTTTTTATGTATTTTAAAAGTTACTGTAATATGCATAATTTTGGTTATTAGGTTTATGATTTTATTAAAAATGAAGGAAAACAGATATACTTTAGAGAAAACTATTCTCCATAAATGATGAAAGCAAAAATTTTGTGTATCCTATATGAGAAAATTTTTTTAATGTAAACAAAGCATTATTTTATGGTTATGTTTTAAAATAATGTATTAGTATCACTTGGCTGGAGAAGTCAAGGAAAATTAGTTTTGTTATTTATATCTTGCCTAAGAAAGCAATGAAGTACAGTGTTTTTTTAAATTATTATTTTTAATGAGAAAAGGTCAAGGAGAGGGAGTCTGACATATATACGATACCTAGATTAAGCTACAAATGTTATTATTGCAATCCTCAGTACAAACTCTTGAGATTTACTTATGTGTCTGTATTTTAGGGGAGGAAATAGAGACTTAAAGTTTGTAACTTCAGAGTTTGGGAATGAAGCGTCCAGTAGACCTGCCACTGTGGCGTGGAAATCTGTTCCTTTTGGGAGGATGTATATTTTTTCAGAGCCAAAATGTAATGGTATTTTGGTATTCCATGTTATGAAGGGTTAAAAAAACCCAAAACATCAATCTAGTCTTTTGATACTTGTTATCCAGTTTCCAGAGGCTTCCCAGGGGGTGCTAGTGGTAAAGAAACTGCCTGCCAATGCAGCAGACATGAGACGAAAGTTCAGTCCCTGGGTCAGGAAGATCCCTTAGTGAGGAGGGCACAGCAGTCCACTCTAGTATTCTTGCCTGGAGAATCCTCATGGACAGTGGAGCCTGGTGGGCTACAATCCATATAACGCCACATATTCTTTGATGCCACCATTTAAGACCTCCTTTCAGGGAGGGTTGTGTTTGTTTTTGTTTTCACGTTTGAAAGGGATACCCATTAAGATACTTGCAGTAAAGTTAAGGAGAAGGCAATGGCAATCCACTCCAAGTACTCTTGCCTGGAAAATCCCATGGACGGAGGAACCTGGTAGGCTGTGGTCCATGGGGTCGCTGAGGGTCGGACATGACTGAGCGACTTCACTTTCACTTTTCACTTTCATGCATTGGAGAAGGAAATGGCAACCCACTCCAGTGTTCTTGCCTGGAGAATCCCAGGGATGGGGGAGCCTGGTGGGCTGCCGTCTATGGGGTCTCACAGAGTCGGACACGGCTGAAGTGACTTAGCAGTAGCGGTAAAGTTAAAGAGTGGAATCTTCTAACTGATGAGAGGATTAACTGGCCGTCCAAGGGAGGGTGCAGTGCCTGACATAGGGTTGGTGAATTCTCCCGCCTTTGTTGAGCACCTACTGTGTGCCAGGCTGTCACCTTTATAAGCAGTTTCAGAACGCATCTTTTAGTATTTTCAAATAAGGTAGACTTTAAAGCATTTTATATGGATATAGATACAATGTTAAATTCAGTCAAGATTAGTTATTGATGCCTTAGGCCTTTACATACTTTCAGTGGACTAGAGCTTACTCATCTGTGAATTAAAGAAAAGAATGCTCAAACTACCGCACAGTTGTACTCATCTTACACGCTAGTAAAGTAATGCTCAAAATTCTCCAAGCCAGGCTTCAGCAATACGTGAACCGTGAACTTCCTGATGTTCAAGCTGGTTTTAGAAAAGGCAGAGGAACCAGAGATCAAATTGCCAACATCTGCTGGATCATGGAAAAAAGAAGAGAGTTCCAGAAAAACATCTATTTCTGCCTTATTGACTATGCCAAAGCCTTTGACTGTGTAGATCACAATAAACTGTGGAAAATTCTGAGAGAGATGGGCATACCAGACCACCTGACCTGCCACTTGAGAAATTTGTATGCAGGTCAGGAAGCAACAGTTAGAACTGGACATGGAACAATAGACTGGTTCCAAATAGGAAAAGGAGTACGTCAAGGCTGGATATTGTCACCCTGCTTATTTAACTTATATGCAGAGTACATCATGAGAAACGCTGGGCTGGAAGAAACACAAGCTGGAATCAAGATTGCTGGGAGAAATATCAATCACCTCAGATATGCAGATGATACCACCCTTATGGCAGAAAGTGAAGAGGACCTAAAAAGCCTCTTGATGAAAGTGAAAGTGGAGAGTGAAAAAGCTGGCTTAAAGCTCAACATTCAGAAAACGAAGATCATGGCATCCGGTCCCATCATTTCATGGGAAATAGATGGGGAAACAGTGGAAACAGTGTCAGACTTTATTTTGGGGGGGCTCCAAAATCACTGCAGATGGTGACTGCAGCCATGATATTAAAAGACGCTTATTCCTTGGAAGAAAAGTTATGACCAACCTAGATAGCATATTCAAAAGCAGAGATATTACTTTGCCAACTAAGGTCCATCTAGTCAAGGCTATGGTTTTTCCTGTGGTCATGTATGGATGTGACAGCTGGACTGTGAAGAGGGCTGAGCGCCGAAGAATTGATGCTTTTGGACTGTAGTGTTGGAGAAGACTCTTGAGAGTCCCTTGGACTGCAAGGAGATCCAACCAGTCCATTCTGAAGGAGATCAGCCCTGGGATTTCTTTGGAAGGAATGATGCTAAAGCTGAAACTCCAGTACTTTGGCCACCTCATGCGAAGAGCTGACTCATTGGAAAAGACTCTGATGCTGGGAGGGGTTGGGGGCAGGAGGAGAAGGGGACGACAGAGGATGAGATGGCTGGATGGCATCACGGACTCGATGGACGTGAGTCTGAGTGAACTCTGGGAGTTGGTGACGGACAGGGAGGCCTGGCGTGCTGCGATTCATGGGGTCGCAAAGAGTTGGACACGACTGAGCGATGGAACTGAACTGAACTGAAGAAATGAAAACACAGGCTCAAGTAAGCTATTCAGAACAAAAAAGGCCACAACTTTTCCTCCCAAGCCCCTGGAGGGGAGGGCTACATGCAAACGCACAGATATATTTTGTATATATTATATGTATATTTCCATGAAATATTAGTATATTTTAATCTAGACATTTTTTGAATACATTAAATATGGAAATCTTGGCACCTCATACCAATGTGCTTCACAGACAGAATCATGGTATTTATGTAGGAGAGTGTAATAGCATACTGGCAGTGCTGTTAGTTTTGCTTCTAAAATGTATTAAACCGAGATATTATCTTGATTATTATAACACTTCACAGAGATCTCTCTTTAATTATAGTCTTTATCTCAATATAAGGGTAATCTCTTGACCAATCAATTTACTTATTCCTGTCCTAATAATTCTGCAAAAATAATGTGAGAATGTCATTTGCTCACTTTATAGATTAAAAAAATCATGGCTTATTGTTCCTTAATATTATGGAGAAATTTACATCTTTTGTAACTCAAGATTTTGAGTAGAAGTCTCAATTTGAGAAACTCAAGTAGCTAATCTATTGTATGTTTTTGCATTTTCTGGAAATTATGTGTTTTGTGGCCACTCTCAAGTTACTTTCCTTTTCTCTTTCTAATTACGTCCATTATATAGTTTTCTAAATACTGCAGCGGTTGAGCTTTTCTGTACTCATGTATAGCGTATGTAAGATTAATACATAATTAGAGCTGCAGCTGTCTGTCCTTTGCTATATCTGCACTTTTGGCAGGTCTGTGACCTCCATGGTTTTGTTTCTTAGTTTAAATTTTAGATCTCAGAAATGACTTTTTCTCCCCCAAATTTACACAGAAAGCAGAGAATTGATTTAAACTACTTGGAGTATGTTTTTAAATGGTCTGAACCTTGACGGAACAGATAGGAGCTTCTGCTGCGTTAAGATTGATAAGAATCATTTGCACTGCACTAGCTCTCCTCTGGTATTTCCATAGAAACTGTCCTCATACGTCATATTAATTATCAGCATATGCATTTCATAATAGGGAAAAAAATCAGAGCTAATGATTAGCTTGGTGCTTCAGGGTTTTTTTGTTGTTGTTGTTGTTGAATTCTGGTCTTAGTTGACTTAATATTGCAACCCATTTTGCTGGCATGTATTAAGTGTGTAGTGTTCTATTTATTGCAATTGAGGATCTTGTTCTGTGATCATCTTTCTGACCACTTAAGACAGAACATGAGTACTTATAAGTACTGCAAACACACTGGTCATTGAACATATCAATGAGTAAAAGGTGAGTGGGTTGGCTATAAATGAGAGAGAAGTACCTTTGTTTCAATATTTATTGAGGATTGTTTTTAATGAAGTGTTCTGTGTAGAGTGGAAATACTGCTCTTTTCCCTCCCTCTTCATAATCTCTTTAGTGGGTCAAGTTGCTGTCTGTAGCTATAGCTTCATTATTTAGAGATCTCAGATAAGAGTGAAAGTCTCACCTTAGTTATCAATTAAATATTGTATTGGTGTTCTCCATGAGTGTGTCAGAGTAAAAATCCACTAATGTCCCACAAGGAGGGAAAGCCTTGTGCTGAATTTCTTGATGGATTTGTGAAGCCTTAATCTAATTGGTACATATCCAGGGAACACATATCTATGATGGGTTCTGGAAAGTACAATTTTGGCATCACGTGCCATGGTTTCTGTGTCAGAAAAAGGAAAAATACTGAAGTATGCCAGATCTCCAAATGCTTTCTCTTTCCCTGCAGGGAAATCTTCTGGGTGGGATGACTTCACAACAAGGAGAGCCTCAGAGTTGCCTGTTCCTGGCTTGAACTGGGGAGAGTGGAGGTTTGCACTGACAGTTCTAGTTTCTGCAGATTATACAAGCTTGATAACAACAAAAACTATCACACATTTAGGACTTCAACACTGTAAGCACCATCATTTAAATAATAACTGGGCATTGGCACCATCCTAAATTGATTTTTCAGTGATTACACATCATTATGTCATAGTATCCTCCCCAAAACTCTGTTAGATAAGATAACCTGGATCTGATGGGTAGGCTTGTTTTAGAGACATAGAAAGGGGCCCATTTGTCTTATATTCTTGATTATTCCTTCTCGCACTTGTCCCTTTATTCTATTCCTTTCTACAGGATTTTCATATCTCTATATAAAAATGCTTAACTCACTCTCTATGCAAGCAAACACATCATCAACCCATCCTTCAATGATATCTGGCTTTATTTTCCAATATTCCCATTACCATCTACTTTGTCTCTCTTTTTCCCTTTATAACTAAGTGTCAGGAAGGGGGACTCACTGTCTAAATATTCTCTTTTCCATTCCTTTCTTTTTGAATTTCTCAGTACCATTGTGAATTCTTTTCAGCATTCTTTTCAGCTGAGAACCATTCCTTCCTTCTTCCAACTCTCCTGTCTCATGCATTTCCTCCTACCCTCTGAGGGATCCGTGTTTCTATCACAGCTTCTCTTATACATATACCAACTTATATACATATATATATATGTGTGTGTGTGTATGCGTGTATGTATATTTTTATATGTATATTTTCAACATACACAAAATTGAACCAATTTTCAAGGTGTTCAAGTCTATTCTTTTAAAAATCTGTCTCTGACTTTGCTTAAAGATTTGCTAATCACCTTGCATTCTCATGCCAAAATTCTGGCTTGAGTTTGGGACCCTTCTCAGCTTTCGACACCCTCCTTCTTCAGCAACATGTATTTTGTTAATCTGACCCACTTACAATTCTGTCAGTGATTATTTATTAATTAAAAAAATTTAAACTGTATTTCCTCCTTTCCCCGTCTTCGGCCCTGTGTTATAATAGTCTCATCTTGCATTACTGTGACACCACCCCAGCTGGTATCTCTACCTCCTCTGTGCGTCTCTCCAAATATCTGCTTCTGACAGAGTGTTTTTAGTCTTTACTTACTTAAAACCCACTTGTTTTTTTTTAGCTACCTTTCAGTGCAGTATTCAAACTCTTTAATAGCTTGCATGAGATCCTTTAGATCCATTTCAGCCTCCCTTTTAAAATCTACCTTTCTCTACACTTCTGCTGCCTCTTACTCTGCAACTGCAAGGAACCATTTACAATTCTCAGGCTGTTCTGCTGTCCTGGGCATCCTTGCCTGAAGTGTCCTCTGTACTGGGTTGAATAGTACCCCCCCCCCATTATTCATGTTTTCCAGGAACCACACAATGTCATGTTATTAGGAAATAAGGTCTTTGCAGATGTCATTAGTTACAGTGAATTCATACTGGATTAGAATGGGCCCCTAAATCCAGTATAACTGATACCCTTATAAGGAGAAGACTTTCTGAAGACAGAGGCAGAGACTGGAGCGATGTGTCTGTAGTGTGTGCTGGTGTGTGCTCAGTTGCTCAGTCGGGTCTGACTCTTCATGACCCCATGGACTGTAGCCCTCCAGGCTCCTCTGTCCATGGGTTTTCCCAGGCAAAAATAGTGGCGTGGGTAGCCATTTCCTTTTCCAGGGGATCTTTCTGACCCAGGGATTGAATTCGCCTCTCCTATATCTCCCGCATTGCCAGGTGGATTCCCATCTGGGAAGCCCCATCTATCAGGCAGGGAACTCCAAAGATTGCTACAACACCAGAGGCTAAGAGAAAGGCAGGGGATGGTTTTCCCTTTGTCCTACAGAAAGAACTAGCCTTGTCAACACTGATCTCAGACTGCCTAGCCTCCAGAACTGTCACTTTAAGCTCACTAGTTTATGGTCATTTGTTAAGAAAGCCCTAGGAAACTAATTTACCCTCCACCTACTCACTCTCCATTGTATAGCCTTCAGGACCTCCTAAGAAGTGGGCCCCACTTCTGGGCACCATGTGGCTTTCTGTTCTGTCACTGTATTGGAACCACCAGCCAGTGAGCTCCTTGAGAGGAACACATGAGCCTCTTATCTCCGGCACCCAGCACCATGCCTGGCACAAAACAGGATAGGATTTTTATGGGTGAATTAAATCACCAAAATGGCAGGTTTCTACTATGGGTTATCACACATTTCTGTTAATCCTTTATTTTGTTTGCTGCATTTTGTTTTCAATTAAAGTATCCAGATATGTTTGCCATTTTTACCTTTAAAAAAAATATTTATTTGGCTGTGCTGAGTTTTAGTTGTGGCATGTGGGATCTAATTCCCTGACCGGGGATCAAATCCAGGCCCCCTGCATTGGTATCATGGGGTCCTAGACACTGGACTAGCAGGGAAGTCCCTTTACTTTTGTTTTGAGTGATCCTAATGTGGCACCCCACTCCAGTACTCTTGCCTGGAAAGTCCCATGGATGGAGGAGCCTGGTAGGCTGTGGTCCATGGGATCGGGAAGAGACAGACACGACTGAGCAACTTCCCTTTCACTTTTCACTTTCATGCATTGGAGAAGGAAATGGCAACCCACTCCAGTGTTCTTGCCTAGAGAATCCCAGGAACAGGGGACCCTGGTGGGCTGCCGTCTATTGGGTCGCACAGAGTCGGACACAACTGAGGCGACTTAGCAGCAGCAGCAGCAGCAGCAATGAATAGCTGGTTGTACCTCAGGAACCAAGATCTACAGTCAGTGGGACTATCCCATGAGACTGGTTGTTAATATGTCGGCAGAGATGAGTTTTTCTGGTTGGTAACTGGCTCCCTGGCAGTGGGATGGAAGAGGTTTAAATGTGGAGAGGGGGCTGGGTGTCTCAGGGAGGGAGGAGAGGCAAGGACTAGAATGTTGAAGTGGAGCTTAGGGACACTAGGGTTTTTGTTGCTGTTGTTCAAAGTAACTGAATGAGAATAGTGGCAACAATGACCTATATTAAGTTCTTGGGAGGTGGGTACCTTCTTTTACTAGTTTCACTTCTGTGGCCTCCTCCCTCTGTTTAAACACCTCCTGCTCCCCCTCTTTGTCTCTGTCCACACACAGAAGATTGGATTTTAATCTGTTTCTTCTGAAAGTACCTCAAGTATCCCAGTTTTCTTTCCCATGATTGCCCAATCTTTGCTGAATATGATTTCATTCTTCTCTTATAGGTGACTAGAAGGAGAAATAAGATGAAAATCATTTTTCCTCTGTCAACAAGTCTATTCTCTTTTGATTCATTAGGAGACAAAATGAATTCCAAAAATCTTAATGAATTTGACAGCTGCATTGCACATCTATAAAAATTTATCTTACTGAAAAAAAAAAGCATCAATTATTTGGTTAACTGATGAGAAACTAAAGGCCAAGTTTGGAAATTGTTCAAGTTTTCTATGAATATTCATAAATAATTAACTTGCATCTCAATTTAGAACCTAACAACGGTTCAGGTTTTTTTTTTTTTTTTAATATCTGAGTTAATTATATGCTGAGGTCTAGTTGCTGGGTCGTCCCTTCCAGTGATGATTGAATAACTGCAGTTGGTGAAAATAATGCTTTCATCTGTGGCTTTTACCCTGTTGTGTAGCTGAAGGAAGACACACAATTATGATGTTTGGAAGACCACTGTCTTCCTGAGGGGGCGGTCCCCCTCCTCTTCCCTATTCCCAGTCTCTTCTCTAGGCCCTAGGTGCCTTTGAGGCCAAATTCCTTTCCTCCACACTTTTTACTAAAAGGCAAAAAAGATTGTGTAAGAGGAGGCAAGAAAAAAAGGAATCTGCCCCAAAGTAAACGGTGAAAAGCTTAATTGCCTCCTCGTCCTGAGATTTAAGCCCCTTGTGAGGGGGTACAGGAATTGTAAACCCACTGAACTGAACAGGGTGAAAAACACCAGGAAGAACTAAGCCCTAACCGGGTAAAGGACCCGGGGACTTTGTGCAAAACGGCAGCATAGAAGAGTAATCGGAGCCCCGGGCTGTTAGCGGGAGGGAGGCCGTTCGGGGACTGCCCCTTTTGTCTCTTCGCCTTGTACGGGCTGGAGGATGGAATAATTGTGGACAAAGGGTCCACGGAGGGCGGAGGGTAGGGTATGAACTCTTCAGGCAGCTGCTTTCAGCTTTATTTACCGTCCCATCTTTCAGCCGAAGCCTCCTGTCCAGTTCCGAGCTGGATCCGGGGCGCCGACTACGGGATAACACTGCCATCTAGTGGCTGCCTTGCCCCCGTGAGCCGGCTTTCCGTGCCCTCTGGCTGGCTCCGCGTTCCCTCTCTTTCTCTCTCTCTCTTTCTCTTTTGCTCTCTCTCTTTTTTTAAAAAAGGTTTTTATCCCGTCAAGGAAAAAAAAAAAAAAAGCTGGCTCTTGGAAAACAACCAACTCTGTTGGAACTCAGAGATAATAATCAGTTTCTCTGGGCTTGTGAAATTGGCTCATTAAGCGTGCTTTTTAACAGAAAATATTGGAAGCGATTAAGTCTGCTTTACTGAGTGGGCATGAAATGGCCAACCTTCGGCCACCCACAGCTCGTAGGTGCCTGGCGCCGTTTTATGCATGCAGCGTAATGTCTTTACTTGAAGTGCTGTTTATTCATCACCTGCTTATTTATCTCTTTGCATTTGGCAGGCACATCGATCAATGTTAAACTGTCACACAAGGTTATTTTTCTTTTACATAACAGTATAGGCCTAAGGTAGTGGCATATTAAAAGTAATAACTTTCTAACTTGTAGCTCAAGATGACAGCCCCATTTTTACCCGAATATATTACAGCAAGGAATTCCTCATTCGGTGCTCCCTGCCTGCCCTCCCTCTGTTCCACTAGTACTCAGCTCTTCCAAGGTCAAAGGCTTCCTTCCCGCTTGCTTCCCTCCCACTTTGCATACCACTCGCTGTCCCCTTCACCTCCAGTCATCTCCCTCTTGGAGGCTGATAAGCCCGCGGAGAACATTCTGTCCACTGGGTGTACACATCTTGGTTGTCCCTTTTTATGATGACATTTTCCCCTTTGCATAAAGAAATAGTAGCTGGGTGAGCTCTGGAGAAGAAGCAAACAGGCTTCTTCATCCCGTGACAAAGACTGCGTTGGTCTTCTGTCTCTGTCTCCACAGCCGTCTCCCTGAATGTGGTAGAATGTTGCTGCTTTTTATTTTCCTTTCGAGTTATAGCAGGCAACAAAAACAGAAACCACAGGCCCATGGAAAAATGAATTAAAAAACATCTGAAAGCAACTAACATTGCTTTGAAGCAACTGGGGTTCGTTTGGGGCTTTCAAGTTGAGTTGTTTTCCCCTCCTTTCTTTGGTTTTAGCTTGGTTTGTGTTGCTTTCAAACTCTACCCAGTTTATGACGCTTCCTTTCTTGGCAATAAGCCAAGCAGGCTTTCTTTGTACAAACAGGTTTTCTTTTTCTTTCTTTCATTTCTTTTTTTTCCCCTGCTCCAGTCCAACCTAAAAATGTCTACAGATAGAATATCAGATCTTTTTAGTATCAAATTTCAAAGTGGCCCTTAGAATTCCTTCCTGCCCTTGATCTCTCCGTTTGGATTTCAGCTCAGACTTGGATTCTATGGCTAAATATGCCTTGGACACTGGCTTTTGGTTACAATGCTTTGAGAATCTTGCGTACACAGGAATTAAATATTTTACTATAGTGGGTATTGTTGCACAACTATTCTTGTAGTACAACATTCCACACTTGTTCTGATATATTGTGCCCCTGAATAGCTCATTTAGGAAGTATGAGGTGGGGTGTTTAAGTGGGTAAAAAACTCTGGGCCCTCCAGCTACTCAAGCATGGGCTGGGAAGGTGTACATGCTTAATACTGAATGTGGCCCACCTTCTAGATTTCCCTATGCATTCCTGTGCAGAGAAGATGGTGGGATTCAGATCTCTGGTGATCTGTTTTATCATGGGTATCACAGCCCCAGAAAAAAAAGCATGCCCATTAAAAAAATGCAGCCCAGCCTGAGTCTATGCTCTTACGATCAATATTTGCATTAAAGTGGTTTAAATGTATGTGGCTCTGAGGCTGTCCATTCTTTCAACCTGACCTGCTGCATTGATTAGGGCTAGTGATAGAGGGGGAAAAAGCAAATCAGCCGAGGAAAAGAATTAAAAGGAAAAATAGGAGAAAATGAAAGCTGTCGTTGTGAGTCCTGTAGGAGATACACTTCAGCCATTCACAGATGCCATATTTGCTCAGCAGCCCAGGCTGTGGGAAAATACACCCTCTTCCTCTTTCTTATGGGGCTTCTTTTTTGTCTTTCAAACACCCAACAACAGGAATTCTGGTTGCCTGTAAAATGGGGCAACTCAATGGCTTGTGCTTAACAGCCAGATGTGTCCAGGCTAATGTCTGTATTTAGCTGGTTGCCTTGTATCCTTTTTCTTTGTCTTAATGGTCCGTATTTGTGAGCTAAGTTTGCTTGGCTAAAATCTCATTAATGCCAGTTACAATCACTACTTTATATCAGATATTGCTAAGTTCTTCATTGACATTACCCAAGTTGATTCTTCGAAGCAGCCCATGCAGAGGCCATTCTGACCCCATTCATTTTGCAACCTGGCATCTATGGATGAATTTTAACTAGCCCAAAGTTAAACCACCAGTAAAAGGCAGTAACTCTTTAAACCCAGATCTCTGTTTCTAAAGCACAGACTCAACTGCCGTGCTTGGTAAAGCTGCATTGGGGAAATTTTCCCCATTGGGCTTGTTGTTCAGTCGCTAAGTAGTATCTGAGTCTTTTGCAACCCATGGACTGTAGCCCGCTAGGCTCCTCTAGCCATGGGATTTCGCAGGCAAGAATACTAGAGTCGGTTTCCATTTCTTTCTCCAGGTGATCTTCCCAACCCAGGAATCGAACCCAGGTTTCCTGCATTGGCAGGTGGCTTCTTTACCACTGAACCACCAGGGAAGCCTACCCTCACCCCACCAGGGGTCAGATTAAACATTGCACGTAGCAGTGGTCTGTGTATGAAGAGAGACCATGCCCACTTTATAACACTGGAGCCCACTGCTGCATCACCACAGACGCTTTCCATCACTTGGGGCACAGAATGTTTTCAGTGGAGACATGGACGGACCTTGGCCTCTTAGGACAAGACAGTCACAGGAGCAGAGTTACAGCATGTTAGTGCTTTGCTCCCCATCTGCCCTGGCAAAGAAATGGCCCACGTATTTCTTTTCGGATGAAGCAATCTCAAGGAAATGTATACTCTTCTCAGGTGAACCACTCTACAAAGCTCATTTGTGAGTTAACTAGACTCTAAAGGCGCCAGAATAATACTGGTTCATAGAATATGAATAATTATATGTCAAGTAACTACTGTGGAGACATGTGCTGGGTAAGGTATTCTTAATGTCTAAGAACTGATTGTAGAGTAAAGGCAAACAGTGAAATAGTTAAATTCTTTCACCAGACAGGGTATGATCTTATGTGATCTCTGTGTGATCCTGAGTCACACAGAAAGGAAATTTAGGAGAATTGTGGAAATGGTGAGAGCATTGGGAAGGGGAGTGCTGGGGAAGCCCTTATAGAGTCGGGCCTGATGATGGATGGATAGAACATAAACTGGGGGGTAGAAGACATTCAGAATGGAGCATTGTATGAGCATAGTTTGGGAATTTTGGA
The DNA here is from genome assembly GCF_014754425.2 of Oryx dammah. NCBI lineage: Eukaryota > Metazoa > Chordata > Mammalia > Artiodactyla > Bovidae > Oryx > Oryx dammah. Next base: position 39,685,517 of record NW_024070209.1, on the reverse strand, counting down.
AGGAATATCCCTGCTAAAGCTAATGTTAGCCTGCCATAGGTGGCTGGGTTCCATTGGGTTAGACTACAGAGATCTTGTAGATCAGGATTGGACAGTTGAAACTCTCGTGCATTAAGTATCCTCCTTTATTGTCTTGAGGAATCAAATTTGTCTGCTGAAATTACAGCTTGGAAATTTGACCTACTTAGGGCATTGCTTGGAGCACTGGAGTTTCAAACAAGCCCTTCACTCTAAAGGAAGCATCTCTTGATGCTTTCATTTTCTCAAGGATGAAAAGAAATTAAAAGTAACACATGTGAAGATTTGACTTGTGAGGCTAACTTGAGGAAGGAGAATTACCTCAAGAGAGAAATAAAAAGGTGAAAGCAATTTTCCAAATCTGAAATCTTTAGGAGCAGTGTGTTGACAAGTTTGCTTTTTGCCAAAACAGGTACATGAAAAACCAGCTTATCAAAGAGAGAAATTTGTGTGCAATAATCGTTCACATTAGCAAGGGTTTTCTAGAAGATTCCTTTAAATAGAAGTCCCTTGTACATTTTTAAATGCACTTCAATTTACTAACCTCAACAGAGACTCCTCTGAAAAAGAAAGAAGCCACCCTCCCAAAGGGAACAGTCCCACAAACAAAGAAACTGATTTGTAAATAGCTTTTAAGGAAATTGCCTCCTATCAACCAGTTAATAAGGCAAAGTTCATACTTAGCAGTTGCTGCCACATCCCAGACCAAGTTAGATCATCATGCCAATGCATCGCAAGATAGCAAATGAATTTCTGATTTTAGTAATGTTCTTCTTCTGCTGCTGCTAAGTCGCTTCAGTCCTGTCTGACTCTGTGCGACCCTAGAGACGGCAGCCCACCAGGCTTCCCTGTTCCTGGAATTCTCCAGGCAAGAACACTGGAGTGGATTGCCATTTCCTTCTCCAATGCATGAAAGTGAAAAGTGAAAGTGAAGTCGCTCAGTGTGTCCGACTCTTTGTGACCCCATGCAGCCTACCAGGCTCCTCCATCCGTGGGATTTTCCAGGCAAGAGTAGTGGAGTGGGTTGCCATTGCCTTCTCTGAGTAATGTTCTACATGCTTAGAAAAATATGTTCCAGGGAAATTTAGTTATACATGTAAAAAAAATCAACTTGGAAATAACAGAATAATAATTTACTGCTGAGTGCTTTAGGATGTACCTCTAAGTAAGTCAGCGTAGATCGCTAGGCTTACACTGTCTCATTTTGAGTGAGTTTCTTTGCTGATCTCTGTTTTTCTGGTTCTTCACTAAAGAATTACATCTCATACCCTAGATCAGCAGCTCTCAGAGAGCAGTTCTGAGGAGAGCAGCATCAGCTTGACATGAAAATTTGTTAGAAATACAAATTCTTAGACTTCACCCCTGAACTATTGTATCAGAAAACTGGGTGAGCCCAACAGTCTGTTTTATTAGAAGTGCTCCAAGTGATTCTGATACATGCTGAATTTGAGAAGTACCATCTTTCTTATCTCCTGTAACACATCTTCTTATGCTAGGAGTTAAGTACTTTTGATTTACAGCAAAGGACATTTTATTTCTACACAAATCATTTCAAAATATTTTGCTTGTGTAGGTCAACCTGCTGTGGATTATTCTGTCTTTTCCTTCTGATGGCACCCCAGCATCTTACTGCTCTCCCAAAGTTTTAGCTCCTGGCTTTATTTTATATCCAATTATGTGGGGTACTTCTGGTTACCTGAACAGAGCACGAGGTTAAAGGATTTCCTTCTTCTTTTTTTTTGATGGCACTTTGCTATTCAGGGAATTTTTGAAAAAAATTCATTTCTATATTTGAATTAGTGTTCCAGTATGTCAGATTGCTTGAAGTTTGATCATCAGATAATTGTAATTATATTTATATATCACTTGAAATAAAAATTCTTTTTAGTTAGATAAAGGACTGGTAAGTCTCAGAATAGTCTTTCTTAGTGATCATTTAATTTCAGTTGGCTTAAGATGCTATTTGTATTAAGTTAACAGGGTGCTAATTTAACATAGGTTTATAGTCATTTGAAGCCATTTTCATTCATTAAGAAAAATATCTCCATAGATTAGATTATCATGAGGGTTGGAAATAGCAATGGGGATTCCTCAGTGCAGGCCTGAGGATTTTCCAGATGAGTGCACACTCTGTTTCAATGTTCTCTTGAAAAGCATAGACGTTTTTTCTTTTACTATAGAACAGAACACAGACAGCATACCCAGCTTCGCCTTGGCAGAAAGAACTATCACATACACAGTTGCTGTGCTAAACTCATATATTGGATCTGTAGGATATTATGATTTCTATAATTCTAGTACATATTAGAATTTCAATATCCTGATTTATAATTTTTCAGAATATTTTAGGTATTATATCCAGCATCAACATTCTTTCTGCTCTTGATTTTAATTTTTTAAAACTGTTAAGTATAATAATACATTACCATATGTAAAATAGATAGCCAATGGGAATTTGCTCTATGACTCAGGAAACTCAAACAGGGACTCTGTGTCAATCTAGACGGGTGGGATGGGGTAGGAGATGGCGGGAACATTCAAAAGGGAGGAGATTTATGTATATCTATGGCTGACTCATGTTGAGGTTTGACAGAAAACAACAAAATTCTGTAGAGTAATTATCCTTCAATAAAAAAATAAAAAAACTATTAGGTATAATAACATTTTTGTATTCTGACTGCATTTTATACTGAAATGTGCAAGGGAAAAAAATGTATCTCCATTTAATTTCCAAAATGGCATGGATTGCAGAGAACCTTAAAAAGTTATTTAATTTCTTTTGAAGAAAGAGACTTTCTGGGTAGCGTATAGAGCATGCCCTTCACAACTGTTCTCTGTTCTCTCTAAACCCAGATGCCCTCTTACCCCACTAGCCACTTAAGAGCAGCTGGAGACATATGCCCTGGCTTCATTCCACCTTTTTTTTTTTTTTTTTGTCTCTCCCAGTTCTGAATCTCCTGCTTTCCTTAGTTTCTCTGTAGTTGGCTCTCAGAGCTATGTAAAACACTTGGAGAAAAATTATCCTCTGGAAGCTTGGAATTCACGCATCTAAGTGTTGGTCTTGGAACTCTGTACTCTTAACCACTTGGACAATAATCTTGATAAATCCTCTACTCAAAGTAAATTAAACCAGCTCAGCCTTTAGAACTAATGAGGGAATGAGGAAGCCAAAAAAATGATAATGAATCAGCACACACTGGGCATGATGGACTTATCCACACATTTGGGATCTCCTAGCCTATCAAATTATTTTTAAATCTTTTAGAAGAGAGGATTGTAGGATTATGAAACTCAAATTTGTATAATTTATTTTTGTGATAGAAGACATATCTGTGATTAAATGTAGAATTTTATATAAAAAATTTCCAACAGATTTATTTAAGCAGAATCTTGACTTATCAGAGAGATTGGAGGAAGAAGTTACAGAGTTATTAATAAGATCTGCAAGTGGATATTATACTGTTATTTTTTTTTGTGATATTCTTAAGTTTTCTATAATGTAAAGCTATTTTGGAAACCAGTGTAGTATCATTAATATATGATGCTTTTAGCAACCTCCCTGGTGGCAGAAGGCAGAACAGTGCATTCCCTAAAGGAAATGAAAGCTTCTCTGAACAGGTTTCTGACATTCATGGAGATGTGCACAAAAAGTTTCAGGAGTTTGCTGTTGCTGCTGTTTAGTCACTAAGTCGTGTCCAACTCTCTGTGACCCCATGAACTGAGCACACCAGGCCTCCCTGTCCATCACTAACTCCAAGGGTCCACCCAAACCCATGTCCATCGAGCTGGTGATGCCATCCAACCATTTCATCCTCTGTCATCCCCTTCTCCTCCTGCCCTCAATCTTTCCCAGCACCAGGATCTTTTCAAATGAGTCAGCTCTTCGCATAAGGTGGCCAAAGTATTGGAGTTTCAGCCTCAACATCAGTCCTTCCAATGAACACCCAGGACTGATTTCCTTTAGGATGGACTGGCTGGGTCTCCTTGTAGTCCAAGGGACTCTCAAGAGTCTTCTCCAACACCACAGTTCAAAAGCATCAATTCTTCGGTGCTCAGCCCTCTTCACAGTCCAACTCTCACATCCATACATGACCACTGGAAAAACCATAGCCTTGACTAGATGGACCTTTGTTGGCAAAGTAATGTCTCTGCTTTTGAATATGCTGTCTAGGTTGGTCATAACTTTCCTTCCAAGGAGTAAGCATCTTTTAATTTCATGGCTGCAGTCACCGTCTGCAGTGATTTTGGAGCCCAGAAAAATAAAGTCAGCCGCTGTTTCCACTGTTTTCCCATCTATTTCCCATGAAGTGATGGGACCAGATGCCATGATCTTCGTTTTCTGAATGTTGAGCTTTAAGCCAAATTTTTCACTCTCCTCTTTCACTTTCATCAAGAGGCTTTTTAGTTCCTCTTCATTTTCTGCCATAAGGGTGGTGTCATCTGCATATCTGAGGTTATTGATATTTCTCCCAGCAATCTTGATTCCAGCTTGTGCTTCTTCCAGCCCAGTGTTTCGCTTGATGTACTCTGCATATAAGTTAAATAAGCAGAGTGACAATATACAGCCTTGACGTACTCCTTTTCCTATTTGGAACCAGTCTGTAGTTCCATGTCCAATTCTAACTGTTGCTTCCTCACCTGCATATAGGTTTCTCAAGAGGCAGATCAGGTGGTCTGGTATTTCCATCTCTTTCAGAATTTTCCACAGTTTCTTGTGATCCACGCAGTCAAAGGCTTTGGCATAGTCAGTAAAGCAGAAATAGATGTTTTTCTGGAACTCTCTTGCTTTTTTCATGATCCAGCGGATGTTGGCAATTTGATCTCTGGTTCCTCTGCCGTTTCTAAAACCAGCTTGAACATCTTGAAGTTCAAGGTTCACATATTGTTGAAGCCTGGCTTGGAGAACTTTAAGCATTATTTTACTAGCATGTGAGATGAGTGCAATTGTGTGGTATTTGAGCATTCTTTGACATTGCTTTCTAAATTAAGCTCACATTACTGCTCTGACTCTTGATGTCCTCATCTGTACCAAGAGGAAGTTGGTCTGTGTGATTGCTAAGGTTTCTCTCTCTCTGCTTCTCCCTCTCCTTTCCCTCCCCATTCCTTCCTTCCTTTCTCCCTCCCTCCCTGCCTCCCTTCATTCTCTTTTCTTTCTTTCTTATCTATCAAATCGTTTCCTGTTATGGTCACTGAGTACAGTCTTCTCTTACCAATCCTGCCCAAATTAACTTCTTTCTCTGAATACCACAGCATTAAAACATAATTGTATATTGTGTTATGATGTATACTTCATTTATATTATACTATTATTGTTATTTATTTTTTTAAATTGTAAGCTCCCTCAGAGTAGGGACTATATATTCTTTCTTACCATATCACTGACACAATTACATTCAAAGTAGACGGTAAGTAATTACTCTCTCTTTCTCTCTCCGGTATTATGAAACTTACACAACTTAGGAACAGTTGTGTCACATGTTTTAAAAAGACCTGGGTCTAGTGTTTCTGTATTTCCATAAAAGTAGTCAAGGTTACTTAGGGAAAAGCACTGTGGTTGGGACATATTTACAAGAATAGACACAGTTAGCAGACTATAAAGAATCAGTTATCCTGCCTGAGTTGTAAGCAATTATAGAAACAGTTATGGGAGATGATAGATCTGTATTGAAAATATAAAATTTATATTTCTAATCTGGAATAAAATGCACAATTCTCATTATATGGGTGAAAGTGGAAATATTGTAGAATATCTGTATCAGTTCAGTTCAGTCACTCAGTCGTGTCCGACTCTTTGCAACCCCGTGAATTGCAGCACACTAGGCCTCCCTGTCCATCACCAACTCCCAGAGTTCACTCAAACACGTCCATCAAGTCCGTGATGCCATCCAGCCATCTCATCCTCTGTCGTCCCCTTCTCCTCCTGCCCCCAACCCCTCCCAGCATCAGAGTCTTTTCCAATGAGTCAACTCTTCACATGAGGTGGCCAAAGTACTGGAGTTATAGCTTCAGCATCATTCATTCCAATGAACACCCAGGACTGATCTCCTTTAGAATGGACTGGTTGGATCTCCTTGCTGTCCAAGGGACTCTCAAGAGTCTTCTCCAACACCACAGTTCAAAAGCATTAGTTCTTCAGTGCTCAGTTTTCTTCACAGTCCAACTCTCACATTCATACATGACCACAGGAAAAACCATAGCCTGGACTAGACAGACCTGTATACTATAGTATATAAAGGAGAACCATTGGCTTACAATGAAACCGTTTTTGCTAATATTACTTATAGATTCTTTGTACATTGAATACAATGTGCTTCAGAGTTTATTAGAAAAATACAAAAGATGCAGGTTTTTCTTTCATCCCATAAGATGGAACCAAGATAGTTATCTCACCCACTTTCCTTTCTGGTTAGTTTTTTGGTAATTTAATCCTTAGAAGAATGTTTGAGCAAGGTGTATCTATGCAGTTTATTGTTACTGCTTTACTTCTTATTAATATTTAAAATAAGATCATTTTATTGCTTTTGCAATGCCTTTGCTTTCTGGTAGAAATTGTGACAGTTTAATTAGTTGTTAGAAATAAGTATAACTTACTACGAAAAGAGTAGCTAAGCACTGGTATGGAAAGGTGGTAGTTATTTGAACTAAATCTGACATCAAGAGACAGACTTAATTACCAAGAAGTTTTGAAACAATATCACAGGAACTTCTGTCCTCTTGGTATGATCTTTAGTGTGCCCATTAATGAAACGAGAACTATGTGTCACACATGGGTTGGGGGATTTAGATCCAAGAGCCACATGTTTTTCATTACATTCATTCAGCTTAAAAAATAAAGGAAGAGACACTTCAGACTAATGAGTAATTTCTAAATAGAATTTCAACTTGTCTTGGAAGTACAGAAGAATATACAAAACTTTATCATTTTCAAAGTTATCAAGCATTGGCACCATTTGTATACCTCTCTGCTTCACAAATGATAAAACATGTTTTAAGAAGAAGAGAAATTCATGATCACAGTAGTTTCTGATTCAGCAATGACTTGAAATAAATACCAAAAATAAAAGGAAGACTGCATTTTTGCTTAATTCCTAATTGTTTTGTTGGGGTCAGACAAGATTCTAGATATGGCATGGAGCACATAGAAGACATCATCCCACATCCCCAGGAAGCTGAATTTATCCCTTGGTCCTTGAAAATAACACTGCTTAAAATGTTCTCATAACACTCCTGTGTACCTACCTTCACCCAATCTGGATGTCCTTCAAAAGACAAATGTGTATGATTACTGTAGGGTCACCTCTAAAGTTCTTCACTAAAATTGCCTCTTATTAATGAAAGAATTTCTGACTGAGTCTTTAAAATTTTATGAAAGTCCAAAGGAAGTTTCTGTCTACAAATCTTGTAAGTATTAAAGAGTTAATAGAGCCTTTCAGTTGGACAATATTTAGGTTAAGTGCAGTGTGTCATTCCCTTTTGGTTTAGAAGATTGAAGACAATTTGGATTGAAATAAACTTGCTGTTTCCTTTGCATACTGGATAAAAAAAAAATCTTTGTCCAGAACTTAAAGATGCTAGGGGTAATTATCTAGAATTTAGGAAAGGTAGGGGTAATTGAATTAATTGAACATTCAATTAAAAATCTCATGCCAGTTAGAGAATGTCTTAGCAATTATTCAAATAAGAATCCAAACCAGTTAATATGATATGACTGTGGTTGAATAGGACAAAGGAAAAGTGCAGAGAAAACAACATCTCATGACATAGTGGTTACACATACACCAACCCACCGAATTAGTTGTTCATTTGACTTCTGAAGATGAGAATGGCAATTAGAATAGCACAGTAAATAAATGCTTAAGCGCATCATTTATGAATAAGAGAACAGAAGCTGATAGTGTTAAGGAATTCTTGAGTAGCATTACCTCATATAGATAGAAAAAACTTTGCCTTTGACATGAGATGTGCAAAAAGTTAGTGAACTCTCTTTGTCTGATTCCTCGTTCTGGGATCAGACTACATTCTAGGCTATGAAAGGACAGATGGGAAGGACACACCTCCTTTACCTTCTCTCTTTCACTCTGATCTTCTCTTCTTTCCTGTCACTCCAACAGCCCTTAGAGACTGGGAGAAGCCACAGGAAGGAGTCTTGCTTTTCCGTTGTGCTCCATCCAGTGGCTGCCGTCCCCTTGTGGTGAGTGGCAGGACTCTGTACTTCCCAGACTCTGAAGGAACTGTCTGGGCCCTGTCTATCATAGCAGCGAAAAGCAGTTTTCCACCATCCATTCTTGAGCTGATGGAAGAACAGAGTCATTGAGTCATAAAACTCATCTGGATTTCAAATCCATCTTTGAGAAAAAGTAAACTGTTGTTCTTGGATGAGCCCCAGGGACTGCCGCTTAATTTCTCAGTTCATTTTCCCCTCTTAGCTTATGTACTTATACGGGTCCCTCTATAGTTTCCTTATGAAAATGTGGAATTTTAATACCACAAAAGCAGAAAAAAAAATCATTTTTTTGGTAAATATTCTTTCAGTAGAATTGCAATCAATGTAGTCAGAGCTAACAAGCAGATGGATGTATTTGAATGCCATTATCTTGTGTACAATGATATTATCTGTTTCATGAAAAATTCAGCAGTTTGGGCTGCTTTAGTGAAGGGAAGATGGAAGTAAAAAAATAGCAAGAAAAACATGATCAGACTCAGAATCCCTGAGGGGGTCCCATTGCATCATTTAGCAGGAGAATGAGCAATGCAGGAGAAGCGGTGATGGTAGAGACACTGTCTGTGCTCCTTATGGCATTCTTGGCTTCAGGTCCCACTCAAGCCCTACAGCTGTAGGTGGGAGCTCCCAGGCCTGCTAAAGCATCACACCGTGACATTTTGATCATCCGTCTAAGAGAAGAAAATAAATTTGCTAACAGAATAGACCTGGCAGGCCATACTACCTTGTCACATTCCAGACATCCCCTGGTCTGGCCTGAGCCAGAGGAAACCTAAATGTGGGCCAGAAAGTGTGTGATGGACATGGAGTAGACTTAAATAGTCTGGGAGAAGAATGTGGGTTTTCTAAGAGAGGAATATGCGTGCTTTTTTTTTATTGGAGGTTTGAGAAATGAAAACACTTGGGCTGTAGTGGGGATGTGACCTCAGTTTTATTCTCTGTAGGCCAAGGATATATTGACATGGGCCAAATGGAGTTGAAAATTGTGCTAATTTTTTTAAAAAGATACTGTACAGAGTGATAAAAAAGAACCCAAACAGGCCCTGCACAAAAACATTTTTTTTCCAAAGCTTTCTATCACTTGATGACTGAAATATACACTCCTTTGAGACCTCACGCAAGGTGACATTTACCTATTTCTCCAAATTGGCTTATTTCTTCTCTGATTGTAGTCTATGCCTAACCCATGCCTTTTTTAAGGGGAGGAAGGACTGGAATACCCTGTCTCAGTATCTTAGGCTGAGCTTTTTGATATCCTATCCTTCTATAAAAACGTATTTCAGGTTTTATTATTTTAGTGAGGCTTTTGAGGTGACTATTTTCTTTTGTGAATGTCTGTTAAGTTTGGTTTTTACCATGTGTTTTTCACAGAGTAGGTTTTGCCTTGTATTGTTGTTGCCTGCTAGGAGTCGGATATGACTGAGCGACTTCACTTTCACTTTTCACTTTCATGCACTGGAGAAGGAAGTGGCAACCCACTCCAGTGTTCTTGCCTAGAGAATCCCAGGGATGGCAGAGCCTAGTGGGTTGCCATCTCTGGGGTCTCACAGAGTCAGACACGACTGAAGCGACTTGCAGCAGCAGCAGCAGCAGCAGCATGACCTCTTGTATGTCCCCAGTTGGGCTATGAACCCCTTGAGGTTAATCTTCGTGACTCCAGAATCTAACAAGCTGCCCTGAACATATTAGCTAGAAAAGTGTAACATATTGGTAATGCTGATGAAGAATGGCATAATTCATGTTTTTATAATTAAATTGTGTGAATGATGACATCAAATTATTATAGGAATGCAATATAATAATATCACAAAACTTCATATAAATGCTTTCTCTTATTTAGATTTTGCTTTTTATCTTTCCGGTTTATCTCAGTAAATAAAGATTGCTATGTGAGTTAGGTTTTGCTAGGAATAATTATGCATGACTAACAGCTTGATCAGGGGGCCTCAGAGGAAATTTTGAGGAGCACAGATTGTATATAGGTCAAATGTACACACATATAACTATAACATAGCACACGATAATTAAAACAAAGAGTTCTTTAATTCATTGCTTCTACTGTAGTGATACCAGGGGTAATGTGTGAATAAGACTCGCTCTGGGGGAAATTATTTCATCTTGGATCTTGAGAAACTGAGGGTAGATCTTGGAGATATGAAGATGGGCAGGGGTAAGATTTATGATTTTTTCCCAGGAAACAGATATTTCTAATGTGTAGATTCCACAACTTTAATTTTCTCCTTGACCCCTTCTGTGTTCTCCTGTGTGTTTTCTTCCCAGCCTTCAGGTTTTATTGTATTGGTCCATCTCATTCTATCTTTCTTCTTTTCTTCACCTTCTATTTCTCTCTTAGCCAATAATAACCATAAAATTTCACTGAATGTAATTATTTCAGGTTCATTAAAATAATCTGTACTTTTAAAGTCACTCTTCTGATATTACATCATTCCCTTTTTATCTACTACATTAAAATTGCAGTGTCTTTGATCTAAATATTTTACTAGCAATGACATTAACATGAATTCCTTTCGTTACTGTATTAGTAGTTTCAGTTCAGTTGCACAGTCATGTCTGACTCTTTGCAACCCTATGGACTGCAGCACACCAGGCTTCCCTGTCCATCACCAATTGCCGGAGATTACTCAAACTCATGTCCATAGAGTTGGTGATGCCATCCAACCATCTCATCCTCTGTCATCCCCTTCTCCTGCTACCTTCAATCTTTTCCAGCATCAGGGTATTTTCAAATGAGTCAGTTCTTTGCATCAGGTGTCAAAGTATTGGAGTTTTAGCTTCAGCATAAGTCCTTCCAATGAATATTCAGGACTGATTTCCTTTAGGATGAACTGGTTGAATCTCCTTGCAGTCCAAGGGACTCTCAAGAGTCTTCTCCAACACCACAATTAAAAGCATCAATTCTTTGACACTCAGCTTTCATTATAGTCCAATTCTCACATCCATATATGACCACTGGAAAAACCATAGCTTTGACTGATGGACCTTTGTTGACAAAGTAATGTCTCTGCTTTTTAATATGCTGTCTAGTTTGGTCATAACTTTTCTTCCAAGGAGTAAGCATCTTTTAATTTCATGGCTGCAGTCACCATCTGCAGTGATTTTGGAGCCCTCCAAAATAAAATCTCTCACTGTTTCCATTGTTTCCCCATCTATTTGCCATGAAGTGATTGGACCAGATGCTATAATCTTAGTTTTCCGAATGTTAAGTTTTAAGCCAACTCTTTCACTTTTATCAAGAGGCTCTTTAGTTCTTCTTTGTTTTCTGCCATAAGGGTGGTGTCATCTGCATATCTGAATATTAGTAGTTTAAATAAAGTATATTTTAATTTTTACCTCTAAATGAAATGATGCATCCGGAGAAGTGATGAAACAAAAGGGTTTTTTTTCATGATGAAAAATTGACTGTTTCTATTAAAAAATCTTTCTCTGCCCTGGGGGGATAATGAAGTTGGTTGTTAGATATTTTATAGAGATGTGTTTTACAGTTTATAGGTGGACAAGAGTATTATATTTAAACCAATGTAAGAATCTAATAGACATTATTTGAAAAGTAAAATAGAAAACAGTGGGTCTTTTTGGTAGAATGCTAACTGTATATTGATTGTATGTAGAATTTTAGCAAATGGAAAGCATAAGAAGACAAACTGCTTTAAATTGTGTAAGTCAATGGGTTCTTTTATAAAGGAAGTTCATATATTACACTGATTGAGTATAGATAACTTGACTATATAGCAGAAGTATCTGTGAGCAAATGAGTAAAAGAAGGAATTTGATAATTTCTTTTCTGCTTTTCTGACTTGTAAATAGATTAAGGATTACACCTCTAACTTTAGCCTGGGATATTGCATAGGGTACAGAGTACAAATGCTGGCAAAATATTCTTGACTAGATGTTATAAACCTTAAGATTAATGATATTTGAATTAAGGGCACCAACCAGTTTTTGCAGTGACAATAGATGACATAAAATCTACAACATTTTGTAGATGTATAAAATCTACAAAACCATCAACATTTTTGTTGATGCAAATTCTAAAGAAATCTGCTCTTCTGGTTTTAGCAGACTGGTGCTGAGATTGAGACTCTTCACTGTTCTGGCTGAGAAGGCAGTGTCTGTTTTAGACTTCTTGTACCCAATGCTCCTAACACAAGCAGGGGTTTAGTACATGCCATTTTTCGGTGATACAAACTTTAAAAATAAAGATACGCTGCTTGTTCCCACTTTATGAAATGCTACCTGCACTCTAAGAGAATGGAGATTACCTTTAGATCTTGAATCAAGAACAAAGTATGTTATTAAAATTCTCCATGACTATATAGTAAATTGAGGAGACTATACTGGCACCGACTTGCTGTTCACTTAGCTCTCAAAAATGACAGCTTTCAATCTGAAGACTTATAAGCATTGTTATCCTGCCTATCCCTACCATTATGGACAAATTAAAATTCAAGATCAAAATATTGTCATCAGTTGAGAAAGCTGCCAGCTCTTTAAGAAGAGTCTCTCTTTCATGATAAAATTAGAATTTATTCTTTGGAGCAAAAAAATGGCAGCTCTACATTCCTAACTGGTCAGATTTCACTGTTTTCCAGCGGCCCAAAGAAGGTTAGAAAGGAAGTTATGGGATTAAAAAAAATATTTAATCTAAGTTGTAAAGGAGCTTGGAACCACACCACAAGCATCATAATTAACTTTAATAATTATAAATGTAAATGCAGACAAGCCACAAGGTTTTAATGGTGTGCCACATGCTTCTGCTAATTATTTTAGAGTTTGGACACATTCAGTGCCAGCTAATTATAAACCCTGCTATGGAAATCATCTGTTTATATTAGACTTATTGATCTCTAGTGTTTAAGCAATATGAAAAGGGAAATCTACAATGCTGGACCATCTGCTTTGTATTCCTAATTGCTTTTAAGGAATCAAATGTATAAATAGTCAGCTTTTTATATATTGAGCTTCAAACTCTTTCAAGAAACATATTGTGCAAACCCAAGTGAATTTTAATAAAGCCTATTTAGAATGTTTCTTCCCTGACTCCTCTTAGGACCCTCTACCACTTACCCACATCATAACCTCCCCCGACCTTTTTTTCAAGGTCTCCAAAGCACCTTCTCTTCTCCTGGACCTCACAACACTGGTAAAGATAACTGAGACTTTAGATTTTACTTTATTTTAATTATACCTTTTCTTTTCTTCCCTAAGAAGACCTCTTCTCTACTCTGTCCCACCTCCTTATGGCAATGAATAGTTATTGCCATCCTACTCTATGGGAAGATGGAAAGAAAGACATGTCCAGGTGAATGGTTCCCTCTTGTAGCAGATATTTAACTTTATGGCAAATTAAATCTACTCGCATGTTGGGTAGATGCCTGGTTAGTGGGACCAGAGCAGTATTGGCTCTTATCACCACCAGGCCTGGTGGGCAAGTCATCTTTTAATTGAGTCCTGTGATTCTGCATGGAGATTGGGTTTAAATGAAGGAAAAATTGATTTCTTAGAATGACATTGTTTGCTTCATCCTGCATTGCCTGGATGGTTATTATTTTAGTGTTCAAATAACTAGCTAAAAAAGACTATACTTTGGATAAGATTTATTTATTTAATAATCTTTATTTATCCCTTTGAGATATTCATGTTTAATCATAAAATTATTGGCTTAGAATAGTCATTCCTCCTAATATTCCTATTGTTTACTCCTTTAAAACTAGGAGTTCCTCTTCTGAGTGCTCAACCACTCACATATCCCAACAACAGCAACAATTCAGTTCAGTTCAGTCGCTCAGTCATGTCCGACGCTTCACAGCACGCCAGGCCTCGCTGTCCATCACCAACTCCCGGAGTTCACTCAGACTCACGTCCATCGCATCAGTGATGCCATCCAGCCATCTCATCCTCTCTCGTCCCCTTCTCCTCCTGCCCCCAGTCCCTCCCAGCATCAGTCTTCTCCAGTGAGTCAACTCTTTACATGAGGTGGCCAAAGTACTGGAGTTTCAGCTTTAGCATCATTCCCTCCAAAGAAATCCCAGGGCTGATCTCCTTCAGAATGGACTGGTTGGATCTCCTTGCAGTCCAAGGGACTCTCAAGAGTCTTCTCCAACACCACAATTAAAAGCATCAATTGTTTGGCACTCAGCTTTCATTATAGTCCAATTCTCACATCCATATATGACCACTGGAAAAACCATAGCTTTGACTGATGGACCTTTGTTGACAAAGTAATGTCTCTGCTTTTGAATATGCTGTATAGGTTGGTCATAACTTTTCTTTCAAGGAGTAAGCGTCTTTTAATTTCATGGCTGTTGTCACCATCTGCAGTGATCCAAAATAAAGTCTGACACTGTTTCCCCATCTATTTCCCATGACAATTAGAAGCTATTAATCTATGTATTATATATGCTATGTGATACAATATATAATAATTGCCATATACTCTGACTAGGTTTAGGTCTCTCTTTGAGCTTTTGTGAGTAATATAAAGTTAAGATTAATTTGTAATTTCATGGCAACATTACATGATATAAATATAAAATAAAATTTTAATTTAAATTTTTTCTTTTAGTCATATAATGAGTTGTGGATTTTGTTCTAAGGGATCAACAGAAGTTATAGATCATAGTTACTCAGTTAAATACCAACACCCAAGGCTCAAAGCACGCTGAGGTTTAATGAATAACTCCAAACAGTTGACAAAAAAGAGTCACTCACCCTAATTATTAATGTAAGAAACAAGTGCCTTTTCTGGTGTTTGGGAAGAAGTACTTGCATGTTTCATTATCCTCTAAATAAAGATTTAATAAAAAAAATTTGCTACCAAGAGTAATGTACAGACATATGTTTTGGATAAACATTTATGAGAGTATACCTATATACATACATATACCAATCCCAAGGTTTGTTAAAGTAACTAGTCATGTTAGAATGGTTGTGACTTTTCTGCAATAAATTATCTGTAAGAAATCTGCTCTTCTGAGGCGTTTTATCCATTCCTCACAAAGGTTTTACTCATTCTGTTTTTGTTGTGTTTTTTTTTTTTTTTTTCTGTAGTTTTGAATGGAAGTTCTGTTACCTACCACTTAGGCCTTGTACCCTGGACTGCCAGCGTCTCTGAGTTTTCGTCTTGGCACATGTATAATTGTAGGGCAGGCCTTCTGTATAATCTAAGTTCATTCTAATCAGAGCTACAGGTTTCCTCTACTCTGTAGTGAAAAGAGAATATTCAAAGTCAGAAAGAAATTAGGAGCTGTCTTAAAAGGTGCTTTAAACAGCCCATGTTCCTCAAGCCCTCAAAGAAAGTTACAAATCAAGAGAGCACAATTGGAGGCTACATTATCAAAGCCTTTCTGATAATGCTGCCATTTACATTGAATAATATTTTGTTTAATGGGCTTTTTAAAAACA
Organism: Oryx dammah; assembly: GCF_014754425.2. Classification (NCBI taxonomy): domain Eukaryota; kingdom Metazoa; phylum Chordata; class Mammalia; order Artiodactyla; family Bovidae; genus Oryx; species Oryx dammah. The sequence goes on along the minus strand of NW_024070209.1, from coordinate 39,669,856 downwards.
CCCATCCTTTGGACGGGATATTCCAGCATGATTATCTTCCATTCCCATTTAGGATTACAGTGGTCTGGGGATAATTATAACATTCATTTCCATTGGAGTTCTAGGGACTTCTACATGTGACTATGGAGAGAGAGATGAGCATCTTCTGTTTGTAAAGTAGACACTGATTTGGTATTCGTGACACGTGCTTTTCTATTTTTGGCTCCTACAACCTGCATGAATATCTTCTTCTAAGGTCTTTCTTGCCACCAGCAAGTTGTAGCAGTTTCCTATGAGTTGACTCTGTGATACTGCTTTTATGGATATAAAAGTAAAAAATTTACTGCTACATTTTGTTTTCACTAAACTGATATAATTTCAAAGATGCAGTTTGCCTATTTCTAGTGTCATTTAACATAACTCCAAATATCTTAGTGTTAAACTAACATTATGTCCCTTTATTGTTGTTGTTCCGTCACTCACTCACGTCTGACTCTTTGCGACCCCACGGACTGCAGCTTGCCAGGCTTCCCTATCCTTCACTATCTCCCAGCATTCACTCAAACTCATGTTCATTGAATTGGAGATGCCATCCAACCATCTCATCCTCTGTCGTCCCCTTCTCTTCCTGACTTCAATATTATCCAGCATCAGGGTTGTTTCTAATGTCCCTATTTCTGTCAATTTGTTCCTAAGAAGCAAGCGATCTTATTACTAGTTGCATTTTTAAAGATAATGCTTGATACATAGAAGAGCTTCAAAAATTTTTAAGTATGGAATGGATGATTTTAATAAATATTTAAATGTCCATCAGAGTTCTTTCTTAAATTAGTTTGTAAGAAGTAATGAATTATTACTGTGAGCCTTATGAAACTGCATTTATATAAGTAAAAAACTGTTGAGCATCAGTTATTTCTATGGTTCAGCTTAATGCTTTCTAAGACAATAGCCTCCTTCCTCTTGAGGAGGGAGAATATCTCTGTTTTTAAAAAATGGAATCAAGCAGTACTTTCTGTTTTAACTGTAGTAATGCAAAGAAGAGAGCCAAATGTGCAGGAATAAATTTTTTTAGCTGAAGATATGACTTTTATTGATTAACTCTGTTTTATTAGCACATAAAATGGGGAATTTGACATATGCTCAAAGTTTTAGTTTTGACAATTATTAAAATAATTACAGACCCTTTATTGCATACTTTACATGTAGGTTTTAAATCAAAGTCACTTTTGTTTCTAGTAAGACCTTTCACAGGCCGCATGGGTTTCTCTTCAATGAAGAGTGATAACTGCTCAGTTGTGTCCTGCTCTTTGTGACCCCGTGGACTGTATGTAGCCCGCCAGGCTCCTCTGTCCATGGGATTCTCCAGGCAAGAATACTGGAGTGGCTTGCCACTCCCTTCTCTGTCTCTTCAATGAGGAAATCCCTCTTAGACTTGGGCTGTGTTGTGTTGTATTGTTTTACTCTGTCAAGTCAAAATCCTATAGAATCACCTGCCTACCTGTCCATCTTTCAGATGGTTGGCAGTCTTCTTTTTGAGTTTACAGAATAAATCAACAGGTTAATGGTGAGATCTATAACCTTTCCTAGTTAACAGACATTTGGAAGAGAGGGGAAAACTGTGAAGTGATCTGTAATAATGGTTTAAGTTTCACATGTCATGCTCCCCAGATTTTATAGCCATTGATGGATGTACTGATTCATAACAGGCATTTTCAAAATGTGTTTTAATTGTGTTACATGTTCTTTGCCCTACTCTGGATATTTTCTGTCTAGCTTTAAGATGGACTAGTCATGTCTAGGAATTAATGGACATTTGGATTTATTGGCTTACACTTTGAAACTAGTGTGGCTCCTGTTTTCTCACACATTCTAGTTTTGGATAATAATGGTCTGAATACTAATCACCTAAAGAGGGTTAAGTATTACTAGAGTATTAAATTTTAAATTCATTTAATGCTCATCTTATGTTTTTCTTTGCAAATTATGATTGTCTTTCATTCTTCATTTCTATAGTGAAATAACTCAAACTCTTAACTCTGATTAGCATTAATTGTTACTAACTTCAGTTTTTAGAGTGAAAAGCCATTAGGGAGAAAATGGGGACTCAGTAAATTTCCTTCAATGAGAACTGAATCTCCTTGTGTGAGAATCCAGTCAGCCCCTAGTGAGACTGTGATGTCCTCCAAATACACAAAACATAGGATGAGATAATTGAATTTGGCCCCTGGGGTTCCAAGAATACCTCAACCTGGGAATGCATGGTGTCCTCAAAGGATCCAGGACAAGGTCTCCACTCATATTATTCATATAATCCTCATTTTTTCAAGCCCTATCCACTTTTGCATTAGAATACCAGAAATAGCACCTTTCAGGTAGTGAAAACACATATTTACCTCCATTTTTAAAAAAAGAAAGCCCAATAAGAGGGGAATGGTTGTACCATTTTACATAGTTCTTTTATATTATTACAATAAAAGCTCCCAAACTAGATCTTGAGTTTCTTGCAAACCTTGTGAAATAGTCATGATATTAAACTCCTGTAGGTTAAGAGGACATTGGACCAGTCCCCAAATGTGATGGGACTTCTAATGAGGTATAATCAGGGTTTGCAAGATGAAATCAGGCAATTCCTGTTAACATTTGGTTCATCGGAGAAGTCTTTTGGGGGAAACAAATAGGAATGTTTTAGAATCTTGAAGTGAACATTAGACACTAAACTTGCATCGTCTTTGATTACATGATGGAAAGGGTTAAAACTCCCTATGTAGATTGCTGAAGTTTTATTATATAAGATGACCTTAGGAACTGTCATCTCCCTTGAATTTATACAAAGAATTCAAAGTAAAGGTTTTCTAGGTTACACTTCTTTTTTCAACCCTTTGTCCTGTCAGCTCAGTCCTTGATATCTTCATCTGCCGACATGCCCAGATGTGCAGTGAATGTTGATTTGAGCTGGCCCCTCAACCCCTCCCTGCTGGTGTCATTAAAACCAGGGAGGCAGCGGCTCCCCTGGCATCTTTGGCACGGCTTGGCTTTACACTGCGGACTAAATTATTGATGAAGAGCACTTCTGTCGCAGTGTGTTTTACCCACCTTTAAATGAAACAGTGCGGATTGAGCTGTCACTGCCTCCTCACTCCCTGCAACTTCTACATGACATTTATGATGTGGTTCAGATTGCACCGAAGCAATTAATTTCCAGTGGAGTCTGCACTCAGAATGAAGATCCCTGACAATTACCGAGGGCTGGTTTCTCAATGAGCACACGACACACTCATCAATACTGTACACAAAAGAAAAGCATCAAAATATATGTAAAAGGATCTCTGGGATTTGTGATCCTTTCCTCCTCCTCAAATCCAGTTCCGGATTCCAGGACTTTGTTTTCATATTGTGTATTTGGTCCTCCTCTGTATTTTTCTGAAAAGATGAGTAGACTTACCTTCCCAGTATATATTTTACAGATGCCTGCCAAAATTTTACAAAATTTTGTTGACTCCAATACATTTTTTTTTTTCCTAGATGAAGCTTTTGTCTGGTTGGTTTTTTACCAGTAAAATATTCTTTGATATTTGTATTCCGTCCCTAAAGTGATTCTGTGACCCTGATGTGTTTTTCAGTTCATCCAATGAATGGAATAAGTAGCACATGTATGCACATGTGTGTGTCTCTGCATATGTATATGTGTACTTAAGTCTGTATATGCATACCTGTATGTGTTGTGTGTGTATATATTTATATATGCATATTTTTCACAGAATACAATAAATATTTCTAAGTATGTAAAATTTGACCACTTATTATAAAAGATTATTTTTGCCTGTTTTCTAAAAAAAGTGGTAAAAATTCAGATTAACCTGAGGAAAAGTCTTCATTGCATAAGATTTTATAAAAAGTAAGCCATTTTAATATTTTTCAGAATGTGGAATGATACCAACCTAGGATAGTCATATAATTTTAAAAATCCTTGAAAGGATTTTAATGAACATTTTCAAAATATTTGTAATTAACCTATCTATTCTTCTGAAGGTTTGAATATAAATTATTCTCTTAAATAAATATTTCCCCTGGCCTGTTTGCAACATTAATTCCTGTAGTCAACTTTTTCATCATAGGTAGACTTGTGTTTTATTCAAACTGCCTCATACTAAACAAGGGCATATTGTGAATTAATGAGTTTTTAATTTTCGACTTAGTTTTCATTTAAATACCATTGCTTCAGAGCCAGCAGTTAAAACATATTAAGCAAGATGGAGTCATTTGTGCTACAGTACTTCTGGGAAGTAGAGCATTGCTCCTTACTGCAAAGGTACTCTTCAGCTCAGCTTTAAGGAATGAGGACTTCCGGTGGTAAACTTCACAGGGGATCCAGGAAATGGTTTGTGTAATAGGAGATTGTAGTTTGACAGGATATATAGTACATAATTCAGATAATTGAGGATTCTGGACTCCAAGAAGCAACACCACAGCCTTAATAAAAATCCAGCTGTGGGTCAGAAGACATTTTATATGCCATTATTCACCCTTATAGTGACTAAACAACAGTTCACCCTTACGTGCCCTGTCCTCAGCACAAACAGACCTCTACATTTGAGTAGTGAGGTGGGCCAAAGCATAGGAGAATACTTACTGCATTTTCTTTACTCAGATCTTATGTTTTCCAGCCCTGTTGAAATCAAGGTATATAGAAGATGAAGTATCTTTTCTTAGGAATCACAATTTGACCTCATTCTTATTTATTGTTAAGGCTATTTATTGTACTGAATCACCCCTTTCTGTCCTTCAAGGGATGGTATTTCAACAAGATAGATTTCAGTAAAGAAATCCCATCCTGGTATTAACTACTCTTGCCTCCAATAATATGTATTTCAGATAAAGAATGTAGTCTATTTTGGTCTATCATTTAATCTAAACTGATACATTAAAAAGAAAAAAACAAACCTCAGATTGCTTTTTTAAAAAATTAATTAATTTTTGGTTGTGCTGGGTCTTTGTTCCTGTGCACAGGCTTTCTTTAGTTGCTGCCAGTGGGGGCTGTGGTGGTGTGCAGGCTTCTCATTGTGATGGCTTCCCTTGTTGCAGAGAACAGGCTCTAGGTGCTCAGGCTCACTGGTTGTGGCTTGCGGGCCTTTGGAGTGTACTGGCGTCAGTAGCTGTGGCTTGTGAGCTCAGTAGTTGTGGTGCGTGGACTTAGTTGCTCTGCGGCTTGCGGAATCTTCCCAGATCTTGAATCGAACTCGTGTCCCCTGTATTGGCAGGTAGGTTCTTATCCATTGTACCACCAGGGAAGCCCCCTGGATAGATTTAGATCCAGGTGTGCTGAGCACACTTGTGCTTGCACTCCTGTATGTACATACACAAATAAGTTGATAATGGCAATGCTCTTTGGAGATATTTCTCTGTACTGTAAATTATTCTCTTTTTTGACCTAAGAGATGTATTGAGAGAGCTTTGAGACATTGGAAAAAATTTCAATTATGATCTATATAAAAATTATACATTTTTGAGCATTTAACTGTATTTACTAGCCACCATGCAATGGCATTATCTCCTTGACTTCTCAAAACAACTTTTTGAAGAACTCTCATTATTCACATTTGATATGTAAACCTTTCTTCAAGGTTTAAGACATTCCATTGTTTAAGATATCTACTCAGATTTTAGAAACAGAATTCCAAATTGTAGACCTATTCAGTTTGTAAGCTCAGGACTCAACTAGTTACTACTTATTCTCACTCATCAAAATACAGTTCCTACATACATAAGTTTCTTGTATGATTTGTTGAAGGCTGCAGAGCCAGTTGGTACCAAAGTCAGTACTCTATCCTAGGTCTTCCTGACATCGAAGTCCAACCTCCTATTGGTTTACTATACCTGATTGGTGGGTAAACTTTATTCTTTATATGATTCTTAATTTATGAATTTATTTTTACTTTGCAGAAAAAATGTGATTACTCTAGTTCAGTCTTCAGTTCTGTTTTTGTTATTTTAGTTTGAAACTAGAGTTCATTCTTTGCCTTTCTTTTATATTGGGTGGGCCAAAAAGTTAGCTCAGGGTTTTGCATAACATCTTATGGGAAAATCTAAACAAACTTTTTGGCCCACCCAATGTAATACAGACACTGCTGATTTCTTTATCTACTACCAGTGGTTGGGTGAACAAGTGATCAGTTGATACTTGCTAAACTGCACAATTCACACTTCAGTGAGTCTGATAGGGTGTTTTTTTTGTTTTGTTTTGTTTTACATAGAGAAAAATGAAAGCAAAAAGTAGTAAGCTTAGATTATGTGGTTTTATAGATGATTTACACTAAAATCCCATTATTTCATGTTCAGCTGATTAAATTCTTTTACATTTTCGATAAGTCATGGATCTATAAGACTTTCCCCTTTCCTTTCTCATTTAATAATAATTCCTTATACCCAATTTGTATTTCTTTGTCTCACTTATTTTAGGACCCTAATACAGACAACTGAGGTTTTCTAAAATGATATTCCTGTGGTTTTCTAAAGTGAATCTGGCAAAGACTTTGAGACTTCCAGTAAATTACCTGTGAACCTTGTTTTTCTTATTGGCCATAGCCATTGAGTTGTGAATGGAATGTTTTCCCAATGGATTAAAGTTGTTAACATGAAGACTAAGTAAATGCGTTTGCTTGTTATTGGAATATATAGCTATTTTAAGTAATGTAATATTATCTGGAAAAACAAAACCTTCACAGATAAGGTAGTATGATATAATGTGTAAAGAGATGGAATCTGAGTTTGAAGACCTGTGTCTATATCAAAGATACTCTAGTTGCTTGCTCTATAATTCCAAGCAAATTAGAAAGCAAACATCTGAAATTGTTTTACCATCCATAGAATGGGGATAATTTCACCTGACATTACCACTTCTCAGATTATTAGAGTTTCAATAGCCAAGGTATGGAAACAATCTAAGCATCTGTTGATGGATGAACAGGTAAAGAAAATGTGGCATGTATGTGTATATGTGTATGTTTTCTTGTGTGTGTGTGTCTATACACACAATGGAATGTTATTCACCTATTAAAAAACCTTGCCCTTTGTGACTGGAATGGACCTCGAGGTCATTATGCTAAATGAAATAAGTCAGACAAAGAGAAAGACAGATATTGTGTGAACTCTCTTATGTGTAAAATCTAAAAAGCAAAACCAAACCACAAAATTCCCCCAAACCCTATCAAACTCATAGGTACAGAGAACAGATTGGTAGTTGGCAGAGGTGGGGGCTGGAGATATGGGTGAACTGAAGGTTAACAATCAGTGAGTATTTACTGTTAAATTAGAGGGCATTGCATTTGATCTGAACTTAGAGAGTTTAAAGAATCTTTTCTAATTCCAGCAGCTAATTTCCAACAGTAGTATGGTAGTAAATAAATGAATATCTAAGTTCAATTTTTTTTCCAACATAAAACAACAAATATTAAAGTAAGTTAGCCCATATTAGTGTAGCTTTAATTAGAGGAAAGACAGTAATAGAAAGATGAGAAAAGGTGTTGGATAATCTGGTGTAACTAGTGCCTCCATTGTATGCTTCATTTTGAAATGATTTAACTTCACTTATCTTTAATTGCCTTAAAAAAGATTTTGTCTGTGGAAAACATTTTTAATAGCAAGCTGCTAGGTAAGTTTCCAGTCACCATCACTAGAACTCTCCATGGATGTTGTATGTGATATATCCATCTATAACATCAGGCTCAAGAAGGAAGAGAGTTGTATCAGTTTAGGGCTGTTTATCATCATAACAGAAACTTCAAGTTAGATTGACTCAGGAAAGATAGAATTTATATGAAAGAAGAGCATTGGGTTACAGCCCAGTGTAGTTATACCATCTCTATTCCACCTTCAGGGATCTAATCTCCTGTCTTTCTACTCTGCCATCTCTGTTTAGCTCATGGCTTAAATCCTCAGTGTCACCTTATAGCCTGTGTTGTTGTTGTTTAGTTGCTAAGTCGTATCTGACTCTTTGTGACCCCATCAACTGTAGCCCGCCAGACTCCTCTGTCCATGGGATTTCCCAGGCAAGAATAATGGAGTGAATGGCCATTCTCTTCTCCAGGGGATCTTTGCAACCCAGGTGTAGAGCCTGAATCTCCTGCATCGGCAGGCGGATTCTTTACTGCTGAGTCGACTGGGAAGCCCCACCTTATAGCTTGTGCTGTGCTTAGTTGCCCAGTCATGTCCAACTCTTTGCAACCCCATGGACTGCAGCCCACCAGGCTCCTCTGTCCATGGGGATTCTCCAGGCAAGATTATTGGAGTGAGATCCCTTCTCCAGGGGATCTTCCTGGCCTGGGAATTGAACCAGGGGCTCCTGCATTGCAGGCAGATTCAGATTCTTTACCAGATGAGCCACCAGGGAAGCCCACCTTATAGCCCACATTTGTCTATTAGAGGTCTAATCACTACATCTGTGTTCCAGGCAGGGTGTAAGCAAGAGAGGGGTGAAGGGCCAAAAGAACCAAAAATAAGGACTAGGGGAAGTTCAAAAAGAGTTAACCCTGTATAAACAGTGTTCCTAGAGCACCGCCGCATGATTGCTGCTTGTAATTCATTGTGAGGTCGAGCAATATTTTCTTCTATCTGGGTAGATTTTGGAGTTCTCTTGGTGAATGAAAACCAGAGTGTGGGTATTGTGTAGGCAACCAGTGCCCTATACTTTTAGACTGTATGTGATTTGGATTATCTCTGTGATAGACTGTGTGAACTACAGTTCAATGTCCATAGTTATTTGACATAATGGTGGTGATTTTTAAAAGCTGTTAATAATTTTAGCCTATTGAATCAACTTGCCCTAACCCTCTCCAGCCTGGAATTTTTTCCAGTTTCCATTTTTAATTTCACTAAGAATACTTTGTCTAGAAAAATTGCATTTATGCTTTTATTGTGTTATCTTGGTTGCGCTATAATTATGTTTGAATTAGAGTAACAAACATGCATTATGAAATAAGAATCACCCCTCATTCAATGTTCCAGTTAATTATATAGATATTTAAGAACCAATTTTAACATGGGGTATTTGGGTAGTTCTGCCATCTTTTGAGCAGTTCTGTGGTTATTTTCTTAAAAGTGATTTCAGAAAAACTTTAGAAACTCCACTAAATAAAGTTAATACAGATAAATGAGTGAATACATGTAAAACACTTTGAACAGTGCTTTGCATAAAAGTAACTTATTCATAGCCAATAACTTTATGTTGTATTAGTTTTAGTATTAAAATGGCATTTATTAATAAAATATAGTAATATTTTTAAAGAGAGAAGGTTAAAAAAAGATGGAGAGAAATAATTTATCCTTCTAGGCTTTATAAGTTATAAAAATACTGATCAATCTATACATTATTTGATAATGAAGTTTCTAAGAAGTATTCAGTCCATTTCCCACTATCCCATTCTCCAAATTAAAAAAAAAAATCAGTATCCTTTCTAAATAGGTATATAATTAGATGTTGTGTAGAGCACATAACTTTCCATGTAGCATGCATGTTTTCTGTTTGCTCAAAATGTGACGCTCCAGCAGCCTCCATGAGAGCTCCAGTTTCTCCCCATTCTCAGTGACTGAAAATGTGCTTGCATGTCTGAGGTACCATCAGCTGGAGGCTCCAACCTGGGATTCTGAATCTGGTTGATGATGTAAAGATGCGGGGCCTGTTAGGGGGACTGACTGTGCTGCTGGAGTAGAGTGATGACAAGTTCAGACTACCCCTGGGGTGTGACATGGTGGTATTCTCTAATGCCTGTCACATACCTCCTATAGGTCCTGTAGTTCCTGTATACTTTCCCAGATGATTCTGCAGTTGGCCCATCAATTTCAGTAGCCTCCATATATCCTTCCAGCCAAAGCTGACTTCTGTTACTTGCAGGCAAGAACCTTGACAAAATCAACATGCAACAAATCCCAGAGAAAAAGAGATGCTTTTTATATAGGAAACCTGAGACATTAGAGATTCTTTGGGAGTAGACATTACAGTTCCATGAAGTGGGGACATAGAAGTAGTGATACTGCGTTAGTTTTTCTTATCTTTTTCCGATTATATTTTTAGAAAATTTGAATGACACTCTCAGTTTGGAATTCCCTTTTTTGAAAGTGAAAAGTGAAAGTGAAATCACTCAGTCGTGTCCGACTCTTAGCGACCCCATGGACTGCAGCCTATCAGGCTCCTCCATCCATGAGATTTTCCAGGCAAGAGTACTGGAGTGGGGTGCCATTGCCTTCTCCTTTAATGAATTACTTTGCCTATTAAAAGTGTCATTTTCTTTGGTGTATTCAGGGAAGCTGAAATACCTATTTGTTTTAAAGTATTAGGGGAAAAAAATTCCAAATAAGCATTTCCTTTCATTTCTACTGGTAACGTGGCTAATGTTCGTAATAGTTGTCTGCTTTCCCATGAGAAAGTGAAATGAGCTTTGGATCTGAATTTTAAACTTTCTTTTAATGACGGACTTTCCCTCTCAGAACGGAGGCAAATATTTTGTTGCGGTTTTTTGTTTGTTTTTGTCATCCTGGCTGATTTTTTACTTTTGTTAGCTTTCTACAGGACAGCCAAGAGAGACTGATGTAGAACTAATTAATTAATGTCTGACACACAAATTGAACCAAATGCCTGAAGAATTTAGAGAATTGTTCATTTGCTCTTAGAAGATGTAAAGTCTAGAAACATGCAGATAGCTTTATCACACTAACAAATACATAAGGGAATTTTCTTGCTTATTTAATCCAAATTTAATCCAAATTTGTCTCAGTTACCTTGATGTGTTAATAGATGCAAAAAGTTATGTGTGAAATATTACCTGCAAGGGAAGCACTGTTCCTTCATAGACCCTTATTGTCTCTGAGCAAGCAACCCCAAGGGAGAAAGAAGGGTCTTGTGTCATATATGCAGTCAAAGAAGAGAAGATTCATGACTCGCTTCATATGTAGGTATAGTAGTGTTCTTGACCAGCCTGGCAAACTGTCCTTGCATATGTCTGAATTTTCACATTAAAATACTTCAAAGAGAGAAAGAGACAAACAATTATATACATGCTATCCTGAATTCATGAACATAATGACTGTTCATCCTGTTCTCTTGGGAGAATGGAGTAGGAATTTCCATATTTTGCTTTACAGGCACTTTTCAAAGCTATTTACTGCTGTAATTCATATACCAGTGGCTTAAGAGACATGTCTCTAAAATCAGTAAAAGCCTGTGTAGTAGATTTGCTGATTTAAGAAAAAGAAGAAAATAGAATAAAAAAGAAAGAACTTTGGGTCTAATTTGAGATGAGTCTTTGTACTTCAAAGAGCAGATGACAGGACAAAGCATCTATTTGCTATATCCATTATCAGGGAGATAAATACATTACCAGGATTGGCTGATTGGTGCTTGTTATAATCTTAAGTTTCTTTATGTTTCGATGTCATTCTCGGGTCTCTCTGATTAGGAATAAGCTAATGATGTTTTAGAATTTCTCATAAAGATGCTTGATCCTGAAGAGTTAGTAGTTGATAGAGGAATGGATCATGTACAATGTTCTGGCAAAATGTCTTTTTTCTTTTTTTCTTCACAGAAGCTGACTATGCTTTACCATTGGTATCCACTAATACCAGTGCCATTGGTATCTACTGAATAGTTTTCTTTCTGAGTGCTAGCATTCTGCTAGTTGTGGTCTCCGTAGTAGGATACTGCTAGAGTGATATTCTCCCAGCCTTGCTTCTCATCTTTTAGTAGAGTTCATATTGTAAATATGGTACAAATTTTACCTTTGCAGATTTTTAAAACCCTGTAGCTTGTCTTTCCCACTTAGACCATTATCTAACTTTTAGATTCAAAGAGTGAATTTTGTGAAGTATGCACTGATTTCCAAGCTTCATTCTATGGGCCCTTAAATTGCTATTCTTAAAGACTATTCATTTTTCAAACTCTTAAGAACTCCTGGCAATAGGCAACGAAGCTGAAACCTTTGAAGTTGTTCTTGGCTTTCCCTTAATCACTCTCACATGCAGTCATTTGCTTTATTCTTTTGATTTTATCTTTTAGTGCCTCACATGTCCCACCTGTGCTTTCCATTGAGACATTGTTTCCATATGTGTTCCTATCACTCGTCTGCAGTACCGCAAAGGCTCATATCTTCTACTGAGTTCAAAGCACATTATTGGTAGATTGAGGTTCTTAAAACATAGGTCTGCATCTACTGACTCACTGATTAAAACACAATTCATTACAGCCCCAGATATTCCAAGCTTATCTCTAGCTCTTCCTCTCCTGCCCTTAAGCCTAATTGATATAATTGATTTTCTCTGAACATTGCCTATATCCTTCCACCTTCACGTTTTTGTCCCTGTTGTTACTTGACACTAGAACATTCTTTCTCTTCCTTGTTCTTTTAAATGTCTTTATAGCTGTCAACCTCATGTAAATTGTAGTCTCTTTCATGAGGATTTCCTGATGACCATAACTGGTGACTACCTTTACCTCCTTTGAATTCCCATGAATTTGTTACTAACAATCCTATACCATCATCTCTGTCACAGAGGAATTCAGGTGCTTGTTCCTCTTTTGTGAGTTCTTCAAAGGCAAGGAGGTATTGTTCTTGTGTTTGTCTCTCCTGCATTTTCTAATTTGATGCATTGCATATTGCAGGAGCTCAGGTATTCATTGAATAGAATTCTTGATGATCTAGGGAGAAAAGAACATTCTTTGAAAATCATGTAACCTAAGAGAGTTCCAGAAAAACATCTGTTTCTGCTTTATTGACTATGCCAAAGCCTTTGACTTTGTGGATCACAATAAACTGTGGAAAATTCTGAAAGAGATGGGAATACCCGACCACCTAACCTGCCTCTTGAGAAATCTGAATGCAGGTCAGGAAGCAACAGTTAGAACTGGACATGGAACAACAGACTGGTTCCAAATGGGAAAAGGAGTACGTCAAGGCTGTATATTGTCACCCTGCTTATTTAACTTCTATGCAGAGTACATCATGAGAAACGCTGGGCTGGAAGAAACACAAGCTGGAATCAAGATTTCCAGGAGAAATATCAATAACCTCAGATATGCAGATGGCACCACCCCTATGGCAGAAAGTGAAGAGGAGCTAAAAAGCCTCTTGATGAAAGTGAAAGAGGAGAGTGAAAAAGTTGGCTTAAAGCTCAACATTCAGAAAACGAAGATCATGGCATCTGGTCCCATCACTGCATGGCAAATAGATGGGGAAAGAGTGGAAACAGTGTCAGACTTTATTTTTGGGGGCTCCAAAATCACTGCAGATGGTGACTGCAGCCATGAAATTAAAAGACGCTTACTCCTTGGAAGAAAAGTTATGACCAACCTAGACAGCATATTCAAAAGCAGAGACATTACTTTGCCGACTATGGTCCATCTAGTCAAGGCTATGGTTTTTCCTGTGGTCATGTATGGATGTGAAATTTGGACTGTGAAGAAGGCTGAGCACAGAAGAATTGATGCTTTTGAACTGTGGTGTTGGAGAAGACTCTTGAGAGTCCCTTGGACTGCAAGGAGATCCAACCAGTCCATTCTGAAGGAGATCAAGCCTGGGATTTCTTTGGAAGCAATGATGCTAAAGCTGAAGCTCCAGTACTTTGGCCACCTCATGTGAAGAGTTGACTCATTGGAAAAGACCCCGATGCTGGGAGGGATTGGGGGCAGGAGGAGAAGGGGATGACCCAGGATGAGATGGCTGGATGGCATCACGGACTCGATGGACATGAGTCTATGAGTGAACTCCAGGAGTTGGTGATGGACAGGGAGGCCTGGCGTGCTGCGATTCATGGGGTTGCAAAGAGTCAGACACGACTGAGCAACTGAACTGAACTGAATATTAAGATAAAACTCTATGACTACTTTGTTTATTTTATAAGAATAGGTTTTCCATGAGATCCCATCAGGTGAAGGTATATGAAATAAACAAAAACATTAGACAAGGGAGACTATTGTGGATTCAGCTTCTATTGCCTTGCATATAGCTAACTGTACCCTTAGATGATCTCTATGTGTGACCCACAAACCAGAATAGAGCATGGTCCTTAAAATAATTTTGATAGCAAAGATTTTATTATGAAAACACATGAATTAAAAATGCTTTCCCATATACATACATTTTCTCCTGCCTTCTGGAGGAAGGATTGTTTCTGTGTCTTTCCATGAATAATGCCACGTCTGTGCTTTTTTTTTTTTAATACCTCATTCCTTTGTCTGTTCTGAGACTTAGTACCATAAAGTCATTCTTTTCTCACACGTCTTTAAATTCTTCTCCTTTCCACTACCTGTTTCCTTTCAGTCAAAAGAGTGTAGTTAAGTCTTCACTTACTTCAACTATAGCTTCCCCTGGTTCCTATCATACTTTCATTTTTTCCAACATCACCAAACTTCCTGAAAACAAAGTCTGTCCTGGGCTCCTCCAGTTCCCTCCTCTGCATCTGTTCACTGTGATTGGGTTCTACATCATTTTCCCACTGATACTTTTGAAAAAAACTTCACTTTTTAATGTCTAGGCATATCTTTTCAATTCCATCTCAAATACTTTGTGCTGTTTTGAGAAAACTAACCAAATCTTTTTGGACATTCTTTCCTCCTCTTGGGTCAAATAGATCTAATGTTTGAGCTGTTATGTAAGTATCTTACTGGTAGTCCTTTATTCAGAGGTTCCTCCCCCCAAACTTCTTAATATAATAAGTTGAAATTTTCTTGAAAAATCATTGATCATAGTGTTCTTGGAAATATTTTCAAGAGTTCCTCAGTAGCTTAATAAGTCAGATTCTTCAGTGGTATCAGAGCTCTCCATATTACTTTGAAATGTCTCTAGCCTCCTTGAACTGCTTGCTGTTTCCTAAGTACCCAAGAAGCATTTTGCTCCATGCTCTTTCACTATATTATCATTTTGCTGTGGAAAGCAGTCTCTGACATGGCCCCAGTAACATGAATACCTCCTAGTATTCATACCCTTGGGAGAAGAGAATGTCACCTCATTCCAGTATTCCAGGAGTCTGGCAGGCTACAGTCCATGGGATCACAAAGAGTCGGACATGACAAACAAGTAATACATGGTACTTGCATTGACACCTTTGTTTAATTCCCTCATCTTGAGTGTGAACTGGAGTTAGTGAATTGATTGCAATGAATAGAATATGGCAGAAATGATCTGACATCAATCTGAGATTAGGTGTTTATATTGACTTTCTGTTTTGGATCAAAACTTGCTCTCTTTGTCTCACTGAGTCTCTGAGATTTCTCACACTGAAGAAGCCAGCTGCCTTGTCATAAGTTATCCTTATGGAAAGACCTATATGGAAAGACATATAGCAATGGACTAAGGCTAACTAATATCCATGTGATTGATTTAGGGAGTGAGAGGTTTCAGATGAGACTTCAACAACAAGCAGCTTGATTGCAGTCTAATAAAATATCTCAAATTCAAGATATTGAATTAAACTGCACCCAGATTCCTAAGCCACAGAAACTATGAGATAATAAATGCAAGTTTGTTTCTTTAAGCCATTACATTCTGGGATAATTTGTTACACAGCAATAAGTAACAAATATAGACTCTTGAGAGTCCCTTGGACTGCAAGGAGATCCAACCAGTCCATTCTAAAGGAGATCAGCCCTGGGATTTCTTTGGAGGGAATGATCCTGAAGCTGAAACTCCAGTACTTTGGCCACCTCATGTGAAGAGTTGACTCATTGGAAAAGACTCTGATGCTGGGAGGGATTGGGGGCAGGAGGAGAAGGGGACGACAGAGGATGAGATGGCTGGATGGCATCACTGACTCGGTGGATGCGTGTCTGAGTGAACTCCGGGAATTGGTGATGGACAGGGAGGCCTGGTGTGCTGCAATTCATGGGGTCGCAAAGAGTCGGACACGACTGAGTGACTGAACTGAACTGACTGAATATCCATTTAAAACAATCTGCCACCTTCTTTAGCTATTCATTAATTGATTGATTATTCTTCTTGCTTTACATTTTAACACAGTGTACACTTTTGGCTGTCTATATGAGGTCTCCAGTCCTGAATGTGTCCTTTTGGACAGTATAACCTAGTCTCTTTCTCAATGGGTGACCTTGATTCTTTTAGTACATCCAATTTGAACACTACCTACTTACAACCTGCTGAAAAAGTTTCCTTCTTCATCTGGGCACCTGTAATATTTCCTTGATGGCTTTCATCATTACTTATTGCCTTCTTACTTATTTGTGTCCCCAAGAAGACAAATACCTTTAAGAGTAGCAACTGTTTCATACATTTCCACAGCTTCTGCAAAACTTAGCACAATTTCCTGAACATGGTAGGAATTCAGTGCATGTCTGGTGAGTAAATATAATGAGACTGTGCCTGATTAATCATCAGAATAAGTGTATAGGGCACTAATTACCAGGATGAGGGATAATCACTTCCAATTTTCTGGTAAAGCTTTTAAAAAATGATAGAGAGGAGTGGAGGGGTCACATTGGAAAAATGAAATTGCACAGAGACTGGGAAGCATAGAGCTTGTGAGACCAGTTAACTACTGGTTGGTAGGCATCAAGAGTTCTGCTGGATGTTCTAGCTTTAGATACAATAATTTGTGCTTCCTATGTTCTTCCTGAGGCAGACACACGGGAAATGTAGCCCAGCTGAAGCTGACATAGCACACAATACATGTTTACTAAATATTTGATTCAACTCAAAAATATATGCTGAGGTATGATTTTGTGAGTCTTAACTAGTAAGCTTTGAACTTTGTTGTGTGTGCTTAGTTGCTCAGTTATGTCTGAATCTTTGTCACCCTGTGGACTGTATCTTGCCAGGCTCCTCTGTCTGGGGACTCTCCAGGCAAGAATACTGGAGTGGGTTGCCATACCCTCCTCCAGGGGGGTCTTCCTGGCCCAGGAATTGAACTGAGGTTTCCTGCATTGCAGGAGGATTTTTTTTACTAGCTGAGCTACCAGGGAAGCTTTGAGCTTTAAAGCAGTTCAAAGCCCCTAAAGCATTTGAGCAAGAATACAGCACTATTTAATGACTGAGTTAGATGGATCAGTTAGAAATCTATATAATTAGATGTAGGAACTGTATTTTGATGAGTGAGAATAAGTAGTAACTAGTTGAGTCCTGAGCTTATAAACTGAATAGGTCTACAATTTGGAATTCTGTTTCTAAAATCTGAGTAGATATCTTAAACAATGGAATGTCTTAAAATGTATTATTAAAATATAGAATTTTTAATTGCTTGATAAATATAACTACAGCTGAATTCTTCGTGTAGGCTTTAAGGAGACAGCTGTATTATCTTTTCACTGTTTCTTTCAGAAAGGGGATGGTAAATCGATAATTTCCAATCTTTTTATTGTTAGCGAATATACCTTTAGAAGTTGCACATACAATGGGAAATACACATGTGAGACCAGCTGAAACCTGACACAATACTTTTGCCCTGTGATAAGGCTTTTGACAGCTCACAGTGTCATTAAGACTTTGAACGCTCGTAACTTGTCAGGATGTTATAGCAGGAAAGGATTCATTGAAAACAATCCTTTAGGAACTTCCCTGCTGGTCCAGTGGCTTAGACTCTGTGCTCCCAATGCAAGGTGTCTGGATTCGATCCCTGGTCAAGGAGCCAGACCCCACATGCCGCAACTAAAGATCCTGTACCTCAGCAAAGATCAAAGGTCCTATATGCCACAACTGAGACCTGGCACAAGTCAATAGTTTAAAAAAGAAAAGGTTGAAGGCAAAAGGAGAAGTGGGTGGCAGAAGATGAGATGGTTAGACAGCATCACTGACTCAATGGACATGAATCTGAGCAAACTTTGGGAAATAGTGGATGACAGAGGAGCCTGGCATGCTGCAGTCCATGGGGTTGCAAAGAGTTGGGCATGACTTGACTGAACAGCAACAATAAAAACAACGCTTTGTTGAGATTTTGCAGAATACAAGGGATGGTCACAGTGTATGATAACATGGAGTTTGCTATCTAGTGGCAAAGAATCCACCTGCCAATGCAGGAAATGCAAGGGACACAGATTCAGTCCCTGGGTTGGGAAGATCCCCTGGAGAAGGAAATGGCAACCCATTCCAGTAATCTTGCCTGGAAAATTCCATGGACAGAGGAGCCTGTTGGGCTGTAGTCCATGGGGTCACAGAGTAGCACACAACCGAGCATGTGTACGTGCTAGTGCGTGCACACACACACACTTGCACACAGGCAATCAGTTCAGTTCAGTCACTCAGTTGTGTCCGACTCTTTGTGACTCCATGGACTGCAGTATGCCAGGCTTTCCTGTCCTTCACCAACTCCCAGAGCTTGCTCAAACTCCTATCCATTGAATCGGTGATCCCATCCAACCATCTCATCCTCTGTCATCCCCTTTTCCTCCTGCCTTCAATCTTTCCCAGCATCAGGGTCTTTTCCAATGAGTCAGTTCTTCACATCATGTAGGAAAGGACTGGGGACAACCAGTTGTATTTATCTGCTTTATCTCAATACCTCATATCATGGGGATAAAAATTTAATTAAAAACTATATCAGTTTTAATATTTTTCTGATGTTCAAAATAATGGGGAAAGTAAAGTGGATAAATATACATGAAGAAGAGGAAAGAGAGTGAGGAGTGGATAAAGAAAGACTAGAGAGAAGAAATTAAAATGAGAAAGAGGTACCTAAAGCATAGCAGGAGAGAAAAGTAAAGACAAGGTTGAAGTGTGAGAGTGATAGGAATCAATGCAGAGTCAAGGGCAAGAACAGAAGAAAGAGTAGAAAATACAACCAGTGAAAAAATTAGCCAGACAGGAGGAAAAATGGATTGATCTATGATAAAAGAAGGAAATGAAAGTAAACAGTGAAAGGAGAAAAGAATATACTTAATATTTCAATAGTAATTTTCATTTTTAGAAAGCTTTATAAATATTAACTAATTAACCCCCATTCCAGTCTTGGGCATAAGCATTATTATCATAGTTATTATTATTAATAACTGAATGTAAAAGGGGTCAGAAAGGGTTAGACACACAAAGCTTTAAATTTTGTACATGTATTTTATTTCTCCAACATGAAAGCCATAGCTAGAAGGAAAGTTTTGTTTCAAATTCTTGCAAATCCATTATTGCTCGATGAGAGCTGCATTTATTTTGCACCCCTCATCTTCATGACCTTAGGCCATAGCATCTGAAGATGTAGTCTCTGTATTTGGCTATCAATAATAATTCTTTACCTGAAGCTCATCCTTGATGGTGGTGCCCAACAAAGAGCTTTCCATTCATGACTTATTATGATTGACATGTTTATTATTAATATTACTTCTAAGAACAATGTAGAACTTTTTCCTGAGTCAGTGTAATTACAGTATGGCATGGAAACCAGTTGCAGCATTTCTGGTAGCCAGACAGCCCTCCCAGAGTTTGCTCTGGAGCCCTTCTCTTTGATCCCATGGAGGCAGGATAGGAAGTCTCAATTCAGGAAGGGTTTTTAGTGTTCTCGCTTGCTAATCACACTTTTGCTTTTCTGGAGGGAAAATATTAGAGTATAGATTTAATAAATCTTTGAATGCACATAGTGGAACTCACTTTTTATTCCAGTTAGAGTGAGTAAACAGTAAAATGCCTGTAATAATGTAAATTGTGCTTTCATTATCATCTTGCCTCTACAAACTAATTATTACGGCAGATACAAAGTCCGACAACTTCCCTTTTCTAGAGTGATAAAGAAGATGACTGGGTAAAAGAGCCATTGTTCATGTTTATTTCAGGAAACATCAACGTATTGCAAACTTTCCTTGCTTCAAAAGTGAATTTTTTAAAAAGATTGGTTTATTTATATTTGGCTGTGCTGGGTCTTCATTGCTACACACGGACTTGCTCTACTCGGAGGCACTCTGTACTTGCCGTGCTCGAGTTTCTCATTGCACTGACTCCTCCTGTTGTGGAGCACAGGCTGTAGGGCCTGTAGGCTTCTGTAGTGTCTGTTTCTGGGCTCCAGAGCACAGGCTCAATAGTCGTGGCGCATAGGCTTAGCTGCTTTGTGGCGTGTGGGATCTTCCTGAACCAGGGATCAAACTTGTGTCTCCTGCCTTGGCGGGCAGATTCTTTACCACAAAAGAGAATTTTAACATGCATTCAGGTAATAGTCAAATAAAGTGGCAGTGGTTATGTGTGTATCAGGGGTGCAAATAAAGTCTGTTTCAGAGTTGAAGACTGACTCTCTGTATTTCAGTTTCACCTCTCCCTTCTTTTCTTAGCCAAATGACTTTCATACAGATTGACTTTCCTTTGCCTTGGTGCACAGCACTTTCCACTCAGTTCCTGAAATAGGATTCACTATTCCTATTAGTGAATAGCGAATAGTTACTTCAAAAATAGTTACAATTTTAAATTCACATGTACAGAAAATTACTGTGTAATTCATTATGCTCAAGTGGCTATCTTTTCTGTGAGAAACAAATCAGACACATGATTTATTTACTGAATTTAAAAGGTAAAGATGCACTATTAACTAACTGGCCACTTCATTTAGATAAGAATATTTTTATTTTCATGTATCTTTAGGATCATAAAATCCTTTAAGACACTTTCCACAATTCTTATATTACAAGAAAGAAAACTTTCTATCTTCACTAATTCCATCTTCTTTTACTCTGAAATAAAACATGTCAAGATTAACAAAATAAAACTTTAATTTATTTTGTGTACTCCCACAAAATTAAGGAGACTGTTCTGGAGATAATCATCACTTGAAATAATATACTAGATTTTGTAGACGTTACCAAGGGATTTTATTAATTTCAAAACTCAGTTCTCTCGGCTTCTTAAGATGTTTTGGTTAACTTGGTTCCAAGGTTATCACTTAGTTTTATAGACTTCATCAGAACCATCATCAAAAATTTATAGTTATACTCAAGTAGTGATGGGCAGGTAGGTCTGGCATACTGTGGTTCATGGGGTCACAAAGAGTTGGACATGACTGAGCAACTGAACTGAACTGAATAATGATTTTTAAATTTCTAAGATTGCTCTTCTCAGAATTTGATAAGAAAGTATGATGATCCCCCTTTTCTCTCTTAGTGCTTGTGTGTGTGTGTGTGTGTGTGTGTGTGTGTGTATGTGACTCTGTACAGGCTGAGAAGTGAAAAAATAATTGTTAAAGGACTGTAGCTTACAAATAGCCTTTCATGATTTCTTTGTATTAATATAATCACAAAATGACTGTGACTTCAGAAAGTCTTATTTGTACTCAATAAAATTTCCTAAAACAATTTATTATGAAAAAAATGATTTTGTAGTTCTATGCTTGTCACTTTTAAAAAAAACTGTATATATGGGGAAAGAGAGAGAGAATAATTTTGTTGTGTCCCACAAAGAATATGTAATCTTTGTAAAATATAAATCAGTATATATCAATAGTTAGAAGTTTGAAATGCCAAACTGCATGCTATACCCCATTGTGGAACTTGAGAGGAGAAAGGGATAAAGGTTAGATTGATGTAGTCTCAAAGGGCATCATAGAGGAGCTGCATCCTAAATTTAATCACATGCTATTTTATTAATTGTTGGAAATAGTGCTTTTTAGAATAGCACATGCATATAGACCCAGTAAATTGAACTATTTCCTGTGTCAAAGTAGCAGATGTTCTTTACTAACATTCTTATCTGCGTGAACAGGACATTTCCTTTAGACTTGTAGGTTAGCAGTTTATGTCTTACTAAATGGACTGATTGCGTTTTACTCAGGGAGCTGCTATGGGAACAGTCTCTCAGATTTTACACATTCTAGAACTTTGCATAAAATACTTCTGTCTTTTCTTTCAAACTAATATCTAATGAGATGTGAATCAGAAAATCCATTTTGATTAAAAATCACTGAATTTGAGAAGATCTGTAAAAAAAAGGAAGGCAGGATAAGGGATGTTTGTACTATAATCAGTTGGAGAGTTTACTGTTTTATAAAAATATCTCTAAATACCTTATGCAAATTTAACTAACTTTAGGTTTATATTTGAATAAAAGCTTGAAATATGCATTTTTTTCAACAAGGAAAAGACCAGATATATCATTAGTGATATTTTCCAAATAATGTGGATGAACTAAAATTAATGAAGGTCAGTTGACTTCTACTTAAAGAAATAGTAAATATGGCCCAAAGGGCTGTGTTTGCTTTCATTGTTTTTAAAAGGATACAAATATATCATGACCTGTCATGGAGAATTAGGTGCTACACTGTCTCTGCTATACTTTCTCCTAATTCAAAAATTGAGCATTAAAGACAGAATAACAGTGCTGTATATAATATGGAAGAAATGAGTTTACTGGCATGAGAGGGTGCATTGACAATTTGTTTAGTCTTGAGTGGCCATCCCCAGAAAAGAAGAAACTATCACCATGACATTTCTAGAATTAGGTCTTCTAAACTGGTGTGATAGATGGAAATATTTTCCTCTCCTGAAAGAATACATAAGGTGCTGTTTTCCCTGGCAAGACCATGGAAACTTGAAATGTACTATTTTTTCTTAGCAAGCAACCAGCTCCACACATCTATCATCAGTCAGCTTCAAACTAAAAAGTCTTATTCTGAATATCAATTCCTATAAACTATGTAGCTCTCAATTATGGAATCTGAAACTGCTAGTTCCATGGTGATAAAGGAACATGCTGTTTGAAAGACCACAATTTGGCTGCAAATGATCAATATACTATTTGGAAAGAAAGCTAGTGTGCAGTATGATTTAGAAATGCTGAGAGGATCGCTCCAAAGCCTTTGACACAAAGCTTAAGTCAGGTTGTTCTTTGTCCATTTTCTTTAGGCCTGTTTTTTTTCATTTTCAGAGACACCAGAAATTTTTTTCAAATAGACAAAATAAGCTCTTTCTGGAATTTACAGGAAAAAGGGCAATAATTTGTAGCTAAGTATAGCTCTACTTTTTTCTCCCATGAAGCTTGCTAACAGTGTATATCCTGATATGAAGAGAGTTAAAGGAAGAATTTGAACTTCTTCTAGGCCAGAATCACACACATGCTCTGGATGTAAGTAACATTTGTCAAATCTGAGTTTTAGAAAGTTTGTGTAGCATTTAACTCATTGTTTTAATCCAAAGAAGAGCTTCCTGTTGCCTGAACACCCAGGGTTGCTGTTGAAATACTAATATGAAACATATATCCTTTCAATACTCCCAGATTTTTCCTATTTTTATGTCTGAGAATATGAAAGCTCAGAGAAGTTAAGTAAAATACTCTAGGTAACATAAATAAAAAAGTACCAGAGCCAGGATTTGAACCTGTTTTCGATCTTTTAAATGTCTATTGCAGGGCCTACCACTTGCTGTCGAGATACGCAAGGCACAGTGAGGGCTTCGCTCGAGCTGCCCATCTATTACATATTCTACCTGCGTCCCATTTTCTGAAGCTTGTGAAATTGCCTGAGGATGGGCGTTATGCTGTTTCCTTCAATGTAAATTTCACCAGTTTTGCCAAAGCCACGGAGGCATGGTGACTTTAATGGCATTTTCGTTAAAGTAGATTCAAACCTGGACGGTTGTATTATTTCTTTGTGATGCTTGCCTGATCTGGAAAGAAGGCATATTATGTTGACTGAAGGAGATGAGATGACAAAAATAGTATGAGGAAAGTGGAGATAGGCCAGGGAGAGCAGAAAATGGAGAGAAAAGGAAGTCCTCACCAGATTCCTTTATAGAGAATTTTCTGGACTCCTAAGAAATAGGAATGGAATGAGGAGTTTTGGACAGAAACATTGTATTTGGAGTTTTCCCCTTAATTAAGGCCATTTGACCAGCTAACTAAATAATAGGGTCAAGGAGAAAAGAAAAGCAACCTCGTAAAAGCTCTATATTATTAGGTTGTTTTGCTATTTTTCAGCACACCACAGTAGAAGGTAACAGACTTTCTTTGCACAATGAAAGTTAGCCTCAGAAATTTCTACACGTTTTAGAAAAGATGACTCCTTATTTTGGTCAAAGCTAGCAGAGCCACTGCTTTTGTTTGTGTTCCCTAAACCTTCCTGATGGTGTGCCATGAACCCGCAGCCTAGCCCCTTCACCTGTGTGAATTTTATTGAGAATGGGCAAGAATGCGCGGCTGGGCTTCCTGCTCGAAGTTCCTTGGCTGTAACTTAATATTCCTAACTTAAGCTTGGTCTGGGCTTCTGAACTGTGGGAGGTATTGGTTGTTCCTTCCCAAGTTCTGCTGCAGACATTTTCAACTTACTTGGAACACGAGAGGTGTGGGAAGAGTTGGTGAGCCGTGAGGCAGCCTGCTGTCTGGTGGGCCACAAGATTCCCCCTCACCAAGGCTCCATTTACTCTTTTTTGAGTGTGCTGATCATTCTTAGGGAATAAGAGTATGTTTTCAGTGGAATTTAGTTGCGGGAACAGAGGTCTGGAGTTCGCCCCTCTTCAGAGACCGGGAAGGGAAAGCATCTGTCTCTCGTGGAGTTGGAGCGCCCTCTGCTGCCTTAGAGAAAAAGGTGCATGTGCGGCATGGCTCTTGGCTGCTCTTTCCTCCAGGTATAAGAAAACCTCCAAAATGCTCCGTTTGAAAAACCAGCTGCTTTCCGCCCATCACTAAGCATCTGGTTTCACTCTGCAGTGGGAGCTTTGGTTTTTTTCAAGGAAATCTCATTGAGGCGGAGTATGTGACCAGACCAGAACCCATGTGGCAGGTAGCTTTTCCTTGGTCATGAAGTGTGACATAAGGAACCATTTCAGAATGATGGGTATGGCTTATTTTTCACGTGTGTAAGTGCCACCATGAAATATGTGTTTATTTTGTGTGTGTGCTCAGTCTTTTCATATATGGCTGCGAAACCTGAATTTTGTTATTCCAGATCTGGAGGTTTCTGTATATTTTCCTTTCTGGTGTGTTTTTGCATTTAAAATCAACATTGAAGACTGTTCTTTGTGGCAAATGCAAGTACTTTTAAAAACCATTTCTCAATTTACTTTCTTTTTTTTTTTTTTAATTTATTTATTTATTTTTACTTTCTAATGTATCTTATCATTATGCAGTGAAGTGTCTTACTTTTGTATAGTCCCATAATTTTCAAGCACTTTCTCATAATCTCAGGCATCACAGCAGTTCTGTGATAGAGGCTACATTGATCCTATTTTAAGGGTAGAAAACCAACTCTAAGGTCATAGCTGGTCACACAAGTGGTATCAAAGGTGAGAACTGTCAGCTATTGTGCTGAGCTCCAGGGTAAGAGTCACACTGAACAGTTATTTAATACTTACCATTTGTCAGCACCATAATTGTATTTTTAAAAATGCATTGCTCATTTATTTTTCATGTCAACTCAAAAGGTAGATTTTTTAAAATTAATTTATTTTTATTGAAGGATAATTGCTTTACAGAATTTTGCTGTTTTCTGTCAAACCTCAACATGAGTCAGCCATAGGTATACATCTATCCCCTCCCTTTGGATACTATAGCTGTTATTTTATAGCTACAGAAACAGAGGCTTTGAGAAGTTACTATTAGTCAAATAGGCAGTAAGTTCACATGCTGGGTTTCAAACCCTGTTTCATCTGGTGAGCCTGTGGACAGGGATTTCTGTAGAGAGATGAAACAGAATCCCCAGCCTCAAGCAACTTAGAGTAGTGGTGTGGGGGGGGGCGGGGAGGGGGGTTAAATATCCATAATATAAAACCTTACCATTTTAACCATTTTTAGGTGGCATTAAGTACATTCACATTGTTAAGCAGCCATCACTATCGTCCATCTCCAGAACTTTTTCTTCTTCTCAAACTGAAACTCTCTACCCATTTAACAGTAGCACTTGTTTCCCTTCTCCTCCAGCCCTTGATAGCCATCGTTTTCTTATTTCTATGAATTAGAGAATTCTAGGTACGTAGTGAAATTGTTCCATCTTTGTCTTTTTGTGTCTAGATTATTTCACTTAGCATGATGTCTTCAGAGTTCACTCATGTGAAAACATGGGTTAGAATTTCATTCATTTTTAAGATTGAATGATATTTCTTTGTATGACTATACCACATTTCATTTATCTGTCCATCCCTTGGACATTTGGAATGTTTCCACCTTTTGTCTATTGTGAATAGTGCTGCTCTGATGCAATTATCTGTTCAAGTTACTGCTTTCAGTTATTTTAGGTATATATCCAGAAGAATGGTGGTGAATCATATAGTCACTATATTTTGATTCTTGAGGAATCACCACTCTGTTTTTTTTTCTTTTTTTCTTTTTTTTGCAGTGGTGATGCCATTTAACATGCCCAAACACAGCAAAGAACAAGGGCTCTAATTTCTCCACATCCTTGTCAACAGTCGTTACTTCCTCCCTCCCTCACTCCCTTCTTAATAGCCTAATGCATATGAGGTATCTCACTGGGGCTTTGATTTACGCTTCCTTGATGATTAGTGAAGTTCATCGTCCTTCCTGGTGCTTGCTGGCCTTCCATATATCTTCTTTGGATAAACATCTATTCAAGTCCTTTAACTGGTTCTTAATTGAGCTTTCTTTTGTTGTTGCTGAGTTGTATGAGTTCTTTATATATTCTGAATATTAATCCTTTATCGATATGATGTGCAATTATTTTCTCTTTTACTCCGTTGATAGGGTCCTTTGATGCACATTTTTTTAAAAAAAATTTAAGTCTAATTTATCTAATGTTTTTTTTTTTCCTTTCATTGGCTGTGCTTTGGTGTTATATCCAAGAATTAACTTCCAAACCCAATGTCATAAAACTTTTCCCTATATTTTTCTAAAACTTTTATAGTGTTAGTTCATATATTTAGGCATTTGATCTGTTAATTTTTGTGTATAGTGAAACATAAGGATCCAACTTCATTTTTTTTTTCATGTAATATCCAGTTTTCCTAATACTGTCTTTTCCCCATTGAATGGTCTTGGCACGCTTGCTGAAAATCATTTGACCATATATGTGATGGTTTATTTCTAAGTTCTGTATTCGACTTATTGGGCTATATGTCTATCTTTATGCTGGTACTAGACTTGATGGATTACTATAGCTCTGTTTGAAGCTTTGAAATCTGGACGTGTGCAACGCAAACTGTTTTGAGTGTTTGAGGTCCCTTGAGATTCCATGAGTTTTAGGTTGGATTTTCCTATTTCTTCAAAAAATGTCACTGAGATTCTGATAGATTGTGTTGACTCTATAGATATATTTGAGTAGTATTGGCATCGTAATACTGTCTTTCAATTCATGAACACAGTTGTATTTATTGATGTCTTTTAAAATTTCATTCAGTGTTATACATATATATATATATAGTTTTTCCCACTATACAAGTCTTTTGTTCCTTTGGTTAAGTTATTCCTAAGTATTTTGTTCTTTTATATGCCACTATAAATGGAATTGTTTTCTTAATTCTCTTTCTGGATTGTTCATTGTTAGTGTATAGAAATGCAACTAATTTTTGCATGTTGCTTTTGTATTCTTCAACTAGTTTACAGTTTTAACTTGAGCCTAGATGTTTTAACTCCATGTCCCACGTACTTCCTACTATTTCACAGTAGTTGACATGTGAAAAAATGACTATTAATCTCTATTACACAAATTTGTTCTTATAGAATGTCAATTTTACCAAAATTTGTTCTGCCTTGAATTTTTTCATGGAGTCCAACATTCTGTCAGTAATTTAATTAATGAAAAACAAAATTAATCTAATTTTCCTTGTCTATATGTATTGTGCACATAGCTGATAATCAGAATGACAAAGTTTTCATTTCCCAATATACAAATTTGCATTGATATTGGTTTGATATTACATTGAAAGAAAGAAAGATTGTGCTAAGTTGTGTCTGACTCGTGTAGCCTGCTAGGTTTCTCTGTCCATGGGGTTCCCCAGGCAAGAATATTGGAGTGGGTTGCCATTTCCTTTATCAGGGGATCTTCCCGACCCAGGTACTGAACCCGTTTCCTGCATTACAGGCAGATTCTTCACAGACTAAGCTACATGGGAAACCCAATATTATATTGACACAGCTGTGATTCTCAAAGCTGTTTTGATCTGCACAAGAAAAGCTGAAAGCTAAAATATGTATGTATTCATTGCATTCAATAGTCCTAACAGTCGAAATCTAACTTTCCACCTCAGGTGGGTTTGGATAATATAGTTTATCCTGTTCGATTGCCTATTCAGCTAAGTAATAGCCTTAGGTTCTAAAAATAGACGACTTAATAATTTGACCAACACATGGCAAGGATAACACAGAAAGAAAACCATAAACCAATTTGTGTCTAAAGATGCCAAAATATGATATACAGTGTTATCAAATTCTGATTATTTTAAATAAAAAACTATACCAAGTACAGTTTAGTAAATTTAAGAATATGATCTATGATCATGATTCATCACATATATGACATAAAAACTTGTGAAAATCCTCCAGTAAATGCAGAAGAGGCATTTATAGAAGCAACATATATTCTTGAATCAAAAATAGGATTGGGAGCTTGTATACAACCGTGGTGGATTCATGTCAATGTAAGGCAAAACCAACACAGTATTGTAAAGTAAAATAAAGTAAAACTAAAACTAAATATATATATATATATATATATTCAGTAAACTAGAGATACAGTGCCTCTTTTACACAGTTAAAGAAATAAGTGTTTAAAACTAACAGCCTATATCCATTTCAGTTCAGTTCAGTTCAGTTCAGTTCAGTTGCTCAGTCGTGTCCGACTCTTTGTGACCCCATGAATTGCAGCACACCAGGCCTCCCTGTCCATCACCAACTCCCGGAGTTCACTCAGACTCACGTCTATTGAGTCAGTGATGCCATCCAGCCATCTCATCCTCTGTCGTCCCCTTCTCCTCCTGCCCCTAATCCCTCCCAGCATCAAAGTCTTTTCCAATGAGTCAACTCTTCACATGAGGTGGCCAAAGTACTGGAGTTTCAGCTTTAGCATCATTCCTTCCAAAGAAATCCCAGGGCTGATCTCCTTAAGAATGGACTGGGTGGATCTCCTTGCAATCCAAGGGACTCTCAAGAGTCTTCTCCAACACCACAGTTCAAAAGTATCAATTCTTTGGCGCTCAGCTTTCTTCACATCCATCTCTCACATGACCACTGGGAAAACCATAGCCTTGACTAGACGGACCTTTGTTGGCAAAATAATGTCTCTGCTTTTGAATGTGCTATCTAGGTTGGTCATAACTTTTCTTCCAAGGAGTAAGCATCTTTTAATTTCATGGCTGCAGTCACCATCTACAGTGATTTTCGAGCCCAAAAAATAAATTCTGATGCTGTTTCCACTGTTTCCCCTTCTATTTCCCATGAAGTGATGGGACCGGATGCCATGATCTTCGCATTCTGAATGTTGAGCTTTAAGCCAACTTTTTCACTCTCCTCTTTCACTTTCATCAAGTCTTTTTAGTTCCTCTTCACTTTCTGCCATAAGGGTGGTGTCATCTGCATATCTGAGGTAATTGATATTTCTCCCTGCAATCTTGATTCCAGCTTGTGTTTCTTCCAGCCCAGCGTTTCTCATGATGTACTCTGCATAGAGGTTAAATAAGCAAGGTGACAATATACAGCCTTGACGTACTCCTTTTGCTATTTGGAACCATTCTGTTGTTCCATGTCCAGTTCTGATTGTTGCTTCCTGACCTGCATTAGAAAAATTATAAGGATGCTTTTTATCACCTCCATTATCCTTCATAATTCTGGAAGTTCTAATCAATGCATAAGAATACTGAAACCAGTACTAATACTCCTACTAATTAGTGTATTTAAAGAAAAGGAGATAAATAGAGCATATGCAAGCAATAATTTTGTTGATCTGGAAACTGAAAGTGAATCAATTGTAAAACTATTAGAAAGTAATAGTGAGTTAAATAGCATGGACAGTCACCAATTTAATGTAAAGAATACATATTTTCTGTTTACTATGAGTAACAAATAGAAATGGATAAACATTTTAATCACAATAGCAGTCCCAAACTTGATTATTTTCTCACTGAGTCATAAGCATAAGTTGCTTTTTGTACTTTCTATTCTATCTCATTTTGTGATGTTTGAGCCAGAGTGAAAATACCTGTAATTGTTATAACCTTATCATATATTTTAATATCTGGCAGGGGAAGGCCCCCATGCTCCCATACATACTTTTAAATTATTCAGAGATTTCTTTGCAATTTTAGCCAATGATGTTTGGTTTGTTCTTCAAATTGAATTTTAAAGTCACATAGTTAGGCTTTTTAAAAAGCATCTTGTTGGGTTTTTTTGGAAATAATTATATAGGTAATTAAGTGGAATGACGTAAACCTCAGTTGGTTTAGTTTCTCTCATTGTACATGTAAGGGAAAGGGGCGTCAGACTCCAGATATAGGGTCCTTCAGTGGTACAGCAGCCATTTACTGCTGTGCGCATGTTACATGAGTCTGTAAGAGACAGATGTGAAATGAAGCTTGTCCTCTATAAGCCAGGTAGAAATTGTTCTGATATTCAGGAAGGCTTGGATTCAGGAAAGCCTGACACAATCGAATGCTCTAAGAGAGCCCCTCCAGTGTTTTATAGCACTATTCAAATCAGCTGAAGCTTTGTATTATATTTGAATGAAAAGTCCTGGTAATTGGAGGGGTGGAGAAACTGAAATCATGAGCGTGTGCATTCATTCTGAGGTTATAGGGACTTAGCTTACAGGAATATTATATTTTTGGCCTTCTCGGAGGTCCTCTTAGACTTCTCTTTACAAGACAAAGCAAGTATGACATTGAAAAATATCATTTTACACCTGTCACTTTTGGTCCCCAGAAGACTGTTAACAGTATGACAGTGATATTGTAGTACAACAGTGAAGTAACGGTGGTAGTGACAGCCACGGTCACTATCACAGTATCAAGATATCTTAATCCTTTCTTATGAAAAGGATTCCTAGAAACTCATGTATTTAATTATCTTTGTACTCAGATCTGGAATGGTCAGAGGCAAATATTGCCTTCTTTATCCAGATGGTGAAATATGAGTTAGTGAGAAGTGAGAAAGTCTCTGAGCTCTCAGAGGCCACCTGGAGCAGCTTCCACAGCTGCGTTTTCTTAGGAAACATCATCCTTCCAAAGATGATAATTGCTGGTGGCTGCATCCTCCTGTGCTCCTTATACTTCAGTGAAAACATGAAAAATGAAATAAAATATATTCCTGTATTGGAATATGTGCTAATGAAGGAAGGAAGACTTGTCCATGGAAAATGAGGTCTACAGATGTTTTTCTTGCATCTGATTAATTGTTAGGGGAGGGACCCTGGTCACTTTAACATTTAAAACATGATCTTAGCTATTGCAACTAGTGCTGCAGTGAACACTGGCATACATGTTTGAATTATGGTTTTCTCAGGGTATATGCCCAGTAGTGGGATTGCTAGGGCATCTGGTAGTTCTCGTTTTAGTTTCTTAAGGAACCTCCATACAGTTCTCTATAGTGGTCAGGACATGGAAGCAATTTAAATGTCCAACAGATGAATGGATAAAGAAGGTGTGGTACATATATTCAATGGACTATTACTCAGCCATAAAAAGAAATGATAAGGGTCATTTGTAAAGATGTGGATGGACCTAGAGTCTGTGTTACAGAGTAAAGTAAGTCAGAAAGAAAAAAAAATAAATGTCATATATTAATGCATATATGTGGAAACTAGAGAAATGGTACAGATGAACCTGTTTGTAGGTCAGAAATAGAGACACAGATGTAGAGAATGAACATGTGGACACGGAATGGGGAAGGAGAGGGTGGGACAAATTGGGGGATTAGGATTGACAACTTGGGGCTTCCCAGGTGCTGCTATTGGTGAAGGATCAGCCTGCACTGCAGAAGATGCAGGAGACACAGGTTTGATCTCTGGGCTGATAAGATCCCCTGGAGGAGGAAATGGCAGCCCACTCCAGTATTCTTGCCTGGGAAATTCCATGGGCAGAGGAGCCTGGTGGGCTACAGTCCACAGGGTTACAAAGAGTCAGACACGACTAAGTGACTGAGCGCACACATAGGATTGACACGTATACACTCTGTGTAAGGTAGAGACCTAGTGGGAACCTGCTGTGTAGCACAGGGGCTCAGCTCAGGGCTCGGTGGTGACCTAGGTGGGTGGGACTGGGGGGGATAGGGGAGAGAGACCCAAGAGGGAGGTGATATATCTATGCACATAGCTGATTCACTTCACTGTATAGCAGAAATTAATACAACATTGTAAAGCAACTATACTCCGATAAAAATGAGTTATTTTTATAAGATCTTATTGTGCTATCAGAGTTGAGAATCACTCATCTCTAAGGGGTTGCTTGATGATAAGTCTATTCAAATTTCCAAGTATTTAGATTATGTAATAAATAGCATAAATATATATCAGCTGGTATTTTCTTCATTGATATAAAGAGGTATTTCATTTGGATAAATCTATTAAGATATGAAATTATGGTTCTGAAAATAAACTATAATGTGTTTCATAAACTACTTTTCCAGGTTCCTGGTTTTCCCGGTTTAGTATTTTGTGTGTTCATCCCATGGCTCAGGCAATCAGAGCACACACAGCATTTTACCTAGAGTTTTCCATCAGAATTGGGAGAAGTGGGCACATAGTTCTAGGTACCAAGAAAGGATCATCTCTTCTTTGGAGTGAAGAAGCCATAAGAAAGACAACTCTCAGTAAACCCAGTCTGAGCATTAATTATAAAGTTCATTATACAGCTGCAGGTCTGTGTTAAAGTAGGGGCTACATTATGAGGCAGAAATCAGGAAAGTAAGCCTCAGTACTGTTATCACACTGTGATATGAAGAAGAGAATTCCCCTGGTTTTACTTTCTGTAATCCATTTTATAAAATCCCTGTTAGAACACCTATAATTGTGAATCCATAAAACAGTCAAGATGGGAGATTGGGTATGCAGTTCATACCCTCCAGAAGTATGTGGGAGGAAACAGAGAATAAAGTGACTTACACGAGGGTGCCCAAAACAGTATAGCATATTTGGGATTAGACCAGCTCTCTTTACTCCCACTTTGTTATACCTCGTCCAGTGAATTTGTGTTATGTCTTGCAAGCCTTGCTGTGCTTGAATGAATACAGGCTGTCATCCATGTCTCCATTGCTTTTCCTTCCACTCCGTCCTTCTTCCCTATCAGCACTTTGCCATGCTTACAGGCTTTTCCGTAGAGATGAGGCTTCTAGACTTGATTGGGTCAGGTTGGGAGTCGAGTGTCTTTCAGAATTGCAGTGATCCATAATGTTTTAGGCCAAAACAGTTTATAAATACTACTAGAAGCCATGGACAGTAAGAATATTTCTTCAAAAGTGTTTTGTTTTTAATTCTAATAGATTCTAGAGTGTCCTTTTTTTTTTTTTTTTGGTGTTAACAGAACTAAAATAAATCATAGGCGTAGAGTAGCTCTAAAAAGACTATTGCATTAAAGTGAACATGTCAGTAGATTCTAGGATGCTTCCTAGCAAGCTGTTCTCAGCAGAAAGAGACAAGAAACTCAAGATTATCCAGCGTTGCTGTTCTTTCTCTGCCTACTTCACAATGTCCTTATAGAACACCTCTGAAGGAGGTGAGACATGCCCTGGTTGGAACTCGACTTTACAGAAGTGAATGTGAGTCTTTGAGGAGCAGGGAGCACTAGGGAATTTTTATCAGCCCAATCCTATGACGTTTCCTATCTAGTCTAGTTCAGCCAATAATTTGTGAATTTAGAACTAGTTTGGGTCTCAAGTTGACAAGCTTTCTTTCAACTATAAAAAGGCTGCTTTTTTTGTAGTTTTTTTAAAATCAGGATTCTATCCTGACACCTCCCATGATTGGATATATGTACAGTTTATTACATTTTTAAGGATATATTTACTAGTGTGCTTATCAAGACTAGGAGATGCAGAAGGCCTGGAAGTAGAGTCAAGTCAAGTGGCTTATGCACACAAGGAACTTGTATTTGCCCATCACAACCCATCACATAATACATTGATCACAGCTTACCTGAAGGCAGCCATTGATTTAACTTTGCATTTTATTGATATATTGACATAACTCATATTTGTTTAGTTCTTTGTAGTTAATAAAGGATATTTAAGCAAATTTTCTCATTTGATCTTGACAAGATTCCTGTTGAGTTAAATATTGACTCTTAGAGATAAGAAAAATGAAAGCCACAAACATCCCAACTTGCCTGAGTACACAGAGTTGGTGAATAAGACCATGATGGTGCAAAATCAAATTCAGGTTTTGATTTCAAATCCAATATTTTTTCCTGCCATGCCTAAGCTGCAAGTCATGTTATTTGCAGGTGTTGAGAGGATGACCTTCCTCCTGTGGCTCTGGAGGAATAAATTATCTGAGGCACAGAGTTATCTGTGTTCACCTCCCAGTTTTGCAAGCAACGTTTGGTTTGAGAGCATTGTGATAGTGGCATGGCAGATGGGGGCAAAACTCCACCTCTGAAGACCTGGAGTTTAGACCTGACAGTCAGTGCACTTCATTCCTTCACACTTTCCTCAATGTTAGAATGAGTAGCTGGGTCAGAAAATACTTTATTTTTAAAGGTTATTTATTTATTTGGCTGTGCTGGGTCTTTGTTCCTGTGCCGGCACTTTCTCTAGTTGCAGTGAGTGGGGGCTACTCTGGTTGTGGTGCGCAGGCTACTCATTGTAGCGGCTTCTCGTTGCAGAGCACAGGAGTTGTGGCACACGGGCTTAGTTGCTCCCAGGCATGTGGGATCTTCCTGGACCAGGGATCAAACCCATGTCCCCTGCATTGGCAGGCAGATTCTTAACCATTGGACCACCGGGGAAGTCCCTGGAAAATACTTTAGATTAGCAGTCAGTAAACTATAGCTCCCTAGGTCAAATACAGCCCATTTTTATATATAAAATTTTATTGTGACATTAGCCTTGCCCACTTGCTCATGCTGTGTTCAGTGGCTCCATTCACACTGCAGTGGCAGAGCTAAGTTGCTGAGAAGGAGAGTGTGTGCCCTGCAAAGTCCTTTACTAAGAAAGTTTGTTGACGCCTGTTTTAGATCTCCATTTTATTTTTTATTTTCCATAACCTTATTTTATTTGCCAATGGAAGAATAAACATTTTCTTAAAGAAGCCTTTTGAAATACATCTTTAGCTAATGAGGGGGCTTCTGTTTTAGTCTGTAACGATTTCGCTGTCATTGCAGACTGTCTCTGGAGAAGCCCTCTTTCTTATTGCAGGGACTAAGAAAGGTGTTTTCTAGGTTTATATCACATTTCCACAAATACAGGCTCAATTAAAGCACCTTTCCTTTTAATTTTCCCCACTCTTTATTGTCATTCAGCCTTGGGTTGAGACAGTGAGATTGGTAAGAGGTGCCCCCTGGAGACCTCCTGCAAATGCTGTTCCATGAAGTAGTGGTTTCCCAATGTGTGTCTCATAGAAAACCAAACAATACAAATAATGCATCTATTGTACCTTCCCTATGGCTAGTCTCAAGGGGTTGAGACTGTCATCATAAAACACAACAAAGCTGCTATAGAAATGGACAGGCAGAGGAGATAGTAGTCTGACAGCCTCAGAAACTCAAGGAAACTTCCTCTGAACTGACAGCTCAACACTCCAGGATTTTTTTTTAGTTACTCACTGAAATGTGAAGATCCCTGGTGTCAACGGTAGTTGCAGAACATTTTTGCTATGATTATGTGTAAATCACTGAATAGATTATTAAGAGATTATACTTGTAATCCTTAAAATATTAACTGAAAAACGGGGATGATTTTTAAACTGAGTTTGTTTGAAAACTGTTAACTGGCAACATGATGCTATTTATTCCATTGACTTGCTTGATTTCTTCTAATGTCTAATATGGATTAAATGCTCAAGTTAGGGAAACAAATCCAAGGTTAGACTTGTTGAAATTCATTGTGGTACAGGCTCCCCAGTTGCCTAGGTTATCCTATTTTAAGAAATAATTTCTTGATTTTTACTTATTTAGGGACATTCCTTCACTTAATCATATCAAATACCTCCTCTTCCCTCTCAAAGTTTGTTAAATTTAGTTTCTCAACGCTTAAAGCAAAGGTGCGTTTACATAACCTGTTTGATCCTTCGCATTCCTGTTTCTAGAACTGAGTAGATGTTATGTAGAAAGAAGCCAGACTAAAAGAAAAATTATTTTTATAGGACTTACTGCAAAACTATGCAAGAAGAAAAAAAATCTTCCTTATTTACATTTCTGCCTTCAACTCGTTGATATTTTGGTGTCCCCAGTACTTACATTATATGATCCAGAAAAAAAAAAAAAAAAAACTAAGAACCAACTAACACATTTTTTTTTGTAAGTTAAGTAATATTCAGTTCAGTTCAGTTCAGTCGCTCAGTCGTGTCTGACTCTTTGTGACCCCATGAATCGCAGCACACCAGGCCTCCCTGTCCATCACCAACTCCCAGAGTTCACTCAGATTCACGTCCATCGAGTCAGTGATGCCATCCAGCCATCTCATCCTCTGTCATCCCCTTCTCCTCCTAACCCCAATCCCTCCCAGCATCAAAGTCTTTTCCAATGAGTCAACTCTTCGCATGAGGTGGCCAAAGTATAAGTACTATTAGGACTGAGAAATACCTAAGTATTGATGATTAGAGCCAAAAGATGAGTAAGATATCTTCAGGAGAACCCTATAGCATTGCAGAGGTTTGGGAATATATATATATGTGTATGTGTGTGTGTGTGTGTGTGTGCGCGTATGTGTATATATATATATATATATATATTTTTTTTTTTTTTTTTTTTTGCCTTGGGTACAAATGAAGCATAATTATTTTGATTGGAAGAAATATCTAAGCTTGGTAAGACTGCTGGAGACTATTAGAATTTAATTATAATGTTAATTTAAGAATGTTCTTGAAAGGAGTAAAAAAAGAGTATCTCTGTGCTGGGTTCCAATTCATTGGCAAGAGGAAATTTTCCCTTTACCTAAACACCAAGTCCTACAGCTGAATGTTTAGATGATGTCTGATCTCTGGCTTGTTGATCTCCTGGCCAATCAATCATATAGAAAAAAAGCTGTCAGATAGCTGTGCCCTGGTTTGCTGCCTTCTGAAATGGCTGACATCACTGCCACCTAGTGAAAATCCCACACTTGAGTGGGACTCTCTGTCTGGGCTTTGGAAATCAAGGAAAGTGTGCTGGGACAGACACCCTACCTCCACCCCAGAGTCAGAGGGTCTCTTAGGAACAGCCAGATAAGATGTTTATTTCAGAATACTTTATTATGAATTTATTCTACAACCCCAAGACAAGAGTTGCTACCCCCAGAATGCAATTAATCCCCACGTCTGTATAGCCCAGGAAGTTCATGTAACACATGCAGGCTACAGCTGCTTAACAGTAGGACCTGTTGCTATATTGAGCTCTTGCAACATTAAAATAACAATCTATTTAAAATCCTCAGCATAATTTTCCATAAATCTAATACATGCATTCTTTTTTATTGAGAGTAATATCAGAAATTAAACCTTGTAAGTATTCAAAAGCAATTACAAAATGAGGAGATTATGGTGGCAATATTGTAAATGGGAACTCACTTAAATGTCAGAGTACTTGCCATAAAAATGGCAATAATGATGCTAAACACAATACACTCAGTTTTCAAATATTACTTCCTTTAATTTTTTTTTCTCTTATTAGACATGATGAAGTTCAAACAACCATCACCAAACTGATTGTGGAAATAATAATATCATCACCATCATCTGCTCGTGAAACACGAATGGCTCTGTCATTCTGTCCGACAAGTACTTACTAACTAGAATTAGACATAAATCCCTAGAGGTAAAATGACAGGGCCTTACAAGGCTCAGAGCTCAGACTGTAGTTGTAAATCTGCATGCTAATAAGGCTGACTTTTAAAGATACCGATCATAACAAAAATGGCAGTAAACAGAGAATTAGCTTTACAGAGTGTTACTATTTGTTGTTTTCAGCTTTGGAATGTTTGTTGTTGCTGTTTGGAATTTACTTCTAGTCAGTGTGTTGATCCAGTTCAGTATCATTTGAGAACAAGCTATATGCCTTCCCCTGCTTTCCTTCCCTTATGAGCACTCATCAAACTCCAGCTGTATACAGGTATTGTGCTAAGCAGGAAGGGAGATATTAAGGGAGCATGTGGCATGGGCTTGGTCCTGTAGCAAGCTACAGTCAAGCTGGGGGAAAAAAAGAGGTATACACACCAACTAGAAAACTCAAAGCAGAAAAATCAGGGAAACTTGATTCTTCTATTGGACTTATCAAAGTCCATTTCAGATGGGAAGAAAGCTATAAAAATGAATAAGTGAACTAAACACAGAGATTTCTTAGCCAGGTTAGTGAAAAGGAGAGTTACTGAGGAACTGACTCAAGTGCCAGACCTAGGACCAGATCTCTTGACTTGTGCATTACAAAGAACAAAGCTTTGCAACAGCTGTAGGAGAAGCACATGTGTCTCATTTGATGATGGAAATGAGGATGTTAAGCGCTCTATTCACTTTTTAGATCTCAGCCCAAATATTCCCTCTTACTTCTGGGAGATTCTTCTAGCGGCTTTGTGCCATCCTAAGGCTTTGTGTGCAAGTCTTCAGTGTAACACTCAGCACAGTGAATAGCACCCAGGTGCTTGACTGCCTCTCCTAAAGGTAGGAAATACCTTTACACCTTTAAGTCTCCAGTTCTAAATGCACCATCTGCTCTATAACATGTGCTGAAGGTGTGTTTGCTGAGTAGATGAACAATGACAAATTGCAGAACTGGGATTAATATTCAGTTCTTTAGAAATTCCAGTGCTAATGTTCTTTCCATATTCCCTGTGCTCCCTATGCAGAGGAAAAACTTTCTCAGAGAAGAAAAACAAATATTTAAATTTCATTTTGCCACTCTGTTTTTTGTCACGAGGGGAGTTCACATTTTAGGAAAACAGCTGAGTACCTGAATGAGCCCACCAATGAGATAGTCACTCAGGTGGCATGCAGAAAAGTCAAGAGTATTCTTAGATCACTTCCAGAGAAAAACACTGAACCTTCTCTGAGTAAAATACCACCCCCGCTTTTGCCTGATACACCTGCATTTGAGGTCTAAGTTTTCTGTATAATTACTCTGGTCTTTGCTTCACTTTGGGATTTTCCAGGTGGCACAGTGGTAAAGAATCTGTCTACAATGGAGGAGACGCAAGTTCGATTCCTGGGTCAGAAGATGCCCTGGAGAAAGAAATAGCAACCTGCTCCAATTATTCTTGCTTGGACACTCCCATGGACAGAGGAGCATGGTGGGCTATGGGGTCACAAAGAATCGGGCATGGCTGAGCACGCACCTAGAGATGCTGCTTCATTTTAATCTTATCTTAGTGCCTATATAATCAATATTAAATTTATGTTAGGAAACCCAGGCAGACAAAGAATTGCAGAATTGTATCAAATAGTCTTCCTTTATCACATGATCATGCTTAGGAGTGTGCACAGGGATTGATGACTGCTTGATAAATATTTGTGGTTGTTCACCACGCTCAAAATAGTAATGTCTGTCAGAGAGTTTCAGAATGGCTTCAGAAGCTGATAATTTCATTCTAGACATACATTATTACCAAAGAAAACAGATCATTAGAAATCTTTATCTTGTATGGGAAAGAGCAGTTTTGTTCTTCTAAGAAACCAAATACTAAAAGCATTCTAATAGTTGCAAAGGATCCTGGGAGGAAAGAAGCCTGATGAAGCTGGGGGCTGCTTTTCTTTTGAATAGGCAGACATGTTACCTTTCTGTGTGGGAGACTTCTGGCAGTGATCAAGGGATCTTGCCCTGTAGGTATCTTATAAAGTGAAATGTTAAAAGTAAAGTTTTGAATTGTAACCAATTAACTTTGCCCATTTCAGTATCCTACTGAACATCAAATAGTAGAAAATTAAAAACTAAGTTTCTGTGTTAAAAAATTAGATCGCTACATATATCAGAAAGAAATAGACAAATTATGTGCATTCTAATAAGCCCTACAGTTAACTCCACATGAGTTAACAAGTCTTATGTGTCACCTACTTATCAGCAAAGCCAAAGAAAAACAGATTTTTACTTCTTTTCTGTTGTTTTCTGTCTGCTTTTTTTCTCTTCCCTCCCTTGCTTCTTCACTCCTTGTATTTCTTCTTTCTTTATTTTGAACTGACTTGGAAGTAGGTAATTAAAGTAAATGTTAAGGAGTGGCCTGTGCACCTCTAACTGTGGGCTCCAGAGAGTTTTAATTATTCATCAGATTTATTGATGGGGCCATCTGATTGGGTGATTTGGTAAAGTCACATCACTTCTTTGGGAACAGCAGAACTTCTTCTCTGTCAACAGTACAGAGAAGATACAGAATCTTCCCTTGCGCATAGTAAAGTAGGAAAACACTTCCCTGTCACCCGCATCTCCTCCCTCCCCTCTGTTCAGTCTTTCCTTTTGTTCTTCCAATTTGATTTGCTTTCATAAGCAACACAATGTTTTCATTTCACACTTCTGGTCAAAAAGGAAAGTTGGGCATTTCTACCTACGGGTTTTACTAGGACTTTAAACCAACATGTCTCAAAAGAGTCTCCCCATCGTGGTCTGTCTAACCCATCTGCACTATTTCTGTTAACATTCTCACCTTTCATTACAAGTCCATTCATCTGGCCTCCTGATTTCACAAACTCCTCAGGTCCAGGCACTGATGCCTCCACAATTCATTCACCACTGGTTCCTTTCTTTTTTCCCATCTCCCAGAGATGCTGGGCTCCTCGTGTCATTACTGAGCTATTGCAGTGGCATTTGTTGGGATTTCTGTCTAGCAGTGCGTTTCCTATACTATACAGTGCATATTGATATCCGATTTATATTTGTGATGCTTAGCTCTGGTCATATCACTGTGAAACCCCCTAACATACCACTATCAACATGATGTCTCCAGAGTAGAGTTCAAACATTTTTTTTTTTTTTTTTTTAGCATTCATGGTTGTGCTGAAGATTTGGGATACATATAGTGGTTGAGCTGTTTCAAATCCTGAAAGGTGATGCTGTGAAAGTGCTGCACTCAATATGCCAGCAAATTTG
Organism: Oryx dammah; assembly: GCF_014754425.2. Taxonomy (NCBI): domain Eukaryota; kingdom Metazoa; phylum Chordata; class Mammalia; order Artiodactyla; family Bovidae; genus Oryx; species Oryx dammah. The sequence goes on along the minus strand of NW_024070209.1, from coordinate 39,628,857 downwards.
TAAAACTCAGCAGTGGCCACAGGACTGGAAAAGGTCAGCTTTCATTCCAATTCCAAAGAAAGGCAATGCCAAAGAATGCTCAAACTACCACACAATTGCACTCATCTCATATGCTAGTAAAGTAACGCTCAAAATTCTCCAAGCCAGGCTTCAGCAATACGTGAACCGTGAACTCCCTGATGTTCAAGCTGGTTTTAGAAAAGGCAGAGGAACCAGAGATCAAATTGCCAACATCCGCTGGATCATGGAAAAAGCAAGAGAGTTCCAGAAAAACATCTATTTCTGCTTTATTGACTATGCCAAAGCCTTTGACTGTGTAGATCACAATAAACTGTGGAAAATTCTGAGAGAGATGGTAATACCAGACCACCTAACCTACCTCTTGAGAAATCTGCATGCAGGTCAGGAAGCAACAGTTAGAACTGCACATGGAACAACAGACTGGTTCCAAATAGGAAAAGGAGTACGTCAAGGCTGTATATTGTCACCCTGCTTATTTAACTTCTATGCAGAGTACATCATGAGAAACGCTGGACTGGAAGAAACACAAGCTGGAATCAAGATTGCCGGGAGAAATATCAATAACCTCAGATCTGCAGATGACACCACCCTTATGGCAGAAAGTGAAGAGGAGCTAAAATGCCTCTTGATGAAAGTAAAAGAGGAGAGTGAAAAAGTTGGCTTAAAGCTCAACATTCAGAAAACGAAGATCATGGCATCTGGTCCCATCACTTCATGGCAAATAGATGGGGAAACAGTGGAAACAGTATCAGACTTTATTTTTGGGGGCTCCAAAATCACTGCAGATGGTGATTGCAGCCATGAAATTAAAAGACGCTTACTCCTTGGAAGAAAAGTTATGACCAACCTAGATAGTATATTCAAAAGCAGAGACATTGCTTTGCCGACTAAGGTCCGTCTAGTCAAGGCTATGGTTTTTCCTGTGGTCATGTATGGACGTGAGAGTTGGACTGTGAAGAAGGCTGAGCACAGAAGAATTGATGCTTTTGAACTGTGGTGTTGGAGAAGACTCTTGAGAGTCCCTTGGACTGCAAGGAGATCCAACCAGTCCATTCTGAAGGAGATCAGCCCTGGGATTTCTTTAGAAGGAATGATGCTAAAGCTGAAATTCCAGTACTTTGGCCACCTCATGTGAAGATTTGACTCATTAAGACTCTGATGCTGGGAGGGATTGGGGGCAGGAGGAGAAAGGGATGACCGAGGATGAGATGGCTGGATGGCATCACGGACTCGATGGACATGAGTCTGAGTGAACTCTGGGAGATGGTGATGGACAGAGAGGCCTGGGGTCCTGTGATTCATGGGGTTGCAAAGAGTCAGACATGACTGAGTAACTGAACTGAACTGATAGTGGTAACAGGGGGCTTCCCTGGTGGTTAAGTGGTGAAGAATCCACCTGCAGTGCAGGAGAAATAGGAGATGCAAGTTCTCTCCTTGGGTTGAGAAGATCCCCTGGAAGAGGGCATGGCAACCCACTCCAGTATTCTTGCCAGGAGAATCCCGTGGATAGAGGAGCCTGGTGGGTTACAGTCCATAGGATCGCCAGGAGTTGGACGTGACTGAAGTGACTGAGTGCACGTGCATGCATGCACACACACACACACACACACACACACACACACATAGTGGTGACAAGTAGGTGAGTATAAAGCAGAGAGAAGTATAAATAATAATCCCTTACATATAGTGTAAGGTATTAATGTTTAGAATTGTTGGGACGATTAAATAAGATAATTTATAACACAGGGCATGGTGCTGCTCACCTAAATCAAGCAACTATGTGTTAATTACTGTTGCTGTTGTCTTTCTCTATTTAAGGATTGTTGGAGAAATGGTGAAAAGAGACTAGTTCTCCTTCTCGACTCTGGCAAGACTGCATGGAAATTTGTGATAGCCCTTGAAATATAATAATTTTAAAGACAATTACATCAGCACATTGAATTAAAATCTTGGTTAAGAATTTGTTTATTAATTCTTTTCATTTCTAATTTATTTCAGAAGCAATATAAAAACAAAAATTAAGCAAATCCTTGCTTCAAAAATCCATGTTAGAGCCTCATAAATGGGAACTGTATTCTGTAATTTAAACTAGGCATTTTAATACAGTTTTAAAAATTACATGGCTGTATTATTCAAATGAGAAAAGTAGTGGATGTGCATTCAGATTAGTTCCTTTAATAATGCTTTTTAAAACTCTGTGGCTATTACTGACTCAGTAGTACAATGATAATTTGCAATGCCCCATTGGCTTCAATAAAAGGGCAAAGAAAATGGTTCAAGTTATCTTAGAGAGGCTAATATGAGGCAGTACAAAAAGTAAGATTTTTTTAAGTCAGAAAATAAAAGGCACAAAGTGAAATATTTGTATTCTACCCACTTACATTCCCCAAGAGGCTCCAGCTTCCAGAATTCAAGTATAAACTGAATTTATAATAGGTGAGTTTAAGCTCCTGTTTACTCAGTTCCTTAACTGAGTAGGTAAGGCTTGATTATGAAGGTTTTGAATCTCCAGGAAAAGGCATACAGCAAGAAGGCTCAAACCCAAAAAGAAAATGGGAAAAATTAGAACTCATATCTCAGAAAGGGATGTTAGAGAGTTATTTTATCCAGAGACTTTTTGACCCAGGAGGGGACAGTCCTAGATGTTTAGATCTAGTTTCATATTCATGGAAAATGACTCATCAGAAAGTAACATTTCTGATGATGAAGATTAGACTTCTAAAGAATTATGACTTGTCCTAAGGTTGCCACTGAAGATGGTGTCGTGACTGATGTCATTTCTCCACTGGCCCACAGAACCTTATGAGGGATATAGTTCTGGAGCAGTTAATTACAAGAGGCTGGGAACTTTAGGGAAACCCCACACTTGCTTTATGATGATGATGTGGCAAATGGCAATAGACAACATGATAGTAGGGAACCTTTCTGTTCTCTCAAAACCCTGTTCACCCTCACCTTTCTCTGTGCCCTGTGTTTACACATTGCTAGTATCCCATTCACTCTTTGAAGGTGTCTGTCTTTTCTGTAAGTTATTTTATTTTTGGTTGCACTGGCTCTTCGTGGCTGTGCGTGGGCTTTCTCTAGTTGTGGAGAGCGGGGGCTGTTCTTCATTGCAGTGCGTGGACTTCTCATTGTGGGGCCTCTCTTGCTGCAGAATACAGGCTCTACTTCCACAGGCTTCAACAGTCATAGCACAGGGCCCCAGCGGCTGTGGCTCACAGGTTTGGTTGCTCTGTGGCTTACAGGTTTGGTTGTTCTGTGGCTCACAGGTTTGGTTGTTCTGTGGCTCACAGGTTTGGTTGCTCTGTGGCATGTGTCATCTTCCTGGACCAGAGCCTGAATTGGATTGTGTTGGCAGATGGATTTTATCCACTGTACCCCCAGGGAAGTCTCGGATGTCTATGTTGATATGGTTTTCCTGACTGTCACTCTTCATGGTTCCTTTTTTTATATCTTCTCAGAAGTAGAGATGACATATACTTCAGTACCTACTCAGAGGCCCCATCTGATACCACCATTATCCTATTATCTAGAATTGTATCTGATAGAGCTTTATTTAAATTTCTATAAATATCATCCATTTGATATGCATGGTCTACTAACGGTACCTGGGATTTGTACCGGGACATGCTGGGAAAAGGTCAAAGTCAACTTAGACTTTTAGCTCCACAGTGACTCCTGCATTCTGTTGTTTGTATATGTCAACAGAAAGGATAGGCTCGTAAAATCCTTGACATTTATATATGGGGATTATGTTCCATGATTTGGAAAAACTGAATGTAAGCAACAATATCTAGCGTGAGTGGGTCCCTGATGCCCAGCAGGATTTTAATGCTAGATCCAGGTCACAGTCGTGCTCAGTTGCTCAGTGGCGTCTCACTCTTTGCTATTCCATGGACTGGGTTACAGGCTTTTCTGTCCATGTAATTTTCCAGGCAGGAATACTGGAGAGGGTTGCCATTTCCTCAAGTGGCTCCAATTACAGATAACCAAAATATGTTCTAATGCATGTGTTAATACTCCTTTACTTAGAAACAATATAAAATTAACTCCATATTTTGTTTTTTTCTTGAGCTTGTATTTTCTTTCTGTTTTGGTAGGATTTTAGGTTATAGAGACAAAGGATTCATCCTTCAAAATTTATATACAGAAGAACACATCAGAGTTAGAGAAATTAGGTGAAGTCATTTTTGTCTCTAGCTGTAACATTTGAGAGTACTTAAGACAGTATAATGGGACTTCCCTGGTGGCTTAGACAGTAAAGCGTCTGTCTACAGTGCGGGAGACCTGGGTATAATACCATGGTGGTTAGAACAATGAGTAAAGCTAGCTATCTGGATCTGAATCCCAGAGCTACCTTGTATGATCTGGGGCAAGATCTTTGCTGAGTTTTAGATATCTTTTTTATTAAATGGCGATAATACTACACATAGGGCCATTTTGAGATTTAAATAAGTTAATAGATATTAAGTGCTTAAAATATTCCCTGGCACAGACTGAAAGCTCAATAAATATAATTTCCATTTAAACTTTTACTTGTTATAAGAGTTCAAAGGCCAAATTACAAAATTCACAGATACAATTGAATTAGAACATACTTGAAATACAATCCTGTTAATCACAGCACATTTAGATATATCCTATAAGAAGAAATTTCAGACACATTTACTAGGTAAGCCCAGAGTGTTTTGAATGAGGGAAAAGAGAAAGTTGGAAGGTCACAATTACCCTAGAAAAAAAAACTTTACATTAAAAAATTATATTTTTTAATTGAAGGATAATTGCTTTACAGAATTTTGTTGTTTCCTATCAAACCTCAACATGAATCAACCATAGGAATGCATATATCCCTTCCCTTTGAATCTCCCTCCCCATCCCACCCCTCTAGGTGGATACAGAGCCCCTGTTTGAGTTTCCTGAGACATACAGCAAATTCACATTGGCTATCTATTTTACATATGGTAATATGTTTCCATGTTACTCTTTCCATACATCTCACTCTCTCCTCCCCTCTCCCCATGTTCATAAGTCTATTCTCTATGTCTGTTTCTCCATTGCTGCCCTGCAAATAAAGTTTTCAGTACTATTTTTCTAGACTCCATGTATATGACTTAGTACACAGTGTTTTTATCTTTCTGACTTATTTCACTCTGTATGATAGGCTCTAGATTCATCTACCTCATTAGAACTGACTCAAATGCATTCCTTTTTATGGCTGAGTAATATTCCATTGTGTATATGTATAGCTTCTTTATCCATTCATCTGTTGATGGACATCTAGGTGGCTTCCATGTTCTAGCTATTGTAAGTAGTGCTGCACTGAACAATGGGATACATGTGTCTTTTTCAATTTTGATAAAGCCTCCATCAGCCTTCTCCTGGCCTTGGCCAAAGGGTGGGAGCCAGTGGCTTTGGTGACTCTAGATAACCTCGGGCCGATTGCACACCCCCCATGGCGGTGAGGACCCATTCAAATGTCTGCCTTATCAACTTGTGATGGTAATCACTGTACCTATCTTGGTGACCATGGGTGATGGGGAATCAGGGTTTGATTCCAGAGAGGAAGCCTGAGAAATGGCTACCACATCCAAGGAAGGCAGCAGGTGTGCAAATCACCCACTCCCGATGGGGAGGTAGTGACGAAAAATAACAATACAGGATTCTTTTGAGACCCTGTAATTAGAACTAATCCACTTTAACTTCTTTCACAAGGATCTATTGGAGAGTTACAAGCAAGAACAAAAATAACTTTACATTTTAAGTGGATTAAAATATGCCAGATTTATACACTTGATTTTGCATTCCATGGTATTTATATTTCTGTCTCAAAGGAAACTTATTGACTAGACAACCAAGCTTACCAGTAATTATCTTTTTCCCATTTCAATAGGAACCACCAGGGTGAGAATATTCTTAAAATGGAAGATAATGAAGCTTTTGGTCTTATTATGCCGTTGCTTTTTCTTCTGCCTTTTTAAAAGATTTTAAACAAAAGAATACAGTAAAACTTGAAAAAATGATATGGGGTTTTACTATGAGGAGGAGGTATGATATATTGAAAATGGCTGTATATCTTCTCCTTTTGAGATGTACATCTTGAATTTGATCTTTTCTTAATGGCTTGGATGACTGATAGATTGGGGTAGAAGTGATGTTCTAGAAAGTCTGAAGCTAAGTCAAACTGCTCTTAGAATGTTTGTTTCTGGGGAGGCCAGTCTCTGTGTAAGACATCCCAGGGCCCTGAGATGGCCATGTGGCAGGAAGGATCAATCTAGACACATAGACAAGCCACATGGAGAAGGATATACAGATAGTCCTAACTGTGCCAGCACCCAACTCTAGGCATCAGACATGTGAGTCAAGAAGCCATTGTAAACATTTCGGTGCCAGCAGACACAAGTAGAAAAGAATCAATGAAGCTTCAACAGGCTGAACCAAGACCACAGTTAAGCAGCCCCAGCCAACTGCACCCATCCACGCCACCTTTGCTGAGGCCCAGATATTATGCAGCAAAGGTGAGCCATTCCACACTGCACCCTACTCAAATTCCTGACTTAAAAAATTATGAGCATAATAAAGTGCTTATAGTTTTACTCCAGTACTTTTTGGAATGATTGTTATGCAGCAACAGATATCTGGAACAAGGGGTAACAGGGTTATGTGATTAAAATTCCATGACCTCAGCCCAAGGTTGTTTAAGACTTTTCTTTTCCCCCTGCTCTGTAATTCTCCACCCAACTCCCGCCCCCCAACCCACACACACCAAAAAAAAAAAAAACAAAAACCCACCTCAATAATTAGCAAAACTCTAATGGCTTGAAGCCATTTAAATCTCTGTTTCTCTCTGATTGATCTTCTGCCAGTGACCCCCATAGGCTACAGGGCTTCCCTTTGCAAAACATCTATATCTTGCTTGAAATTAAAGACTAAAGTTTGCATCAAAAATATGCCTTGCTCTCACTATTTGAAGATCTACTTTCTCTCAGCCAGTAAACCTGAAAATAAAGGCTCTATTATTATGAACACGATGTGTAGGTTTTTCAATTTTAATGACAAATTTATAGCTCAACTACATGCCAGGGGAGGAAAGAAGGCAGGTCCAGGGCCACATGTAGCTCACCAGAGAGAGAGAGCCTGCTAAGTATGTGCACGTAATACTTGAGCACACATGCCTGGAGAAATAGGTCTGTTGTAACTTTGACAATGGCATCTTCTGTTTCCAATTAAATGGTGGTTCATTTAGGAGGTACCATTCCCAAAGGAACAATCATTTTTGAGTCTCTAAAAATCTCTGAATAGTATATTTTAACTCTCATCACTTTCTGTAAAACAGAATCTAGGAATCTCGAGGTTAAAATTTATTTTACAAAGAGGGAACATTCTGTTTTGTTGTGTTTGCCTACAAGGAGAGAATCAGTAAACACACATGGTCTTAAAGTGTTCAGCTGCTTAAAACTCTAGCTTTCTAGTAGTGAAGAAATGCAGTCTCCTGACACCATAAAGCTTTTACGCAAATGTAGTCCTGTTTTTTAAATGTTTCCTGAGAAGACCTCTCCTTCTCTCCTTCTCCTCCTTTCCATCTTTTGATTGATAGCTAAGAATGGCCTTTATTGGATCCTCCAACTAATTTCATTTTTTTTTATACAAACACTATCATTCTTGGGGGATGGCCCTTATATGTTAATTGGGACTTGTGTTAAATATTTGCGTTAACATTCTTTTGAGATTCTTGGGGGGTTGACAAGACTAGGAGTTTCCCAATCAAGACTGTGATGTCTTGATGTCGTTTTTACCTTCTTCCCTAGATAATAGAGGAAAGAATGATCTGCTGCTCTAAAAACTCTATAATGTGCTGGGTTCACAAGCGCTTGTCATTGCTCATTCACTGTCCTACCCCTAGATGGTTCATGAGTTCATTGTAGGCTGTCCACACTGTCTATCTATCCATCCCATAATCTATATAATTACTATTTCTTAGCAGTTAGTAAACTAGACAGTCTGGTAAGTGTTAAGGACACTAAAATAAACTAAGGCATGGTCTTCTCAGGGAGCAAAGATGAGCATCATTGAGTTCACTTGAAATAAATATTGAGTCAATTAATTTACTAACTTTGCCTGCAGGTATAAAAACTCTTTCACCCATAAAACACCCAACTTATTAGCAAGGTTATCTTTCTCAGCAATTATTGTGTTTCCATAGTGATTTGAGTAAAATCTGTATTACCTTTGGCTTTTCAGATCACTGCTTTGGCAGAAAGAGATAAGACAGGGAAAAAGAGACTGTGGAATAATATATTATCAACTGTAACCTCAATGCAAAATGTGTTCAGATTTCATCTAAATGTGACCAACTGTTAAGGATATTATGCATTTCTTGAGATGAGTAAAATCTAAGACTCTACATATATTGGCATGTGTTATTAAAATGCATTTTCCTGTTGCATTATAGAAAGATTTGCATAGCTTAATATAACCACAATGAGGGTATCAATTTAAGTATCCAGTGAACCCTTCAACCTGTGGAGATTTTCTTCTCACAAATGAAAAGCTAAAACTGGTACTCACCTTGCTCCCAGAATAGAACCAAGGGGGACTCCAGATGGAACTGAAAAGGCATACAAATGCAAAATGGATAAAAAGAAATCCTTTCAATTTTTTACAGACATAGCCTATAATCAACCCATGGATTTCATTGCTAGTGAAAGGAAATCACTGAAACAAATAACTTTGTAGGGCCTCAGAATTTATATGAATAAAAATGACATTTTCCAGATCTTCTAGTAGGATCAAAAAGCACTGTGAGGAAGATAACAACAAAGATATCCTCATGCTTCTGGGCATGATGTGATGTTCCATAGGGACTGGGAGCATGACTTCCTACCCTAGCTGTAGAGCTCACAAAGGTCTTTGGTTCCCACGTGTTGCCCCACATGGGGAGCCTGATGATTCTGTTGAGGGAAGGAGCCTGAAGCACAGATTCCACTCATGGCTTTCTCTTTTTGAAAGCTGGGCCTGTTCTCTTTATAGGAAACACACCTGTTTTCCTTAACCCTCAGAGCTCCATACCCATCTGTTCAGTAACAAAGTAAGAGGTACTAGACATAGCATGAAAGACTCCTTGGGTTAGGTTTTCTTTTGTTCTTCACCTAGAGTTTAACTGGATGACTGCTGAGACATTCTGCAGCCGCCCCCTCTCATGTCCACCCACTTGCACCCTGAATGTCACCACTGCTTTCCTTGAGATGGCCATCTGGTACATAGGTCAGACAGCCTGTGGTACTCGGGGGAAGAGGGAAGTTCATCTAAGAAGAAGTAGAGACAGTCACTGTCACCACTGACAGACCGTGAGAGTCAAAGGATTTTTTTGTTTTAGATAAAGTAATACAAGGATGCATATTTAATCTCATGGCCGTTTCACTGAGTGATATATGTGTGTGCGCTTGGTCACTTAGTCTTGTCTGACTCTTTGTGACCCCTTGGACTGTAGCCTGCCAGACTCCTCTATCCATGGGGTTCTCCAGGCAAGAATACCAGAGTGGGTAGCCGTTTCCTCTTCAGGGGATCTTCCCAACCCAGGGATCAAACCTGGGTCTCTTGCGTTGCAGGCAGATTCTTTACCAACTGAGCCACCAAGGAAACCCACTGTTGCTCAATAAATGCTTGTAAATTGAGTGACTTTATGAACAAATGAAAGTCATCAATCATCATGGGGCCAAAGGTAGGCTAAGACGTGTGTTTAGATGCTAATAACCTTTGTGCCACACTGTGTCATTTGGGGCAACATACTAATTTTTTAACCCCAAGAATATCACAGAATCTGTGATCTTTGCTCACTCACTAGCAAACTCTTAGTTTCATGTTTACATACTCCCTTGCCACAAGATGGAATTAAATCAGTTCATGCCTGCGTCAGCTTCCCCCCTTATATTCCTTCTTTCTAACTTCGTTTACTATCCATCTCTCCCTACACCCAAGTGTGCATATCAAACCTTCTCACTCCTTCTTGTAGAATAGAAGGCTCATAACAGATACAATTAAGTTATTGGTCCACAAACTATACAATACCTGTTTTTTGTACAACACCTTTGTTATTAGCAAGACACTATTTTATTTTGTAGTTCAATGGAATAGTTTATATGTTCAACCCTATTTTGGGTTATTAAGCTATTTCTAATTCCTTGCTATTACAAGCAGAATTACTCTGAATATCCCTGGTGCAGATTGCTAACTCAAGTCACACCTTGTTAAACTTAATAATCACCCTCCAGGATGATGAATACAATTTGTACACTTACCAGCAATGCCTGAGAGGGCCAATATTTGTCACCTGCACAACACTAGGTTTTTCAAATCTCTGAAAATCATAGGCCCAAATGGTATCTCATTGTTTATAAAAATTCATTTTTCTTTACTACTTGGTGAGGTCTAACGTTTCGTATTTAGTAAATTTTTGGATATCCTCGTTTCACAAACCTGATCCATGTCCTTTGATCTTTTTTCTATAGTAGTATTTGCTTTTACATTTAAATAAACAAATAAGGGCTTTGTTAAGGTGTTACCAGGGGAAAGTGGGAGGTAAATTGGACATTTGGCATGGATATATACACATTACTATGTATAGAATAGATAACTAATAAAGGCTTACTGTATAGCACAAGGAACACTACCCAGTACTCTGTAATGGCCTATAGGGGAAAATAATCTTAAAAAGAGTGGATATGTGTGTGTTTATAACTAATTCACTTTGCTATGCACCTGAAACTAAGACATTGTATTAATAAATCAACTATACTCTATTAAATATATATATGTATATACACATATATATACATTTAAGGAATATTAAGCACTTATAAGTAGGAAATGTTTTATTAAAATCTTGCTTTGGTCTTTCTAATGACTAACAGAGAGATGGGTTTGTACCTGGGGCCTTGGAAGACCAAAGATCTGAACCCCTGGTTGGTAGCGAGAATGGCTCATCTGTCTTTTCTGAATTTTCTCTGATGCTCTCTAGGGTTGGAATCTCACATCCTCTTCTCTTTTATGTCTTGAAATGTTTCCTCAAAAATGTCTTTACAGGGTACATAGGACTAATTTTCTCAGCCTTGAATATATTCAAAGGGCTTTGTTTTCTCCTTTTAACTCGGTTGACAATGTTTAGCTATGACTTCATTGTCATCTTACATCTAGTACTCCTTTTCAAAAGACCAAGTACATTCTGAGAGGACCACATGGCATGATGGCCAGCGTGGAAGGACACAGGCTTATCCTCTTGCCTCTATCTGGGACACCTTTGAAGAGGTATCTTGTGGAATCAGCTGAGGCCTCTGTTGCAACTACATCTCACTTCAGCTTTTTTCGCTCCGTCCTATAGTTGAGCTTCCCTCCGAGGCATTTCATCTTTGTTGGCATCTGTGTGAGCATTCCTCAGTAAGCTTCCTGTGTGCACATCTGTTCTGGTAAACCTTAGGGCACCTAATCTAAGACAGTTGTTCCCCAGAGTGGACTGAGGGAAAAAAACAGACCTAATGGAATGTTGGAACTGAATCATTGGTGAATGGTTGGTAATGAGGGCACTGTCACTGGTGGTAGGTAGAGTACAGATAGGCTCTGGAATGCCTTTGGTTGTAGTGGTTACAGCTTTCACCAGTGGTTAAATGGCATGGAAAACTAGGAAAGAGTTTCATTGACCATACAATATTTTAGGTGCCTGAAAAGTTCAGGGTATGTAGTTATTATATGGGACATGGAATCCTATAAACTCTTAATGACTATATGTTATCTTTTGGAGATAGACCAAGAAATATGAAGAGGGATTTATCACCACCTTAATGTCAATAGTAAATGTCAGAAAGGTTCCTTCAGTACATACAAAAGGATGTTATTTCTTGCAACCAGAGGATAGAAAAAGCTGGTGGCTAGGACTTCATTAAAAAGATAATAGAGCTTCTTAGAGGGCTGAATTCTCAATCTGGCAAGTTTGCTGTTCTCTGACCCTGATTGGGAAGGATAGGAACTCTGGGCCTTGGGATTAGATATGTGAGTCATATATTTAATAATGTTGAAACCACATATCCCCCTGAATCTTGTGGATCTGCAGAAATGTCCACACCTCACCGTTAAAGCCCTGAACTTCCATACTTGCTTAAATAAAATGCAAACACCTTGTCTAATAAGACAGTATGTATCCTCTTTCTCCTTTGTTGTTTTCAGTCAGTCATGTCTGACTCTGTGACCCCATGGACTACAGCATGCCAGGCTTCTCTTTCCATCACTATTTCCCAGAGTTTGCTCAAACTCATGTCCATTGAGTCAGTGATGCCATCCAACCATCTCACCTCCTCCTCCTGCCTTCAATTTTTCCCAGCATTGGGGGTCTTTTCCAATGAGTCAGCTCTTCGCATCAGGGTGGCCAAAGTATTGGAGCTTCAGCTTCAGCATCAGTCCTTCCAACGAATATTCAGGGTTGATTTCCTTTAGGATTGACTGGTTTGATCTCCTTGCTGTCCAAGACTCTTAAGAGTCTTTTCTAGTGCCGCAGTTCAAAGACATCAATTCTTCAGTGCTGTCTTTTTTATTGCCCGTCTCTCATATCTGTATATGACTACTGGAAAAACCATAGCTTTGACTATATGGACCTTTGTCAGCAAAGTAATGTCTCTGCTTTTTAATACACTGTCTAGGTTTATCATGTCTTTTCTTCCAAGGAGAAAGCATCTCTCCCCTTGGTATTTCCAATTTTCTTGAAGCGATCTCGAGTCTTTCCCATTTTATTGTTTTCCTCTATTTATTTGCATTGTTCACCTAAGAATTGATGCTTTCAAATTATGGAAAGAATGATTTATTCTGCATCAAGCTGATACAGAAATAGAAACAAGTGTTGGAGGTCACAAGATGAAACATGGTTTGCTAACTTATAACTAATTTTTCTAGACATTACCTATTTCTTGAGCCCATTGTGAGTAAAATTCTGTAAAGTGCTATAGATTAATTGATAAAGGAGATGTTTGAGAACCAGTCCTCAAAGAGAATGCAGTCTAATTTGGGAAAGATAGCACACATATGTGTGATAAAGACAGATTGTGTATCTGATCAAAATCATGATAAAAGCCAATAAATAAATTTCACATGAGTGGTACAAATAACAGGGAAGCACAGTTGCAGCTGAGTTGTGATAAGGATGACATTTTGTAGGCAATCCAGAGAAGACTTGTGACTTCACAGTAAAAATAGCTCTCTGAAAACAATTATTGGTCATCAGCCTTTTTTAAACACCACATGGGCATGTGAGTTATAACCATGACAAATGAGATTTGCCTGGATATAAAAAAGAGAACTTATGTATGAGGCATATAGGGGCAATAATATGATGGCAAAAATAATCATTCCACTGACAAGTTATGGGGTCCACATTTGGCCAGAAGCACAGATGTCAATGTAACTCCCATGTTGAGCAATTGAAACTCAGGGAAGGTAATCATAAAACAACTTTATATTTATTTTCTTTTCTCCATTTAAATTCACCTCTGGAGCTTGTTTTTCCTCTCTTCCTGGCAGGCCCCATAACATTTCTCCTTACTCTCAAGTAATAAATGAGAATCAAATGCAATCACAAACCCAGGCTCAGCTCAGTAAAAACTATGGTTAATACCATCAAAACCAAATAATATTCAGGCCCTGCAATTTGTTGACTCCTCTCCTCCCCCTGCAGTAGGTGGGAAATCTGCCATAAGGAACAAGGGAGGTGACATTTTCTCTTACCCCATCAGAGGTTTCGTACTCCTTCCACTAGCTTGTTCCCTGAAACAGTTTCTGACCACTTGGTGTATGAGAAAGGAGGAGATAAAAGGTGTTACAAAGGAACTTCCCTCATGGTCCAGTGGCTAAGACTCTGTTCTTCCAATGGAGGAAGAGCTTGGGTTTGATTCCTGGTCAGGGAACTAGATCCCACATGGTGCAACTAAGAATCTGTATGCTGCAACTTAAGATCCTGCATGCTGCAACTAAGACCTGGTGCAGCCAAATAAGTAAATATATATTTTAAAAAAGAAAACTTTGTTTAAAAGTGCTAACAAAGCGTGCTACTGCACTGATAGCATTGAGAACTGATGTTGGTGCTTTCTGGATACTGTGGGTGATTAAAGCTAGTGGTCTCTCCGTAAGTCCACCCCAATCCTGAGCGTTTCATGGCTCCTTTGGAGAATTCCCCTATTTCTGAGGATTCTTTCCTGGGAGTCCCTTTGGAAAGGTCAGATACATCTCCGTTATGGTTCTATGACTGACTCATTCCTTTGCTGTTAGGAATCAAATCATACCTTTAGTTTCTCTAGTTTTCTCTTAAGGTGGTCGTCTTGGATGGACCTTAAGAAGAACCATGCGGACCTTCTCTCATGAAAGGCCTGCATGGTCCAAAGGAATCACTTGCACATCTGTGTGTGCAAAGTTCTTAAGGAGAACACTTCCTTTGAACAATTTTCACTTAATAATTTTTTTACCAGATTAAAAAAAAAACTTTATTGACTTTTTAATCAGATTTTCTATCTGATCCTTTTTTAAAAAAATTTTTGTAGAAGGATTATCTTTGAGTCACAGCTGAAATGTAACATCTTAACATCTCTTTTTATAAGTATGGAATTCTATATTGGTTAAGAGAATAAGCAATATAACCTTGAGTCAGTTAACTCTTCTAAGCTCAAGTTTTCTAGCCTTTTTTTTTTTTTAAGATTGAATGATTATGTTTAGCACTTAGCACATAGTAGGTGACCAGTAGATGGGAGCTATTATTGCTTGGTATTTGTAGAATCACTGTGCTTGAGAACAAGAAAAATGTATATCTATATACACTCTCTGAAGATGTGTCAATCTTGTAATTATCACTGTAACCTGAGATTTCTAGATAATAAGTTTATGTCTAGTGACTTGAGTATTTACTGAAATGTTTATTCTCTCCTGTACAAGTTTTAGATGTCTTCAATGTTTTATTCACTCTCTTAGTGCACATTTTTTCTCTTTCTTTTCGAACTGCTCACTTCCTTGAAGGGGAAAAGGAAGGGGGTTTATTAACATGCTCTGATGTATATGTCCTTTCCTAACATTGCTTTTTACAGGAAAAATGTTTTTTGGTGATAGAAACAGAGTGGTGTGAATAGGGCAACAGTAAATCTGTCCTAAAGCCACTTTCCAACTGTAAATCATCATTATGGAGGATTGGCTTTCTGCTCATGGTGACACTTTACCCAGAGAAGTGACCGGAAGGACTGGAAGTGATTTCCACAGTATCAGCCTCTTTGGCATGATTCATTTCTGCCCTCATCCCAGCCTGAGCAAGTGGAAGCTCAGTTTCTGGTACGGAGGCTCAAGATGGCAGCCCCACCACAGTGAAAGCTCCAGACATTACTGCACCTCCCACATCATCAGTTTCCCGTAAGAAGTTTTGAAGCTGTTCTTTGGTTTTGTCGGTGCTACTTTAAATTGAATCTATTTTACATTCCTCACTTGTAGGTGTGATAGCCCTAATCAAATAAACAATTTGTTAATTTTGCAAATTAGTAGGAATTCACAAATATACTTTAAGTAATTATATGCTTTAATTATATGTTACATTTTTACAATTAATTAGATGAATTAATTTAAAATTAGTATACAATGGTGGTTGGATATTAATCCATTATTACTTTGGTTTAAATATTTGTTAACATATGAAACACAGGTCTAGAAAATCACACCAAACAAATATGTAACTTAATGGCTTATTTCAAGTGAAAACTTATAACTACCAACTAGGTCAAGAAAGAATGTTATCAGTCACTGTATATGCCTTATCCTAATCTTACTACTTTCTTCACCCTGATCACTATCTTAATTTTTATAGCAATCGCTTCCTTGAATTTCTTTATTATTTTATCACCCAAATGTAGGTCTCTAAGGCTAAATAGTCTTATCAAATTTTTTATTTGATAATTAAAAATTTTTTTATTAATCTATATTTCACCTTTGATAGCTTTTTTCTTTATCATTTATTTACTGAAAATATGAATATCAGCCCTACAGAGTTTCTAAGCTTGAATATTGAAGAGTGTATACTTTAGGTACTGTTTAATGTGTTCCTCTGACTTCTGTGTTTCCTAAAGTTGTACAGCTAGCTGGTCCAGATGACTTTTCAAAATCATGTACAATCCCCTTGACAAGATTTTAGGTGTCTTTTTTTAGAAGGGCAAAATATCCCCTTGTTTCTCTTTCTGTGATGATGTAAATAGCTGTTCATGTTCAATGCCTAGTTGTAAGAGGTAGTTGCCAAATTTGGTAATATTCGGATTCTGTCATTTTTTTCATTATTAGATAGAATACTCATAAAAATGAATACTTTCTCTCATATACTATTTGGCTACCTAGTGCTTTCACTTCTGTAGGAAAAACAGCATCATTGCTTGATTTTTAAAATCAGTTTTTGAGAAAATTAATTGGATTCTTATGCTCCAAATGTAACATATAACCATGAAGTTTTTACTTTAAAATACTTATTCTTTTGTAAGAATTCTTGTGTTTTAACCTACTTGGGTGGGCTTTACCAGTTGCAATTAATATCATGATTGAAGCTCAATTTTTCCCAGCTTGGCCAGTTGGAGCCTTTTCTGGTTGATAACTGAGGTCTTTTGTTATAATTTTAATAGATTTTGGTAACTCTCATACTATAGAGTATGACAATATGCTCCATTTTTATCTTTATTTTCTGTCATGGACTGGGACCTGCCATTCTTGCAAGAAGCTCTGGGTTCTTTTAGTAGAAAATGGTATTTCAGGACCAACATATGTATCCACTAGTGAATTTTATTGGTCTCAGTAGTGTGGGTCATTTTTTCTAGGCATTTTTAGTAGGCGGAGTTAGGTAGAATATGTATTTGTGGGTGCACATGTGTGTCTGTGTATGTGTGACTCATGGGTTCATATGCATATTTCTAATTCAAATACAGCACAATAACATTTTTAAATTTAATTTCTTTATATGACATATGTATTCCATTTTGCTTCACCATAAAGCCTGCTTCTCAAGGATATTAAGTGATGACGAATATCCCATATCGGGCACATCACAGTAGCACGATGAAGTACTCAGCTTCAAACAAAAGACGCAGACTGGCTGAATAAAAACAATACCTGTGTATATGCAGTCTATGAGAGATCCACTTCAGACCTAGGGACACGCACATACTGAAAGTGAGGGGATGGAGAAAGATGTTCCATGCAAATGGAAATGGAAAGAAGCTGGAGTGGCAATAACAGTACTCGTGTACTACCACTACTTAACATGTAATTGAGATTATTTTAAAAAAATTCTTGATATGCTCTTACTACTGCTTCATCTTTTATAGTTGTACTGTTTGTAAAATTTCAGAGCCTAAAGTCATTACCAACCATCTTCTCCCTTTAATCTCCATTTTTAACTCCACCTTTAATGCTTACTACTAAACTTGTATCAAAGTTTCTCTGGTTATTGTAATTGTCTGAAGATTTTTCTTTATTTTTCTGAAAGGACTCATGGAAATGATATTTTGTCTTCCTGCATGTAATAACCATTTGTATCTATTCTTTGTGTTTGAGTGTCAGATTTGCTGGGTAATAAATATTTGGCTTACATTCCTTTCCTTGAGTATTATAAGTGTTACTGCTAACAAGCCTGATTTTATTTTATTAGATTTTATTTCTGTTATAAGAACACTAACTCTTCTTGCTTCAATGCATAAAATATTCTTTTGTTTAGCAATTTAAGATCCACATTAAAATAAGCTCTTTCAATATCTAAGTTTCAGGTGGCATTTTAAAATTTTTATTCAGGAAAGTCTTAAGATGTTCAGATCTTTTTTCTTAATTTTTTAAATTAAAAATTCTTCCTTTTACTAATATCTTTCACTCCACTTAAAGCATTAACTTCTTCTTCTTTTTTTTACTAATATATTTCATTTAGCCTTCATTTCTGATTTTTTCTTTTATTTCTGATTTTTTCCTGAGTTTTGACACCTGATTCTTAAGTTTTTCTAATTGTGATTCATGGTGTTCTTTCATATCACTGATCATTTTTTTTTAATGCCTTTTAGATTGTTTTGAAAGAGTAGAGTGTGGTTTGATCTGTTTTGTGGACATGTCTTTCTAGAATGCTCAAAATACTTGTAGGAATGTAATTTTGATCTTTTAAAAAATCTTATAATAATTTTAGATAGAATTTGATCTTTTTTTCCTACAATAACTGAGTAGAACTTGACCTTTTTCTTTTTATCTTGCTCAATTTTATCAATTTTACTGGATTTTTAGAAGAGGGTGTGGTTCAAAATAGATCCTAAAATATGTTTTCTCTCTTGCTATTTCATTTAGTGTTCACAGTGGGACTCATTCACTACGGTTTCTTGGTTTTGTTCTGCTTCTGCACTCCCAAATTTTACCTGAAATTTCTGTCTTCTGCTTATATTGTCTGAATCTTGCTCAATTTTGATTCTTCTTTCAGGAGTTTCTCCTCAGAGTAGGTATCAGTTCACAGGGATTAGTCTGCTTTGCCTTCTTCATACCTTAATGAAAGTGTTAGTTGCTCAGAGTCAGTCAGTCAGTTCAGTAGCTCAGTTGTGTCCAATTCTTTGTGACCTCATGGACTGCAACACGCCAGGCCTCCCTGTCCTTCACCAACACCCAGAGATTACTCAAACTCATGTCCATTGAGTCAGTGATGCCATCCAACCATCTCATCCTTGGTCATCCCCTTCTCCTCCCACCTTCAATCTTTCCCAGGATTGAGGTCTTTTTCAATGAGTCAGCTCTTCACATCAGGTGGCCACATTGGAATTTCAGCTTCAACATCAGTCCTTCCAGTGAATATTCAGGACTGATTTCCTTTAGGATGGACTGGTTGGATCTCCTTGCCATCCAAGGGACTCTCAAGATATTCTCCAACACCACAGTTCAAATGCATCAATTCTTTGGTGCTCAGCTTTCTTTATAGTCCAACTCTCACATCCATACATGACCACTGGAAAAACCACAGCCTTGACTAGATGGACCTTTGTTGGCAAAGTAATATCTCTGCTTTTGAATATGTTGTCTAGGTTGGTCATAACTTTCCTTCCAAGGAGCAAGCGTCTTTTAGTTTCGTGGCTGCAGTCACCATCTGCAGTGATTTTGGAGCCCCGCAAAGTAAAGTCTGTCACTGTTTCCACTGTTTGCCCATCTATTTCCCATGAAGTGATGGGACTGGATGCCATGATCTTAGTTTTCTGAATGTCGAGCTTTAAGACAGCTTTTTCACTCTCTTCTTTCACTTTCATCAAGACGCTCTTTAGTTCTTCTTCACTTTCTGCCATAGGGGTGGTGTCATCTGTAGATCTGAGGTTATTGATATTTCTCCTGGCAATCTTGATCCCAGCTTGTGCTTCCTCTAGCCCAGCATTTCTCATGATGTAGTCTGCATATAAGTTAAATAAGCAGGGTGACAATATACAGCCTTGACGTACTCCTTTTCCTATTTGGAACCAGTCTGTTGTTCCATGTCCAGTTCTAACTGTTGCTTCCTGACCTGCATACAGACTTCTCAAGAGGCAGGTCAGGTGGTCTGTTATTCCCATCTCTTTAATGATTTTCCACAGCTTCTGGTGATCCACATAGTCAAAGGTTTTGGCATAGTCAATAAAGCAGAAGTAGATGTTTTTCTGGAACTCTCCTGCTTTTTCGATAATCCAGTGGTTATTGGCAATTTGATCTCTGGTACCTCTGCCTTTTCTAAAACCAGCTTGAACATCTTGAAGTTCACAGTTCACATACTGTTGAAGCCTGGCATGGAGAGTTTTGAGCGTTACTCTGCTAGCATGTGCTGCTGCTGCTGCTAAGTCACTTCAGTCATGTCCGACTCTATGTGACCTCATAGACGGCAGCCCACCAGGCTCCCCTTCCCTGGGATTCTCCAGGCAAGAACACTGGAGTGGGTTGCCATTTCCTTCTCCAACGCTAGCATGTGAGATGAGTGCAATTGTGTGGTAGTTTGATCATTCTTTGGCATTGCCTTTCTTTGGAATTGGAATGAAAACTGACCTTTTGAAGTCCTGTGGCCACTGCTGAGTTTTCCAAATTTGCTGGCATATTGAATGAAGCACTTTCACAGCATCATCTTTTAGGATTTGAAATAGCCCAACTGGAATTCCGTCACCTCCATTATCTTTGTTCATAGTGATGCCTCCTAAGGCCCACTTGACTTTGCCTTCCAGGATGTATGGCTCTAGGTGAGTATCATAACATTGTGGTTATCTGGGCCATGAAGATCTTTTTTGTATAATTCTTCTGTCTCAGTTGTGTCCAACTCTTTGCAACCCCGTGGACTGTAGCCCACCAGGATCCTCTGTCCATGGAATTCTCCAGGCAAGAATACTGGAGTGGGGAGCCATTGCCTTATCCAGGGATCTACAGATCCAGGGATCAAAACCATGTCTCCTGCGTTTCAGGCAGATCCTTTACAGTCTGAGGCACCAGGAAAACTCCTAAGTACTAATATGAGTGCCTTAAACTTGCCTGCTTTTGGATTGAGTAAACACCTTCAAGTTCAGCTACTGTTCTCAAGTTGATCCATCAAACATCCAGTGACTACCTGTCAGATATTATGGGTTTCTGTTGTTTTCTGGCTGACAAAATATCTTTGCTTCTGGCTGCTTTTTTTCCTTCACTGGCAATGGTGGCTGGTGCTTTGTCCCCATCTGCTTGTTTTGAGGGATGGTAGGGCAAGTTCTTACCTAGTTTGTTATAAATGTTGTCCATAGGTTTTCGGTTTTACTTCTAGTGCATCTACTCACTTTGATAATGGGTATTTGAAGAAATTCAAAAGCTTTGCCACTACTGCCACCTTCATGATTTTCTTTTGAAACATAAGATTTACTAGATGTTTTTCTAATACATAGATATAAAACACATACAAACACACACAATGGTGTACCATCATCTATACATTTCAGTTGTTATTTTTAAAATAATATAAATGTAATAAAAATATAGAGCACAAAATGTATTTTTAGTTTTAATCTCAATAAAATTTCAAAATTGGGCCAGGTACCATTCTTCTCCTAAAGCTCTCACAGTGAGAATTCACAATTGGGGATATGTTTTTATTCAAGTTGAAAAATCTGAGTAGAAAGGTACCATTTGTTGTTTAGTCACTCAGTTGTGTCCGACCCTTTGCCGCCCCATGGACTGAAGGCTCCTCTGTTCATGGGACTCTCCAGGCAAGAACACTGGAGTGGGCGGCCATTTCCTCCTGCAGAAAGGTACCATAGGAGCCTTTAATTGAATTTTCCTTTACTATTTTTGTTTTTGCATTAGATATATACGGACAGTATATGTTTGGTGTCACTTTTTGAATAACACCATATATTTATAAAAATAGATAAACAGTGAGTTGCATGAGTACCTTAAACATTGATAGTTGAGAGGATAAATAATAAACATTGCCTTATACACCTTTTGCCTCTGAATTTTGAGACTAGTATATTCATAAAGTAGAAGCAGCTCCCATTTGACATTCTGTAGTTTTTCAGAAAAGCCATCATCAGCTCCTGTTGGTTACAGTAGTCCTGTAATGATTGCATGTCTGATACAATTGCTGTATTTTCAAAAAGTATAGCAGTTGTAAATGGGTTCTGATGATCCCATCTAGTGAATATTGTTTCATAGTTGTACCTGTAATAAAGAAAAAGGAATTAGATTTTGATACCCCTTTTATCCTAAAGTATCCCCAAGTGTGTAACATAATATCATAAATCAAAAAGTTTCTTTTGCAGTGCTCACATAATATTACCAAATTTTATGTGACTTTCCCCTCTCAGTCTAAGAGACTTCTTTTTTAGAGACATGTTCCACTTACTACTGTATTACCTATGTGTTGTCACATTGTTACAAATTAAGCCAACATAAACATATGCTAACATGCTTACTGAATTGTTTATCTTAGACAACAGTTGATAATCAGAATAGCCCCTGCCACATGCAAAAAAAAAAAAAAGATCCCTACTTGAATAAGTTAGACACATCAATAACATAAGAATAACCAAGTTTTCCTAAATATTTTATTTAAGTTGATATGGGCAAAAGTGAGGAACCAAAACATTAAAATTACCTACTGACACTGTCTGAAGGGTCCCATAGTCCCATCAAGGAAATTATAGTCCGTTCCTACATCTTTTTCCAACAAAGTAATTTTGATACCTGGCCAACTTCAAAGGGCAGTTTGAAAATTGGTATCTTTCCTTCTTTCAAAGCTTGATTTCTGAGGTCCAAATGTGCCTCAAGGCTTCTTTCATTGGAAGTGTAACTCATATGTTGGGAGCTGACTATTGAAAGGAAACCCCATTAGCTCTGGAGTCACAAAGTTCTTAGTTCTGTCCTGGCTCAAATACTCCTTATCTGAAATTGAACAAGTTGTCTTCCTTCCTGGTGGTACAAAATCTACCTGCAATGCAGGAGACACAGGAGATGGGAGTTTGATCCTGGGGTCCGGAAGATCCCCTGGAGGAGGACATGGCAACCCACTCGATACTCCTGCCAGGAAAATCCCATGGACAGAGGAAGCTGGTGGGCTACGGTCTGTGGGGTCCCAAAGAATCAGACACAACTGAAGTGACTGAACGTGCATGCAAGAGTATGCACCTTCGTTCCTGGTTCTGCTTTTTCATGTTAAAATAGGTATAACGATTTCTTATTTAGAATGTATTATTTGGATTTAGAGTTTGGCACATTACATATTGTAAACATTTGAAAATATACCCATTCCCTTGTCATATGTAAAATAATGTATCTTCATGTAGGAAATATATGTGATTTGAAAGTCTCCTTAAATGATTTTTATGCTTCTAGTGCTCCTAAAGAGCATTCATCAGAGAAAGTAAGACTTCTAAGTACTCATGACCAGGCAGCTAAACAAATCTGTCTCTTAGATACCAGTCACCAAAAGATAAAATTGAAATTAACTGTAATTAATCATTGGCACATTATTTAAATTAATGAAAATTTTATTTACTACCTATAGACATTCCATTTATAAAACATCTGATTATGATTTAAATATCACCCAAAGCTTATAAAAGAAAGCTGCTAGAGTTGTTTTCACAGACTAATATTTAAAACTAAAGTACTTAACTTCTTATGTAAAGAATGAATTTATTTTTTTCACATGAAGGAAACGCTAGCATTAGAAAATGTAAATTTACAGAAAGTGAGATTTCTAAAAGGGAAGAGTCACTGGATGGGACAGGCTGCATATTGACATTATGCTAATTAGAGACTTGAATCACTGACACCTGCCTTGCTTAGTGGGACACAATGCACCATCAAGGTCTCTGTCCTTTTGTTGATTTAAAATGTTATCCTTGAAATATCGATGTTATAAATATTAATAAAATACTAAGAGCTTGGCAAGTGGATTCTAGGAAGACTAATGACTTCCAGTTAAATATCAAGTCATTATTCTAACAGACCTTTTACTAGGCAACAAAGATGGAGCAAAGCTACAAGCCCTTCATAAAGGTCTTAACTTAACAACCATTCTATTGAGACAAAAAGTCTATCAACTAGTTGTTTGACCTAAAGTAAATTGATTGTTTCTGGGTGAATCAATCAGCCTTTGGTTATCATCTCAATACCAAAAAATTGATCTGGCTGATTTTTTGACTTCTTAACTGGTTGTCCAGCTGGGACACAGGTACACACGTGTATACTTGCACAATTATTTGTGTGAGGCAATAACTTAAGTCAGTTCATTCACAGGTAGTCTGATGTGTGTCCATATAAAGGCATCTCAAAAACATAGCATTGAACAATGAAAAGTAAGATGCTTAAGGATATGCAGGGTAAATATCATTTTACTGTCCCTTTATTGAAACTACCCTATATGTTGTTGAAAGTGACTGAAAGTGAAAGTTAGTCTGTCATATCCAGGTCTTTGCAACCCCATGATTCTACAGTCCATGGAATTCTCCAGGCCAGAACACTGGAGTGGGTAGCTGTTCGCTTTTCCAGGGCATCTTTGCAACCCAGGGATTGAACCCAGGTCTCCTGCCTTGCAGGCGGATTCTTCACCAACTGAGCCATCAGAGAAGCCCCCATATGTTCGTAATGGGTGCAAATTTATATCAATTAAAATATGGAAGGTGAAGAGAAAGGATGCATATTAAGTGTATAAGACTTGTGCCTGAGAAATGGTTGGAGAAATGAGGTGTCAACAAGAGTGAAAAAAAGGGGCCATGTTGTGATTAATAATGACAGTATACAGTAAAATATATAGCGTGACTGATCAGAGTAATCCTATATTAGAATTTAAAAGCTAGGATGTTTGCAGTTTGTCTTTGTATTCATAGCTCAGTTGGTAAAGAATCTGCATGCAATGCAGGAGACCTGGGTTCAATTCCTGGGTAAGGAAGATCCCCTGGAGAAGGAAATGGCAACCTACTCCAGTAGTCTTGCCTGGGAAATCCTGTGGACAGAGAAGCATGGCAGGCTATAGTCCAAGGGGGTCGCAAGAGTCGGACACAACTTAGTGACGAAACCACCACCACCATCTTTGTATTAGAATGTGGACATTTTTCAAACTGACTTGAACTTATTTAGCCTTTAGAATGACATATGGTGTCATCCTATTTCTTCTATGCCAGGTTGAATGTGAAAATGGTAGGCCTCCTGAAGAAAGCATTGCTCTTCCTGTTTTTCCTCAAAAATCCTTTATATGTGAACTGGCTGCCTGACCAAATTAAACTAAACACTCTGGCTAATCTGAGTGTCTATGCCAGTGAGGAATGTTTTCTTACTTCATTAAATCATGTGGGATAAATACCTTCTATGACTAATGGGTTTAGGGCAAAATTCCATAGTTAGGACATTATCAATTTAGCTTCATCATTAAAATAATAGATAATGGAACATATTTTACCTGGATAACACAGAACTCAGAGAACATTGTGCCCCTAATATTTTAGGACTATGTAAGATAAGTACATAGAGCACTCTCAGTAGGTAAGACTATAAAGAGTTATTGTCAGAACTCCCATGGATGAATGCAGATCTATTTAATATTGATCATATCCTCATTTGTTGCAAAATTAGGATATCTCAACAGTACAGCTTGGTTGTCAACCTGACTTTGTCCATACTTATATTCTGAACCATACAGTGTTGGAATGATTAAACTCTGGGTGTAAATGTGTGTGTGTTGGATATTTTACTCTGTAGCTGTTTGTATGGAGTAGTAACTTTCAAGGGCCATTTTTCTCCCTTTAAGCCTAATGTTTTGAATACAGTACAAAAATGTAATAAAACTGTAGCCTATTCATTCAGATGCATTATTTCACAGAGGTCTTCCTTTGAGATCAAACCAAGAAAGAGAAAATTCTCTGTAGTCAACAGAATATATAGTGCAGGTCACTGTTTCTTGTCAAGTACCTCTGATCTGCATTTGTGGATGGCCTAAAACCCCCTTAACAGACTTTAAGAAGGAAAAAAAAAGTGAATAAAAAATTATAAATAATTGCCCAGTTCTATAGTAAATTTTAAACTTCCCTCTTGAAATGGTGAACCAATTCAAATAACAACATTGGGGAATGTCCTTGTTTAGGGATAATTAATGGCCTTGTGCTTTTCTCACTGTTTATTATGCACAGTCAAATAGGAAAGGAAAATGTTAAAAGCTCAAAGGCTAAAGCTGAAATGTATACAGCAGATTTATATGTGTTCAATTTTGTTTTGAAAAGGAGCTTATTTTAATTTCATGTGTCATTTCTATTATGCAGAACAAAGAAACATACATTTGTTACTGATGCAGAAGCTGCAAGCATTTTTAAGGAAAAGCTTTAAGCTGTGTTAAATCTGTTGAGGTATCTTCTCCTTAATACCCTCAAATGACTGAGTTAGTTTTACATTTCAGACTTCAAGGTGGGTAGATAATTAAGGAATGTTTACCACTAATGATCCAATAACAACTCTAAAAACTCAAAATATATACTTGTGTTTAAGTATTCTAAAATGTTTTAATATAAACAGAATGCTAGAAAATAACATACAGTATAGGGAAAAGATTAACGTTACTGTTATTTCAGTAGTTGATGATAGCAATTGACTAGTGAAATAGTTTGTACAAAACTGCTTTTCTGAATGCAATTTCAGTAATATGGAACTGTATATTCTGAGAAATATGGGAAAATGTAGGGAATTGTTGCATAAACTGCTTTGACTAAAATAGACATTGTGATGAAGTATAATCTCCTCAAGTAAACAGTTATTATGTTAAGAATGGAGAAGCAATCACACAATTTAAGTATTTTGCCTTGGCAGCTCTACTTTTATTTCCCACCCTGCCTTTCCTTGGGATGATGCATTCCTGCCATTCAGGGCTTACAAAATAGGCAAGGAACCAATACGTATAGGAATAAAAATCTGTATAGAAAATTTTACTCTTTAGAGAGCAGCTAAATACTATGTAGGCCAAATTTCTTTACATTGAACGAAGACTGTTAATGAACACTGCATCCGCATGAGACATCTTAGTTGGTTTAAGATATTTCTGTGACATAAATCATACCAGGTTGAAGTATCAGCCCATGAATCACTTTTTGAAGCAAGCAAGGAGAGAAAATTATCATGGAACCCACTTGATAATTCCTAAATAACCCTCAATATGCTGGGTAGCAGGTTAAACATACCTTCCCAAACACCTCTCCTGTGTTCTTTCCTCCAGCCCTCACTTCTCAGAGTCTTTCAGCTCTGCACTGAAAAGATCTCAAAATTGACTCACACTATGATCATCAAGATTTGACTACCAAAAAAAAAAGTTTGCAGGTTTAAACGTATCTTCAGATATCTTATAACTCTCAAATAATAATTTTTTCTTTCACCTTAATAGTGAATGATTTTCCTTAAAATATTCTGGGAGTTCCTAAGACTTCTCATATATTCTTTTGATTATTGTTAGTGTGGCGAGATCTTATTCTCTAGAGCAGAATTTAATTTGGGTTGAAGTCTTATAGATTAGATAGATATTGATGGTTTGTGATATAGGAAGTCTCCTACACACATCCTGGAATGTGAAGTCAACTGGGCCTTAGAAAGCATCACTATAAACAAAGATAATGGAGGTGATAGAATTCCAGTTGAGCTATTTCACATCCTGAAAGATGATGCTGTGAAAGTGCTACACTCAATATGCCAGCAAATTTGGAAAACTCAGCCAAGGCCATAGGACTGGAAAAGGTCACTTTTCATTCCAATCCCAAAGAAAGGCAATGCCAAAGAATGCTCAAACTACCGCACAATTGCACTCAGCTCACACGCTAGTAAAGTAATGCTTAAATTTTGCAAGCCAGGCTTCAGCAGTATATGAACCATGAACTTCCAGATGTTCAAGCTGGTTTTAGAAAAGGCAGAGGAACCAGAGATCAAATTGCCAACATCCACTGGATCATGGAAAAAGCAAGAGAGTTCCAGAAAAACATCTATTTCTGCTTTATTGACTATGCCAAAGCCTTTGACTGTGTGGATCACAAGAAACTGGAAAATTCTGAAAGAGATGGGAATACCAGACCACCTGACCTGCCTCTTGAGAAACCTATTTGCAGGTCAGGAAGCAACAGTTAGAACTGGACATGGAATAACAGACTGGTTCCAAATAGGAAAAGGAGTACGTCAAGGCTGTATGTTGTCACCCTGCTTATTTAACTTATATGCAGAGTACATCATGAGAAATGCTGGGCTGGAAGAAGCACAAGCTGGAATCAAGATTGCCAGGAGAAATATCAATCACCTCAGATATGCAGATGACACCACCCTTATGGCAGAAAGTGAAGAGGAACTAAAAAGCCTCTTGATGAAAGTGAAAGAGGAGAGTGAAAAAGTTGGCTTAAAGTTTGACATTCAAAAAACTAAAATCATGGCATTTGGGAAACAGTGGAAACAGTGTCAGATTTTATTTTGGGGGGCTCTGAAATCAGTGCAGATGGTGATTGCAGCCATGAAATTAAAAGATGCTTACTCCTTGGAAGGAAAGTTATGACCAAGCTAGATAGCATATTCAAAAGCAGAGACATTACTTTGCCAACAAAGGTCCATCTAGTCAAGGCTCTGGTTTTTCCATGGATGTGAGAATTGGACTGTGAAGAAAGCTGAGTGCTGAAGAATTGATGCTTTTGAACTGTGGTGTTGGAGAAGACTCTTGAGAGTCCCTTGGACTGTAAGGAGATCCAACTAGTCCATCCCAAAGAAGATCAGTCCTGGGTGTTCATTGGAAGGACTGATGCTGAAGCTGAAACTCCAATACTTTGGCCACCCCATTCAAAGAGTTGACTAATTGGAAAAGACTCTGATGCTAGGAGGGATTGGAGGCCGGAGGAGAAGGGGATGACAGAGGATCAGATGGCTGGATGGCATCACCAACTCGATGGACATGAGTTTGGGTGAACTCCAGGAGTTTGTGATGGACAGGGAGGCCTGGTGTGCTGCTATTCATGGGGTTGCAAAGAGTTGGACACGACTGAGCGATTGAACTGAACTGACTGAAGTCTCCTACATATGAGCAATTTCCATTCTAAGAGCACAATTGTTAATACCAACAAAGTTAGCCTAGCCACTTTTCTAACGCAATAGGCTATATATAACACTTTTCACACAAATAATACATAAAGAAAAAAAAACCATTTTAATCTTACAGTATAGCACCTTGAAAAGCATAGTAGTACAGTACATCAACTGGCACACTGGTATCTAGTAAATAGGCAAGAAATAAAATACTTTATTACTATACTCTATACAGTATTATACCATAAAGTACACAAAAGCACAACCACTTGTAGAAATGCACACATGTGACAATATATGCCAGACTCATGAAGTAATACATGATTGGACATGGGAATGCACATTTGCATCTTTGAAAGCTCTCAACTTGAAGTTTCATATGTAGGGGACTTACTGTGTTCTTCTGGTTTAAGAGGAAAAGAAGAATAGTGATGAGTTTATCTTGCAACTTAGAAACTAGTCTGAAAGGCAGTTCCCAAAGAGGTTTTACAAAACATTTTGAGTAATAGAAATATTTTGGAATGAATCTGTAGCCTTAAAATATGTCTACTTGGAAAACCAAGATGATTTGCTTGTCTTTAGAACCCCCTGCCTAGTGTTCAAGTCTCCCTATTATAAAATGTCCTTTACCTAGCTGTATTGTTTATTGCCTGAATGGTATGTGGATTCTCTACCTATTAAACTGTTATTCAAATACTCCAGATGATGTCCCTGGCTTTTGAGAAACAGTTGAAGCCTGTCACATCGACTGCTACTGGAAAGAAATGAGTATACTCAGCAATTCAGTATTTTCATAATGTTACTAGTTTTTAGCATAAAGTCAGATATCTTGAGTTCAAATTTCAATTCCATTATTTCTTAATTATGTGACTTTGGGGAAATTTACTTAAATATTCTTGACCTTATTTTCTTCATGTGTAGAGTGGGAATAATAACTGTTCCTGCTTTGTAGGGCTGTGAGAAATGAATAAATACATATAAAGTATTCAGGTTTGGTACATAAAATGCATTTAATAAATATCCAATAGTCTTGTTGATTTTATGGTGGTATTTTATAAATTTATGATTTAAAGCATTATTCTTCCTGCTTAAATTTTAATCTTAATAAAATAACATTTTTAACTAAAAATAAAAATTATACAGTGAAATTCAGACTTAATAAATGATCGAGATGTATTTAGAGGCAGAATACCCATTTCTACCAACCTTTTATATTTTACATCCCTAAGGCTCACTTTTAGTGAAATTATTTGCTGTCATCTACTGCTTTGGTTACTGCTCGTCAGAAAACCTCTCACATAACTGAGGGTCACTCTTCCAATTCAGTATGAAGGAGTGCTATTTTTAAAGTATATTTTTAAACCTATTTTTTTCAGGTCTACAAATAAAACCTACCATATATACATCTACAATGATTTTTAAAATATATTACCCTAATGCAAATATTTTTATTATATATATTTTGATTTCAATTAGAGGAATTCAAAAGTACATCTAAATATTTTATTTGAAAGACAAATTATATCTTCATTGGATGTGATGAGTATTAAACATTTGTAGATTGTCACATAGATTTCATAATGCAATTGACAAATGTTGTTGTTCAGTCACTCATTTGAGTTCATCTTCTTGGGATCCCATGGACTGCAGCACACCCAGGCTTCCCTGTCTCTTGGAGGCTTCACTGTCTCTCAGAGGCTGTTCAAACTCATGTCCATTGAGTCAGTGATACCATCCAACAATCTCATCCTCTATTGCTCCTTTCTCCTCCTGCCTTCAATCTTTACCAGCTTCAGGGTCATTTCCAATGAGTTGGCTTGGCTCTTTCAATCAGGTGGTCAAGGTATTGGAGCTTCATATTCAGCATCAGTCCTTCCAATGAATATTCAGGGTTGATTTCCTTTAGAGTTGACTGGTTTGATCTCCTTGTAGTCCAAGGGACTCTCAAGAGTCTTCTCTAGCACCACAGTTCAAAAGCATCAATTCTTCAGCACTCAACCTTCTTTATGGCCCAACTCTCATATCCATACCTGACTACTAGAAAAACCATAGCTTCAACTGTAAGGACCTTTGTTGCCAAAGTGATGTCTCTGCTTTCTAATATGGTATTTGGCATATTAATTGATAAATGAAAAAAATGACAAATGAAAGTTTAATCTTGCAAGTTATTAAGTAAGTTTTGTAATCATTTAGACTTCTAGGCATGATATTACCTAAGCTTTTTGGTGTGTCTTGACTTTTCAAATGAAAATATGACCTAAATATTTCCTGAAGGAATCTTCAGGGATTGCATACTTTAAAAGGTATATTCTCTTTTTTTTTAATTTTATTTTTACTTTATTTTACTTTACAATACTGTATTGGTTTTGCCATACATTGACATGAATCCACCACAGGTGTACATGAGTTCCCAATCCTGAATCCCCCTCCCACCTCCCACCCCATATCATTTCTCTGGATCATCCCCGTGCACCAGCACCAAGCATCCTGTATCCTGTATCGAACGTAGACTGGCGTTTCATTTCTTACATGATAGTATACATGTTTCAATGCCATTCTCCCATATCATCCCACCCTCTCCCTCTCCCTCAGAGTCCAAAAGTCTGCTCTACACATCTGTGTCTCTTTTGCTGTCTCACATACAGGGTCATCATTACCATCTTTCTAAATTCCGTATATATGTGTCAGTGTACTGTATTGGTGTTTTCCTTTCTGGCTTACTTCACTCTGTATAATCGGCTCTATTTTCATCCATCTCATTAGAACTGATTCGAATTTATTCTTTTTAATGGCTGAGTAATACTCCATTGTTTGAATTAGAAATTGTTGTGATTTTATTTTATTTTTTTGGATCATCATGACTAATTTAAAGCATGGGAAGAGAGGTTTAAAATTTTAAATAATATAAAGATTGTGTGGGGAAATTTTTGAAAATAGCAAAAAATAGATTTTCCAGATAATCACTTGACTTGGTATTATCTGTGAATGATTACAAACACAGAATACAGAAATGTATTGTTTTAGCTTGGGTTTCCCAGAAAGGAGGGACTGAAACAGACAGCTTGTATATTTAATCCTAAGGAACAGGTTGAGGGGCAAGGCAATGAAACAAGGAGAAGGAAAGACAAGGTGATGATGCCTTATCAGCTGGCCACTCCCAAGCACCATGGATTGCTGCATCCAGCAGCAAAGTCCTAGCAGAAGGCACGCATACTGTGTCTGAAGACAATTCATTAGGGGAAAAAAGGGAGAATTGTCAACTGGCTTCCTTACTGATGAAAGGTTCACCCCACAAGTGAAATACTTTGACTGTCCAGTTCCCAGGACAGAGAAGGGAGGGTTTATGGAAATGGTCCTATGATCTGGGCTAAAGCACTGTCACAGTGTGCATGCGTGAAGTGGCTGGGCCAAGAGATAGGTGAAGCCTTTTATTTCTGAACAATCATGAATTCAAAGGAAAAAGCATCAACTGTATTTTTGCAAGCCAAGGATAGCGACTTGATAACTTTTTAATGTATTTTCTCTGCATCACTTTTTCTGTGCCCAGTTTGAATTAATTTTATGGAAATGTATTCTCTTCTAGACATTATTGTGTTTGACTTTAAGTAATAGAAGCTCAGTGGAGAAGTAGACTTACCACATATACCACAAATGTGAGGACAGGCATATGAGGACTAGAGAGGCAACTCACCTGTACAGTAAAGAACCAGGCTCCTTCTGCCACTGCTCAACATTTCTTACTGATGGCTGTTCCAGGCTGTTTCTCTTGTCCATGTTTTTCACTGAAACAGATAGAGTATTGTCTTTTAGACAAATTAGTTACATGAGATAAAGCATCTACCACATGAATATATTTTACATATATTTTAAAATTAGCATTATTTTTTTAAAACCTTACTTTTAATGATATTCTAAAGTTAATCTACCTCAAAAATTTTCCTATAATTTGAATCACTCTCAAATCAATTTAACATTCTAAAATGAATCGATATAATTCACCACATTAACAGAATCAATTAGTATGATTATCTCAATATATGAATAAAAATGCTTTTGATAAAATCTAATACCATTCACAACAGACTAGTTCCAAATAGGAAAAGGAGTACGTCAAAGTTGTATATTGTCACCTTGCTTATTTAACTTATATGCAGAGTACATCATGAGAAACGCTGGGCTGGAAGAAGCATAAGGTGGAGTCAAGATTGCCGGGAGAAATATCAATAACCTCAGATACGCAGATGACACCACCCTTATGGCAGAAAGTGAAGAGGAACTAAAAAGCCTCTGGATGAAAGTGAAAGAGGAGAGTGAAAAAGTTGGCTTAAAGCTCAATATTTAGAAAACTAAGATCATGGCATCTGGTCCCATCATTTCATGGGAAATAGATGGGGAAACAGTAGAAACAGTGTCAGACTTTATTTTTTTGGGCTCCAA
Organism: Oryx dammah; assembly: GCF_014754425.2. Classification (NCBI taxonomy): domain Eukaryota; kingdom Metazoa; phylum Chordata; class Mammalia; order Artiodactyla; family Bovidae; genus Oryx; species Oryx dammah. Next base: position 39,595,827 of record NW_024070209.1, on the reverse strand, counting down.
AATCACTGCAGATGGAAATTGCAGCCATGAAATTAAAACACGCTTACTCCTTGGAAGGAAAGTTATGACCTATCTAGATAGCATATTGAAAAGCAGAGATATCACTTTGTCAACAAAGGTCCGTCTAGTCAAGGCTATGGTTTTTCCTGTGGTCATGTATGGATGTGAAAGTTGGACTGTGAAGAAAGCTGAGCACTGAAGAATTGATGCTTTTGAACTGTGGTGTTAGAGAAGACTCTTGAGAGTCCCTTGGACTGCAAGGAGATCCAACCAGTCCATCCTAAAGATCAGTCCTGGGTGTTCATTGGAAGGACTGATGCTGAAGCTGAAACATCAATACTTTGGCCACCTCATGTGAAGAGTTGACTCATTGGAAAAGACCCTGATGCCGGGAGGGATTGGGGGCAGGAGCAGAAGGGGATGACAGAGGATGAGATGGCTGGATGGCATCACCAACTCGATGCACATGAGTTTGGGTAAACTCCGGGAGTTGGTGATGGACAGGGAGGCCTGGCGTGCTGCGATTCTTGCAGTCGCAGAGTCAGACACAACTGAGTGACTGAACTGAGCTGAACTGAATACCATTCATATTTTAAAAAAATCTCAACCAGGAAATTTATTTAATACAAGAAACACTATTGAATTTTTAAAAGTTTATATTATACTTGATAGTAAAATATTAAATCCTTTCTTCCAAAGTTTGGGCACAGGGCAATTATAATCACAATTATAATTGATATTTAACTTTGTACTATAAATCTTAGTGTAATAAGACAAAAAAGAAAAGTTATAAAGAAAGAGAATGCTGTAATTTTAGCTAACATGATTCTGTGCATGTAAAATCAGAAGAATATACAAATCATTGCAGTTAATTTAATAAGTTTGCTAGAAGGCAATGGCACCCCATTGCAGTACTCTTGCCTGGAAAATCCCATAAACAGAGGAGCCTGGTAGGCTCCAGTCCATGGGGTCGCTAAGAGTCTGGCACGACTGAGCGACTTCACTTTCACTTTTCACTTTCATGCATTGGAGAAGGAAATGGCAACCCACTCCAGTGTTCTTGCCTGGAGAATCCCAGGGACAGAGGAGCCTGGTGGGCTGCCGTCTATGGGGTCACACAGAGTCGGACATGACTGAAGTGATTTAGCAGCTACAGCAGCAGAATCAAAGTCAATATAAAAAATATGTGATCATTTTTATCGACTAACCAAATATCAGAAAATGAATTTTTTAAAAATATGATTTGCAATAGCATAAAAGTATTTTTGTTGTTGTTCAGTTGCTAAGTCATGTCTAATTCTTTGCAACCCCATGAACTGCAACACGCCAGGCTCCTCCGTCTTCCACTGTCTCCAAGAGTTTGCTTAAATCCATGTCCATTGAGTCAGTAGTAAACTTTTATAGGTATTAAGCCTTTACAAATAAATCTAATGTAAGATATTCAACTTCTTTATCTTGAAAATCTCAAAACACTGCTGAGAGAAATTAAAGACATAGTAAGTAGCTATATTATATCCTAGAATTAGAAGACTCAATATTGTAATTCTCTTATTTGAATTCTCTTTGCTTTCTCTTATTCTCTTTCCTTTACTTCTTGTTCTTTTTCCATTTCTTCCTTTTTTGTGTAAGGTAAACAACATTTCATCTCAACCTCGTGAAAACTGTTTCATGTAGCATTTTCCTTTGTGAAAATATATTTGTGAATCTTTGATCTCACCAGTAAATTTTTAGCATATAGATGCAGTGTTAAAAATGATAACATGTCTTCCAGACCAGCATAAAAATATCCTATTTAACTCCATAGTATAATTTATACATTTCATTTTACAATAAAATTTAGAGAAAGAAATGTATTCTAATGCTATTAATAAAACAAAAGATCAAAATATGTTACTAGAGGAAATTATATTTAAACAAATGAAGATGAGATAAAGTTGCAGAGTAATAGACTCAGATTACTAGGCACCTTGTATTTTATTCTCACAATTCTCAGCCTTATCTGTAAGGTAAAGTAAGGTAAGGTAATGGTTATTCCCATTTTGCAGGTAAGTACTCTGAAACTCATCAGATTTAATTTATCTAGAGTCAGTGAGCCAAAAAAAAAAAAAAACCAAACATGAAAATGAATCTTCACTTGAGTGTGACCAGCCTACCACCCACATTGTTTCCTCTGTGCCATGCTGTGAGGAGTCACGGGGAATTTCAGTTCACTTTCAAAGACTTCATGCCCAGTGTCTTCCTGGATTTCCTGAAGGGAAGTAACTCTGAGACAACTTTTTCCTGAACCCATTTCTTTACAATTCAGAAAACTAAGGGAAAGAAAATTTGGCAGAGCCAGTACCAAATTATGTTCCTCTGGTTTCTGGTGGCTGCCTTCCTGTTTCTATTTCTGGTGACAAAATCCCAATTCTTGTTATCTCTTGCCTGCACTACTGCAGAAGCCTCCTCTCTGGTGTCTTTCAGTTCAGTTCAGTTCGGTCGCTCAGTTGTTCCCGACTCTTTGCGACCCCATGGACTGCAGCACGCCAGGCTCCCCTGTCCTTCACCATCTCACGAAGCTTGCTCAGACTCACGTCCATTGAGTAAGTGATGCCGTCCAACCATCTCATCCTCTGTTGTCCCCTTTCCTTCCCGCCTTCTATCTTTCCCAGCATCAGGATTTTTTCTAATGAGTTGGCTCTTCACATCAGTTGGCCAAAATATTGGAGCTTCGGCTTCAGTATCAGTCATTCCAATGAATATTCAGGATTGTTTTCCTTTAGGATTGACCAGTTTGATCGCCTTTCTGCCCAAGGGACTCTCAAAGAGTCTTCTCCAACACCACAGTTCAAAAGCATCAATTCTTTGGCGCCCAGCTTTCTTTATATTCCAACTGTCACATCCATACATGACTACTGGGAAACCCATAGCTTTGACTAGATGGCCTGCAGTTAATAATCCTATATACTGCTGCTTGAATAGACTTATTAAATACAAATACTTGTTATACCAAAATGGGATGGTATTAGGTTGTGAGGATTAAAAGAGATATAAAACATTTAAAGTTCTTTTTTTAAAATAAATTAAAAAAAAATTTTTTTTACTTTACAATATTGTATTGGTTCTGACACACATCAACATGAATCCGCCACGGGCGTGCATGTGTTCCCACGCAAAAATCCTTAACAAAATTCTAGCACTCAGAATCCAACAACACATTAAAAAGATCATACACCATGTCCAAGTGGGCTTTATCCCAGGGATGCAAGGATTCTTCAATATTCACAAATCAATCAATGTAATACACCACATTAACAAATTGAAAAATAAAAGCCATATGATTATCTCAATAGATGCAGAGAAAACCTTTGATAAAATTCAACATCCATTTATGATAAAAACTCTCCAGAAAGCAGGAATAGAAGGAACATACCTTAACATAATAAAAGCTATATATGACAGACCCACAACAAACATTATCCTTAAAGGTGAAAAATTGAAAGCATTTCCCCTAAAGTCAGGTACAAGACAAGGGTGCCCACTTTCACCACTACTATTCAACATAGTTTTGGAAGTTTTGGCCACAGCAATCAGAGCAGAAAAAGAAATAAAAGGAATCCAAATTGGAAAAGAAGAAGTAAAACTCACTGTTTGCAGATGAAATGGTTCTCTACATAGAAAACCCTAAGGACTCCACCAGAAAATTACTAGAGCTAATCAATGAATATAGTAAAGTTGCAGGATATAAAATCAACACACAGAAATCCCTTGCACTCCTATACATTAATAATGAGAAAATAGAGAAACTAAGGAAACAATTCCATTCACCATTGCAATGAAAATTTCCTACTTAATACAGGGCTAAGCACTTAGCTAAAGCTGAAACTCCAGTACTTTGGCCACCTCATGTGAAGAGTTGACTCATTGGAAAACACTGATGCTGGGAGGGACTGGGGGCAGGAGGAGAAGGGGATGACCGAGGATGAGATGGCTGGATGGCATCACTGACTCGATGGACATGAATCTGAGTGAACTCTGGGAGTTGGCGATGGACAGGGAGGCCTGGCATGCTGCGATTCATGGGGTCGCAAAGAGTCGGACACGACTGAGTGACTGAACTGAACTGAAGCACTTAGCATCCAGTAAATACTTGCTATTATTTTGTTCCTATGCAGAGACCAACAATGACTTTCCATTGTTCATAAAGGGAAAATACAATGGAGCTTCCTGGAAGCAGACAGTGGGAAGAGGTTTCATGTATGAGTGATCACGTGTAGAGATGCTGCCTGGAGAAACTGGCAGTGAAATGCAGGAATCTAGACAGGGAAGGGGAAGATCTATGAATGTGTTCAGATGACATCTGAGCACTCACTGGATCTCATAGGAGCTCTGAAATATACATTACACCTCAAGGTCTATTCCACATTGAGGCTGCGGAGGGGGCTGGCTTTATATTTCTGGTCAGTCATTGGCAATGAGTCACCCTGGGAGAGACAAAAACTCCCGTATTTCTGACTTTTGGCCTGTATAGTCAAAGTGTTGAACATAACCTGCGTGACATCTTCAGGAAAAAATTTCGGGTGCAAGCCAATAGAAGCAAAGCATACAGGCCAGGGGATCAGTGCCCAGGACTGCAAGGAAGGTAGGCAGAGTGCCAACAATGTCCAGCACCTTTTTCTGTTGACACTTGCAGTCTTCCTATGAAGGCCTATTTCCTACTGCTGCTCTTTACTTATCCTGTGTTCCAGTCAAGTCACACGATTCATTCATGCACAGTTAGCCAGCATTTGTCAGCAGCTCAGTGGTAAAGAAGCCACTGCCAATGCAGGAGAGGTGAGTTTGATCCCTGGGTCAGGAAGGTCCCTTGAAGGAGGAAAAGGCAACCCACTCCAGTATTCTTACCTGGAAAATCCCACAGACAGAGGAGCCTGGCGGGCTACAGTCCATGGGGCTGCAAAGAGTCAGACACAAGTTAGCAACTGAGCAAACACAACAGCATGTTTCAGGTGTTGGGAAAATAAGAGTAAACAATTTATCTCTCTTATTGAGCCAATATTCCCTTGGGAATATAAGCAATATGCAACAAGCAATTACTGTTGCTAGTTACATATAATTACATACTGTTACGTATAGATTCATCTATATGATATCAGGTGAGGATAGTGAGGAAGAAAAGTAAAGCTGGGTAAGAGGACATGGTGTCTGGGATTTTTTTGTTTTGTTGCTTTTTGTTTTAGATGGAGTGATCAGGAAAGTCCTGAGGAGATGATATACTAAGAAAGAGCGGTGAGGTGCAGAAGTAAAATCAGTTAATATTTAGCAGAAAAGAATCCCCAGGGAGAAGAGCTGTGTACAAGCCCTGAGGTAGAAGATGCCTTGCTTCTTTTGTGGGACCACACAGAGGCCTGAGGACTGGACTCTAGCAGGCAGTGGAGAGTGGCAGGAGGTTTTTGAGAGCCAGAGACCAGAAGGTTTAGGTCTTGGAAACTAGAGTCATGGTGCAGACTTTGGATTTCCTTCTAACCGGGGTGAGAAGTCACCAAAAACCTTATGTTTCCAAGCCTATCAGGTATTTATTGCTGTTCCAAAAGATATCAGAATCCTTAGTGACTTAAAATAACTACCACTAATTTGCTCACAGTTGTGTGTGTGGGCCGTGTGGGAAGGGTGCGGCTGGGATGTCTTGACTCTGCTCCAGGGAGGTGGCTGAGCTCGGTAAGTGCTTAGGTGGTCAGTGGGCAGTCAGTGGGGGACTGCTTGGTTTTGGAAGGCCTACCTCATGGGTTTGACAGTTGGTGAAGGCCAAGAACTGCAGGTGGGGTTTTGGTTCTCCTCCACTGGTCCTTTCATGTGTATCCATTCCTTCATGTAGGCTTCATCACAAGACATGTGGAGCGGAATTGGGCAGAAGGATCTGGAAGTCTATCATGGATAGGTTAAGTTGAAAATATTTCTTAGCTATACTGAAGTATCATGTAGCCATTTGGTATGTGAGTGTGGGGTCTAAGTAAGGGTCAAGATACTTGGCTCCTCTTTGAAGCCAGTGAATTGGGTGAGAACCTGTAATGAATGAATATAGATTAAGAATAGAACAGATTCGTGACTTTGTGGTTCTTATACTGGAACAAGAAGTGGATTCAGCAACGGAGATTGGGCAGAGGTAGGTGTTTAGTACCTTATTAAGCATAACATAACTTAGGAGAGTAGATGGTGCTGGTTATGAAGTAAAGAGTATGTTTCATCCAGTTTGTGTACATCGGTAATTTAAAATGAAGAAAACAAAAATTGTTTAATTAAATCACGTATTAGTTCAATGATTCTTCTTTTTCACTTTCCTATTATTATAGCTTCTACTCTTCAAATCTTCTCCCAGTTCAAGTTCTGAAAAAAATTGAAGGAAAAAAAAAAAAAAGACTGTTTGATGGTGACTGAAATGTCAGCTTCGTTACCAATAAAATACAAGATGGAGGAGAGGATATAGGTTAGTATTAGGCAGATTTACCACCTGGTTGGAGGCAGGCCTAGACAGCCATGTCCTAGCCTTACTAGAAGTTTCTCTACACCATATTTTATTCTCCCAAATTCTGTTTTGTTTTTATTATTTATATTGTCGTAGTTGTTCAGTTGCTTAGTCGTGTGTGACTCTTTGAGACCTCATGGACTGCAGCATGCTAGGCTTCCCTGTCTTTCACCATCTCACAAAGCTTGGTCAGACTCATGTCCACTGAGTCAGTGATGCCATCCAACCATCTCGTCCTCTATTGTCCCCTTCCCTTCCCGCCTTCAATCTTTCCCAGCATCAGGGTCTTTTCTAATGAGTTGGCTCTTCTCATCAGGTGGCCAAAGTATTGGAGCTTCAGTATCAATCCTTCGAATGAATATTCAAGATTGATTTCCTTTAGGATTGACTGGTTTAATCTCCTTGCAGTCCAAGGAACTCTCAAGAGTCTTCTCCAACACCACAGTTCAAAAGCATCAATTCTTCAATGCTCAGCCTTCTTTGCCGTCCAGCACTCACACCCATACATGACTACTGGAAAAACCATAACTTTGACTATACAGATCTTTGTTGGCAAAGTATTGTCCCTGATTTTTAATGTGCTGTCTAGGTTTGTCATAGCTTTTCTTCCAAGAAACAAGTGTCTTTTAATTTTGTGGCTGCAGTCACCATCTGCAGTAATTTTGGAGCCCAATAAAATAAAGCCTGTCACTGTTTCCATTGCCATGAAGTGATGGGACTGGATGCCATGATCTTCATTTTTTGAATGTTACGTTTTAGCCCAGCCTTTTCACTCTCCTTTTTCACTTTCATCAGGAGACTGTTTAGTTCCTCTTTACTTTCTGCCATAAGGGTGGTGTCTTCTGCATATTTGAGGTCATTGATATTTCTCCTGGCAATGTTGATTCCAGCTGTCCTTCATCCAGCCTGATTTACTCTGCATATAAATTAAATAGGCAGGGTGAAAATATATAGTCTTGATGTACTCCTTTCTCAATTTGGAACCAGTCTGTTGTTCCATGTCTGATTCTAACTGTTGCTGCTTGAACTGCAGGCAGGTTTCTCAGGAGGCAGGTAAGGTGGTCTGGTATTCCCATCTATTGAAGGCTTTTCCAGTTTGTTGTGATCCACACAGTCAAAGGCTTTAGTGTAGTCAGTGAAGCAGAAATAGATGTTTTTCTGCAATTCTCTTACTTTTTCTATGATCCAGTGGATGTTGGTAATTTGATCTCTGGTTCCTCTGCCTTTTCTAAATCCAGCTTGAACATCTGGAAGTTCTCAGTTCATGTACTGCTGAAACCCAGCTTTGAGAATTTTTAGCCTAACATTGCTAGCGTGTGAAATGAGGGCAATTGTGTGGTAGTTCGAACGTTCTTTGACATTACCTTTCTTTGGATTGGCATGAAAACTGACTGTTGCCTGTGGCCACTGCTGAGTTTTCTAAATTTGCTGGCATACTGAGCACAGTACTTTAACAGCATCATCTGTTAGAATTTGAAATAGCTCAACTGGGATTTCATCACCTCCACTAATTTTGTTTGCAGTGATATTTCCTAAAGCCCATTTGATTTCACGCTCCAGAATGTATGGCTCTAGGTGAGTGATCACACCATCATGCTTCTGGGTCATTAATATCTTCTTTGTATAGTTCTGCTGTGTATTCTTGCACCTCTTCTTAATATTTTCTGCTTCTGTTTTTTTATATAAAATATAGAAACTTGTCATCTTTGTGGAGGTCCAATAAATAGCATCCTATTTCCTTGCCAAGGTTCAGAAAAATTTTAAAAAGTAAAACAAAAGGATGGCCAACAACAATCAGAATGTCAGTTTTATTTTTTGGTAAATGCTAAGTTGAAGGACTTAGCAGACTTTAAGGGCCAAATGAACTTGCACGAGAAGCTCCAAAATTAGGTAGACTTATGGACAGATGGACATCTCTGAAAGAGATGAGAATACCAGACCACCTGACTTGCCTCTTGAGAAACCTGTATGCAGGTCAGGAAGCAACAGTTAGAACTGTCCATGGAACAACAGACTGGTTCCAAATAGGAAAAGGAGTGCGTCAAGGCTGTATATTGTCATCCTGCTTATTTAACTAATATTCAGAGTACCTCATGAGAAACGCTGAGCTGGATGAAGCACAAACTGGAATCAAGATTGCTGGGAGAAATATCAATAATCTCAGAGATGCAGAGGACACCACCCTTATGGCAGAAAGTGAAGAAGAACTAAAGAGTCTCTTGATGAAAGTGAAAGAGGAGAGTGAAAAAGTTGGCTTAAAGCTCAACATTCAGAAAGCGAAGATCATGGCATCTGGTCCCATCACATCATGGGAAATGGATGAGGAAACAGTGGAAACAGTGTCAGACTTTATTTTTGGGGGCTCCAAAATCACTGCAGATGGAAATTGCAGCCATGAAATTAAAAGATGCTTCCTCCTTGGAAGGAAAGTTATGACCAACCTAGCTGCTGCTAAGCTGCTGCTAAGTCGCTTCAGTCGTGTCCGACTCTGTGCGACCCCACAGACAGCAGCCCACCACGCTCCTCCGTCCCTGGGATTCTCCAGGCAAGAACACTGGAGTGGGTTTACATTTCCTTCTCCAATGCATGAAAGTGAAAAGTGAAAGTGAAGTCACTCAGTCGTGTCTGACTCTTAGAGACGCTATGGACTGCAGCCCACCAGGCTCCTGCATCCCTGGGATTTTCCAGGCAAGAGTACTGGAGTGGGTGCCATTGCCTTCCCCGAGACCAACCTAGACAGCATATTAAAAAGCAGAGACATTACTTTGCCAACAAAGGTCTGTCTAGTCAAGGCTATGGTTTTTCCAATGGTCATGTATGGATGTGAGAGTTGGAGTATAAAGAAAGCTGAGCACCAAAGAATTGATGCTTTTGAACTGTGGTGTTGGAGAAGACTCTTGAGAGTCCCTTGGATGACAATGAGTTCCAACCAGTCCATCCTAAAGGAGATCAGTCCTGGGTGTTCACTGGAAGGACTGATGCTGAAGCTGAAACTCCAATACTTTGGCCACCCCATTCAAAGAGCTGACTCATTTGAAAAGACCCTGATGCTGGGGAAGATTGAGGTCAGGAGGAGAAGGGGATGACAGAGGATAAGATGGTTTGATGGCATCACCGACTCACTGGACATGGGTTTGGGTGGACTCTGGGAGTTGGTGATGGACAGGGAGGCCTGGCATGCTGCGGTTTATGGGATTGCAAAGAGTCAGACACGACTGAGTGACTGAACTGAACTGATGGACAGATGACAGGTAGCACTGGACTTAGGCAGGCCCCAGCTGGTAGAAATGGGCAAAGAGTGCCCTGGGAGAACACTGGAATAAATAGCTGCTTCTGTGGGCAGCATAGTGTCAAAAGGAAGCAAGGAGGTTCTGGCTATGTAAGTCTTGTTTATTTTTCCCCAAATTACACCCTCAACCCAAATGGAGTGAATAAAACTGTAGAGAGAGGCCAAAGTGTATAGCCACTCAGGTTGGAGTGGGGAACGTTGTCCCAACAAACACTCAGGACATTTACTTTGTACAGGTGGATTATTGACACTTTAATATTTAACTCCTTTTGACGGGGTATGAAAAAGAATCAATAGTAACATTTCTAGAAGTAATTGGAATGGTTTGAAAGAAACTGTTATAAAAATGATATTATAAGTTGTATTTTCATGTGTAAAAGAAATGAAGCAAACTTACATGTGTGTATATTTGAGAGGCATTAGGGAGTTGAAGACAGAGAGCTTGGCAAGAGGATGAAGCAAATGGCTTGGGCTTGATTCTTCTGAGGGAGATAAAAGGAAATAATGGAGTAAAAGCATTGGCTTAAAAGTATCCTGAATCAGCCAAATTTATACATATATCCCCTTCTTTTTGAGCCTCCCTTCCACCTGCCCCCCATCCCAGCCCTATAGGTTATTACAGAGCACTGAGCTATACAGAAGAAACTAACACAACATCGTAAAGCAATTGTACTCCAATAAAAAAGAATGGATACATATCAGCATTTATTATATATGAGTATGAATTCAGATATTTATCTCATTTTCTGTTGTAAATGCTATCATGTTAAGCTTGAATTTGTACATATATTCTTTCATTTTTATTAAGATATTGCCATTTTTGAAAATAGACATATAACAAAATTATGCAAATAAAATATCAAATGCAATCTTAAAAAACAGTTCTCTTAATAGCCATGGTAGAAACATGGGCTCAGAAGAGTTACATCGCTGTTCAGAATGAAAGGTCAGGAGAGGGAGAGAGACACACAGTGTGCATCTCAGAGTTCCATAATTCATCATTCTCACTCTGGAGTGAACAGAATAGCATTGGGCATGCAATGAACATAACTTCCTTAAAATGATTTCTTCTACTTCACTACAGTGTACACAAGTATGAGGAAGCTTCTGCTATGATTTGACCCATCAAGAATTAAGTATGTAAATGAATTCTAGTGTATCCCAGACAAAAAACTAGCAATCCTGTCTAATCTTTGTCCACCGTACACTTTGAATCATCCTCCCAATGCCCACTTAATTACACTAGACTGACAGCTGCTCTTCTAGGCAGCCCCCTAAGTGGCCGTCATGCTGGAGGGGCATCCCCAACATGTGACTGCAGGATGGGGAGCCCATAAATATTATATTTGATAATTCCACTCCAATGGAAGTTCAAGGATACATACCACCTCCCTCTGGATATGTTAACTATTTTTTAATGACGTTATCTGATATTTTAACATGTATGCAGAGCAGCAGAGCCTTGAGTTTGTTGTTTAAATATCTTTGATGCTGTGTCATAACAAATTAGTTTCTAAATGTTGCCAATTTGGCAGACAAAGCTGATTATTTCCTGCAATCACACTGCATATGTGCACAAGATTATAATTAATGATCAGGGATGCCAGCCATACTTTAATAATGATCCTTCAGTGTTTAGGAGCCGATTAGAGCGACTGGCATTTGTCCCCTCTATTGGGGCAGAGGCATGAGAAAGGAGGCAGTGAATCTGGATAGATCTATCAGTGTCAGGAAATCAATAGTTTGCTGATTTCCATTATAAATTTGAAGATTCTGGGGGAGTTATCGACAAAGCTGCTGCTGTGAATATTAACAGAGTGTTTATGTAGCCTCCACTGAAGCAGCACAAGTCCTAATTAGGTTGAAATTGGTCTTTTGGCAACTTTGCAATATTTGCTTCCTCATCATACCAGGATGCCACATGAGGACTCTGAGCAGATTAGTGATATATTTTAGAAGAATTTAGTGTGAGCACTAAATGTCAAGATACCAAAGGTGTTTCATCATAATGAAATGAGATTTATCAACTCCCACTTCCCAAGATTTTGGCTTTTTCAAAGATCATGTTTTCTTTCTGTTTCTTGGCAAAAATGTGGCCAACAGTGAATGTGGTTTAAGTGGAGATGATTTTTTGATGATACAAACAAGAGGGAGATGAGGATGACAGAGAAAAACCCACAAATCTTTATAAATGGAAACTACTTTAAGAAAGTAAACTGCAGCCTTGGAATTCCAAAGCAATTAAAGTTCAAAGTGATTCTTTAATTAAGCAAAGAATTCATCCTGGGATAATTTTAGATTATCTGGTATTAAAAATAGAGTTTGATTTGCCTACCATTTAGAACTCTCTCCTTTACAAATGGAGCTAAATCTATAGTCTCATGGACATTTTTGTGATGATGCTTACTGTGATTCCGAAAAATTTTGGCTAACCCTAATTCCCTTTCTCCCACATCTTCCTATACTACTATGATACATTATTCCAAGGCAAATCGATTCTACTTTGTAATGGAAAACCTATGTGATGATTAAACTTTCATGAGGTCTCTGGAGATAGTAATTCCAAATACTACTGCAATAGGAACTTTCATACCAATAAAAATAAAGCAAAGCACTGAGATCTAATGTTATAACACCATTTTTAGGCAAGAAAATTACGAGGGCCAAATTTCTTAACCGTGATTTGGATAGCACTCTCCCGGGATTGTTTTAAAATCAGGTTCTTAAATTAGAGGACTTAATATTTTATCATATATATAGCTTACCTAGTAGTTCAGATGTTAAAAAAATCTGTCTGCAGTGCAGGAGACCTAGGAGACCTAGGTTCTATCATTAGATACCTGGGTCAGGAAGATCTGGAGAAAGAAATGAAAACCCACTCCAGTATTCTTTCCTGGAGAATTCCATGGACAGAGGAGCCTGGTTGGCTACAGTTCATGGGGGCACAAAGAGTTGGATACGAATGAATGACTAACACTCATATGTGTGTGTGTGTTTATTTGTATCTGTTAGTCACTCATTTGTATGTGATGCTTTGTGACCCCATGAACTGTAGCCCACCAGGCTTCTCTGTCCATGGTATTCTCTAGGCAAGAATACTGGAGTGGGTTACCATGCCCTCTTCCAGGGTATATTACCAACCCAGGGATCAAGCCCTCATCTCTTAAGGCTCCTGCATTGGCAGGTGGGTTCTTTACCACTATTACCACCTAGGAAGCTTACCTATTTCTCTATCTATCTATCATTTTTAGACTGAGAAGGAAGAATTGGAGTGTAAGTTTGATATACAAGCTTAACCAGGAAGGAAAATTAAGGAAATATAACTGCTTGCTTTTATTTGTAGTTGAATAAACAGAGATAGACACAGAAACAAAATTACCTTGGGGATACCAAGCTAACTGTGTCAATTCTTTGGAGTACCTGTTGGCTCCCAAGGCAGGCTGAGTAGTCCTTCTAGAGATTCATCAATCACTCTTTTCCAAGGCTTTCTTCATTCTTGAGAAAGAAGTAGGAAACTAGAATCATGTGACATCTTGGGACTCAGTAAACAGGCTGTTGATCAAAAAGTTTAAATTAAAAAAAAACACTAAAAAACTTGTCCTATTATTTATTTAAAGAATTCTATTGTTGTTGTTCGGTCGCCCAGTTGTGTCCAACTCTTTGTTACCCCACGGACTGTAGCATGCCAGGCCTCCCTGTCCCTTACCATCTAGCAAAGCCCGCCCAAGTTCATGTTCATTGCATCAGTGATGCCATCTAGCCATCTCATCTTCTGATGCCTTTTTCTCCTTCCTCCCTCAGTCTTTCCCAGCATCAGGGACTTTTCCAATGAGTCATCTGTTCACATCAGATGACCAAAATATTGGAGCTTCAGCTTCAGCATCAGTCCTTCCAGTGAATATTCAGGGTTGATCTCCCTTAAGATTGACTGGTTTGATCTTTTTGCTGTCCAAGGGACTTTTAGAAGTCTTTTCCAGCACCGTAGTTTGAAGGCATCAATTCTTTGGCGTTCTGCCTTCTTTACAGTCCAGCTCTCACAACTGTATGTGAGCACTGGGAAGACCATAGCATTGACTATACAGACCTTTGTTGGCAGAGTAATCTTACTTTTCAACACACTGTCTATGTTTGTCATTGCCTTCCTACCAAGAAGCAATTGTCTTCTGATTTCATGGCTGCAGTCACCATCTGTAGATATTGTAGAGCCTAGGAAGAGGAAATCTGTCACTACTTCTACCTTTCCCCCTTCTAGTTGCCATGCAGTATGGCATCACGGACTCGATGGACGTGAGTCTGAGTGAACTCTGGGAGATGGTGATGGACAGGGAGGCCTGGCGTGCTGCAATTCATGGGGTCGCAAAGAGTCGGACATGACTGAGCGACTGAACTGAACTGAGCTGAACTGAACAGGTCCAGATGCCATGATCTTAGTTTTTTTTTTTTTTTTAAATGTTGCCCATTTATTTATTTATTTATTATTTTACTTTACAATACTGTATTGGTTTTGTCATACATCGACATGAATTCGCCACAGGTATACCTGTGTTCCCAATCCTGAACCTCCCTCCCACCTCCCTCCCCATTAGTTTTTTTAATATTTAGTCTTAAGCCAGCTCATTCACTCTCCTCCTTCATCCCCATCAAGAGGCTCTTTAGTTCCTCTTCACTTTCTGCCATTGAGTAGGTGGTATCATCCACATATCTGAGGTTGTTTATGTTTCTTCCACCTATCTTGATCCCTGCTTGTAACTCATCCAGCCCAGAATTTCTCATGATGTGCTCAGCATATAGGTTAAAGAAACAGGGTGACAGCAGACGGTCCTGTTGTACTCCTTTCTCAATCTTGAACCAATCAGTTGTTCTATACAGGGTTCTAACTTTTGCTTCTTGACACACATACAGGTTTCTCAGGAGACAGGCAAGATAGTCTGGTATTGCCATCTCTTAAGAGCTTTCCACAGTTTGTCATGATCCACAGAGTCAAAGGCTTTAGCATAGTTGATGAAACGGGGATAGATGTTTTTCTGAAATTCCTTTGATTTCTCTATATCCCGGTGAATATTGGCAATTTGATCTCTAGTTCCTCTTTCTTTTCTAAACCAAACTTGGCCATCTGGAAGTTCTTGGTTTCCATAATGCTGAAGCCTAGCATGCAAGATTTTAAGCATGGCCTTACTGGCATGGGAGATGAGTGCAACTGTCTGATGGTTAGCACATTCTTTGGTACTACCCTTCTTGAGAATTGGGATGAGGGTTGACTATTTCCAGTCCTGTGGCCACTGCTAGGTCTTCCAGATTTGTTGACATAATGGAATGTAAAATCTTGATAGCATCCTCCTTTTGGGATTTAAATAGTTCTGCTGGAATTTCATAGCATCCACTAGCTTTATTAACAGCAGTGCTTCTTAAGCCCCACTTGACTTTGCACTCCAGAATGTCTGGCTCTGGGTGACTCACCACAACCACTGTAGTAATCCAGTTCATTAAGATCTTTTTATATAGTTCTTCCATGTATTCTTTCCACCTCTTCTTGATCTCTCAGTGTCTACCAGGTCTCTACCATTTTTATCCTTTATTGTGCCCATTTTGGGGTGGAATGCTCTCTTGATATTTCCAATTTTCCTTAAGAGATCTCTAGTCTTTCCCCTTTTGTTGTTTTCTTCTATTTTTAAGTGTTGTTCACTGAAGAAGACTTTGAGCTTCCCTGGTGGCTCAGATGATAAAGCGTATACCTACAGTGGGGAGACCCGGGTTCAACCCCTGGGTCGGGAAGATCTCCTGAAAGAAATGGCAACCCACTACATTATTCTTGCCTGGAAAATCCCATGGATGGAGGAACCTGGTAGGGTATAGTCCATGGGGTTGCAAAGAGTCGGATACGACTGAGTGACTTCACTTCACTTTGTCTCTTCTAGCTATTTTTTTGAATTCTGTGTTTAATTGGATGTACCTTCCCTCACTCCCTTGCTTTTCACTTCTCTTCATTCTTCCACTATTTGTAAAGCCCCTTCAGATAACCACTTTTCCTTCTTGCTTTTCTTTTGCTTCAGGATGGTTTTGTTCACCACCTCCTATAACTATTATGGACCTCTGTCCATAGTTATTCAGGCAAACTGTTAACTAGATCTAGTCCCTTGAATCTATTCATTACCTCTACTGTGAATTCATATGGGATTTAAGTCATACCTGGCAGGCCTATTGTTTTTCCCAGTTTTCTTTACCTTAAGCCTGAGTTTTGCTACGAGAAACTGATGATCTGAGCCACAGTCAGCTCCAGATCTTGTTTTTGCTGACTGTATACAGCTTCTCCAACTTTGGCTACAAAGAATGTAACCAATTTGATTTTAGTATTGACCATTTGGTGGTGTCCATGTGTAAAGTCATCTCTTATGTTGTTGAAAAAGGGTGTTTGCTATCATTAGTGTATTTTCTTGGCAGAATTAATTTAACTTTTGCCCTTGCTTCATTTTGTTCTCCAAGGCCAGACTTGCCTGTTACTCCAGGTATCTTTTGACTTCTACTTTTGCATTCCAATCCCTGTTGATGAATAGAACATCTTTTTTTTTTTTTTTTTAGGTGTTAGTTCTAGGATGTCTTCTAGGTCTTTGTAAAACTGATCAACTTCAGCTTCTTTGGCATTGCTGGTAGGGGCATAGACTTAGATTATTGTGATGTTGAATGGCTTGCCTTGGAAACGAACTGAGACCATTCTGTCATTTTTGAGGTTGCACTCAAGTACTGATCTCTTTTATGATTACGGGGGCTACTCCTGCTCTGTTTCTTCTAAGGATTCTTTCCCACAGTAGTAGATATAATGGTCATCTAAATTAAATTTGCCCATTCCTGCCCATTCCTAACATGTCAATATTTATTCTTACCAGACAAGTCTCCTGCTTGACTACATCCAGTTTTCTTTGATTCATGGACCTAACATTCCAGGTTCCTATACATTACTGTTCTTTGCAACATCGGATTTTACTTTCATCACCAGACACATCCACAGCTGAGTGTCATATTCACTTTGGCCCAGCCACTTCATTCATTCTGGGGCAATGGGTAATTCTCCTCTGCTCTTCCCCAGTAGCTTATTGGACAACTTCAGACCTGGGGGACTCATCTTTCGGTGTCATATCTTTTTGGCCTATTATACAGTTCCTGAGGTTCTCACAGCAAGTGTACTGGGGTGGTTTGCTTCCTGCAGTGAATCACGTTTTGTCAGAACTCTCTAATGTGACCTGTCCGTCTTGGGTGGCCCTGCATGGCATGGCTCATAGCTTCATTGAGTTACACAAGCCTCTTCTCCATGACAAGACAGTGATCTATGAAGGGGAAAGAATTCTGTATGTACTATAAACTGCTTCCATTTAAAATGTTCAATGTGGTAACTTTTGACAGTTGTATAATACAATCTAGAAAATGTAAATTAATATATGGAAACAAAGCAGAGATCTACTGCCTGAGATAAGTGCAGAAGGAGAATTTACTGTAATAGGTGAAAATGGACTTGCACTCTGTCTTTATGTCCTGGTTAGAACTTTCTGAGACTCTCTTGTTTGTATTTATTTTTAACTGTGTAAGTTATTAGTTTAGATCCTATTTGTGTGCATGTGTTTGTGTGTGTGTGTTATCCAGGTTTTATTGCACTTAGTTTTTCCTCCTTTTGGAGTTTTAGACACTGTCAATAGGAAAAACTCAAAAAGAATAACAAGTTGAGTTTACTCTAGAAATTTGCTTAAATATGGACTTAATATATCACTTTTATCTAAGAAAGGTTAATGTTAATGCTTTGTATAATGAAAAGATTAGACCATGTATAATGCAAGGTAAAGCATATTTAGAAAACTGCTATTAAAGATAAATGTGACCTGACTCCAGAATGTTTGACTGGGATCAGTGGACATTTTATCCTTCTTATTATGGGCACTCCTGCATTGTTTTAACTTCAGAAGAGAGAAGTAGCTAATGACCTTGTCTTTACAACACACCTTATATAATAGCTCTTCCTATTGTTTATAAATTCATTTCCTTACTTTCTATCACTGTACCTCCTAATTTGCATGTGACTTTTTTGGGGAGAAAATTTTTGTTTTATTATAATTATCCTATATAACTGTGTAGGGCTTCCATGGTGACTCAGAAGGTAAACAATCCGCCTGCAATGCAGGAGACCCAGGTTCGATTCCTGGATTGGGAGATCTCCTGGAGAAGGGGATGGCCACCTACTCCAGTATTCTTGCCTGGAGAATCCCATGGAAGAGGAAGCTGGTGGCCTGCAGTCCATAGGGTCTCAAAGCATTGCTCACAACTGAGTGACTTTTGTGCACACATGCGTGCGTGCGCACACACACACAGACACAGCTGTGTACATAGTAGCTAATAAGCACATACTAACTACATGAATTGAGTATGTTTGGTTTATTCTGAGATGATGTTTGAATGGAAGCTTGGAAGCTTTAGTCAACTTGACAAGCGTCAATTTTGGGAACATTAGGTCTCTCTGAAACTGCCATGTATAGAACTATGGTTTGTACTCTCCTTTCTGTGTTCCTGTGTCTGTCAAGCTGGATCTTAAGTTCCTCATTTCTGCTTGTAGACAGGTTACTAATAATGCATTTTTTGAACTGTCTCCCCTCTGCTGATATCCCACATTTTAATAAGCTTGTTGTATAAAAGCAGAAGACATGAAATTCAGAGAAGAGAAATTAATGTCTCAGTTAATGGATGAAAGAGGATTCCAGGGTCCACAGAGACTTTTCTAATGCCCTCATTTTTAAGCATGATGCTAGAACAGGTTGTGTATTGCATAGGTATTCAGTGTTCAAGAGACATTGAAGAAAAATTCAGCAGGCAGCTGGTATACCGTGTGTTCCTATTTTTAAAGAAGTATAGTATTTCAATCACATACATGTTGTATAAGTTAAACATAAATAGAAAGCCCAGAGATAAATCCACATACCTATGGACACATTATCTTTGACAAAGGATGCAAGAATATATAATGGAGAAAAGACAATCTCTTTAACAGTTGGTTCTGGGAAAACTGGTCAACCACTTGTAAAAGACTGAAACTAGAACACTTTCTAACACCATACACAAAAATAAACTCAAAATGGATTAAAGATCTAAATGTAAGACCAGAAACTATAAAAAGTCCTAGAGGAAAACATAGGCAAAACACTCTCTGACATAAATAACAGCAGGATCCTCTATGACCCACCTCCCAGAGTAATGGAAATAAAAGCAAAAATAAACAAATGGGACCTAATTAAACTTAAAAGCTTTTGCACAACGAAGAAAATATAAGCAATATGAAAAGGCAGCTTTCAGAATGGGAGAAAATAATAGCAAATGAAGCAACTGACAAAGAATTAATCTCAAAAACATACAAGCAGCTCCTGCAGCTTAATTCCAAAAAAATAAATGACCCAATCAAAAAATGGGCCAAAGAACTAAACAGACATTTCTCCAAAGAAGACATACAGATGGTTAACAAACACATGAAAAAATGCTCAACATCACTCATTATCAGAGAAATGCAAATCAAAACCACAATGAGGTGCCATCTCATGCTGGTCAGAATGGCTGCTATCAAAAAGTCTACAAACAATAAATGCTGGAGAGGGTGTGGAGAAAAGGGAACCCCCTTACACTGTTGGTGGGAATGCAAACTAGTACAGCCACTATGGAGAACAGTGAGGAGATTCCTTAAAAAACTGGAAATAGAACTGCCATATGACCCAGCAATCCCACTGCTGGGCACACATACCGAGGAAACCAGAATTGAAAGAGACACGTGTACCCCAATGTTCATCACAACACTGTTTACAATAGCCAGGACATGGAAGCAACCTAGATGTCCATCGGCAGACGAATGGATAAGAAAGTTGTGGTACATATACACAATGGAATATTACTCAGCCATTAAAAAGAATGCATTTGAATCAGTTCTAATGAGGTGGATGAAACTGGAGCCTATTATACAGAGTGAAGTAACTCAGAAAGAAAAACACCAATACTGTATATTAATGAATATATATGGAATTTAGAAAGATGGTAACAATGACCCTATATGCAAGACAGCAAAAGAGACACAGATGTCAGGAACAGACTTTTGGACTCTGTGGGAGAGGTTGAGGGTGGGATGATTTGGGAGAATGGCATTGAAACATGTATATTATCATATGTGAACTAGATCGCCAGTCCAGGTTCAATGCATGAGACAGGGTGCTCAGGGCTGGTGCACTGGGATACTTTTGAGGGATGGGATGGGGAAGGAGGTGGGAGGGAGGGTTAGGATGGGGGACACATGTACACCCATGGCTGATTCATGTGAATGTATGGCAAAAACCACCTCAATGTTGTAAAGTAATTAGCCTCCAATTAAATTAAAAAAAATAAAATAAAGTTAAACAGTAACTTATACAAAATGTAAACCATTCATATATATATATATATATTTTTTTTCAACCTAACTTCTTAGGCCAAGAGCTTCTCAGTATCTATATATTAATAATAGCTGAGGTCTGTCTGAATGCGATTTAATCAACGCATATTTATTGAGTCTTGTTCTTGCTGTGCTTAGTCCAACTCTACAACCCATTGGACTGTAACCTGCCAGGTTCCTCTGTCCATGGGATTTTCCAGGCAAGAATACAAGAGTGGGTTGCCACTTCCTTCTCCAGGAGATCCTCTGACCCAGGGACTGCACATGCATCTCCTGTGTCTCCTGCATTCTAGGTGGATCCTTTATCTGCTGGGCCATTGTGGAAGCCCCTTCTTGTCCTTAAATTTTGCTAGGAGAAATATGAGGCATAGCCCTTGGTTTGTAAAATTTATAATGGGAAAAATGAAAGAAAATTCAGTGCTAAGCTGCATGAAATTTAAGAGTTCTAAGAAAGACGTAAGAAGTCAAACTCATTTTGGAGGATGGGATCTCCTGATCTGGGTTTGAGTAATAGACATGTTTCCCAATATCCTGAAATTTAGCAGAAAGACAGTTGAGGTGAGAGGAGAGCCTTGTGAAGAGAAAGTACCTAGTGGAAACTGATGTTCTTTATTTCTGAGATCAGTGTCAAATGTACATTGAGGTGCTGTCCTGCAGGAGTGAGTAGCCTGTGTTCAGGGACTTTATTTTTGGTATTCCTTTTAATTTCTGTTAGTATCATACTATGCAAAGTGTTCCAAGCACCAGTGGCTTGGGGTGTCACCTAGGACCTGGTTAGAAATGTGGATTATCAGGACCAAATTCAGCTCCGCTAGATCAGAATCTGCATTTCAAAAAGAACCCAGGTGATATATATACATAGTCAAATTCAAGAGCTACTGCTCTAGACAAACATTGCTGTGTTCTAGAATTATTTGGGGAGCTAGAAAATCCCTGATGCCTAAGCCACATTTCATTTTTATTAAGACTAATTCTGATGAATGAGTAGAACCTGGACATCACAATTGTTTTTTAAAGATAACCTGGACTTCCCTGGCGGGGATTAAGAAATCACTTCCCAGAGATTAAGAATTTGCCTTGCAGTGCAGGGGGCCCAGGTTCCATCCCTGGTCAGGGAACTAGATCCCACATGCTGTAACTAAGACCCTGGCACAGCTAAATAAAATGAAGAAACAAATATTTTTAAAAATATGCCCAGGTGGTTCAAGTGTGTACCCAGAGTGAGCAACGATATGTCACAAACTGCAACCATGGAACTTGGAACAGCAGCAGGTAGAATTTAAGAGTATCTCTCAATACTTGATAAATTCTGATTGCCTAGGTTGCTTTACAAATTCTGAGTGCACACAAAATATTAACATATCCTTTTAATCTGTGTGTGAAAATTTAATTAGGCATCATTTCAGCAGCTGCTCTTGAGACTGACTTTTCCTTTCTCAGGATTTCTCTTCAGACAGATTTGGCTGTGTAAAATATAAAATATTCAAGTTTTTTGGTTCCCTTAGGGAATATTCAGTAACAACATTTGATCAAAAAAATATGATAAAGTGAAGTAGGATATACTGCAGAAGATACATATTCTCCCTATTTGCGAGTTCATCTGAAATTCCCTTTTGTTTGGGCAACTTCCCTAATGAATAGGGATATTTTTATCTTTTAAATAGTTATTTCTTTTTTTGTAATCCTTGAACCACGAAGAGGAAAGTATTATTCAATCATTCATTGTGGTTAAAATAATATTTTTTATAAAGATAAACATTCATGACAGTTACATGTTATATATTAGAAAATTGATGAAATCAGAAAGACTCATTCAATATTTTGGAGGATAAATTTAATATACATTTTGTCCTTTCCTACGAAACTTACAGAGTAGATTTATGAAAATGAATTTGAGAACTAATGGAATCAGGTCTCTCTTTTCATACATGTTGCTGATGCAAAATAATTTTATGGATACTTCTATCAATTTTCACTTACATGCATACTTACATTACACCTCAGTAACTTAAGTATTCTTAAGTATACTTAAGGTGAAAATGAAAAATAAGTTGAAACTTCATTATAAAGCTTTATAGTTTCCTAAAGTTATATTTGGGGAAAAGCTCAATTAATATAAACATATTTTCAATAAATCAGTTTTTTTTATTTTCTTCACTAAACATCTTTACTTATATGTCTATGTGTGTATCTATTTTAACTTATTATTTGATATAAATATTATTTGAAAAATCTTATATTGAACTAGTTTGAGACTTACAGAGTAATTGGAAAAATGGTACTTAAAAGGAGCCGAACTTTCACAGTGCTGGAGTAAGGACCTCTGAAAATCTGCTTTCACTTAAAGCAATAAAAATTCTGGCAATCAGCCTTTTTAGAATTTTGGAAGTAAACTAAAGGATTTCAAAAATTCAAAGAAAGTTTATTTGACAAAATGGTTACAATTAAAGAAGAACATTGAGTTTGTAGCACTTTAAAGAAAGTGAAGTCACTCAGTCATGCCAACTCTTTGGGACCCCATGGACAGTAGCCTACACCCAGGGATTGAACCCAGGTCTCCTGCACTGTAGACAGACGCTTTACTGTCTGAGCCACCAGGGAAGTCCAGAATACTGGAGTGGGTTGTGATTTCTTTCTCCAGAGGATCTTCCTGACCCAGGGATCGAACCCGGGTCTCCCACATTGTGGCAGCCGCTTTACCCTCTGAGCCACCAGAGAAGCCATTTTAACTTGCCCTATTTCCAACTCCTCACTAATATCAAGCTCCTTAAAAACCATCAGGGTAGCATCCACTGGAGGATTGTACCCCCAGGGTATTTATTTGTCAATCAGCAGCAGCTGCTTAAAATTGCTGTTGCTCTAGGCAGTAATACCAGTTGCAGCAACCAAGTGGTAGGCCATAAACTTTACAAATATCTGTTGAAAGAAAAGTCCATAGGGGACTTTGGAAAGTTCCATTGTGTTCCTGGGACTCTAGAACACCATGTGCATGCATAGGCCATGTACTTCTGCAGGACGGTGGGCATGCTAAAGAAAGATCTGTGATTAGGGAAGACCTCTGGTCAACTTTGGGTCCTTTTAAATGAAAATCAAATCAGAGTTCAAATTTGCCTGAACACTGATGCTGTGCCTCAGGGCACACCAAGGCCTAAAAGCCATAATGCTTCAAGACATTTGAAGAAATCTTTCATTATTAACTGAATGCAAACTAACCCATGGCTGTATACAACAGGGAATACAAACTTTGTGTAGTTAGTCTAGTAATGTCACTAAATAAACAGATTACAACCACACAAAACCCAACACAGAAACAACAGCAGGAACAAATCTTTGACAGGGAATCTGATTTCCAGACTACTCACACTATTAAAATGTCCAATTTTTTAAGAAAATTGTGAGACACATATAGATACAGGGAAATATGGTTTATACACACGCATGCACAAAAGCAGACAATAGAAAATGTCCTTGAGAAAGCTCAGAGTTAGTTACTAGATGAATTATTTTTCTCTTGCTGACACGACAAATTACTGAAAACATAGTGACTTAAAACAATATAAATTTATTAACTTGAAGTTTCATAGGTCAGAAGTCTGATGTGGATCACTGAGCTAAAATCAGGCAGTCTGAAGGACGGAATTTTTTTCTGGAGTCTCTAGGAAACATTCCATTTCCTTACCTTTCCCTGATTCCAGAGGCCACCCATGTTACTCTGTCTTCAAAATTAGCAGTGGAGGATGGAGTTCTTAACACTTTGTGTTTCTCTGATCCTTCTGCTATATTTGCATCTCTTCCTGATAGCCAGGAAAGACTCTTTGCTTTCATGGACTCATGTGAATAGGTCTGGCATAGTCAGATTATCCAAGATAGCTTTCCAGTCTTAAAGTCTATAAACTTAATCACATCTACAGAGTTATTTTAACAATGTAAGGTTGGTAACACACACACACAGATTCCAGTGATTGGGGAGTGGATATTTTTGAGGAGGGAGCAGTATTCTGCCTATGATATGGGACAAAAACTTTAAATCAGTCATTATAAGAATGTTCAATAACTAAAGGAAACCAAGTCTAAAGAATTAAAGTATACTATGCTGTACATTAGATCTCCAGAATTCATGCATTGTATAATTGGGAATTTGTACCCTTTGAACAACATGTCTATTTCTTCCATCTTCCAGACCCTAGTAACCATTATCCTACTCTCTAAGAGTTTCTATAACTGACTTTTGTAGACTCCACTGTAAGTGATATCATATGGTATTTGCCTTTCTCTGATTTATTTCACTTAGCATAATGTCCTCAAGTTCCATTCATATTGTCAGAAATGATAGGGTTTCCTTATTTTTTATGGCAAAATAATGTTCCTTTGTATGTCCTTGTGTAACACACACACACACACACACACACACTCACTCACTCCCTCTTCTCTGTCTTGTCTATTTTGTAATAAACTGCAGTGAACATGGGAGGGTAGATGTCTCTTTCAGATCCTAATTTTCTTTCTTTGGATATATACCCAGAAGTGAGATTACTGGATCATTTGATCCTTCTAGTTTTAATATTTTCCCTAGTTTTATTACATATAATTAACATATAACATTTTATTAAAGTATATAGTATTCTGGTTTGAGATATGTATATAATTTCAAAACGTTTGCCATAATAAGTCCAATTAACATCCATTACCCCACATAGTTACACATTTTTTTTTTCTTGTGGAAGGAATTCTCAAGATCTATTCTCTCATAAACTTTCAAATAAACAATACATTATCATTAACTATAACCATGGTACACATTATAGTCCCAGGATTTATTGATCTTCTAAGTGGAAATTTTTACCTTTATAGGACCTTCACCTATTTTACTAACCTCCCCATCCCTGCCTGTGTCAATCACCAATCTATTTGTATCTTTGAGTTTGATATTTTTATTTTAGATTCTACATATAAAGGATATCATAGAGTATCAGACTTTTTGTCTGACTTATTTCACTTTGTATAATGCCTTCAAGATCCATCCATATTTTCACAAATGTTAGAATGTCTCTCTTTTTTATAGCTAAGTAATATTCCATTGTACATATGCAGCACATTTTTTTTATCCATTCGTTAGTCAGTGGATACTTAAGTTGATCCATGTCTTGGCTATTGTAAACAGTGCTTCAGTGATATGGGGTGCAGATTTTTTTTTTTCAAAATAGTGATTTATTTTCCTTTAGGTATATATCTAAAAGTAAAATTGCTGGATCATATAGTACTGACAGTTCTGTTTTTAATTTTTGAGGAACTTTGATGTCATTTCCCATAGTGGCTGCACTGATTTACATTCCCACCAACAATGCACAAGGATTCCCTTTTCTCCACATCCTTGTCGAAAATTATCTCTTGTCTTTTTGGTGATAACCAGCCTAAGATGTGTGAGGTGATACATGTGGTTTGATTTGCATTTTCTTAATAATTAGTGATGTTGAGCAGCTTTTTATATACTTGTTGTCCATTTGTATGTCTTCTTTGGAAAAACATGTCTATTTAATTTCTCTACCCATTTTTAAATCAGTTCTTTTTTTTTTTTTTTTTGCTGTTGAGTTGCCTGGGTTCCTTATATATTTTAAATATTAACCCCTTGTTAAATACATGATTTGCAAATAGTTTCCCTCATTTCATTGTCTGTCTTATTTTGTTGGTTGTTTCTATTGCTGTGCAAATCCTTTTCAGTTTCATAAAGTCCCACTTGCTGATTTTTGTTTTTGTGTTTGTACTTTTGGTGTTATAGTCAAAGAATCATTTTAAGCCTAATGTCAAGGAGCTTTTCTATCTGTTTTCTTCTAGGGATTTTATGGTTTAAGGTCTATGTTTATATCTTTAATTAATTTTGCGTTAGTTTTTGTGAATAGTATAAATTGGGACTCCAGTTCGTTCTTCTACATATGATGATCCAATTTTCCTGGCACCAATTATTGAAGAGACTGTCCTTTCTCATTCAACGGGGGGAAGGTCCCTTATCAAATATTAGTTGACTATATATGAAAGATTTGTTTTGGGGCTCTTGATTCTGTTCTGTTGGTCTATGTGTCTATTTTTATGCCAGTATCATGTTTTGAGTGCTGTAACTTTATATTGTAGTTTGAAACCAAGAAGTGTGATACCTTCAGCTTTGTTCTTTTCAGGATTCATTTGTCAATTCAAGATCTTTTCTGAGTTCATATAAATTTTAGGATTGTGTTTCTTTATATCTATGGAAAATGCTATTGGGACTTTCATAGGGATTGCATTTTTCCAAGGAGGATATACAAATGTCCAGTAAGCCCCTCAAAAAATTAATATCAGTCATTAGTAAAATGCACATAAAAACAAGAAATACCACTTTACATCCATTAGGATGGTCTCACACACATACACACACACACCCAAGACAGATAACAATGGTGACAAGAATGTGAAGAAAACAGTTTGTCAGTTTCTCAAAATATTAAACGTAGAATTGCCTTGGGATCTGGTAATTCACCTTCTATACTAAAGAGGAATGAAACATATACCAACACAAAAACTTGCACATAAGTCTTCACAGCAGCATTAGCAGAAGAGTCAAACAAAGCTAAAAGCAATCCAAATGTTCATCAACTGAAAGCATATAAATAAAATATGTTTATCAATGCAATGGAATGTCATTCTTCAGTAAAATAAAGGTATGAGGGATTGCAACATAGATGAATCTTGAACACATTATGCTAGTTGAAAGCAGCTAGTTACAAAGGATCACATATTGTATTACTCTATTTGTATTAAAGGTCCAGAAAAAATAAATTCAACTGACAGAAAGATTTTGTGATTGTTGGGGGTCGAGTTTAGGGGAGAGTAGGGAGTGACTGCTAATGGGTGATGAAAGTGTTTTAAAATTAGAAAGTGGTGATTATTGCACAACTCTGAGAACATACTACTAAAACATACTTAATTGTACACTTAAAAATGGTGAATTTTGTGATAGGTAAATCATAATTCAATAATGGTATTATTTTAAAAAGCACTAAAAATTACCAATACCCTTCATCTATATTCTGCAAATTAATTCTACATTTCCCCAATTTGCTTCACCATTCCCCCTCATACTGCTATAGGTATAGATTTCAGTATATAGATATAGAGTCTCCCATTACTGGTAATATTAACTTTGATCATTTAATCATAGATATCTCCACTCTGAGATTACTATTTTCCTCCTTTGTACTTACGAAATATGTTTTGAGGATATACTTTATCATAAATGCCCCATTTTTTATGACCTTATTTACTTAGGTTTAGCTCGGAGATCTCTCTGTGTCTCTCTGTCTGTCTCTGTGTGTCTACCTCTATATGTGTGTGTGTGTACTGTATATATTATATATATATATATATATATATATATGCTGTATATAAAGAGCATATGACCAAGGCATGTTTGTGTGTGCGTGTGACATGTGTATGTTGGAGAGAGGATTAGGGGGTAGTTGTGAAAATAAAAGAAATTAAAAACTTAGTGTTCAAACATAAATGTCCTTATTTTGGTTAATGTAAGCCCTTATTAATTAGATTCCATATGACTTTCACATCTGAGAAAATGAATTACAATAACTTTTGACAGTGATTTTCACCCTCAAAAAATTAATGAGAAATACAAAACTGAATAATGGATACATTGTAATTAAAAATCAAAGTCAATACCTTTCTTCACTTGAGTTCCACAGATTTACTTTTATTAAACTACATATTTATGCTTCATAAATTGAGTGTTACTTCTTAGGTTTCTACACACATGCACACACATACATACTTGGTTGTTAGAAAAGATGTCATATAACATTTTCTCTTACTATCTACCTCCACATGTATTTACAGAAAGCTAAAATATTTAATCATCTCAAAATGTACAGAAGTCCATTGATCTGTTCATCTTCTATTTTAAATGATTGATAACTAAGTGTACAGATAACCACTGTACCAAATCTGGACCTTAATGTACCTTAGAGTTTCCATAGCAGTGGAAAAACATGGGATGGGTGAGGACCAAAAGCAGGACCATCATTAAAGGCACTTTTATCCTCATTCTTCTGATTTGTGCACCGACAAAGAACTCTCATCGTATGAAGACCCAATTTTTAAGGATTTCCAGGAAAAAGAATGTCCAGATGGTTTCCTGTAATCTGTGAAATAAGTAGGCTAAAATTATGCTGCATTTCACAGAAGTTTTGCCGTCTTTGAGGTGAAGTTCATCCAGCAGAAAGAATCACATATTTCACTCAGAGTTTAATTCAGAGAGAATGAAACTCCTCAAAGCAACTCCTGAAAGTGTTTTTATTCAGCTCAAGCTCTCTCTATGTATTAAATATCCATAAACTGCCAAATGGAAACTCATTTTGAAGTGATTTTCTGACCAAGTAGATAATTGCTTTGGGTTCAAAATTAGTGTTCCTATGTCTACGTCATATGCTTTCTCAGCCTATTAAGTTCCATACAGTACGATACAGCCCTCCAATGTGCCTGTTTCTATGATAATGAGAATTCCATGTGTATGCACATGGGTCTATCTCTGAATTTTTGTCTTTATCTGCATTTCTACGTGTATGTCCTTCACAGTCACCGTGAAGGTAAGATTTATTATTCATACTTGACCTTATTTATCCCTATTTTAGAAACTGACAAACTGTGACTCACTGAGGACATTTCTAATATTACTAGAAGAGAAATCCAGATCTTGAAATACTTTTTCTATTATACAATACTGTTGTTCCACCTCTTAGTGAGTGTGTTGATTTTGAACACCCAGGAACAGTGTGTAGGTGTATTTGCTTTATTTTATTTATTTCTTAATTGGAGTATCATTGCTTTAGAATGTTGTGTTAGTTGTATTCATTTTAGATGAAGCACAACATCTGTCTTGTGAGCAGGTACGATGTGTGACCCTTTATTGTCCCAACTCTGAATTCTCCAATTATGTGTTAACAAGTCAAGGTTCCTAGATATGTTTACCAAAATGTTTGCTATATTTTAATGTATGTTACAGTTTGCAAAAAATTTGATAGTGGAGATTTTAAGACAGTTTTAGAAAGCAAATAGTTCCTGTGAACTATAAATCCAGATAAATGGCCACTGATAAATGAGGTTTTAAATATATGTCAGTGGTTAGAATTTGTGTGTGATTGGGTTAACACAAGTAGGCTAAGCCTTGGTACTATTTGTGGATTGGTTTTTAATATTTAATAATTCATCCTTAAATCTG
This sequence comes from Oryx dammah, assembly GCF_014754425.2. NCBI lineage: Eukaryota > Metazoa > Chordata > Mammalia > Artiodactyla > Bovidae > Oryx > Oryx dammah. The sequence goes on along the minus strand of NW_024070209.1, from coordinate 39,566,339 downwards.
TTGAATCATTAATCATCAATAAGTCATCAGTGATTCCCTAATTCTCTGCACTTTAAACAGTTTAATAGATCTAAAGGAAATTGTAGTCACCCTGCTTCACTTTGCTGATCTTATGGATATATTAGCCTCTGAAATTTGAGTTATAGTTTTTATTCATGCCGCTTCATGTTTTTGAGCTAGTAGTTAAGCTTTACTATTTTTTATTGTGGACATGTAGAGGAGGAGCTCACATATTCTTAGTAGTTGAAATGGCATCTTGACCTTGAAAATATAAAACCCATAGGGGTGCAGGTTGGCCTCAAACTCTATACTATTCAAGATGTTAGAAAGGTATCCTGAATTCAACACATTTCAAATTTATTTGAAAATCATTCGTATGTCCATTTTTGGTAGATTAATTAGAACAATATTTTATTCTTAAAAGTATATGAAATAGTTTTGCTTCAAAAACAAAAATGAAACAATGTTCTGAAAGTCTTACTTGGAAGTTCCATAAGGGCAGGGTGATGGTGTTATAATCTCTAAATTATTTTCAGTGCCTGATATACAGGAAGCATTCAGTACTTATATTCTAAATGAAAGAGTGTTTCTGGTACTGCACAGGCCAAATTTGGAGATGGGGATTGGAGATTGAGTAATGTGAATCATTAAAGAACCATTTTGATGAATTCTATAGATTCCCATATTATTAGGCAAGGCTGAAGACTTTATTTTAGCCATTTAATTATTTCTGAACTTCTTATTGCCTTCAGAGTACAAATGGCATGAGTTAATTTCTTTCTGTCATAAGATTTCTCAGGATGGTTCATAGCTCTACTAGTCATTTTTCTATAATACTTTCTGGAGTATCACTTTTGACAGACTGGTAATTAACCTAGGTCTTCATTAGGTAGAGAAGAAGATATATGGGTTTAAAGCATTCTTAATAATGGGATGATGCATTCCTCTTCAAACTGGAATCTCATATATTAGTGATAAGTTATATAGGGCTAATTTAATTTACATTTATTCATCCAACAAACATCATTCATAATCCCAGGCACCCTCTTTTGTGCTAAATAATGTTTACTGGGGTATTCCAGAGATGTCTTGATATATAATCATTTTTGATCTCTTGGAAATAAGGTTGAATTCAGCTTGATGTAAATGTATGCTTGCTGTTAACCTGCTAAAGGCAGGCATTTAAAATTCTTTGACATGTAACTTTGTTAGATAATAAGTAGATAAATTGGCAAATAGCTTTTAATTGATAGATGCTTTCTATTTAGGCTTTTAAAATGAATTATTAAATAGGATGGACTATGTTATGTTGGAGAAACAAAGTCAGTAGCTTAAAATAATGTGGGCATGAACTTGGGCCAACTCTGGGAGATGGTCAGGGCTAGGGAGGTGTTGCAGTCCATGGGGTTGCAAAGAATCAGACATGACTTACAACAACAATGAAGTCATGTGATAGATCATATTATTTCCGATGATTTTTCTCTTTTTCAGGTCACATGATCATAGCATTCCTGTTGATTCCCACGAAACATTAGTGTTTCCTGGTGGGATAATGTACATCCCTAACTTGTTGATGTGAGCCTAGGCCATTTGTCCTAAGGAATTTGAATGGGTGTGATGTATACCACACTCAGACACTTTAGTGGCCATTGTGTGGTTCTATTTTACTCTTTTCTTCTCAGCATTAGGTCAAGACAGAGTGCATCCTGGGATGGAGAATACACATAGAATAATGACTCAGAGGTGTGGCTGACTCAGAGCCAGCATGTAACGTGAGTTTGCTGTTGTAAACCACTACAGTGTGGAGCTGCTTGTTCCTGCAGCCTTATCTAATGAAAACTAATACAGTAAAGTTATTTCTCACTCATTTTATATGTCTATCTTCAAGTCCATTCTTCATACTCTGTGCACTGTATTTCATTTTCCTTTCTTCCACCAACTCTCATAGAACTCTCAGCATCAGAAACATTGCCAGTTGATATAAAGAAGGAAAGTAACCTGCTAAATCACGCTGTAAGTAGTTTGTGCCTTCCTCCTGGAAGGGACACACATCAAACTTGCTCATGTTTCAGTGACCAAACCATGTCACATGACTTAGCTTAATTAAAGGAAGTGAAAGAAAGAGACTTGGCAAAATGGATGAACAGTGAAATGATTACCACGTAAACCAACAATTCACAATGTAAAGTTCTTTTCAGAACTGATTGAGTGATTGACCTCTGTTTACAAAGAATTCTGGCCTGGCTTTGGAACATTCTCTCAGAAAAGACCTTTATACACAAAATTGACAGAACTAATACTGAATATAATAGGATTGAAGCAAGCAAAAAACTAAATAGCATATGATTTGAGTAATTCAATAATATATAAATTGATATTCAAAGACAAAAACTAAAATAGTCATACCATTAGTTTGTAATACATTTTTGTGATGATAGAAATGTTCTATTTTTGTGCTGTCCATGATGGTAATCACCATCAGTGTGAGTCCTTGAAATGTGACCAGTACAAATAAGAAATTGACTTCTAAGTTTTAAATTTAAATTAATTTAAATTAATTAATTAATTAATTCTCAAAGACTCTTCCCATCTCAGGCTCTTTGTACTTGCTGGCTGTTCTGCTCTGAATGCTTTTCTACCAAAGATTTGTAGAGCTTGCTTCTTTTCTTATTCAAGATTCTTCTTAAAAGGATCGCTTCAGAGAGGCCTTCTCTGACCACATTATCTAAGTCAATCTGTTCTCTGTCTTCTCACTTTATTTTCTACTGGTTTCTCTTTGATACTCTGTTGTACTTAATTCTCAAGTTTATGTTGTTTGTCTTAATAAATTATATTCTTCCACTGGAATGAAAGTATAATAAGGCCAGACATTTTGTGTTATTCCCATTTCCTAAAACAAGGCAGGACATAGAGTAGAGGCTAAATACTTGTTGGATGAATGAATTAATTTCTAAATAACTGTGCAAGCATTAATGGATTTTGAGATTTGAAAGTAATTTGTCTTACATGGAATTCATTAAGAAATGATTGGTTGAGTGACATTAACAAAATGGCAGAGTGAAAATCTACCTTTCTTTATCTCCTTCAATCTACAAATAGTAAAATATATATAATTTGACAGAGGCAACCTGCCCCAAACAGGATGCTTGAGAATTCCACACATTAGTGAAACTGTTTTCCACTGACTGGGACTTGAACCCTTGTGACTGGGACTGAAACCGAGTCAAAACCCTGCTTGGGACTTGAACCCACGTGGTTGGGGCTCAAACCCAGCCAAAACCCACAGTACCTGGTTTCAGGACCTAATGAAGCTCGGGTTCTTGATGTCTCATTGCAGAAAGAATTAAGCGAGAGACAAAGTGATAGGATAGAAGTGGATTTATTCAGATTCAGAGAGAAGCATGCTCCACAGAGTGTGGGCCATTGCAGAGGACAAGTGCAGCCATGAAATTTGGCATGATTAATTTTTATAAGCTGGGTAATTTCATATGCTAATGAGAGGGACATGATTTGTTTGAGCTCTCTGAGCATCTCTGGTGGGTAAGGGGTTTGATTCTAAACATGATTTCGCCCCTCCTACCATCTTGCTGGGGCTTCTCCTTTCCCAACATTCTCCAGCTGATGGTTATTCAGCAGTGGGTTGTATTTTTGGAGTTCTCACAAGAGATGAGCACACATCCTTCTACTTTATGATCATATGCCACAAAAACCAGTGTCCCACTTATTAGCATATGAAGTTACCCAGCTTATAAAAAAAATAAGCTTCCCTTATTTTGGGGAAGGGGTGGAGATTTCCAGGATTTGGCCCTCACCCACTCCTTGATCTTTTAACAGTGCCTTGGAACTGTCATGGCACCTCTGGGTGTGTCATTTCATTTGCTGATTGAAGATCAAGGTCTAGTCTTGTCTGCCATCTTGGCCAATTTGATTCTAATCAGTTTATGTTGTGTCCTTGGGTTATGTCATTCTTTCAAAAGTTGTGGCCTGTCCTCAGGGGTAATTGGAACACACAGAGGAAGCACAACTGAGAGAACAGAAGAGTCAGTGCCTGCAACCCTGGCCCTGAGACCCAACAGCTGAGCCCACAGCTTCAGAGACCCAGTAGCAGAGAGGAGGGCCTATCATGGGTCTGGTGTCCCAAGTGCAGCGGCATCCATGACCATAGGTAATAGGGCAGTGGTGGCAGATGGGCCTGGGGCCCTACCTCCCTACCCTGTCCTTCCTCTTCCCTCAAGGCAATGAAGCCTGTGACTCAGGGAATCCCAGGTGTGAGGGAAGAGCCCACTGTTCCAGTGATGACAGTGGCTCTGGCAGAAGCAAGGCAGCAAGGCCACCAGAGGCACAAGGAGAGATCATAAAGACTTGGAACCATACTTTTACAGAGATGGTAGAAACTGAGAAATGCTAACTCTCAAATGTAACCACAGACAACTCAGGTAAGAGAAACAAAAAGTTTGTGTTACATTACCACCTACAGGAAAACAGATGAAAGGGTAACTTTTAACCTGGTCATTAACTTCAAAGGCAACAGTAGAACAATTATTCCAAGTACTGTAAAGAACCACAGAAACACTATTCCACGTAAAGAAAATGACAGTTCTTCAAAATCAAGCTGGAAGTCGTAGAATACTGCTCTATAACTGACAGAGAATTCAGTGAGCTACAAGGAAACTTAGAAGGGCAGTTCAATGAGCTCAGAAATAAAATTAAGAGAAGCATTTAGATAAAAAGATTGAAACTCTGAAGAAAAGCAAACAGAAATTCTGGAGCTGAAGAATTTAGTAAACAAGATGAAGAATGCATTAGAAAGTATTGGAAATTGAGCCGACCATACAGAACAGAGGATTAGTGAGCTTGAAGGTGAAAATCTAGAAATGATATGAATAGAAGGTGAAAACAAATAAGATACTTAAAAGTGAGGAAATTCTATGAGAGCTACTTGATTCTTTTAGAAAGGGTAATATTAAGTTAATGGGAATTCCAGGAAAAAAAAAAGAGAGGGAGAAGGAAGGATAGAGTTTATCCAAAGAAATAACAGCTGAGAACTTCCCAATCTTGGAGAAGAAACTGAGTATATAAGTCTGTGAAGCTAAGAGAACACCTAATTACTTCAATGTAAAAAGACCTTCTCCAATACACATAATCCTAAAGTTGTCTAAAGTCAATAACAAAGAAAAAATTTTAAAGACAGCCAGGGGAAAAAGGATGGTGACCTACAAAGGAATCTCCATTAGGCTATAAATAGATTTCTCAGCAGGAACCCTACATATCAGGAGGAAGTAGAATAGCATTTTCAAAACACTGAAGTATACAAACTGTCACCCAAGAATACTTTATCCAGCAACGTTATCATTCAGATATGATGGAGAAATACTTTCCCAAATAATCAAAATCTGAAGGAGTTAAACACTACAGCTGCCTTATAAGAAATGTTGTTGATGGTGGTTTAGTTGTTAAGTCATGCCCGACTCTTTGCAACCCCATGGACTATAGCCTGCCAGGCTCCTCTGTCCATGGGATTCTCCAGGCAAGAATACTGGAGTGGGTTGCCATTTTCTTCCCCAGGGTATGTTCCCAACCCAGGAATTGAACCCGGGTCTCCTGCATTGCAGGCAGATTCTTTACCACCTGAGAAATGTTGAAAGGAGCTCTTTTACTAGGAAAAAAAGAAAGGCAAAGGCTACACTGAATTTTGAGTGAAAAATTGTAACTCTTTTCCAGAATGAGTTTTCAATACTTTATTATACCATAAAGGTTAAAGAAAGAGAAAAAAGAAAGCAGAAAAATAACTATAGCAATTTCCATTTTTTATAAAACTCAGAACATAAAAGGAAATAATTTGAAACAACAATTACATAAAAGAAGAAAAGGAAAGAATGGAACTCATTTGGTAAATGAAGATGAGATAATATCAACAGAAAAGGAACTATTTTATCTGAGATTTTTATCCAGACCTAAAGATAACTACGAAACAGACATAGATCAGAGGCGTGAACCATAGCAAAAGAGGAAACTGAGAAAAACATCAGAGAAAACCACCAGACTAAAATGGCAGACAGAAATACAAGGAAAAAGAAACACTGGAGCTATAGAGAAACCAGAAAGTAAAATACAGAATAGCTATAATAAGTTTTCTTCAGTCAGTAATCTCCCTAAATGTAAGCGGATTAAGTTCATCAGTCAAAAGACAGGGAGTGTGGTTGGATGGATTGAAAAACAAGACCCAACTATGTTACCTCTAAAAGACACACATCATCTGTGAAGACAAATATAGTCTAAAAGGGATGGAAGGGATGGAAGGTGATATTCCAAGCATACTTAATGTCAGACAAAATATACTTCAAGCCAAAAAAGATAACAAGTCAAAATGGACAGTATATAAAGGGGTCAATTCATCAAAAAGACATAACATTGGTTAACGTATATGTACCTATATAAGAACATGGTAATACATAAAATAACTATTAGAATACCTAAAAGGAGAAATTGACTGTAGCACAGTAATAGTAAGGAATTTTAATAGCCCACTTACATCAGTGGATATATCATCCAACCAAAACACCAACAAAGAAATGGTGGTCTTAAATGAAACAGACCAGATGGATTTCATAATTTTGTACAGGACATTCCACCTAAATGCAGAAGAATACACATTCTTCTCAAATGCACATTCTTCAACTGTCTCAAGGATAGAACATAAGTTTGGACACAAGTCTTAAAAATTTTAAGAAGATTGCAATCATATTAAAGATATTTTCGGTCAAAATGGTATGAAGCTAGAAATCAACTACAAGAATAAAACTGAAAAAAAAATCACAAATATGTTGAGACTGAACAGTATTCTGCTGAACAGCTACAGAGTCACTGAAGAAATCAGAGCAAAAAAAAATTATCTGAAACAAACGAACATGAGGATACAATATAACAAAATCTATGAGATATAGAAAATGCAGAACTAAGGAATGTTCACAGGAGTAAAGACCTACTTCAAGAAATGAGAAAACTCTCAAATAATCTAACACTACATCTAAAGTAACAAGAAAAAATAGGAACAAATAAGCACAAAGTTAGTAGAAGGAAGGAAACAATAAAGATCAGAGCATAAATAAATAAAAAACAAGATAATAGAAAATATCAATGAAACCAATAGCTGGTTCTTTGACAAGATTAAAAAAAAAATGACAAACTGTTAGCTAGCCTCACTAAAAACAGGGAAAGCCCTGATAAATATAATCAAGAATCAAGGATGAGAAATAAATAACAGTGGATACCATGGAAATACAGAGGATTATAAGAATATTATAAACAGCTATATACCAACAAATATGACAACTTAGAAAATATGAACAGATTCTTAGAATCATACGATCTTTTAAAACTGAACCATGACGAAGTAGAAAATCTGAATAGAACAATCACTAGTACAGAGATTAAGACAGTAATCCAAAAGCTCCCCCAAAATACTGAACAGCTTCACAGGTGAATTCTACCAAACACTCAAAGCAGATTTAATGCCTGTCCTTTTCAAACTATCCCATGAAATTGAAGAGGCTGAGCACTTCCTAACTCATTTTCTGAGGCCAAAATCACCCTGGTATCAAAGACATCACAAGAACAAAATTATAGACCAATTTCTCTGGGGAAATATAAAAATCCCAATATTTCATTATATTAGCAAGTAACATTCAACAATACATCACGACCAAATGAGATTTATTTCAGGAATGAAAAGATTGTTCAAAATCCACAAATCAATGCACATGATAAATACCATATTAACAAATGAAGGATAAAAACATAAGATCATCTCAATATATACAGTACAATCATTTCACAATATTCAACACTTATTTATGATTAAAAACTATCAATAAAGTAGATATATAAGGGATGTACCACCACACTATAAAAACCATATATGACAAACCCACATCTAACATTATAATCAATGGTACAAATTTGAAATCTATCCCTGTAAGATCAGGAACAAGACAAGGATACTCACTCTCATTATTCTTATTTAACATAACATTAGAAGTTCTAGCCAGTGCAACTAGGCAATAAAAAGAAATATAGGGAGCATAAAATTGGAAATGAGTAAGTAAAACTGGAAGAAGTCAAGCTGGAATCAAGATTGCTGGGAGAAATATCAATAACCTCAGATATGCAGATGATACCACCCTTATGGCAGAAAGTGAAGAGGAACTAAAAAGCCTCTTGATGAAAGTGAAAGAGGAGAGTGAAAAAGCTGGCCTAAAACTCAACATTCAGAAAACTAAGATCATGGCATCTGGTCCATCACTTCATGGGAAACAGATGGGGAAACAGTGGAAACAGTGTGAAACTTTATTTTGGGGGGCTCCAAAATCGCTGCAGATGGTGATTGTAGCCATGAAATTAAAAGACGCTTACTTCTTGGAAGAAAACCTATGACCAACCCAGACAGCATATTGAAAAGCAGAGACATTACTTTGCCAACAAAGGTGCATTTAGTCAAGGCTATGGTTTTTCCAGTAGTCATGTATGGATGTGAGAGTTGGACTGTAAAGAAAGCAGAGTGCCAAAGAATTGATGCTTTTGAACTGTGGTGGTGGGGAAGACTCTTGAGAATCCCTTGGACTGCAAGGAGATCCAACAAGTTAATCTTAAAGGAAATCAGTCCTGAATATTCCTTGGGAGGACTGATGCTGAAGCGAAAGCTCCATTACTTTGGCCACCTGATTTGAAGAACGGACTCATTTGAAATGACCCTGATGCTAGGAAAGATTGAAGGCAGGAGGAGAAGGTGACGAAAGAAGATGAAATGATTGGATGGAATCACCAACTCGATGGACATGAGTTTGAGAAAGCTCTGGGAGTTGGTGATGGACAGGGAAGCCTGGTGTGCTACAGTCCATGGGGTTGCAAAATGTCAGACATGACTGAGTGACTGAACTAAAGTAAACTGAAGTAAACTGTCACTATTTGCAAAACTAATGGAAAAAGTATACAATTAAAGTTGTAAGATACAAAACCAATATAAAATAAATTTAAGATAATAATCCAATATACCAATCACTGTAAAGAATAAGATACCTAGGAATATGTTTAATCAAAAATGTGAAAGACCTATACACTGAAAATATACTGAAAGACATTGAAGAAGACACCAAGAGGTGAAAGATACCCCGTATTTATGGGTTGAAAAAATTAACATTGTCAAAATGTCCATATTACCTAAGGCAATCTGCAGATTCAATGCATTCTCTACCAAATTTCCAAGAACATTTTTTACAGAAATAGAATAAAATACTGTAAAATTTAAATGGAACCACAAAAGAACCTGAATAGCTAAATCAATCATGAAAAAAAGAACAAACTGGGTGTCATGCTGTCTGATGTTAAAAGAAGTTATTGTAATCAAAATGGCATGATTTGGTCAGTAAAACTGATACATAGATCAATTAGATCAATGGAACATAATGGAGGTTCTGAAAGTAAACCCATGTTTATATGTACAATTAATTAATGATAAAGGAACAAGGAACATACAGTGGAGAAAGGATAATCTCTTCAATAAATGATTCTTGGAAAACTTGACAGGCAGATACCAACAAATGAAACTAGACCACTATCTTGCACAAAAATTAACTAAAAATGGATTGAAGACTTGAATGTAAGACCTGAAACCATATAACTCCTGGAAGAAAACATGAGTGGTATGCTTTTGACGTTGATCTTAGCAATATTTTTCTAATTATGTCTCCACAGGCAAGAGAAACAGAAGCAAAAATAAACAGATGAGATTACATCAAACTAAAAAAAAAATGTATGCTCATCAAAGGAAACTATCAATGAAACAAATAAAGAAAAAGAATCTACTAACTGAGAGAATATATTTGAAAATGATGTGTCCAACTAAGGATTAATATCCAAAAATGTACAAAGAACTCATACAACTAATAACAAAATCACTAAAAAAAAATAGGCAGAAGAATTGAACATTTTCCCAAAGAAGATACACAGATGGCCAACAGGCACATGAGAAGTTGTTCAATATTACTAATTATTAGGGAAGGGCAAATAAACTCACAGTGAGATATCACCTTATATTTGCCAGATGATTGCTATCAAGAAGACAAGAAATAATAGGTATTGGTGAGGATGTGGAGAAAAGGGGGCTCTCATGTTTTATTGGTGGGAATATAAATGGGTACAGCCACTAGCTCAGTCCTGTCTGACTCTTTGCGACCCCGTGGACTGTAGCCCACCAGGCTCCTCCATCCATGGGGTTCTCCAGGCAAGAATACTGGAGTGGGTTGCCATTTCCTTCTCCAGGGGATCTTCCCGACCCAGGAATCGAACCCACGTCTCCTGCATTGCAGGCAGACGCTTTAACCTCTGAGCCACCAGGGAAGCAGAAAACAGTATAGGATATCCTTAAAAAATTAAGACTATAACTATGATAGTATTCAGCTATCTCACTTCCGAATGTTATACAAAGACTATGAAAATACTAATTTGAAAAAATGTATGTACACCTATGTTCATTGTAACATTATTTATAATAGCCAAGTTGTGGAAGTAACTGAAGCGCTCATCTATGGGTGAATGGATAAAGAAGATGTAGTGTACATAGCTAATGGAATACTACTCAGCCATAAAAAATGATGAAACTGGGTTTGTTTTTCAAGTAGTCAAGCAGTTATTTTGTTTACATTTAATTTGAAAATTTACTTTTTAAAAGGCATTTACCAATTTCAGGTGAAGGGCAAGGTATAATATGTGGACAGCTGACATGAGAATTTTCAGTTACTAAATGATGTAATATTATCTAATATTATCTGATCTCATAATGCCTTACAAGCTTTTTCTAGTAAAGCTTCAGTCTCTGATGACTAAGGAAGGCAATCAAAATATTCTACATTTTCATGACTCTTTGGGACATCTTGTTACAGCAGAAATAATGCCTTCAGAGGGCACAAAACCTGTCAGACTCTGCACAATGTGACTGCTCATCTTTCCTATAAAAGTAATCCACACGCATATCCTCTATGCACGTGAATACATTGGATTTCCCAATCTATTCTCATTCCAGTGACCTGGCTCCTTTTACCTCATCTTTTTTTGTTTTCTCATACCTGATACCTGACTTAGAGTTGGGTCTTGCTTCACAGGTCCAAGCCTCTTCTCCCTAGGCTCCTTCCCTTTAATGTCTGAAAGTCTCATCTAGAAATGCTACAAGCAGTTTCTGAGACAGTTGATTCCTAGACAGGTTGATAAGAAGTCTGGGGGTCGCTGAGGAGAGATGGATCTGGGGTTCTCAAGGAGGAGATGGGGTCTGGAATTCTCAAAAAAGAGGAAAGGACAAACTTTTTTTTTTTTTTCCCTCTACATTCCTTAGTCTTAGTCACATAATACATTTTTTTTTTCTTTAAGCCTGAAACTGATGATTACATGACAAACAACTCAGTTTAAACTCTGTGCTCGGGATTATGTAACAACAATGTATACTGCTTGAGGACAGTTTCTCCTTCCTGAAAACCTTCTGACTAATCTTGATATTTTAGAAAGTATATTATAGCAGCTGATCTGATAGGATCTTTCTATTGTTAAATTCTAATCCTGTTATCCTAAAATGTAACTTGTGGGAGTGGGTCTGGTAAAATTTTCACAAACTTGAGATATTCTTTTGGTTTATTGTAATAATTAATTAAAAAGTATGTAACTCCCTTGCTAACACTAGCAAGGGGGGGCAGTCTCTGTCCCCCTTCTGATGTCTATGTCAGAAACTTTCTCTGTCCCTTTTGATACTTTAATAAAACTCTGCTACACAAAAGCTCTTGAGGGATCAAGCCTGGTCCCTGGTCCCAAAGCTAAATTTTCTTCTTTGGAGATCACTGTAAGCTATCATTTCTCTCTGGCTATCACTCTCTGCTAAAGCTGGCCCTCATAATCCATGGGCTTCGATTCAGTGATGCTTATTATCATAGTGTTTACAAGGAAAATTCTCTATCTCTTTATTTTATCAGACTTCCTAGATATTGAACCACAGAAAAGAAGCTCTATTCTTACAGAGACAAAACTGGACAGGGTAAATGTATTAATTAAAAAGTCTATCTTACTTGATGCTTAAAAATTTGAGTATTTCCCATTTCTCAGAAAACTGAGGCTCAAAGAAATGGTTTAAATGATTTTCTTTAATATTGCTCTGGTAATAACTGATGAAGTTCAGGTTCAAAATGAGTTCTATCTTATTGTAAATTCTCTGCTCTTTCTGCTACATTATTTGTGTAAAACATAAATATTAAAAAAAAACCCCTCTAACATGTAATAAATGTTAAAAAGAAAAAAAAAGACTCCAAATACCTCAAAACCTTGTATCAAAAACTATAACTGGTACTAAAACCTTAAAATTAAATCTTGCTTTTAATGTTCCAGGAAGGAGCCTTTGGCATTACATCATTACTCTTTCCAAATGTAACTAATTTAAAGGTGACATGAATAAAATATTCATTAAAACTACAGTAGCCATTTATCTGTGACCTTTAACAAAGCTGCTATTAACTTTCAATTGACTCACAGTTGTAGATTGATCCTTTACCTAATAAACTACCCATTCCTTTCTAAATGTTCCTGGTAGAGTTTTGATTTACATCTAAAACCTGTCTATAAATATTCTACCCTAGCCAACTCTGTGCTTCCCTACTTCTTATTTCTTAAATCACCATAATGCTTCAAGCCAATATTATTCTTAGCATTTCAGTAAAGAACATCTCCATTAAGTATAGCTAAAGCTCTCTATTTTAATTACTGGTTTCTTTAATCTAGTTTTCCTTATAGAGAATATCAATGCCAAATGGTTTTTAAAGGATTCAAAAGTGTTCCCAGATGAACTAATTATGCCCTTTTATTTCCATAACTGTTGTAATAGAACCTTCTGAGGAATCTTTCTGAAAGATCTATGTCCCTTGCCTCTTCCTTAAAACTCATTCCAGATCTCTTTCTTACATGCACAAAATATACATTTATTTTTACTGTAGAGTTAAACACTTATCATCTATCTGAACCTAATCTGCTTAAATGCCCAAAGTCTAATTGATTTCAAATTACATTTTAACACAAAATAATTAAACTCGCAGAAGAGTCAAAAAGGTACAGATATGATAGCAAAGTTAAAATTTCAAATCTCCTTTGCTTAGATCTCTCCCACACCAGTCCATCCTAAAGGAGATCAGTCCTGGGTGTTCATTGAAAGGACTGATGCTGAAGCTGAACTCCAATACTTTGGCCACCTGATGTGAAGAACTGACTCACTGGAAAAGACCCTGATGCTGGGAAAGATTGAAGGCGGGAGGAGAAGGGGACAACAGAGGATGAGATGGTTGGATGGCATCACAGACTCGACAGACATGAGTTTGAGTAAGCTCCGGGAGTTGGTGATGGACAGGGAGGCCTGGCGTGCTGCAGTCCATGGGGTCGCTAAGAGTCGGACACAACTGAGCGACTGAACCAAACCGAACTGAACTCCCACACGCCCCCCTCTCTGTTCCACTTTGCCTCGCATCTGGAGAGAGATTGATCTGTATAGACTCCAACAGTGGTTTCCCATGTCCTCCGACCTCTGATTGGGTTTGGTCAGTAGGGGCCTGAAAAGAGACAAGGGGATTCAGGTCAGGGTTTCTGGGTGTTTATTTCCAAGTGGGGAAAACTCTCTCCCTACAGAGTTTCCTTGGCTTGGTTTCTATTATTTGGAAAGAATTATGATGTAAGGCTAAAGGCTTGTTCCTGGAACATTTAAAGCAGAATTTAATTTTAAGGCTTTAGAACCAGATTTAGTTCTCTGATATAGATTTTAGAGTATTTGAAGTCTTCTTTTCCCCCTAAAACTAAGATGACTGCTTCTCAAGATGGCCTTCTATATACACCTGTCTTCCTCTGGTTCGGGTAGTGGTTTATTTTTTCTCTTTATGTCCAAAAGATCACAGCAGCTTTAGGGCCACTAATCTTAGGTTATTGCACTATCCTCTGGCTCACTATACCCACAGACAGTGCCTTTGTAAGTAACCTGGCCTTGATTTATTATCATTTAAGTGCACCACTTATTTCCTATTGGGATCCCAACTATTAGATACAGTTTTAAAGGTGAATGGGTTTTAACTATATATAATTGTACTTTTTTGAAAGTCAGGAGCCAAGATTTGATCACTGTGCATAGTTCTAAATTTGCTCCAGATTTTATAACATCAAGTAACTTCAAAGTACTACTTTGGTTAATTCTATACTTTCAAATTAATATTTCTTACATTGCTGTGATGCTTGAAGTCAGTCTTATTCCTGAAATACTCTTAGATATCTCAGAAATAACCCCTCTTCACTAAGTGAATTTGAAATTCTCAACTTTATTCAATATATTTAAAAATTAGCCTTTAATTTATTTTGGCATTTCTGATAAATGAATAAAGAAATTTTATTAATTTTATTTTTAACAAATTTTACTTGATTTTTTTATAAGTGCAAACATACATTAGTTACGGTACTACACAAGGAATCAGAAGTAAACTTGGAAGCTCAGGTTGTATCCTTTCTGAGTTGTCACAGTGTGAATTTTCTAGCAATCACAGTATTACTTTTAAGTTCCTCAAGGGCTCAGTTTTTAACCTAAGTGAATAATGATAACTTTGTGGACTTCTGCTTTGGGCACATTCATGCTTATGGCAGACAATGCATCTTTTGAAAAGAGCTAGAGGATTGGGATGAAATATGACACCCCTCTACTTGGAGCTATTTAGGTTAAGATGCTGGAGAAGAAGGAACCACATGGAAACACTGGAAGCCAGGAGACAATCAGCACAATGTTTCAGCCAGAAACAGACTCAGACAGATATGCTAACTGATTTATGGTAAAGGCTGTGAAGTAGGAAAAGAATGTTCTTTTCAATAAATGGCCCTAGGAAAGTTAGATAATTATATAGGAGAAAATTTACCTTGAACCTGTACTTCACTTTATAAACAAGTGTGAATTCTAGTTGGATCACCAGACTAGATGTGAAAGAAAAATCAGTAAACTTCTATGAGAAAACCTAGTTGAGCATCTTCATGACCTTGAGATATACACAGTTTTCTTAAACTGGACACAGAAATACTAGCTGTAAAGAAAAAAATGTACTGAATTAAAAATGAAGAACTTTTTAATCAAATGACATAACTAAAATAATGAAATAAACATGTCACACAGGACAAAATGAAGAGCTTGCACAAATCAACAAATCAGTTAGATCGCTCAAAAGAAAAATGGTCAAAAGACTTCAGTGGTACTTACAAAGGAAGATCTATACCTAGTCAATAAATACAGAAGCAACTGCTTGTTAATAATCAGGGAAACAAAAATATAAATGGCAAAACATCATTATTTACACACCAGAATAGCATTAAAAGTAACGGATTGATAATACTAACTATTGGCTAGGATGTAGAGCAACTGGAATTTTCTTATGCAACTGTGGTGTGTAAATGGTGAAAATATTCTTGAAATCTATGTGAATATATAGCAAAGTGGAACGTGCATACAATCTGACACATCAACTCCACTTGTAGATATGTCCAAAGGAAATATGTATATTTGTTCCTGAAAAGACATTTAATAGAGTGTTCACAGTAGTATTACTTATAAAGGTAAATATAGGAAGTAACCCACATGTCAATAAACAGTATAGTGGATTAAATTCTCTTGGTGTGTTCTTACAGTGGATTATCATAAAGCAATGAGAATGAAGGATATATTAGTATATAGTAATATGATGTGAAGTGGTATAAGCTAGGAGAGTGATTAATTTTGCAAAGGGAATGACAGAGCATAATGTGGAGCTTACTGAGATGCTGGTAATATTCTTGACTTTAATGCTAGTTACAGCAGGTGAATAATCATTGATCGCTATGTATGCTTCAGTCAAAAGGTTTAAATATATGAAAAAAACAGTATCTTTCTTCCAGAAAGATGTCAGTACCGTGACCGATTTCTCTGTATTAACAGAAAAGCAAAACAAAACAAAGAGCAACATATTACCAATAATCACAGGTAAGCTGTAAGCTTGACATATAAAGACATATGGATCACATCTAATAGTGATATGACCACTACATTAGACAGAGGGTCTTTTAATCATATACCACTGATGCCTGAGAAATTCTTTAAGAGGAGGAATTTCTTTGATTCTTTGGATGGCTCTCATCCCCAGAGTCTAGATTTGGAAATTTTTGGAACATGGTTATATTCAATTTCACCCTCCTTTTCTCCATTTCTCTTTACCTGAAGAAGTTCAGGAAGAAAAATATGAGAGCTTGGGGGTAAGTTCAGAAACTTTAAAAACTCCTTGTTTTTCCTTTGTCTAAATTTTATACATGTCTGAGCATTTCCTTTGAGAGTTTTAGGACAAATGTAGCATTGATGTATTTTAAAACTTCATTAGGAGTAAATATACATTTAAAACAATTACTTTGTGACCCAGAGTTTATCAGTGGGCCAGCAATGTCCACTAACAATCAGCAAAATACTCCAGTACCTTGAAAAGAGAAGTTTGAGCATTTCTCAGCCATCCAAGGGCATGGATTTCTTGGAGTTATGCCATTGATACCAAAGGTTTGTTTTCAGACAACTCTGATTTAGGTCATATAAATCTGCTCAAGATGTCTCTTTTATGAATAATTGGAAGATTCGTAAATTTTGGTTTATTCAGCTGGGTAATTTTCAGTAATAATTGCAAAAAGCATTCTTAAAGTTTTCTATGCTTTCACTCTTGTCACACCACCATCTTTCCTTAATGCAGTAGCCAGAGAGATTATTTACTGACATGCATACATCTCTCCCATAGTTTTCTGCCAAATTTGTAATCTCAGTACATTATCATACCTATGAAACCTTATGCTCTAGGCAGCTGCTGTGTAGGCAAATATTTAACAATTGGCTCTCTCAGGGAAGGGAGTCTTGATGTGTAGACTTTGCTGATTTCTAGGTAAACATTCCCACTGTAGGTGATTTTAAGCTACCAGTGGTTCAGCAATAGGCTCACAGAATTTCTGAAATTCATGCAATAACTTGAGCTAGTTCCAACATACACGCGATCCAGACTACCCCTCTGACCTACTTTCCTTCTATTTCCCCCCACATCAGGCTTCTCTCTCATTACTCTCTAATCCTTACCATATTTTGCCCTTATCATTTTTCACTCTCTGGTTTTAGAACATAAGTTTTGTGGAAGCAGAGATTATATCCTCAGGACATAAAGAGGAGCAGGGTCTGAGAAGGAAATGGCAACCCACTCCAGTACTCTTGCCTAGAAAACCCCATGGACAGAGGAGCATGGTGCAGGCTACTGCCCATGGGGTTGCAAAGAGTCAGGCACAACTGGGTGACTTCACTTTAAAGGATGCATAATAGATACTTATTGAATAAAAGAATAAAAGTTATATTCAATAATTTGACTTTATCCACATGCATAAAGGTAGTGATCTTGAAAGGCAGATAAATGATAATAATTATGAGTCATATAGTGGGTGTGTGTAACCACAGTGATCAAGCTCAAATCCTAAACTGGGTGGAAATAAGTGCTGAGAACTTGAGCAGTACTCGACGTCAGAGCTCAATGTATCCACAGGCTCTCAAAAAAAAAAAAAGCCTTTCTTGAAACCTTGTCTTCCCAGGTGTCTCAGTGGTAAAGAATCTACCTGTCAATGCAGGAGACATGGGTTCCATCCCTGGGTCAGGACGATAGTAACCCACTCAAGTATTCTGGCCTCAATAATTCCCTGGACAGAGCAGGCTGGTGGGTTGCAGTCCATGGAGTCACAAAGAGTCAGACTTGACTAGGCCACTGAGCATGCAACAGACTAGCCAGTAAGGTGTTGCCACCAGTTACCAGCAGAAAGAAGCCTTTGCGGACAAAAATTTCAAGCATTTTAAAGATTCTCGGAAACAGGGTTACAAACAGTAATAAGCCTGGGCAAAAACTTCCAGATCCATGAGCCCAGTGATGTGTTTTCACGTGTGTTCAGCAATGAAGAGACACTGTCATCTGTCAGTCTTTGTGGTCACGTGTGTCACTGGGAGAGGAAATTCCCATCTGATATTAGGGAGTGGTTTTTCTCAGTTTAGTCAGTATAGCACTGAAGAATGAATAGCCATGAAATGTTTGTTACTCCTAACTGAAATTCTTTTGTTGAAATCTAATCAGAGATATGTGAATGAAAAGAGACAATCAGCGATTAAGCAAAATGAAGGAGAAGCAGATACTGTAATTTTGTCCTGAAGTAAAATACCTCTTATCCTGCAAATTCATAATGTTTTTAAGCTGTCAGTTTGGTTATAGAGTTTCAGCAGCTCTCAAACATTCATAAGGAAAAAGGCTGACTGCAATGCTATGAGTTGCCCATCTATGGTTAGAAGAATAATGTCCTTCAGCAGTGTATTTGTTCTAATCTTATCAGTGTATTTGATCAAGACATTAGGGAGTAAGGGCCCATGTGTTCCCTATCAGAGGGCATATATTAGAAAAAGAGAGAGAGATGCCATCTTGGTGTGTTTAGAAGCATTTTTTCACTAGCAAATTTATTTATGGAATATGAGGTTAGTTAGTTCAGTCACTCAGTTGTATTTGACTCTTTGTGACCCCATGGACTGTGGCATACCAGGCTTCCTTGTCTATTACCAACTCCCAGAGCCTGCTTAAACTCATGTCCATTGAGTCGATGATGCCATCCAACCATCTCATTCTATATTGTCCCCTTCTCCTCCTGCCTTCAATCTTTCCCAGCATCAGGGTCTTTTCCAATGAGTCAGTTCTTCACATCAAGTGGCCAAAGTATTGGAGCTTCAGCATCAGTCCTTCCAATGAATATTCGGGGCTGATTTCTTTTAGGATTGACTGGTTGGATCTCCTTGCAGTCCAAGGGACTCTCAAGAGTTCTCCAACACCTCAGTTCAAAAGCATCAATTCTTTAGCACTCAGCTTTCTTTGTGGTTCAACTCTCACATCTATACATGACTACTGGAAAAATCATAGCTTTGATTAGACAGAACTTTGTTGGCAAAGAAATGTCTCTGCTTTTGTACACTGGAAAATTTATTAATGGAATATGAGGTTAACCCTTTCGAAGTAATGCATTCTCTTTAACGGAAACACATATTTCCCATTCTTAGCTTTAACTGTATAGGGAATATTCAATGGCTAGTAAAAATGAAAATTCTCTGTATCTCTCCATGTCTTGGGATGTAAGAGTGATTAAAAATCAGTTCCAGATATAGACAAAGATAATGCAAAGTAGATATAAATTGGTTAAATTTTGCAAAAATAGTGCAAAGTAGATATAAATGGTTGGATGGCATCTCTGACTTGATGGACATGAATTTGAGTAGGCTCTGGGAGCTGGTGATGGACAGGGAAGCCTGACAAGCTGCAGTCTATGGGGTCACAGAGTCGGACACAACTGAGTAACTGAACTGAACTCAACTGAGATATAAATTAGGAAAAAAGAGTATACTTAGAGCACATGTCTCTTTTTTTGCTTGTGTTGGTTGATAACACCAGTGCCTACACACACATCTCTCAACAAGAAGTTTATCTTTCCCGCATCAGATCCTTAATCCAGAGCCTTGAAAATGAGGGAAGTATACTTCTGTGCAAAATGGGATGCTCTAACTTCATCCTTAAACACAAAAAACTAAGATGGAGGAATTGATCTGGTCTGAGAAGATATATTCTCTTTAAGACCTCTCTGCTTTTCAGTCTTCTTGCTTTTTGTTGAGGTCTCCGGGAACATGTAAGAAGTGAGTAAGCTGCTGTTATTTACCCCACCCTACCACTGAAAAAAACAGGCAACATCTTAGGGGTCCTCAGTCTAGAGAAAGTGAATATTTTCCCTCATCATTCCCTCTTCTGGTCTGTTCTCTGTTCTGTAATCTAAACTGTCTGGTATCCTGCCAGTAGTGTATGCAAAGTGAATATTTTTCCTCTTTGTTTCTTTGCTTTGGGCATTACAACAAGGATTATCTTCCAAGTTGCATACAATTTGAAAATAGAATTCTGCACTCTCCAAAATATATTGATTTTTTATAATTTATGTGTTATAATCTCTTATGTAGCTTTTGTGGCAGACACCTGGAGGTTTATTACCATGTGGACTTGGCTTTATCCAAGCTAATTAAACCTTGGAAGGAGGTCCACATCCTGTCTGATTTTCATCTCTTGTCGGATAAGCAGTTTGGGAGAGAATTACATGGACAGAAAGATGCTCCATGGGCCAGAAGTAGTCCCATTTATCACTGTACTGAGAACCTACAACTTCTCCTCCCTTTAAGCCCCGTAGCTGGTCTGGCTGGAACCACTAGGGCCACAGTGATCAGTATTGCCTATGGCTCCTCCAGTAGCTCTCAGGTGGCATTTTCTGGTTTTATTCTCACTCCCTAGATCAGAAGAACACATTCTATTTTTCCAGGCTGCCTAACTTTGGATTTTCCTTTACCTCTTTGGTCTCCTTAAAGGTGACTTCTAAAGAAAATGACACCTAGAAGAATGTTCTCCTTTTTGACCTGCATGATCTGCATTTTTATCAACTGTCTGCTCAACTGTTTATTATGTTCGTCTCAGCTTAGTCCCTGGAATGGCCACATGGCTTTCGTGATATTGTATTACATCTCATTTATAGGAAACCATGTTTTCCCCAGCTCAGTCTCCTTTTGGGACCTCTACTGAGTCTCTGTTCTTTCAGAAGGATATGAAACTCATTAATATAAGTTGAAAGTAATGGATATACCTTAGTCTTCCTGGAGGCTCAGGGGTAAAGAATCGGCCTGCAATGCAGCAGGCGCAAGTTTGATCCCTGGGTTGGGCATATCCCCCGGAGAAGGAAATGGCAACTCACTCCAGTATTCTTGCCTGGACAGTTCCACTTACAGAGGAGCCTGGTGGGCTACAGTTCATGAGATTGCAAAGAGTCGGACACAACTTAGTGACTAAACAACAACAAATGATATGTCTTAATCCTAACTAATGACCATTTCCTGGTGCAAATGATCAGTTTTGTTTGCTTTGTATTAATAGGTTTGTTTTGATAACTTCTAAATTCCCAGTTAAAAAGAGGAGGGTGTTTTGCTTAGGTCTTCCTCTAGGAGTTTTATAGTTTCTGGCCTTACACTGAGATCTTTAATCCATTTTGAGTTTACTTTTGTGTATGCTGCTAGAAAGTGTTCTAGTTTCATTTTTTTATAAGTTGTTGACCAGTTTTCCCATCACCACTTGTTAAAGAGATTGTCTTTTCTCCATTGTATAGTCTTGCCTCCTTTGTCGAAGATAAGGTGACCATAGGTGCATGGAGGGCCAGTGCACTGGGGTGACCCAGAGGGATGGGATGGGGAGGGAGGTGGGAGGGGGTTTCAGGATGGGGAACACATGTACACCTGTGGTGGATTCATGTCAATGTATGGCAAACCAATTCAATACTGTGAAGTAATTAGCCCCCCAAAAATAAATAAATAAAAAGAGGAGGGTTGAAACTGTTCTAAAGCACCTTAAATATATCCTTATAGACAATATTTTTAATGTTAAAAAGTAAAATGCTATTAAAATATACTAGTGTTAGTAATGGTGTAATGAAGCAGATACATTTATATTCTGGTGACAGTGGAAATTAATACAAATTATCTCAAAGAGATTTGTCAAGGTATATCATTGTGACTTGTAAACATTTTTCAACTCAGGATTAGGCATTCCCTCCATCCCAATGAGAGAGACTTGTTTGCCTAATTTATGTACGAATACTATTTTATTAAAGAAAACTGGAAATAAATAGAAAGGGTTGGATGCAAAACCTATAATACTTTATCATAATAACATTATGAAGTCAATAATACTGTGTTAGTGGCAAAGGAGATATGGTTGATGACCAACATAGGGTATGAATCAATATAAATGCATAGCCTGCATTCAGCTAGGGCTACTCTGCCCCTTGGTGATTCAGTTAAATTTGACTTAAGCCTGTGTCCACTGCTCTGTGGGAGTCCAGAAGCCTTCTGCCTGCTTTCTTTGAGATTCTACATTTTACTTCATTATGCTCTCCTCAGCTGTTTCATTTTTATCCTGAACCACCTGGACTTACATCACATTGCTTTCACTGGTTTCCATAGGAACTCATTCACAGTTAATATTGTGTCTTCTCATAGTCTCTGTTGAAGACAGGTGGGCAGGGAGTGCTGGAGAGGAGAAATTATAGACAAGATTTCAAACAATAATGTGATATTCTGCAGTCTCATGGCTCCATCTTCATCATCTCTTCCTTCTTCATTTCTGCCTATCCCACCCCCTGCCACCTTCTTTAAAAAGTGGGAAAAGAAGAGAAAATCCTTCCTTATTCCCATGCATAGTAAATCTGGCCATACTCAGGCCTTTTTAATAAAATCTTTTTTTCTTTTCTTATTTAAAAAATTTTTTTAATTGAAGGATAATTGCTTTATATAATTTTGTTGTTTTCTGTCAAACCTCAACATGAATCAGCCATAGGCGTACATATTTCCCCTCCCTTATGAACCTCCCTCCCATCTCCCACCCCATCCCACCCCTCTAGATTGATACAGAACACCTGTTTGAGTTTCCTGAGCCATACAGCAAATTCCCATTGGCTATCTACTTTACATACGGTTTGTAAGTTTCCATGCTACTCTTTCCATACATCTCACCCTCTCCTCCCCTCTCCCCATGTCAATAAGTCTATTCTCTATGTCTGTTTCTCCAATGCTGCCCTGTAAATAAATCTTCAGTATCATTTTTCTAGATTCTGCATATATGCGTTAGAATATGATATTTGTCTTTCTCTCCCTGACTCACTTCACTCTGTATAATAGATTCTAGGTTCATCCACCTCATCAGAACTGACTCAAATGCATTTTTATGGCTGAGTAATATTGCATTCTGTATATGTACCACACCTTCTTTATCCATTCATCTGTCCGTGGACATCTAGGTTGCTTCCGTGTTCTAGCTATTGTATATAGTGCTGCAGTGAACAATGGGATGTCTTTTTCAACCATGGTTTCCTCAGGGTATATGCCTAGGAATAGGATTGCTGGGTCATATAGTGGTTTTATTGCTAGTTTTTTAAGGAATCTGCGTAATGTCTTCCATAATGGCTATATCAATTTACATTCCCACCAACAATGCAAGTGTTCCCTTTTCTCTATACCTTCTCCAGCATTTATTGTTTGTATACTTTTTGATAATGTCCATGCTGACCGGCGTGAGGTGATATCTCACTGTAGTTTTGATTTGCATTTCTCTATTAATGAGCAATGTTGAGCATCTTTTCATGTGTTTGTTAGCCATCTGTATATCTTCTTTGGAGCAATGTCTGTTTAAGTCTTTTTCCAACTTATTGATTGGGTCGTTTGTTTTTTTGGTATTGAGTTGTATGAGCTGCTTGTATATTTTGGATATTAATCCTTTGTCAGTTGTTTCATTTGCTATTATTTTCTCCCATTCTGAGGGTTGTCTTTTCACCTTGCTTATAGTTTCCGTTTTTGTGCAAAAGCTTTTAAGCTTAATCAGGTCCCATTTGTTTACTTTTATTTTTATTTCTGTTACTCTAGAAGGTGCGTCATCGAGGATCTTGCTTTGATTTATGTCATTGAATATTATGCCTATGTTTTTCTCTAAGAGGTTTATAGTTTCTGGTCTTACATTTAGGTCTTTAATCCATTTTGTGCTTATCTTTGTGTATGGTGTTAGGAAGCGTTCTAATTTCATTCTTTTACATGTAGCTGTCCAGTTTTCCCATTTATTGAAGAGGCTGTCTTTACCCCATTGAATATTGCCTCCTTTGTCAAAAATAAGATATCCATAGGCGCATGGGTTTATTTCTGGGCTTTCTGTCTTGTTCGATTGGTCTATATGTCTGTTTTTGTGCCAGTACCATGCTGTCTTGATGACTGTAGCTTTGTATTATAACCTGAAGTCAGGAAGGTTGATTCCTCCAGTTCCTATTCTTCTTTCTCAAGACTTCTTTGGCTATTCGGGGTCTTTTGTGTTTCCATATGAATTGTGAAATTTTTTGTCTTAGTTCTGTGAAAAATGCCATTGGTAATTTGATAAGAATCACATTGAATCTGTAGAGTGCATTTTTTAATATAATCATTTTCACAATATTGA
Source organism: Oryx dammah (assembly GCF_014754425.2). Taxonomy (NCBI): domain Eukaryota; kingdom Metazoa; phylum Chordata; class Mammalia; order Artiodactyla; family Bovidae; genus Oryx; species Oryx dammah. The sequence continues at coordinate 39,542,169 of NW_024070209.1, read as the reverse complement.
TTCTTCCTATTCAGGAACATGGAATATTTCTCCATCTGTTTATGTCATCTTTGATTTCTTTCATCAGTGTCTTATAATCTTCTGTGTACAGTTCTTTTATCTCCTTAGGTAAGTTTATTCCTAGATATTTCATTGTTTTTATTGCCATGGTGAATGGGATTGATTCCTTAATTTCACTTTCTGATTTTTTCATTGTTAGTATATAGAAATGCAAGTGATATCTGTGTATTGATTTTGTATCCTGCAACATTGCTAAATTCATTGATTATCTCTAGTAATTTTCTGATACTTTCTTTAGAGTTTTCTATGTACAGTATTATGTCATCTGCCAACAGTGAGAGTTTTACTTCTTTTCTGATATGGATTCCTTTTATTTCTTTTTGTTCTCTGATTGCTGTAGCTAGGACTTCCAGAACTATGTTGAATAGTAGTGGTGAAGGTGGACACCATTGTCTTGTTCCTGATCTTACGGGGAATGCTTTCAGTTTTTCACCGCTGAGAATAATGTTTGCTGTAGGCTTATCATATATGGCATCTTTTGAAAAGTTTTAATCATAAATGGGTGCTGAATTTTGTCAAAGGCTTTTTCTGCATCTAATGAGATGATCATATGGTTTTTATATCACATTGACTGATTGGTGTATATTGAGGAATCCTTGCATTCCTGGAATAAACCCAACATGATCATGGTGTATGAGCTTTTTGATGTGTTTCTGAATTCTGTTTGATAAAATTTTATTGAGGATTTTTGCATCTATGTTCATCAGTGATATTGGCCTGTAGTTTTATTTTTCTGTGTTGTCTTTATTTGGTTTTGGTATCAGGGTGATGGTGGCCTTGTAGAATGATTTTGAAAGTGTTCCTTCCTCTGCAGTTTTCTGAAAGAGTTTTAGAAGGATAGGCATTAGCTCTTCTCTAAATGTCTTTTTTTAAATTTAAATTTATTTATTTTAATTGGAGGCTAATTACTTTACAATATTGTATTGGTTTTGCCATACATCAACATGAATCTGCCATGGGTGTACACAAGTTCCCCATCCTCTAAATATTTGATAGAATTCTGTGAAGCCATCTGGTCCTGGGCTTTTGTTTTTTGGGATTTTTGATCACAGCTTCAATTTCAGTGCTTATAATTGGGTTGTTCATAATTTCTATTTCTTCCAGGTTATCCATTTTATTGCCATATAGTTGTTCATAATAGTCTCATAATCCTTTGTATTTCTACATTGTCTGTTGTGACCTCTCCTTTTTCATTTCTAATTTTGTTGATTTGATTCTTCTCTCTTTTTTTCTTGATGAGTCCAGCTAAAGGCTTGTCAGTTTTGTTTATCTTCTCAAAGAACTAGCTTTTAGTTTTATTAATTTTTACTATTGTTTCTTTCATTTATTTTTCATTTATTTCTGCTTGCATCTTTATGGTTTCTTTCCTTATACTAAATTTTTTTCTTTTGTTCTCTTTTCCAGTTGTTTTAGGTATAAAGTTAGGTAGTCTATTTGATGTTTTTCTTGTTTCTTGAGGTAGGATTGTATTGCTATAAGCTTCCCTCTTAGAGCTGCTTTTGCTGCATTCCATAGATTTTGAGTTGTCGTGTTTTCATTGTCATTTGTTTCTAGAAATTGTTTGATTTCCCTTTTGATTTCTTCAGTAACCTGTTGGTTATATGTGTTGTTTAATCTCCATGTGTTTGTGTTTCTTACAGGTTTTTTTTTTTATAATTGATATCTAGTCTCATAGTGTTGTGGTCAGAGAAGATGCTTGATATGATTTCAATTTTCTTAAATTTGCTGAGGTTTGATTTGTGACCCAAGATGTGATCTATCCTGGAGAATGTTTTATGTGCAGTTGACAAGAAGGTGTATTCTTCTGCATTTGGATGGAATATCCTAAAGATATCAATGAGATCTATCTCATCTAATGTATCATTTAAGACTTGTGTTTCCTTATTAATATTCTGTTTTGATGATCTGTGCATTGGTGTGAGTGGGGTCATACTCAGGCCTCTTAATCTCAATTGAATAAGATAAAAACTTTCCTCTCAATAAATACAGTCTGTTTCTGCAAGTTTTTCTGATCTAACTATTGTTCTCAATTGAATTAATTATAGATTTATTTCTGTTTGATGCAAACAGATCTATTTATTGATACTTAACTATTTTGCTGTCTATTCCTCTTTTTCTGAGACCCCTTGTGCTGTTATTTGTTAGCATATTTGTAGCTGATCTAACATGCTGGGCAAATGCTCCTTTCCTCTCCCACTGTTTTGCTTATATTTTCTCCCTCTAGAAGGATGATGTCTATATAAAATAAGACTGTTCTTTAAGGGTAGAGGTTGCTGTAAGTCCATGTTAGAGTCTCCTAAATATTTGAAAATTCAATCTGTAGGAAAAATAAGATATGTATATAAATAATATATATATAATATATAAGATATATATCTAATTTTTTATATGTTTATAGATAAATCAAAGTCTCAGAGGGAACACATCATTAGTGATTTTTATGTTTTATTTATTATATTTTTCTAATATATGCATGTTTATATACATATACATATTTTGATGTAAAGATAACACATCTATTAGCTACATAAAATGAAGGATATTTTATCATAGAGTTATATACACATAGTGTTAGAAAGTTGATAGATATATTAATATTCTGATGATTATTTAGAATAATTATATATTCTTTTTTAAATTCAGAAGTATGCTTGCTCAGAAATAAGTATTTATTCTCTTGAAACCTAGGAACCTTCATTAAACAGAAAGAGTAAAACTTAAGTTCCAAACACCTTGGCATGTTCCAAGATGGAATGCAAATAGCAAGGTAAGTTCCAAGGTAATTTTCACATTCTCAAGTGAATGTATTATTTTCTTGATCTTTTTGTTATGAAATCTTTCTGCAGCTGAATATCTTATGGAGAGAAATTATGCTAAGCTTTCAGCTCTCTGCTTTGGTGGCATAATGTTTCCAAGTCTTTTCTAAGCCAAACCACCTATAGTATGCTATATCACTACACATTAGGTGTCATTAAATATCTATTTCACTTATCACAAATTTCGACATGTCTGCAGTAAATCGAAGACCTGGTTTAAAATTGCTCAATACGGGGCTGTCACTTAGTATTAGACCAGGGAAAAGGTGATATGCTGGCATGTAAAGACCTTAAAAAACAATTTTCATCTGTTATTAACAAAACAAAAATTGGCTTTCATGTTGTGAATTTTAATGGAGAAAGAAATTATGTTGACTTTGTTCCAAAAAGGCGTTTGTGGAACTACTGAGTTCATTCCTATTTTTTCCTACATACTTTCATTTGTCAACTCTCAATATCAATCTAAGAAAAAATTTTGTAACGGATATAAATGGTAAATAAACCAAGTCCTAATAACCTAGTTTAATTTTCACAGGATACCTGCAGGAAGTAAGGAGGCTGAATGGTAGGAGAACAGTTAGATGCATCCTGTTTAAACTCAATATGCTAAATTCTAAATGCACCTTGTTTAGATATCATTCTTCCACGACAATGGTCAGAAATGCTTAAAAAGATTTGTCTCAGTTTTTCTACAGGTATTTCAGCTGTCAGGTTGACAACTAGAAGAGTACTATTAACAAAGAGATGTAACTATTAAATTACTCTCTTTTCTTTTTGATCACCCCACATTAATTTATGCCAACTGTTTTTAAATTACACAACCAAAACGCCTCCACTTTTTTTTCATTATGACCTGTATACATTAAGCTAGAAGTTCCCCACTACTTCAAACATTCCCTCACTCAGCTCCATTCAAGGAAACATTATCTTACAAGCCTCAAATTAAGGCCTATTGCTTACATGATATCTGCCCCATCCTCAGATGATGCTCTGCATTTCTATTACCAAGCCTGTTTCCTTAAATGTAAATGTTATCAACATATAAACATATATGTATACATATACATTTATGTATTTATATGTGTGTATATGTATGTACACACAAGTGTGGGTAAAGTTTTTTTCATTAAATATTTTAGTGTTTTTTTATGGTAGGGATTGTACTATATACATATATATATATATATATACATACATACATATATATATATATGTCATTTCTTCAGTACCCTTTAAAATTGGAAAGGGTATCATAAATACCTAGCCACTGATTCAGCATGTACCTGGACTGATCAGATCCATGCTGTATGAACAGGTTTAATGTCAGAACTACTATAAATTACTTATATGTCGTTTGGCTAAATATAATAATAGTAAAACAAGGAAAAAAGTAGTAAGAATTTCACAAATATGTACCATCAGACTATAATTCAATAAACTTTTGCATCTAATAAAATTTCAAACACATAGACCTCTTTCTTTTTTTTTAATTAATTTTTAAATTTATTATTTATTTTCATAGACCTCTTTCTAACGTAGAAGACATGGTCAAGTTCCTTGGGAGGCAAATCATTTCCATAGAATTATTTGAAATCTGAGCTGGCATCTCTGATATTAACATAAATCACAGGCAGTCGATATTTATTTCTGTATTTATCTGGTTTATCAAAAACCACAAACAACAATTATATGTCTGCTTTGTGCCTGGGACAGTGCTGAAGATTAGGAAGGATATGTGATCTACACTTTAAGGGGTTGTGGAAATTCCCATAAGTGATGTACTGCTGTTTGAACAAGACAACTGAAAAGAAAATCCACAGCCAAGAAATACTACAATTCAGTAGTAAATACCCCATAAGCAATTATATTAGCAAACTAAAGTCATAGTGTTTTGGGTAACTTTTGTTTCTCATACAAAAGTTAAATGTGCTGTTGTCTCCCTCACTCTCTCTTCAACATTGCAGCAGTGACAATTTATGGATTCAATAATTTCTCACATTCTGCTTGAAAAATGTTTCTTTATCCAAAGGTTAACTCCTTTCGGAGTACAGACCCCTAAATTTTCTCGGTTGCTCTATTAGTCGGTACAACTAGATTCACTAGACTCATAAATCCATCAATTTTCTAGTCTATAACAGTGTAATCCCTGAAATCTCAGAGATATAAATGGAATTGCTAATTTTCAATAAATCTATAGAAACAGGTAATAGTGTCATGGGCCCCCAGTTCCAATCATTTTAGCTATAATAAATGATACCACAGGGACTTGCTTTAGGTCATAAAATTTACTGACCAGGATACAAATTTTACCCACAAAGTATTTTATAAGTTTTCTCCTTTTTTCCTACTTTAAAGTATGAATTCCAAGAATGATTTCCCACTTGAAACATTATAGATAGAAAAGGTGAAAAAAATAAATGAAGAATTTTTTGAGATTAGTATTTTTTTATTGAGAAAAGACAACATAAGTAACAGAGACAACATAAGTATTTCAAACATATACAATAGTACATATTGGTTACTTAAAATTTAAGTGCTTGGGAAAACATGAAATTGCTATTTATATTCTCATATTTTACAAATAATACATCATACAACAGAAATGTATTTTTCTAATGGATGGTAAACATGCTTCTGAAACAAATTCTCTAAATATAAATTAAAGTTTAATTTTCTTAAATAATTGCAAACGATTTCTATATTCTTTAAAAGCAGAAGTGTATGTACTTTCACTGGGTGTTTTTATTTTTCCTTTCTGAGAGTTTTACCACTATTTCTAAAATACTTATTTGCCCAAAATAACTATCATTCATCCGTACATTAGAATGAATTACGAATATTGCTTTCAATGTATTGCAAAGGATTTTTTCTGACTCTTTACTTGTATATGGAATGACCTCTGAAATAATATGATTGTAATCACCTTTTAAACATACTTAAGGAATTGGCAAAAAGGAAACAATCAAGAGTACCTTAAATGTAACATTTCAGTAAAAATAATTGTGTAAAGTATGAGTTGAGAGATTCACTCTAAATGAAAATTTATCCTATTGAAATCTTTAAAGTATTTGAGTTTCACACTTTGGGATTTTCTGGGCTAAGCTCAAAGTAGTTGTGAGACAGCAGGAATGAATTAGCTGTGTTTTTTGCTATATTTTTATAATCAAAGCCAGAAGAAATAGAGCAGCTGAGATGCTGAATCAGTATCCCGTCATTTATCCGTTTTTACCAGAAATGCACACACAGATCAGGTACTGATCAGCCAAATGTATATCTGGCATCATTCCTGTTTCTTTTGTGGACAGCTTATGGTAATATTCATGCTGTTTCTCTACTCTTATAAAATGCACATATTCTTTCTTACTATGTGGCCAAGATGAGTTGTTAATAGATGCTAAGCAAGCCATATAAAGGAAATGTAGTAGGCAGTTACATGGAAATAGGTCTTACATGATTGGTTCTAGTATAAATAAACAATTAAGGAGAGAGCTCTGCAATAGTTGGGATTTAAAATTTTATTTTAAAAATTTAAAATTTTTATTTATTTTATTATTTTATTATATAATTTTATATTATATATATATATATTACTTTCTATTTATTATAAACAAGGGTTCTAATAATCTTGACAAGAAGATTGGTTTTAATGGTCAGTACCCTTATGAAAATTAAATGCTATATTGCACAGCAGAATCTATGCTGAAACCACAGGATGGATCACAACATGTTGAGAAATATGTGAACATACTTTTAAACCCCCCATGAGTATTTGTTAATAGCACATATGATTTTGAGAAATATATTCTGAACAGCAACCCGAATATATCATATTCAAGACATTGAAGAGAGGCAGTATACCTTCCTCTGATTAGCTCATGGAAAATAGGATTGAAATTTCTAGGGTCAAAATTGTTACTACCATCTCTGACTTTGGCTCTAATAACTATGCTATAACTATTAGAATTTGTCAGACTAGGTAATATCATATTGACTTTTGGGGTAATAAAGCATTATTTACTCATTCTGGTAGAGGTGCTATGTTGGATACAGGAATTTCTTTTTGACTTAACAGGACCATGTGTGTGATAATCACTACATGAACCTTTCATGTATATAAATTATTCATTCTTTTATTATTATCCAGTCATTTATCTCGGGCTCAGATTGTAAAGAGGCTGCCTGCAATGCAGGAGACCCAGGTTCAATCCCTGGGTCGGGAAGATCCCCTGGAGAAGCGAATGGTAACCACTCTAGTATTCTTGCCTGGAGAATTCCATGGACAGAGGATCCTGGTAGGCTACAGTCCGTGGGGTCGCAAAATGTCAGACACGACTCAGTGACTTGCACTAGTCATTTATCTAGTTATGTATTCCCATAACCTTATTCCATAAGACATTTGAATAGCATATAGGGAATACGGTTTGAATTCTGAATTGGAACTTGGTAAAGTGACTCCACTATGGTCTGCTTTTTGGAAAGCCCTGCCAGACAATGCGGAGGAAAAGGGAGCAATTTTAGCCATACAGATGTGTTGTTTCAGTGGTGCCAAAGGCCTACTAGGAAGCTAAACATCAGGATGCTTGAATTAAAATTTTCTCTTTTCAGCAGATTTTTGTATTTGAACAGACATTGTGTCAATGTAAAGCCTTTGCCTATTTGTTTAAACTCCTGGGATATATGAATACAGATATGTGAGGCCAAATTGACAGCATCATATTTAAATCAGTATTCCTGCCTTGACCCCTTTTAAAAACTATAAAGACCTTCCTGCAGAATCATTGAAAATGTACTCAGTTGAATGGACCAACATAAAAAGAATTCATTCTAAAGGACCTAATTCTCAGGTTTCTCATTTTCAGACAGGTTATTTTCTTTGAATTATCATTTTAATTCTTGGATTAGTGACAAAAAGAATGTAGTATATGAAAAGATAGTCTGGTAATTATAGGCTTCCCTACAGACTGAAACAGTGTATCACATTGTACATACAAAAACATGAAAATGCTTGCAATATTATTATTTTATATTGAGAAACAATTTAATTATTTAGAATGTGGTTTTATTTTTCATATGCAGCCAATCATATTCTATTATTAAAGGCTGTTGCCATGGTTTCTGGTTTAGAAAATTGTATTTACTGTATTATGGCAGTGTATTGGATGTTTTGCTTTCACATTAAAAAGAAAAAAAGATCAAATAAAATGAAAGTTTCCCAATAAATTAAATTGTGTCACACAAATGAATTTATGATTAGAGCTCATTAAAAACATTATATTGGTCCAGCTGACATTTTGAAAATTTTCAAGTTATTATAGAAGTCAGCCCCTTTTACTTCATGTTTCCTCAAGTTAGGTTGGCTTCATTTTTCACATTAAATTGTTTAGATTTAAGCTGAAAACACATTCCAGGTGGCATGGCAATATAGAGTCTGCAGGGAGAGAAGCCTCTTGACTGTGCCTCAGTTCAGAACAAAGGGAGGAAGGTACAAGAGAGGGAAGTAGACTCGAAAACAAAGCCAGTTTGACACGTTGGGGCACTTTAATTTTCTTCAGCATTTCTTCCCATGGCCTCTAATGCCTTACTGCTTTCCTATGTACCTTCCCTCTGTCTAGCAAATTTATCATGATAGTATACCATTTCATCCAACTTAAATTACTGCCTAGTCCACATACAAGCCTCAGGACCATGCTGCAAAGCAAATCTGATGTACCCACTTAAGGGCCAGGGAAAATGCCTCTAAGAGAGGCTGAAGCAACTTGCCCTGGTCAGGGTCGGGGGTGGTGGAGCTCTGCCTGGAACTGGGACCATGGAGCCCTTTTCCAGCATACTGTCCATTTGGCTCAGTGCCTGTCCTTCCACAGTGCTGTGCCCAAGTTGGATGCTCAACTAGTTCAAACACAATTTTGACCTTTGTTAAATCATGTTTTGAATCCTCTGTTATTTTCCTCATATTTTGAGAACATCTGCTTCCTCAGTAAGGAGATTCTCAATACTGAGGGCTGAATGTGAATGAAGTTGAGAACACACCCCAAGAGTGAGCAACAATCACACTGAGGACGGAGGCACTCAAAGATGGAAAGAAAGCTGGGTTTTTTCTTATTTTAAAATGTTTCTAAAGACAGTGTTATTAAAAATAAAAGCCAGACTGCAAGATTTATTCTTAAAAATAGGTAACTGAGATATATAGCAAAGTCTTACATATTTTCTGCATACTCAAGCAAAGTCTTGAGTTTCACCACGGCTCCAGAGGACAAGCAGGGAATAAACCTTTCCTGAGTACTTACTATGAAACTACAACACTTTTACTGATAAAAAGACCAAAAGGCTCAGAGAAGTTAACGTTATGTTTGGAGGTTGATAATAGGATTTTAAAAGTATTGACCATGTACATTGCTAACAGGGATTAACCCATTTATTTTTTTATAACAGCTGTAAAAAACAAATAATATCCATTTCTCTGTTTTTTCAGATTAAAAAAGCCCAAGTTTAGAGTTAAGTAGCTTTTCCAAAGCCCAAGTTGAAGAACTTAGTCAGTTCAGTGATACTGTCTTTTGCTGAGAATATGAACAACAACAACATTGGACTGTGTAAACTCCTTCAACAGCACTGGGATGTCAGGAAAGGAGAAACAACTTGCTGGGCAGAATTGCTACTCCGAGACAATGGAGTTTGCTAGAGCCTTCATCTTACCTTGTCCTCTTTCTAGTGATACAACTAGCACTGAGTAATTTCGTGTCATGACGCTTTCCTTTTCTGAGCTATCCCTATGCTGTTCTAAGACATGTGGTCTAAGACAGTAAAGAGTCCTCCTGCAATGCAGCAGACCCAGATTCGATCCCTGGGCTGAGATCTTCTGAAGAAGGGCATGACAACCCACTCCAGTATTTTTACTTGCAGAATCCCAAAGATAGGAGCCTGGCGGGCTACAGTCCATGGGGTCTCAAAGAGTCGGACACAAATGAGCCATTAACACTTTAACTTCAAGATGTGGTAAAGTCTGGAAGACATTTCCCAGTCTGATGGACAATGGTAGGGCATTTCTCTCAGCAGTGTCTTAGTCTCTGCAATTGATTGTTAGCACCTCAAGTGAAGAGGAAGCAGAGAAAGTAAAGGACTCAGATCAGGCAATGTACTATTTAAAAAATGCACGTTAGAAGAATATATGCTGGAAAAAGAAATAATGCTTTCTGAATTATCTATAATTTTGAAGTATCTTTGGAAATTTGAGTGACTTATGAATTAGAATTATATCCAGATTTGTTTTGTACCTCAGTGCCTAAAGAAAAAGTCAACAAAAAGTTGAAAATATTGCCAAATTTCTCCTTCAATGTCAAATACAGTTTAATGATACACATGTATATTAAATATATAAAATGTATGTATACATAATTTAAAAATATGAAAATTTCCTAGCACAGAAGTATACTGATTAACAAGCAAGCTATGGGTTTTTACAAATAAAAGTATAATATTTGAAATGCAAATTTATTATTTTGAGAAGCCATGAATAAAAGGACAACCTAGATAATTATTCCCTGAGTAACTGAATGAACTATATTAAAATATTAAAACATGAAAGACACACAATAAAAAGAAAATAGATATAAGAAAAACTCATTAATCCAGTGGCATTTTGAAAATTCCATTTTCAACACTGGGCAAGAGAAATGATGCCAATATAGTCTTTAACATTTATTATGCTTTTCATAGAAGTGTGTTTTCTAGTTATACCAACTCTATTTGCATGATGAGATCAAGAGAGCAAAAGACAATTAGAGCCTGAAATCTTTGTAGTTTCATAGAATAAAAGAAGATGAAAAGAGTTGTAAGCTTTCAATGATGTGTTTTAATGAGAGCATTAAAACCCACAAGGATGCAATTGAGCTTAACCATGAAAATATGAAAGTTTCTGTCACGTTTGTGGATCCTCAGTTTAACAAAATATTAAAGTATTTTCCCTACAGAGAATATGTATTTTGAGCATCCTTTGGGTTTCCTTTCTCAGCATTTCATCTTTCTTTGACTTATTTCAGAAGGAAATAATTCATGGCTCAGGCTCAGGTGTACTGGGGTCCCCTGTCAGAAGTCAAGGGCTGTCTCAAGAGGTGGGTTTAAAATATGACCTTGCAGAATGATCCTGCAATTAAGACTTTCTCCTCACTTAACAACATTACTGATACCCATCTACTGAACAGCAAAGGAATATGATTTATACAATGATTGGAAGCATGTTCAGTCCCTAACTCTACTATTTTCAAAGTTTTGGTGGATTTGGGGTGTGAATTGTTTTGTTAAATTTATAATTTTGTGTCTAAGGGGGAAAAATGTCAGTGTCTGGTAACCAAAGGAAAATAATTGAAATCCCTTTGAGTCACATGTGGTTTGAATTTCAGGGTAAAAATGTTGAGTTTAAAGTTACAAATAATTTTTTGTGTCAATCCTTCAGGAGGAAATTATTTAGACACTAATATTGGGGAAAATGATTATTAAGCAAATATACAGAGCATTTCAGCAATGAAATAAAGATACAGCTATTCAAAATTGTCAGAGGAAATCCTCTTTCCAATCTGTCACCTTCACTGTACCCTGCTTCTTTGTTTGAAAATATTTTACACAGAGTTTCACTTCTTCAACTGTTGTTATATCTCCTCCATCCTTTTCTCAGCATGGAATCTGACTCAATCTCAAAGTTAATATCTTTCAGATGAAAATATTTCTCTCACAGATATCAAATAAATTTCCAATGTGAAATTGACACCTGAAGTTTTATTTAAAGAAGGAAGAAACTGTACTGGAATTTCCAAAAAGAGTTGACATAGGTATGTGACTTTATACAAAGAGGAAAGTCAATGAATGAGAAATCTCTTTTGGTTCATCTGCAAGCAAGTCGTCATTTTCTTTGGAGCAAGCATGTTAAAGATTGGGAAGAAGAAAATATGCCTTTGTCAAATGTGAATTTTACTGCTATTTTTTCCCCCTGCAAGCCCCCGGTAGGGAAAGCATAACCTTAAAGCTCTCTAGAGAGGTTTGGTATGAACAAATTGTACTTTGAGATAAATTTGAATAAAGAACATTTACAAAAATAAAGAGAACTGAACACCTTAAAAAATCTCAATATAAATCTTAATGGTACATTTGAGGAAAAGACAGCTTGCAAATGTGGCATGAAATAAACATATCATCACTTAGAAACATAACACTCACTAACCCTAGAGACACAATTGAAGTTCATCCCAAGTACAGGGCCTGGGAGTTTGGCCAAAAAAATTATCTCATGGGGTCTAGGGCTTGATTTGTATTTCACATAATATGAAGTGGCATTCATTACCTTGTAATCGATATGCAGATAAGAAGAAATTATTTATAGCACAATTAACTGGGAAGGAAAGAGTACCATACATGTACATATGGGAGAATGGAGGGTTTCTGACAGGATCATAAACCATAAAGAGACTTTTGACAATGATCAGACCTCTGAGATAACCTGCTGCCTTGGAAATTCATCCAGCTTTATGTACTCTAATATATTCATAATCATCTTTTAGTGTCATGCTTCTAGTGTAAACTGGATGTTTATGAAATTTCTATCCCCTCCCCTACAAAAAACTAACTGAAATCATTTATATTTTTTGAAACATTGAAAAATGTTTCCAAAATGATCTTAGAATATAAGTTCTATGAGATGTTAATAATCGGTTTGGGAGAGATGATGAGTTGAGTAAGGAAATAGGACTCCTCAGAGCCTTTATTATTGAAATATATTTTATAACTCTCCATGAGGAGGGTAAATTATACAGTGTTTCCTGTCTGCTTATATTGCAAACCCTTCTTCTTTGGCGTACCTCTTTGAGAAACAACTTAGAAAAAAGGAAGAAGGCTGAAGTGACTGTTTTTCAGTCTTCACAAACATATGCTAGAATGTGTCTGCCTTCTGCATCAAACTGGGTGCTCTTTACACAAAGCCTTATCTACCTTACTTCATCTTGCTTAGCAACATCCTCCATCAGGATTCTGCATCCTCAACCAGAGTCTTTTTGAGGATGGCGGCTCCTGTTTGGTGAGGAAGTCTGTTTGATGAGCTTCCTCTGCAGTTGGCACCAGCACTGACTTACCCTGCAGACCCTCACTAAGAACCCCAAGTACCCATCAGATCACCAGTGTCTGCCCTGGGCTTCCAGATCTCCCAGGACTGGTTTTGCCCACATAACAAATAATTAGAAATTCAGAGCCTATATTCTGGGTCATGAACCAGAAAGACAGGTAGTTCATAGAAACTCTTCCAACATGGAGGATTGCTGCACGAGGCTGCTGACAACATCTCATTAACTCTTGACATGCTCCATGTTAGTGTCTCTTATTCCTGCAGTATCCCCCACCTGAAAAACCAACATTTTCCACATTTTCTTTCCAAATACTTAAAAAAAATTTTTTTAAGTTGTAGTTGATTTACAATGGTGTGTAATTTTCAAGTATATAGCAAAGTGATTTAGTTATAAATATACATATATTCTTTTTCAGATTCTTTTCTATTATAGGTTATTAACAAGGTATTGATGTCATTTCCTGTGCCATATAATGGGTCCTTGTTGCTTATCATTATATATATATATATATATATATATATATATATTAGTATGAATATGTTAATCCCAAACTCCTAATTTATTTCCCCCATTTCCCCTTTGGTAACTGTAAGTTTGTTTTCTATGTCTGTAAGGCTATTTCTGTTTTATAAATAAGTTCATTTGTATCATTTAAGATTCCACATATAAATGATATCATTTGATATTTTTCTTTCTCTGTCTGATTTAGCTTCATTTCATCTGATAACCTCTAGGTCCATCTGTATTGCTGCAAATGACATGATTTCATTCTTTTTTGGCTGAGTAATATTCCAATTTTTAAAATGCACTAATCTTCTTTATACTGACAGTCTTCTCTCAGTAGACTTTTAGGTTGCTTCCATGTCTTGGCTGTTGTAAATGGTGCTGTTGTGAACATTGGACTACATGCATCTTTTCAAATTAGAATTTTTTTATTTTCCAGATATATCCTCAGGAGTGGGATTGCTGGCTCATGAAGTAACCCTATTTTTCGTTTTTTAAGGACCCTCCATACTGTTATTCATAGTAGTTGATCCCTACCAACAGTGTAGTTCAGTTCAGGTCAGTCGCTCAGTCGTGTCCAACTCTTTGTGAGTCCATGAATCGCAGCACACCAGGCGTCCCTGTCCATCACCAACTCCCGGAGTTCACTCAGACTCACGTCCATCGAGTCGGTGGTGGCATCTAGGCATCTCATCCTCTGTCGTCCCCTTCTCCTCCTGCCCCCAATCCCTCCCAGCATCAGAGTCTTTTCCAATGAGTCAGCTCTTCACATGAGGTGGCCAAAGTACTGGAGTTTCAGCTTTAGCATCATTCCTTCCAAAGAACACCCAGGACTGATCTCCTTTAGCATGGACTGGTTGGATCTCCTTGCAGTCCAAGGGACTCTCAAGGGTCTTCTCCAACACCACAGTTCAAAAGCATCACTTCTTCGGTGCTCAGCTTTCTTTACAGTCCAACTCTCATATCCATACATGACTACTGGAAAAACCATAGCCTTGACTAGATGGACCTTTGTTGGCAAAGTAATGTCTCTGCTTTTCAATATGCTATCTAGGTTGGTCATAACTTTTCTTCCAAGGAGTAAGCGTCTTTTAATTTCATGGCTGCAGTCACCATCTGCAGTGATTTTCGAGCCCCCCAAATAAAGTCTGACACTGAGGGTTTCCTTTTTCCACACCCTCTCCAGCATTTATTCTAGACTTTTTGATGATGGCCATTCTGACTGGTGTAAGGTGATATACTATTATAGTTTTGATTTGCATTTCTCTAATAATTAGTGACTAGCATCTTTTCATGTGCCTGTTTGGCCATTTGAATGCCTTCTTTGAGCAATGTCTAAGTCTTCTGCACTTTTTCTGACTGGGTTTTTTTTGTTTGTTTTTTGATATTGAGCTGTTTATGTATTTTGGAAATTAAGTTGCATTGTTAGCAAATATTTTCTCCCATTACACAGGTGGTTTTATTTTGTTTGTGGTTTCCTTTGCTGTGCAAATGCTTGTTTAATTAGGTCCCATTTGTTTATTTTTGCTTTTATTTGTTTTGCCTTGAGAGATTGAGTTAAGAAAACATTGCTATATGATTTTTGTCAGATAATGTTTTGCCTATGTTCTCTTCTAGTGATACCATAAAGGTATCATGTTTTATATTTAACTCTTTAAGACATTTTGAGTTTATTTTTGTGTATGGTGTGAGGGAATATTCTAACTTCATGTATTTATTATGTATCTGTCCAACTTTCTCAACACCACCTGCTGAAAAAACTGTCTTCAATTGTATATTCTTCCTCCATTGTCAAAAATTAATTGACTGTAGGTGTGTGGGTTTATTTATGAAGTTTCTGTTCCATTCCATTGATCCATATGTCTGTTTTTGTGCCAGTATCATGCTCTAATGTTTTCTGTTTTGTCAGTAATGTCTGAAGTCTGGGAGGGTTATGCCTTCAACTTTGTTCTTTTTCCTCAAGATTGCTTTGGCCATTATGGGTCTTTTGTGGTTCCAAACAAATTTTATGATTATTTGTTCTAGTTCTGTGAAAAATGTCATGAGTAATTTGATAGGGACACATTAACTCTGCAGATTGCTTTGGGTAGTATGGTCATTTTAACAATATTAATTCTTTCAATCTAAGAACATGGTCTATTTTTCCATTTCTTTGAGTCATCTTTAATTTCCTTTATCGGTGTTTTATAGTTCTCAGCAAATACTTTTTAAAATCTTTAATAGCAACAATGGAAATGTCCAAAAGTTATGAAATATTTATAACTTTTCATATAAACCTTATGTTTATATTAGAAACTTTTCAAAATGCTTTGGGATACTATATCTTACTTTGAATTAATTTCCAAGGGTTTATTAAAATTTTGAGATCTTTAAAAAATTCAAAAGTACAACCACCAGTGTATCCATAACTCCAAATTTACAGTTGTTAAAAATGACATGTTCCTTCATTTTTTTTTAAATAAAAGAAAGTTTTACAGCTAAATGTGAAGTCTTTTTTTAAATCCATGGTCTTATATCCTATGTACATCTTCCATTCTTGGAGGCAAACCTGTCATGAATTTATTATAACTCCTTTTATTTACATAGATTCTAATGCATGAATAGGATTTCATGAAAATATATAGTATTATTTCATGTGATTTCCACAAACCCCCATGTATAATCATACCATGTTATATGTACATCATTTTGACACTGGCTGTTTTCTCTCACCATTGTTTATAGCATTCTATTCATATTAGCATAATTTACTGGTTCTTAATTTCTGTTGTGGCATAGGCCCCTTCGGTAGCCTTGTGAAGTTAATGATCTCCTTTTTGGGGAACATTTACAATTTTATTTAATAAAAGTCATAGGATTACAAAGGAACTCAAGTATATTAAAGTATAACTATACAATATATTTTAAAAACTAATTGTAACAAAGCAACATATATCTTTCTTCATTAATGCATGAAATAATAAGATCTAGTAGTGAATATACACTTCCATAATTTGGAAGAAGTGATGAGAGCAAACAGTATTTCTGGATGTATGGAACAACGATAATGTTCCATGGGGAAAAAAAAACCCTATAAACTCTAATTTCAATGGTCTCAAGTATGACTCACGCCACTCTGATTTGTGCTCTACATTTGTAGTAAAAGAAACTGATAAGATTTTAGTTAGAGCTTAATGATGATAAAGAAGTAAATTTGTTTTCATTCAAGCTCATGGGCCTCCTGAATTATATATATATATCCTTTTTTAGTTGTAATAATACATATTTTTGATTTCTAATTTTTTTCTCAATTAATTGCTGATCTCTTCTGCCAAATTGATATCTGATTTCTTTTCTTGCAGTGTTTATAGAGTCTTTTGATCAAGAATTTAAATTTTTTGATTTAGTTAAGTGTGTCAAGGAAACCTGGCCTGCTGCAGTTCATGGGGTCACAAAGAGTCAGACACGACTTAGCGACTGAACAACAAACTTTGGGCACTTTGTGCATTGTTTGAAGTGGGAAATTTTATTACATTTTGTTCCAATAATTTAAAATTGCATTTCTCACTTTGAGGCTTGTAATAAACCTGAACATTTTAAAATGTATTTTGTAAGGATAGGACTTAGTTTCTTTCCTGTAGTATTTTAGTTGATCTTTACAATAAAGGCAATATTTTGGTAATATTTTTATCCTCTTTCAAGGAGCAAGTTATCTCTCATAATCCTCATGACATCCATGCTAAATGCTCCCTTTAACAAGTATCTTTATCTTTCTAAATAGCTATCCCATTTGTATACACTCTTACTTTTTTCCCTAATTTTTCTTATTTCTCAAGAGTTCATTTGTTGCCTCAAAAGAGGACAAGCATTTGAGGACAGAGATAGTATAATTTATCTATTTATTTTTTTCAATAGAGACTAGCAGAGTGTTGGGCCAAATAATTGAAATTAATACATTATAATGTGATTTGTTTCCAAACTCTCCAATTTTAATGTAAATTTAGGAAAAAATGTGTCATTTATATAAGAATTTATCCTTTAAAATAAATTTTTTCCCTTTTCTAATTTGTGTTTCTGCATATGATCCACTCTCATTTTCTATATTCCTTATTCCAACATAAGATATTCCTCTAAAATAGTAACAGTGATTTCCATAAGCCACACACAGGCACCAGATCCTTCTCAAGAGTACAAGAAAGAGAAAATTTCTCTTTTAGAGGGAAATTGGAGGGCAGGCACCCCTAAGGCCTCCACAGTCCAGCCTTACTCCAGCTGCACCATCTCTGGGTCTGTGTTCCTCATGCTATCAGAACGTGCAGGGAATAAATGGCTTTGAGGACCCTCAGGGACAAGAGCCTTCTAGTCTTATGTGATCCTGTCACGCCCTTTTCATCTTCTACTCAATTAGGATTTCTTCTGCTTTCCTAGGTTAAAATTCTGTGATTACGTGAAAGCCAAAGAAACTTCTTCTACCTAAAAATAATTCAACAGCCATGACAGTATAGAGATTTTATTAACCTAAATATTATAACCTGGAGCTGTTGTCACTAAAAACAATAGCACGTTGTATTTCTATTCATTCCCTTAATCAGAAAATTATTCTTTTTTCCCCAACACATTTTTCACTTTTCAGTTTGAAGTAATTTTAAACTTCTAGAAAATTTGCAAAAATAGTACAGTGGCTCCCTGCATAACTTTTACCCAGTTTCCACTAATATTTATATTTCTGTAACTCAAACACAGTGGTAAAAACTAAGAAACTAGCATTGTAACAATGTTATTAATTTATTAAAGACATTTCATCTTTCACCAGTTTTCCACTATGTCATTTCTCTATTCTGGCATGCCATATAAGACACCACATTGCATTTTTTGTGGTCTCTTTAATACCTGCCAGTCAGTGACAGTTCATCTGTTTGTCTTTCATGACCTTGGCATTTTTGAATAGTACTAGTTAGTTATTTTTGTGACTGTCACTCATTTTGAGTTTGTCTGATTTTTAAAATAATTTTACTTATTTATTTATTTCATGTCTGGCTGTGTTGAGTCCTCACTGCTGCGCAGGCTATTCTCTAGTTGTGGAGAGTGAGGGCTATTCTCCAGTTGTGGTGCCTGGGCTTGTCATTGTGGTGACTTTTTTGCCGTGGACCACAGGTTCTAGGTGTGAGAGCTTCAGTAAGTTTGGTGCATGGACTTAGTATTTGCAGCTCCCAGTCTCTAGAGAGCAGGCTTAGTAGTTATGGTGCATGGACTTATTTGCTTTATGGCAGGTGGAATCTTCCCTGACCAGGGATTGAACTTGTGTCTCCTACAATGGCAGTCAGATTCTTTACTGCTGAGCCACCTAGGGAAGCCCTTCCCACAGTGTATCTTATCAAACAGTTAAATTATCTCCTTATGATTTTTTACTGGCGATGTTAACTTTGATTGGTTGGTTAAGGTAGTGTCTGCTGGGTTTCTCTACGTTAATATTTTTCTATTTGAAATTAATGACTATCTTAGGGGAAATATTTTGCAACCCTGTTGCACTGCTGTTTCTCCTTAAATTTTTGATCATGAATTTCAGCTTCCATTGGTGGATCTTTCCTGCAACTGTTATTATGGTATTCTATTGGTGATTTTCTGTTTCCCTCATTTATTCTACATTTAGTTACTTATTCAACATGGACTCATTCATGACTAAAAATTTTGTTCTATGGGTTATAATCCAATACTATTATGACTTATTCTGTGCTTCAAATTAGTCCAGCTTTGACCATTGGGAGCTCTTTCTGATTGGCTCCTGTGCTCTTTTGATATGGCTTCATCATATTTGGAGCACTTCTTCACTTATTGCTACCAGTTCTCAATGTATCCCTATTTCCTTGTATCAGTGAATGATACCTAAACAGCAGAAGCTAGGCTTTTAATTTTTAAAATATCTACAGTGGTTCCTACCTTGACATAGAAATGGTCTTGGCACATTTTATAAGTTGCCAGGTCATAAATAAGATTTGCAGGCCATTGAGTCTCTTTTATAGCTACTTCATTCTGTTGCAGTACAAAGTCAGCCATAGACAATAGGTACATGTATGTGTGGGTATGTTCCAATAATACTTTGTTTACAAAAATAGGTGGTGGGCTGGATTTGGACTTGAAGTTTACCATCCCCTGCTCTACAACAAGTCATGCTGATTTTCATGTATAAAATCAAAGACAGAAACCTACCATGTTTTCATCTTCCCTGGTGAGAAGTGTACTGGAGTATACTGATGTAAATGCAATTAACTTGAGTGTTTTTACTTTTAAAAATTTCGGATTATTTGTGTTCAAGATAGAGAAAATGACAATTACTATTTCCCATCTTATTTGAATCATTGGATGTATAGATAGTGCATTATTTATTTTCAGATGAATCAATAAATAAAAGGTTAAAGTAATGCATGGAATATCAAAGATAACTAAGTGCAAAATTAGTGGACATAGGAAAGACTGGTTCTGACCTTGCTCTAGAAACAGAAGTCAACAAATTCCATAGATGGCAAGATCACAGATAGGCTTTGCAGGAAGTCTCTGCTGCAGCTGCTTTTAGGGTGGAGCATCCTGAAACGTTTGCTGGTGGAGGTGAGGATTGAGACTGACACTAAGAAGAGATGGTACTTGAGTCGCCTACAGGGGAAGAAATAAAAGTTTTGATTCTGGATTGATGTGAACAAGAAAAGGGAAGTGAAACAGGTTGAGAGTATTCAGGAAAATAAATAGCAAGCAACAGCTACAGCAATTCAGAAAGGAATGTGTGAGTCAAGTCTAACCATGCTAGCAGTTTTGATAATCTCACAGATTTTAGTAATCAGCTGTCTTTCATATCACCTGGCTTTATTAAAAGCAATTAGGTTTAAATGGATCTACAGAATTTTTAATATATCTTTAAATGGGTTAAAGATTTAGGGATTTCTCTGGTGGTCCAGCAGCTAAGACTGCAGTGCCAATACAGAGAGCCCAGGTTTGATCCCTAGTCAGGGAGCCAGATCCCACATGCTACAACTAACACCTGGCACCACTAAATAAATAAATATTTAACATTTAAAGTTTTAAATTATTATTTATCAATATTTCATTTTAATATATTAATGAGATTTTAACCATTATTTATAAGTTTTTCACTGTTAATTCTGTAATGAGCAAATATTGACAAAATGTCAATCTTATAACATTCAAGAGCACTTTATTTTGCACTCATTTCTGTGACAGACTATTTGGCTTTCCAGTGAGTGCACAGTGAGCTGAACAACAAATTCTTAAAGGTTTGAATCTAATCCCACTTTCACTGGGAGTCAAGTGTATCCTGCCTCTTTTGAATGCAACCTTAACCCCAAAGACAGATAATTTCATTGTCTTTGGCCTCAGTAAATTCTGTGCTGGCTTCTGAGTAAAATGGTGGCACAAGTGAACAAATAATTGTCAATTTATTTGGGAATATCCTAGGAATTAATTAATCTTTAGTGAGTGTTAATGAAATCTGATTCCATGAGATACAGTGACTGCCTAAGTAAAATCAAACTCTTCATTTAAAGTATTTATTGCTAAAATTTATCTTACCCAGTGTCCTTATTTAGAGGTCACAAAATCCATCATTATGTGTGCTCCAAATTAGATTCATAATAAATAAAAATGAAACAGCTATAATTTGAGCTTCTTGTATAAAACCTGATATTATCAAGTTAAGCAGATATTGATTTCTGTTTTTCTGACACTTAATGTTACTTTGATAGGAAATATTATAATCAAACATTCTAAGCCCATAATTTAATTTGGAATTTAGTGGGTAACTTAATATTTTCTACATGAACTGCCTTATGTCAGAGAGCTAATGATTTCCTTAGCAGGGAGCCTACTCACACTTGCATATCTGTAGTAGGGAACCTTCTTAAAGGTCAATCTAATTGGTGTCCTCTCCCTTCTTCTCATAATTTTTCTGCCCTCTTCATTGAGGTTTGGCTGCCTTCTGGCCAATTTTAGTGACTGCTTCAGTGCATCCTGCCTCATGTTCTGTGGTGGGCACTACACACTGTGGCACCTTCACTGTCTTCCCAAATGATAAACACAGACAACATCCCTTCTTTTTGGCTTTACTTGAAGTCCCTAGAGAATGTATATTATATTTATTAAACATTCTCAGTTCCCAAGGACCATGTTCTATGATCATCTCAAGAATAGCTCTTCAGTTCAGTTCAGTTCAATCTCTCAGTCGTGTCTGACTCTTTGCGACCCCATGAAACAAAGCACGCCAGGCCTCCCTGTCCATCACCATCTCCCGGAGTTCACTCAGACTCACATCCATCGAGTCCATGAAGCCAACCAGCCATCTCATCCTCGGTCATCCTCTTTTCCTCCTGCCCCCAATCCCTCCCAGCATCACAGTCTTTTCCAATGAGTCAACTCTTCGCATGAGGTGGCCAAAGTATTGGAGTTTCAGCTTTAGCATCATTCTTCCCAAAGAAATCCCAGGGTTGATCTCCTTCAGAATGGACTGGCTGGATCTCCTTGCAGTCCAAGGGACTCTCAAGAGTCTTCTCCAACACCACAGTTCAAAAGCATCAATTCTTCGGCACTCAGTCTTCTTCACAGTCCAACTCTCACATCCATACATGACCACAGGAAAAACCATAGCCTTGACTAGATGGACTTTAGTTGGCAAAGTAATATCTCTGCTTTTGAATATACTGTCTAAGTTGATCATAACTTTTCTTCCAAGGAGTAAGCATCTTTGAATATCATCACTGCAGTCACCATCTGCAGTGATTTTGGAGCCCCCCAAAATAAAGTCTGACACTGTTTCCACTGTTTCCCCATCTATTTCCCATGAAGTGATGGGACTGGATGCCATGATCTTCGTTTTCTGAATGTTGAGCTTTAAACCAACTTTTTCACTCTCCACTTTCACTTTCATCAACAGGCTTTTTAGTTCTTCTTGACTTTCTGCCATAAGGGTGGTGTCATCTGCAGATCTGAGGTTATTGATATTTCTCCCAGCCATCTTGATTCCAGCTTGTGTTTCTTCCAGTCCAGCATTTCTCATGATGTAGTCTGCATATAAGTTAAATAAGCAGGGTGACAATATACAGCCTTGACGTACTCCTTTTCCTATTTGGAACCAGTCTGTTGTTCCATGTCCAATTCTAACTGCTGCTTCCTGACCTGCATACAGATTTCTCAAGAGGCAGGTCAGGTGGTCTGGTATTCCCATCTCTTTCAGAATTTTCCACAGTTGATTGTAATCCACACAGTCAAAGGCTTTGGCATAGTCAATAAAGCAGAAATAGATGTTTTTCTGGAACTCTCTTGCTTCTTCCATGATCCAGTGGATGTTTGTGATTTGATCTCTGCTTCCCCTCCCTTTTCTAAAACCAGCTTGAACATCAGGGAGTTCATGGTTCATGTATTGCTGAAGCCTGGCTTGGAGAATTTTGAGCATTACTTTACTAGCATGTGAGATGAGTACAATTGTGTGGTAGTCTGAGCATTCTTTGGCATTGCCTTTCTTTGGGATTAGAATGAAAACTGACCTTTTCCAGTCCTGTGGCCACTGCTGAGTTTTCCAAATTTGCTGGCATATTGAGTGCAGCACTTTCACAGCATCATCTTTCAGGATTTGAAACAGCTCAACTAGAATTCCATCACCTCCACTAGCTTTGTTCATAGTGATGCTTTCTAAGGCCCACTTGACTTCACATTCCAGGATGTCTGGCTCTAGATTAGTGATCACATCATCA
This sequence comes from Oryx dammah, assembly GCF_014754425.2. Taxonomy (NCBI): domain Eukaryota; kingdom Metazoa; phylum Chordata; class Mammalia; order Artiodactyla; family Bovidae; genus Oryx; species Oryx dammah. Next base: position 39,518,955 of record NW_024070209.1, on the reverse strand, counting down.
TGATTATCTGGGTCATGAAAATCTTTTTTGTACAGTTCTTCCATGTATTCTTGCCACCTCTTCTTCATATCTTCTGCTTCTGTTAGGTCCAGACCATTTCTGTCCTTTATCGAGCCCATCTTTGCATGAAATGTTCCGTTGGTATCTCTAATTTTCTTGAAGAGATCTCTACTCTTTCCCATTCTGTTGTTTTCCTCTATTTCTTTGCATTGATCGCTGAAGAAGGCTTTCTTATCTCTTCTTGCTATTTTCTGGAACTCTGCATTCAGATGCTTATATCTTTCCTTTTCTCCTTTGCTTTTTGCCTCTCTTCTTTTCACAGCTATTTGTAAGGCCTCCCCAGACAGCTGTTTTGCTTTTTTGCATTTCTTTTCCATGGGGATGGTCTTGATCCCTGTCTCCTGTACAATGTCACCAACCTCATTCCACAGTTCATCAGGCACTCTATCTATCAGATCTAGGCCCTTAAATCTATTTCTCACTTCCACTGTATAATCATAAGAGATTTGATTTAGGTCATATCTGAATGGTCTAGCGGTTTTCCCTATTTTCTTCAATTTGAGTCTGAATTTGGTAATAAGGGGTTCATGATCTGAGCCACAGTCAGCTCCTGGTCTTGTTTTTGTTGACTGTATAGAGCTTCTCCATCTTTGACTTCAAAGAATGTAATCAATCTGATTTCAGTGTTGACCATCTGGTGATGTCCATGTTTAGAGTCTTCTCTTGTGTTGTTGGAAGAAGCTGTTTGCTATGACCAGTGCATTTTCTTGGCAAAACTCTATTAGCCTTTGCCCTGCTTCATTCCGCATTCCAAGGTCAAATTTGCCTGTTACTCCAGGTGTTTCTTGACTTCCTAGTTTTGCATTCCAGTCCCCTATAATGAAAAGGACATCTTTTTTGGGTGTTAGTTCTAAAAGGTCTTCTAGGTCTTCATAAAACCGTTCAACTTCAGTTTCTTCAGCGTTACTGGTTGGGGCATAAACTTGGATAACTGTGATATTGAGTGGTTTGCCTTGAGACGAACAGAGATCATTCTGTTGTTTTTGATATTGCATCCAAGTACTGCATTTTGGACTGTTTTGTTGACCATGATGGCTACTCCATTTCTTCTGAGGGATTCCTGCCCACAGTAATAGATATAATGGTCATCTGAGTTAAATTCACCCATTCCAGTCCATTTTAGTTTGCTGATTCCTAGAATGTTGACGTTCACCCTTGCCATCTCCTGTTTGACCACATCCAATTTGCCTTGATTCATGGACCTGACATTCCAGGTTCCTCTGCAATATTGCTCTTTACAGCATCAGATCTTGCTTCTATCACCAGTCACATCCACAACTGTGTATTGGTTTTGCTTTGGCTCCATCCATTCATTCTTTCTGGAGTTATTTCTCCACTGATCTCCAGTAGCATATTGGGCACCTAATGACCTGGGGAGTTCCTCTTTCTCCTTGGAAGAAAAGTTATGAGCAACCTAGATAGCATATTCAAAAGCAGAGACATTACTTTGCTGACTAAGGTCTGTCTAGTCAAGGCTATGGTTTTTCCTGTGGTCATGTATGGATGTGAGAGTTGGACTGTGAAGAAGGTTGAGCGCCAAAGAATTGATGCTTTTGAAATGTGGTGTTGGAGAAGACTTTTGATAGTCCCTTGGACAGCAAGGAAATCCAACCAGTCCATTCTGAAGGAGATCAACCCTGGGATTTCTTTAGAAGGAATGATGCTAAAGCTGAAGCTCCAGTACTTTGGCCACCTCATGCAAAGAGTTGACTCATTGGAAAGGACTTTGATGCTGGGAGGGATTGGGGGCAGGAGGAGAGGGGGATGACCAAGGATGAGATGGCTGGATGGTATCACGGACTCGATGGACATGAGTCTCAGTGAACTCCGGGAGATGGTGTTGGACAGAAGGCCTGGTGGGCTGCAATTCATGGGGTCGCAAAGAGTCGGACACGACTGAGCGACTGAACTGAACTGAACTGATCCTATCATTTTGCCTTTTCATACTGTTCATGGGGTTCTCAAGGCAAGTATACTGAAGTGGCTTGCCATTCCCTTCTCCAGTGGACCACATTCTGTCAGACCTCTCCACCATTACCCACCGGTGTTGGGTTGCCCTGCAGGCACGGCTTGGTTTCATGAGTTAGACAAGGCTGTGATCCTGGTGTGATTAGATTGACTAGTTTTTTTGTGAGTATGGTTTCAGTGTGTCTGCCCTCTGATGCCCTCTTGCAACACCTACCATCTTACTTGGGTTTCTCTTACTGTGGGCGTGGGGTGTCTCTTCACGGCTGCTCCAGCAAAGCACAGCCGCTGCTCCTTACCTTGGATGAGGGGTATCTCCTTACCCCTGCCGTTCCTGACCTTCAACGTGGGATATCTCCTCTAGGCCCTCCTGTGCCTGTTCAGCCACTGATCCTCGGGTTGCTCCTCCTGGCCGCCAGCCTTGGCCCCTGGTGTGGGTGGCTCCTCCCAGCTGCCGCCCCTGGCCTCGGGCTCGGGGTGGCTCCTCAGGGTCACCGCCCCTGGCCTCCACGCAAGGTGGCTTCTCCCGGCCGCCCCTGACGTCGGACGTGGGCTGTCTCCTCCCGGCCGCCATTGACCTCGGACGTGGGGTAGCTCCTCTCGGCCGCCACCCCTGACCTGGGACGCGGGGTTCCTTTAATATGTCTGGTACCTCCCTTTCTTCCACTTACGTGGATTCTGAAATGATCTCTTATCAACTCTCTCCAAAGCCCTACGTTGCTTTAAGACTTGAGTTCTAGACTCTCTAATCTTTGTAGACCCTGGCTCCACCGTTGGTTCTCAGGGACCTCTGTTTGCTGTGCTGTTTGTCATTGCTATTTCCCGTTGTGCGCGTTCCCATCTACCCCAGCAGATTGCAAGACGCGGCCCCCGCCCCCGCCCCCGCCCGCAGAAGGGAAACCTGTCCTCTGCCTCCCAGCATAGAGTATAGCTTGCCCCCCCAAAGTAAGCCTTCAGAGCCTTCAGTTAGTGTTTGTGAGGAGAAACAATGACATTCATTAAGCTCTTACTGTCCTCAAGAAGGGGTATTTACAAAGCCACCGTACTGCACCAGATTACCTGCAATAATCTTATTATTCTCATAGAGGCAAATCTGTTGAAAGCCAATTTTCTTCAGAGTTCCAGGAATCGATGTGAAGATTTGTAAACAGGTTAGATAGTAGCAAGTCAGTCATTTTATTTAAAGCAATAAAATACTCTTGTAATATAGACAAGGAGACAGTCTCACTCCAGTTTAGGATGTCTGCTGAGAAAGCAAGTGTTAATTGAGAGGTCAAACATCTATAATTTTAAGTTCATGGAAAGTCACATGAACAGAAGTTTGATAATTCCCCAAGTGTTCAGGAACCCTAACAGACTCCTGCATATGAAATATTATTTTACTGAGTTCTAGAGATTTACCAAATCCAGTAATATTAGTGTTAGGCATTTGGGGCCTCCACTGGCTAGTTTCTGTGCTCTTAAAAGGAAAAGTGATACATAGCCATTTACAGCGTAGACGGGCCACATATCCCCAGGAATTCAGTGTTGAGTTTCATCTTTGGAGCAAAGGTGTTACATAAATTAAAAAAAACATATAGGTTATATTATCACCTTTAAAAGTTGAAATTTCTGGGGAGGCTCTTTTCTGGATGTTTCAGCTGTTAGTGTGGTCTAGTAAGACAGTCCACAGGGATCAAGTCAGCTTCTGTAAAATTGCTAATCAGGGTCTAAATCTCTAAGTGCAGCTACAAACCATGGTAGTTTCTGACAGAAACTTTTATATTTGTGTGTCTGGAATTAACTTTGTAAAACATTGAAAACACTTCATATAAACTAATATGCACCTGATACAGTTTGGATAAGCTCTCATAAAGACAAAGGGAAGTTTTTCTCATCACCAGATTGCTTCTTTATGATGAAAAGATTTTTCCAATATTAACCTACTGATAAACTCTTCTGTAGCAACCAGATATCTCACAAATAACAGGTTTTATGTTTTGTGCTTAAAAACTATACTTGGCTATGTTTGTTACTAAAATTTTTAGACACAGAGTAAAAAAAAAAAATAGGAAGCCCTATTTGGATTATTGGTTTATACAATAAGAATAAACCAGGGACTTCTCTGATGACACAGTGGAAAAGAATCTGCCTGCCAGTGCAGGGGACACAGGTTCAATCCCTGGTCTGGGAAGATCCCACATGCTGCAAAGCAAGTAAGCCCATGTGCCACAACTACTGAGCCTGTGCCCTAGAGCTCGGGAGCCCCAATTACAGAAGAACATATGACCTAGAGCCTGTGCTCTGCAGCTAGAGAGTAGACCCCACTGGCCGCAACTAGAGAAAAGTTCGTGCAGCAGCAAAGACCCAGAACAGCCAAAAATAAATAAATAAATAAAAGTATTTTTTAAAAAGAATAGACCCGAGGAGATATTTGTATCTTTGTATCACACTAGTAGAATTTCTATTAAATATTCTATCAAGTCTCTAGGAATCATTTTTCTAATATCCTCTAAAAGAATGATTTTACCTTTTAAAATATACATAAATATATATCCTCTTTCACCTTCTCCACATCTGTTAAATAAACGTCATTTTTAAAACCAATTCAAGAGGAGAGTTCTTCACTCCTCTCCTTGGAGATTTAGATGTAACCTGTCCGGTCTCTGGGGTCAGCCCCATTTCCTCTGAAAGCCTTGGCTGCATGATTTGATAGCCACAGCTGTCATTATTATCCAACTTGGCACATGCCTCTAGGGTATTCCCACTGAGCAAGGGCCTGAACTGTGCTGCCCATGCTTCCTCATACCAATTATAACTCCCATGCAGTTATCTAAAAGGGAGAAAAAAATGATCAACATCATTTCTAGCCTTAATGAGACAGCAGTTTTCCCTTATAACTGACTAAATAAGTGCAGGCTGACTCACAAGTCCCCTCCTCACCCTTCTTGTGTCCCTCTAGAAGTCGCGATAGAAACTCACTTTTCATTTGAGATTTCCTCAACTCCCTGCTTGTTTCATTTATTTCTCTTAATTTCACACTTGTTTCATCTTTATCTTGACTGTGCTGAATGCCTTTCCTCTCTCTGTCCCTATTACACCAACTTTTTGATGCATTCCTCATTAGAAGCTAATTTTCTCTCTCATTTCTATTTTTCTGCTGCTGGACTCCCTCCCCCCAAAATTTACTGCTTGGGCACCAGAGGAAGAGGATTCTTGAGCTACACAAGTGGTCCTGCATATTTCACTCTCCTTTCCTTTTCCTTTTGTAATGTCTAAGACCCTTGTGTATCTTACACATTTTTTTTTTGTTCAAATAATTTATATCATATGTGTTTGTTTCAGGACTTCCCTTGTAGCCAGAAACAGTGCTGTGTGTTGGCTATAGGTAGTGAAAGAATTAGTTACTTTGTTTAAAGATGCAAGGAACTTGTCATCAGTTTTTATTGTATCTTTCTACTTCAAGTAGAGGTGGTTCAAAGACATAGCATGAATAAGTCAGTATCACCTCTATTGAAGCACAAGAAATCATCTCTGAAGATGTTATGACAAACTGAGACATTACAGAAAATCAGTTTTGGATACCTGCATATCAGTGGCTCCTCCCTTCTGATATGGAACTCTTTGGAGCAGTCCCAAGCTAATAAAAAAACCCTAGATTGAGAGACTAATTCCTTCTGATTGAAGCTTTTATACTTAGGATTTTCATTTGGGCATATGGAAGAGACTAACTTAGTATCTATTCTTCCTTTTATTCCTTGGGACTACAACTTCCAGTTTTTAGCTAGCCACTTGCTAAGCTGAATAAAGAGTCCATTTCTCAGCCTCTTATCAATTTGCCATGTATACCTTCCTCCAATTGATTCAGTTCAGTTCAGTTCAGTTGCTCAGTCGTGCCCAACTCTTTGTGACCCCATGAATTGCAGCACGCCAGGCATTCCTGTCCATCACCAACTGCTGGAGTCTACCCAAACCTATGTCCATTGAGTCAGTGATGCCATCCAACCATCTCATTCTCTGTTGTCCCCTTCTCCTCCTGCCCTCAATCTTTCCCAGCATCAGGGTCTTTTCAAATGAGTCAGCTCTTTGCATCAGGTGGTCAAAGTACTGGAGTTTCAGCTTCAACATCAGGCTTTCCAATGAACACCCAGGACTGATCTGCTTTGGGATGGACTGGTTGGAACTCACTGCAGTCCAAGAAACTCGCAAGAGTCTTCTCCAACACCACAGTTCAAAAGCATCAATTCTTCGGTGCTCAGCTTTCTTTATAGTCCAACTCTCACATCCATACATGACTACTGGAAAAACCATAGCCTTGACTAGACGGACCTTTGTGGACAAAGTAATGTCTCTGTTTTTCAATATGCTGTATAGGTTGGTCATAACTTTCCTTCTAAGGAGTAAGCATCTTTTAATTTCATGGCTGCAATCACCATCTGCAGTGATTTTGGAGCCCAAAAAAGTGGAAATACTTTGTGTGCTCTTCTTAGATGTCTTCCAAGCATTGGTTGGAGAAGGCAATGGCACCCTACTCCAGTACTCTTGCCTGGAAAATCCCATGGATGGAGGAGCCTGGTAGGCTGCAGTCCATGGGGTCACGAAGAGTCGGACAGGACTAAGCGACTTCACTTTTGCTTTTCACTTTCATGCATTGGAGATGGAAATGTTAGCCCACTCCAGTGTTCTTGCCTGGAGAATCCCAGGGACGGGGGAGCCTGGTGGGCTGCTGCCTATGGGGTCGCACATAGTTGGACATGACTGAAGCGACTTAGCAGCAGCAGCAAGCATTGGTACATGCCCATTAACAGTCTTTATTCTCTTCTTCATCCTATTTCCTATCATGAGGCAGATGGCTGGGTTTCTAACAATCATATAGGATTGTGAGGTCAAGGGTTATATCCTAGGGATGGAGAAATAATGAACTGGAAAAGCCTGAGTCCAAAAACTTCATAAAGAGATATATCATATTAAGTATGGAATAATTTTTATGTGGGAGAATAAGAAATAAACTATGTTAAGTTACTCTTATGTTGGTTTTTCCTGTCATATATGGCCCTGTGTCATTTTAATTGCATCAGGGGGCTTTTTGGTGAGTTGGATAGATGGAAAAGAAGCTTTGGGGGATGATGACTGTACTCTTTGCTTAGGGAAGATATGGAATCAGAAATTATCTGACTGAGTTTAGGTTGTGGCTACATATGAATCAGATGTTCATTGTTGCCTCCTAGAGACATTTGCTAGTTTCTAAGTAACTCAGCACTTCCATTGAAGGAAAGTTTTCCAATGGAATCTGACAGAGAGGTAAATGTATATGTTTACACATTAATTGTAGTGTCTGCAATAGAAAAAAAAATATTTCAAGTAATGTAACTTCACTGGGCTTCCATGGTGGCTTAGTGGTAAAGAATCTGCCTGCCAATGCAGGAGATACAGGATTGATCCCTGGGTTGGGAAGATCCCCTGGAAAATGAAATAGCCACCCACCCCAGTATCCTTGCCTGGAAAATCCCATGGACAGAGGAGCCTGGTGGGCTGTAGTCCATGGGGCCACAAAAAAGAACTGGATATGACTTAGTGACTAAACAACAACAACAAACTATTCATCAGTAAAAAATTTGTTTAATAATAATGGTCTATATCCACTTTAGCATATTCTTCAGCCTCTAAAGATGATATATTTGCATCCATTAAAGATATTAAAATATGAATAGATGTTTCTAGCATATTGTTGAGTAAGATTTCTAGTCATAATGGCATTGTAAATTCTCCAAGACACCCCCTCTTCTCTACACATATGACATATAGATAATATGTAGAATGAGGAAATCTAAAAGGGACAGTCATGCTCAGAAGTAAGATACATGTCTCTAACATCCAGAAACTGAAAGTGAAAAGCAGCATAAAGTCATCAGCCTTCCAGTGTACCAGGTTCTAGGTAAGAAAACAGGCTGATTTGGTCAGGAACTTTAGCTAGGACTTCTCCTTACATTATGTTTCATGAAAAGAGGAGCTAGCAGATATAGGCATAACCACATGACTAGAAAGTAAATCATCAAGGTGCTTTCTGGCTTAATGATTGATGACCTCTCCAATGTATTATGACTCAGACACTTTTAATATATGACCCCTGTCTGCCTGGGGTCTAAAATGGATAGAGTGGTAGCAATTGCAAAAATACATGAGAGAGGTTAGTACACACACACACACACACACACACACACACACACACACACACACATGTACACAGACACACCCCTACCTAGAAATAGCCTCCTATTCAAAAAGTATCTATAAGCCAAAATTCCAAAACACATTAAAAAAACAGTCACATAAATTCTGTTATATAAATACGGCATTACTAAGATGGAAAGCCTGAAAAACTTTTCTTAAATATGTTTATTAATAATGTTCACTCCCACACTTATTGAAACACTATTCATAGTATTAATAGCAAAGATATGGAAAAAACCTAAATGCTTGTTAATGGTGAATGAATAAAGAAAATGTGATTAATAGTAATATAATATATATATCCATAATACATATATATGTACATATTATTCAGCCTTAAAAAAAGAAAGAAATAGTGCCATTTGAGACAACACTGATGAACCTGGAGGATAGTATGCATAGTGAAATAAGCAGGACAGAAAGACAATGGAGAAGGCAATGGAAACCCACTCCAGTACTCTTGCCTGGAAAATCCCATGGGCAGAGGAGCCTGGTAGGCTGCAGTCCATGGGGTTGCAAAGAGTGGGACATGAATGAACGACTTCACTTGCACTTTTCACTTTCATGCATTGGAGAAGGAAATGGCAGCCCACTCCAGTGTTCTTGCCTGGAGAATCCCAGGGACGGGGGAGCCTGATGGGCTGCCTTCTATGGCGTCGCACAGAGTCGGACATGACTGAAGCGACTGGAGCAGCAGCAGCAGCAGCAGCAAAAATACAAGAAGACAAATATTGCATGATCTTATTTATAAGTAGAATTTAAAGTAGTCAGACTCATAGAAACAGAGTAGATTGGTGGCCTCCAGGAACCAGGGAAGAGAGTAATAGGAAGATTTAGTTAAAGGATACAATATTCAGTGATGCAAATTACTGAATTCTGGAACTCTGATGTATATAACATCAAAGTGACTGCAGTATCCAAAACTCTATTGAATACGTCAATTTGATAAAAGGATAGGTTGATCTTTAAGTGTTCTTACCACACACACACACTCACACACACACACACACATACACACCCACACACACACACACAAGGTAATTAATGCTATTGAAGAGTAAAACAAACAGAAATATCCCATTTTCTATGAGATAAAATGTAATGTGTCATGAAAATAGAGAAATAATGCACTTGGAAAAATTATTGCAAAAATATTATAGAAAAGGGTTAATTTTCTTATTGTATAGAGAGAGCTCAGAGAAATTAACAATATAAGAACTGACAACCCAAGATAAAGGAAGGAGGAAAAGTTTTAAAGAGGAATTCAACAGAAATTGGATACAAATACAAATCAGTTATAAACTTGAGAATATGTATGGTATCACAATTTAAAAGATACTAATTGTAATGGTGAAAGTGTTTTAAAATAAATTTTTAATATTTGTTTTATTTATGTATTTGTTTCACTGTGCTGGGTCATAGTTGTGGCAGGCAGGATCTTCAATTTTCCGTTGCGGTATGCAAACTCTTAGTTAAGGCATCTGGGATCTAGTCCCTGACCAGGGATTAAACTGGGACCCACGGCACTGGTAGTACAGAGTCAGCCACTGGATCACAAGGGAAATCCCTAGTGTTTTTTCACATGTGTAACATTGGAAGAAATGAAATATGAACACATTATTACTGTTATGTGCATTGAGGAAGGTGTGAAAAATGGGCAATCTCACACACATTGATTTGGCATGAGAATGACACATTTTTATAAGGCAATTGTGTAGTATCTATCAAATTTACAATATCTATCAAATTCAATATGCCTATACCCCTTTTGTTTTGCAATTCCATTTTTAGACATTTACCATGAATTAAATATATACAGTGTATGAAAATATACCTTTATAATCATGATCATCATAGTATTAATTTTAGTAATAACTTTTTTTTTCAATCGGGAAAATGTGTTTGTGCGTGCTAGGTTGCTTCGGTCATGTCTGACTATTTGCAACCCTTTGGACTATAGCCTGTCAGCCTCCTCTGACCATGGGACCCTTCAGGCAAGAATACTGGAGTGCTGTGCCCTCCTTGAGAGGCTCTTTCTGATCTAGGGATCAAACCCAGGTTTCCTGCAGTTCCTGCATTGCAGGTGGATTCTCTACTGCTGAGCCACCAGGGAAGCCAGTAGGGGAAATAGAACTGGTTAAACCCATTATGAAGCTTGGCATACTCTTAACATTCCCAGGCCTAGAACATATAGAGGTCCACATACTATATATCTAAATGCTGAAGTTATAAATCAAGTAAAATATACTTCAGCTTCCTTCACTGACAAATATGCCTTCATAACTAAATAAAATAACAAACTAAAAGGGATGTAGTATGGCATTCAAGCCTTTACACAGTGAAATTCCTCACACCTGTTTAAAGGTATTTCTCACCACTACTCATTCCCAACTAGCTCAGTATTCTATATTGTCCAGTCAGAGGGCTCATCTCCATTTTAGAATGTTTTGTGTTTTTTCTTCATGCATGCTGTAACTTCTTTTTGTAAGTCATCCTTTCTCAGGTTAAATGTCACCTTTATTATTACCAGATCTGATCTCCAAAGAGAATTAATTAATTCCCTCCTTTGGGCTCCCTTGGATCTTTGCTATAACATTTAAAAATAAACTATTTCAGATTACAGGGGATTGTGGCCATAATTTCCCTACCAGGTAGTAAGCTATTTTAGATCATGGAATTTATTTTATTTATCCTTGCACATTTTTTAGCATCTGAACCTGTGCCTTGCAGCCAATAGCTACCTACAATTGAAAAAAAAAAAACAAATTATAGATTAGGAAAAAAATTTTTAATTTTGAAAATTTGAAATATCTTAGAATAGTATAATCAGGCAATTTCAAAACTAAAACCTTATGGCCAGTCTTGTTTCCACTATACCTTTGTTTCAAACAAGACCTAATTTTAGTCTCAAATTATTTTGAAAAAATAATACTATTTTTTGTAGATACCTTGGTATATATTTATATAAAACAATCACTTTCTCAAAGCATAATGATAAAACCATTGTCACAAGAAGCATTTTAACAATCATTCTTTAATATCATCACAGTTCTAATTGATATAAAAATTACCTTGATCGTACAATAATTTTTGTTTGAGACAGGATCCAAATAAAATCCATATATTAGTATTGGCTTATTTGGCTTTTAGATTGCTTTTAACCTACAGATTTATTCTGTCTTTATCTCTTCCCTTCCTAGCAATTCTCCCTTGCAACTGAAAGGCACATACGTTTTTAAAGGCAGATATAAATAACACGCCTCACAGCTGCCATTTAGTGTTAGTAGTTTTAAAATTTTTATTGCCTAGATACAACATTTCTTTATTTCACCAGAAATTGAAAAATGGAAATTTCTTCTTTTGTATTTTTTAACTAATTAATTTATTTTAATTGGAGAATAATTACTTTACAATATTGTGATGGCTTTTGACATACATCATGAATCAGCCACAGGTATGCATGTGTCCCCCATCCTGAACCCCCCTCCCACCTCTCTCTCTACCCCATTCCTCTGAGTTGTTGCCAAGCACCGACTTTGGGTGCCTTGCTTCCTGTGTTGAACTTGCACTGGTCATCCATTTTACATATGGTAATATGCATGTTTCAATGCTATTCTCTCAAAGTATCCCATCCTCGCTTCTCCCATATAGTCCAAAAGTCTGTTCTTTACATCTGTGTCTCTTTTGCTGCCTTGCATATAAGATCGACATTACTGTCTTTGTAAATTCCATATATATGCATTAATATACTCTATTGGTGTTTCTCTTTCTGACTTACTTCACTCTATAATAGGCTTCAGTTTCATCCACCTCATTAGAACTGACACAAACGTGTTCTTTTTTATAGCTGAGTAATATTCCATTGTGTATATTTACCACAACTTCCTTATCCATTCATCTGCCGATGGATATTTAGGTTACTTCCATGTTCTGGCTATTGTAAATAGTGCTGCACTGAACATTGGGGTACATGTGTCCTTTCACTTCTGATTTCCTCAGAATGTATGCCCAACAGTGGGATTGCTAGGTTGTATGGCAATTCTATTCCCAGTATTATCCCACAAATGGTTTAAGAGGGTTCCCTTTTCTCCACACCCTCCCTATCATTTATTGTTTGTAGACTTTTTGATGGCAACCATTCTCACTGGTGTGAGATGACACCTCATTGTGGTTTTGATTTTTATTTCTCTAATAATGAGTGATGTTGAACATCTTTTCATGTGTTTATTAGTCATCTCTATGTTTTCTTTGGAGAAAAGTCTGTTTAGGTCTTTTGCCCAGTCTTTAACTGGGTTGTTCATTTTTTCTGGGATTGAACTGCAAGAGCTGCTTGTATATTTTGGAGATCAATTCTTTGTCAGTTGTTTCATTTGATACAATTTTCTCCCATTCTGAGGGCTGTCTTTTCTCCTTGCTAATATTTGCTTTCATTGTGCAAAAGCTTTTAAGTGTATTTGCATCCCATTTGTTTATTTTTGTTTTTATTTCCATTAATCTGGGAAGTGGGTCACAGAAGATCTAGCTGTGATTTATGTCAGAGAGTGTTCTGCCTATGTTTTCCACTAAGAGTTTTAGAGTTTCTGGTCTTACATTTACATCTTTAATCCATTTTGAGTTTATTTTTTTGTATCACATTAGAAAGTGTTCTAGTTTCAGTCATTTATACGTAGTTGACCAGTTTTACTAGCACCGCTTGTTGAAGAGACTGTCTTTTCTTCATTGTATGTTTTTGCTTACTTTGTCAAAGATAAGTTGTCAATAGGTATGTGGATTTATCTCTGGGCTTTCTATCTTGTTCCATTGATCTATATTTCTCTCTTTGTATGAGTACCATACTGTCTTGATGACTCTAGCTTTGTAGTATAGTCTGAAGTCAGGAAGGTTGACTCATCCAGTTCCATTCTTATTTATCAGTATTACTTTGGCTATTCAGAGTCTTTTGTCATTCCATAAAAACTGTGAAATTATTTGTTCTAGATCTGTGAAAAATGCCATTGGTAGTTTGATAGGGATTGAGTTGAATCTATAGATTGCTTTGGGTAGTATACTCATTTTCACTATATTGATTCTTCCAATTCAAGAGCATGATATATTTCTCCATCTATTTGTGTCACTTTGATTTCTTTCATTGGTGTTATATAGTTTTCTGCATACAGAGCCTTTGCTTTTTTAGGTAAATTTATTCCTAAATGTTTTAATTTTTTCATTGCAATGGTGAATGTAATTGTTTCCTTAATTTCTCTTTCTGATTTTTCATTGTTAGTGTATAGGAATGCAAAAGACTTCTGTGTTTTAATTTTATATCCTGCAACTTTACTATATTCATTGATCAGCTCTAGTAGTTTTCTGGTGGCATCTTTAGAGTTTTATATATAGAGGATCATGTCATCTGCAAACAGTGAGAATTTTGCTAATTCTTTTCCAATCTAGACTAATTTTATTTCTTTTTCTTCTCTGGTTACTGTGGCTAGGATTTCCAAAACTATGTTGAATAGTAGTTGTGAGAGTGGACATCCATGTCTTGTTCCTGATTTTAGAAGAAATGCTTTGAATTTTTTGCCATTGAGGATAATGTTTTCTATAGGTTTGCCATATATGGCTTTTATTGTGTTGAGGTATGTTCCTTCTCTGCCCACTTTCTGAAGAGTTTTTATCATAAATAGGTGTTGAATTTTGTCAAAGGCTTTCTCTGTATCTCTTGAAATAATCACATTTTTAATCTTTCAGTTTGTTAATATGGTGCATGACATTGATTGATTTGTGAATTTTGAAGAATCCTTGCATCCCTGGAATAATGCCCATTTGGTCATGATGTATAATCTTTGTAATATGTTGTTGGATTCTGTTTGCTATAATTTTGTTGAGTATTTTTGCATCTATGTTCATCAGTGATATTGGCCTGTAGTTTTCCATTTTTGTGGCATATTTGGTTTTGGTATCAGGGTAGCCTCATAGAATGCATTTGGGAGTTTTCCTTCTGCAATTTTCTGGAATAGTTTGAGTAGGATAAGTGTTAGCACTTCTCTATATTTTTGGCATAATTCACCTGTGAAGCTGTCTGGTCCTGGGTGTTTGTTTGTTGGAAGATTTTTTATTACAGTTTTGATTTCCATCCTTGTGATTGATCTGTTCAAATTTTCTATTTATTCCTGATTCAGTTTTGAAAGGTTATACATTTCTAAGAATTTGTCCATTTCTTCCAAGTTGTCCATTTTATTGGCATATGGCTGCTCACAGTAGTCTCATGATTGTTTGTGTTGTCTGTTGTCATTTGTTAGAGGAAATAGATTCTTTTCTTTTATTATATAAGTTTCAGGTATATAACATAGTGACCCAAATTTTTTAAAAATTATACTGTTTATATTTATTATCAAATGTTGGATATATTCCCTGTGCTGTACAATGTATCTTTGTATCATTTACTTATGCCTTATGGCAGAAAGTGCCTTTTGATGAAAGTGAAAGAGGAGAGTGAAAAAGTTGGCTTAAAGCTCAACATTCAGAAAACTAAGATCATGGCATCGGGTTCCATCACTTCATGGCAGGTAGATGGGGAAACAGTGGAAACAGTGGCTGTCTTTATTTTTCTGGGCTCCAAAATCACTGCAGATGGTGATTGCAGCCATGAAATGAAAGACACTTACTCCTTAGAAGGAAGGTTATGAGCAACCTAGTTCAGTTCAGTCAGTTCAGTTACTCAGTTGTGTCCGACTCTTTGCGACCCCGTGAATCAGAGCATGCCAGGCCTCCCTGTCCATCACCAACTCCCAGAGTTCACTCAGACTCACGTCCATCAAGTCAGTGATGCCATCCAGCCATCTCATCCTCTGTCGTCCCCTTCTCCTCTGGCCCCCAATCCCTCGCAGCATCAGAGTCTTTTCCAATGAGTCAACCTAGACATCATATTAAAAAGCAAAGACATTACTTTGCCAACAAAGGTCTGACTAGTCAAGGCTATGGTTTTTCCAGTGCTCATGTATGGATGTGAGAGTTGAACTATAAAGAAAACTGAGTGCCAAAGAATTGATGCTTTTGAATGGTGGTTGTGGAGAAGACTCTTGAGAGTCCCTTGGACTGCAAGGAGATCCAACCAGTCCATCCTAAAGGAGATCAGTCCTGGGTGTTCATTGGAAGGACTGATGTTGATGCTGAAACTCCAATACTTTGGCCACCTGATGCGAAGAGCTGAGTCATTGGAAAAGACCTTGATGCTGGGAAAGATTGAGGGCAGGAAGAGAGAGGGATGACAGAGGATGAGATGGCTGGATGGCATCACCAACTAGATGGACATGGGTTTGGGTGGATTCTGGGAGTTGGTGATGGACAGGGAGGCCTGGAGAGCTGCAGTTCATGTGGTTGCAAAGAGTTGGACATGACTAAGCAACTGAACTGATTTTATGCCTAGTACATTGTACCTGTTAACTCTCTATTCCTTATCTTGTCCTTTCCCTCTCTGTCTCCCCACTGGTAACCACTAGTTAGTTCTCTAGATCTGTAAGTTTATTTTTGTTTTATTAGATTCATTCCTTTGTTTTATTTTTCAGATTTCTTATAATAATTGATAATACATAATAATTTTATTTCTTTATCTGACTTATTTCACTATATATAATACCTTCTGGATCCATCCACTTTTTGCAAATCACAAAATGTCATTCTTTTTATGATTGAGTAATATTCCATTGTATATATACCACATTCTCTTTATCCGTAGACACTCAGATTGCTTCCATATATTGACTGTCATAAATAATGCTGTTGTGAACATTGGAATGCATGAATCACTTTGAATTAGTGTTTTTGTTTTCTTCAGATAAATGCCTCAAAGTCGAATTGCTGGATCGTATGGTAGTTCTATTTTCAGTTTTTTAAAGAACCTTCATAGTGTTTTCTACACTGGCTGCACAATTTACATTCCCACTGATAGTGTAAGAGGGTTCACTTTTCTTAATATCCTCACCAAAATGTGTTACTTGTATTCTTTTTGATGATAAAGACATTCTGGCAGGTATGAGATGATATCTCACTGTAGTTTTGATTTGCATTTCTCTTATGATTAGCAATAGTGATCATCTTTTCATGTGTTTGTTGGCCACTTGTATATCTTGGAAAAAGATGTCCAGTCAGGTCTTCTGCCCATTTTTTAAACTGGATTGTTTGATTTTTAATCTTGTTGTATGAGTGGTTTATGTATTTTGAATATTAACCTTTATTGATCATATTATTTGCAGTTCTTTTCTCCCATTGCATAGGTTGTCTTTGTGTTTAGTTTATGGTTTACTTTGCTGTTCAAAAGCTTATAAGTTTCATTGGGTACAATTTGTTTATTTTTGCTTTTGGAGACAATAAAAAAAATTATCACTGTGGTTTATGTCAAAGTGTTTTCAACCTATAATTTTCTCTAGGAATTTTATGGTTTCTAGCTTTATATTTAGATCTTTAATCCAGTTTGAGTTTGTTTTTGTATATGATAAAGGAAGTATTCTAATTTCATTTTTTATATATAGCTATTTAGGTTTCCCAGCACCACATATTGAAGAGACTTTCTTTGTCATATATTAGTTGATCATAGATGTGTGGGTTCATTTCTGGGCTCCATATTCTGTCCCATTGATTTATGTGTCTGTTTTGTGCCAGTATCTTGCTGTTTTGATTACTTTACCTTTGTCATATGCCTGAAGTCAGGGAGCATAATACCTCCAGCACTGTTTTTTCTCAAGATTGTTTTGGCTATTTGGAGCCTTTTGTGTTTCCACAGGTGTTTATAAATTACTTATCCTAATTCTCTGAAAATGTCCTGGGTATTTTGATAGACATTGCCTTGAATCTGTGGGTCCCTATGGGTAATGTGGTCATTTTAACAATGTTAATTCTTCCAATCTATGAATATATCTTTCCATCTGTTTTTGTCACCTTTGGTTTCTTTCATTAGTGTCTTATTGTTTTCTGAGTACAGGTCTCTTACCTCCTCAGATAGGTTTATTCCTAGATGGAATGATTCTATAAGGAGAATCTATACCTCAGAAATTATTTTGTTGTTGAAAAGTACAGCTTATATAGGAAAACTATGTAAAGAATAGCTGCTTGGCATATTTCCTTGGTAAACATTTAATTGGTGAATTACCACTTTTTAACAAAAAAAACATGTTTCACTAGACTCTTCTAAAAAAAAATGACTACCTTTTTCATGATGAGTGGATGGTATTTAAGCACATTTGATGTGTTTCAAAATTGTGCAATTATTTTTTAATTCATGGTTAAATTATTTTATCTTTGTCTAACTGAAACCTCTTCAAGTTGTCTTCTGGATCTGTTTAACATGATACTAATAATCCTTGTTGTCTTTTTACACTTTTACACTTTTTATACTTTTTACACTATTCACTATCTAATATGACAGACTCTTAGCATTCATCCTATTAAATATCTGATGCCAACTAGACCAGGCCTGTATGAAAAACTGCTGTTTCTTGTTCTGGGATATAGTATTTAGAAACTACAATTTAAACACTAGAATATTTCATTGCCCTTGGATTAGTTTTTGTTTCTAGTCATTTTGTAGTTTTCAGAACTAAGGAATATTTGTCTATTTTATAAATATAAAATACCTTATAACTATCTCTTTTAATTATTAAAATATGTTAACAATTAATCCAGTAACAACTCACATAGTTAATTCAAACTCAAGACTATAGGGCTTTTCTAACCTCTTTAATCCTATTTCTTTATTTCAATTTCATTTCAAAGTAATACAATAATTATTCATTTACTTTATTTCACAATGCACACACTACAGACTCAGTATAATAACATCAACATTATCACTAACTCTGTAATTACTGAAAACAGTTTAATTTTCTTATTTTTGTCTTTCAGAAATTTCACAGTAGGGTTATTCAGTTAAAGTAATCTTTCATATTCACCTGGAATTTTCCTCTCTGTTTGGTTATACTGCCAAGTAGTACACAGTTTGGTTTGTATAATTTATTTTGCTTCAGACATTTAGCAACTGACTCTTTAAAATTTAGTTTTGTATTCAGTTCAGTCGCTCAGTCGTGTCCGACTCTGTGACCTCATGAATCGCAGCACGCCAGGCCTCCCTGTCCATCACCAACTACCGGAGTTCACTCAGACTCACGTCCATCGAGTCAGTGATGCCATCCAGCCATCTCATCACCTGTCATCCCCTTCTCCTCCTGCCCCCAGTCCCTCCCAGCATCAGAATCTTTTCCAATGAGTCAACTCTTCGCATGAGGTGGCCAAAGTACTGGAGTTTCAGCTTTAGCATCATTCCTTCCAAAGAAATCCCAGGGTTGATCTCCTTCAGAATGGACTGGGTGGATCTCCTTGCAGTCCAAGGGACTCTCAAGAGTCTTCTCCAACACCACAGTTCAAAAGCATCAATTCTTCGGCGCTCAGCCTTCTTCACAGTCCAACTCTCACATCCATATGACCACAGGAAAAACCATACCCTTGACTAGATGGACCTTAGTAGGCAAAGTAATATCTCTGCTTTTGAATATACTATCTAGGTTGGTCATAACTTTCCTTCCAAGGAGTAAGCGTCTTTGAATTTCATGGCTGCGATCACCATCTGCAGTGATTTTGGAGCCCAGAAAAATAAAGTCTCTCCCTGTTTCCATTGTTTCCCCATCTATTTCCCATGAACTGATGGGACCAGATGCCATGATCTTCGTTTTCTGAATTTTGAGCTTTAAGCCAACTTTCTCACTCTCCACTTTCACTTTCATCAAGAGGCTTTTTGGCTCTTCTTCACTTTCTGCCATAAGGGTGGTGTCATCTGCAGATCTGAGGTTATTGATATTTCTCCTGGCAATCTTGATTCCAGCTTGTGTTTCTTCCAGTCCAGCGTTTCTCATGATGTACTCTGCATATAAGTTAAATAAGCAGGGTGACAATATACAGCCTTGACATACTCCTTTTCCTATTTGGAACCAGTGTGTTGTTCCATGTCCAGTTCTAACTGCTGCTTCCTGACCTGCATACAGATTTCTTAAGAGGCAGGTTAGGTGGTCTGGTATTCCCATCTCTTTCAGAATTTTCCACAATTGATAGTGATCCACACAGTCAAAGGCTTTGGCCTAGTCAATAAAGCAGAAATAGATGTTTTTCTGGAACTCTCTTGCTTTTTTGACAATCGAGCAGATGTTGGCAATTTGATCTCTGGTTCCTCTGCCTTTTCTAAAACCAGTTTGAACATCAGGGAGTTCACGGTTCACGTATTGCTGAAGCCTGGCTTGGAGAATTTTGAGCATTACTTTACTAGCATGTGAGATGAGTGCAATTGTGCGGTAGTTTGAGCATTCTTTGGCATTGCCTTTCTTTGGAATTGGAATGAAAACTGACCTTTTCCAGTCCTGTGGCCACTGCTGAGTTTTCCAAATTTGCTGGCATATTGAGTGCAGCACTTTCACAGCATCATCTTTCAGGATTTGAAATAGCTCCACTGGAATTCCATCACCTCCAATAGCTTTGTTCGTAGTGATGCTTTCTAAGGCCCACTTGACTTCACATTCCAGGATGTCTGGCTCTAGATTAGTGATGACACCATCATGATTATCTGGGTCGTGAAGATCTTTTTTGTACTGTTCTGTGTATTCTTGCCGCCTCTTTTAATATCTTCTGCTTCTGTTAGGTCCAGACCATTTCTGTCCTTTATCGAGCCCATCTTTGCATGAAATGTTCCCTTGGTATCTCTAATTTTCTTGAAGAGATCTCTAGAGTTTCCCATCCTGTTCTTTTCCTCTATTTCTTTGCATTGATCGCTGAAGAAGGCTTTCTTATCTCTTCTTGCTATTTTCTGGAACTCTGCCTTCAGATGCTTGTATCTTTCCTTTTCTCCTTTGCTTCTCACCTCTCTTCTTTTCACAGCTATTTGTAAGGCCTCCCCAGACAGCCATTTTGCTTTTTTGCATTTCTTTTCCATGGGGATGGTCTTGATCCCTGTCTCCTGTACAATGTCACAAACCTCATTCCATAGTTCATCAGGTACTCTATCAGATCTAGTCCCTTAAAGCTATTTCTCACTTCCACTGTATAATCATAAGGGATTTGATTTAGGTCATACCTGAATGGCCTAGCGGTTTTCCCTACTTTCTTCAATTTGAGTCTGAATTTGGTAACAAGGAGTTCATGATCTGAGCCACAGTCAGCTCCTGGTCTTGTTTTTGTTGACTGTATAGAGCTTCTCCATCTTTGACTGCAAAGAATGTAATCAATCTGATTTCGATGTTGACCATCTGGTGATGTCCATGTGTAGAGTCTTCTCTTGTGTTTTTGGAAGAGGGTGTTTGCTATGACCAGTGCATTTTCTTGGCAAAACTCTATTAGCCTTTGCCCTGCTTCATTCCGCATTCCAGGGCCAAATTTTCCTGTTATTCCAGGTGTTTCTTGACTTCCTAGTTTTGCATTCCAGTCCCCTATAATGAAAAGGACATATTTTGGGGGTGTTAGTTCTAAAAGGTCTTGTAGGTCTTCATAAAACCATTCGACTTCAGCTTCTTCAGTGTTACTTGTTGGGGCATAGACTTGGATAACTGTGATATTGAATGGTTTTCCTTGGAGATGAACAGAGATCATTCTGTCATTTTTGAGATTATAATTATGTAAAACATTCACAGAGATTAAAGTAAAAAGTATCAAAAGTGTTATATCCAGAGAAGTGTATGTCTGTTCCTTCTCACCAAATCCATTCTCTCCCTCCCCTTAAATAAGGATGTTACACAGTTACAAAACCACATATGGTTTATCTTTATACATAAATCCATGCATCCACACATGCATACATACATACATAAATACACACATATATTCAGTATTCAACAATGCTGAATGAGAACTGAATAGAAATTTACTGTAATTAAGGGAAGTTAAAATTTTACATTAGCAAATGAATATAAATTCTTTGAAAATATAAAAAAATGATATTTCAGTTAAGTTATGAAAAGTGAAAGTGAAAATTGCACAGTCATATTAGATTCTTTGCCACCCCATGGACTATACTGTTCATGGAATTCTCCATGCCAGAATACCAGGGTAGGTAGCCTTTCCCTTCTCCAGGGTATATTCTCAACACAGGAATCAAGCCCAGGTCTCCCACATTGCAGGCAGATTCTTTACCAGCTGGACCACCAGGGAAGCCCAAGAATATTTGCCTGTATTTTCTAAATTCCATTGTCCATATAATTCTGAATAAAATGCCACTGGCACCAGATTGTGTGCCATTGTGATTTTCCATTAATGAAAATGGCCATACAATGCACTTTCATATTTACCCATTTACAGATATTCACTAGACACATATCTTGCATTTGGTCCCCTTGTTAAAACAATAAGAGGGATTTCTGTGGTGGTCCAGTGGTTAAGACTCAGTGCTCCCAATGCAGGGGGCGCAGTTTTGATCACTGGTCAGGGAACTAGATTCCACATGCTGCAGCTAAGAGTTCACATGCCACAACTATAATATACATATATATGTATGTATATATATATGTGTATATATATATAAATCCATGTGCTGCAGTTAAGACCGAGTGCAGCCAAATAAATAATAAATGAAATAAAGTATTAAAATAGAAAAATTAAGAAAGTTAAAAAGAGTTGCATCCATAGATTTTATTTTGTGTAACATTTCTCAGCATAAAGCTAAACATTTTTTATATTCAGTTCAGTATTAAATACCCGTAGTTTAATGCTTTAATCAACATAGCTAATCACAAATTATACTTTAAGATCATCTACAGTGGTCTTATCTAGTAAAACTCTTTGTATCAGTTTGAATTATGTTTGACTACATGTAACAGAAAGCTAACCACAGTAACTGAACCAAATAGAGGTTCATATTTTCTCATATTATGAGAAATCTGGAAACAATTAGTTCAGGATTGGTACAGCTGCTCTGGGAAGGTCCAAGATCCTTTCAAATTCTTGCCCCATTATTCTTTTCATATGGTATATGTTTTTTCATAGTTTTTCATAGTTTCAAAATGACTTCTATCCCTCCAAGAATGTTTATATTCTAGGTAGAAAGAAAGAGGGAAGAATAAAGAATAAAACATGTGTACCAGCTGAGCCTGTTCTCTCTATAATAGGTAGAAATGGGCCTCTTGTAAATCTACCTACCAGATTTACTCTTTGATTTCATTTGTCAGAAGTGGAACACATATCCATTCCTAGCTTTAGTAGTCACACTCCTCCTTTGAGAATAATTAGAATTCTGTAAGTAAAGAAAGCAGAAGGAATGGCTACTGGATTTGAATCGTTGTCAGTGATGTTTTAAGGTTTTGGTTTTTTCTCAAAACAAGAGCAGTATATGCCTTATGCTACTCAGATATGTAAATATGAATCAAGTCTACATCCCTGAATATCAGAAATTTGTTTTATGATTTTCAAGGACTATAATGGAAAAATATTTTCCAGCTGCTGGTATGAGTTTTCTAGAGTAGCCATAATAAGGTGCCAAAGCCTGAGTGGCTTAAACAATAAATATTTATTTTCTCACAATTCTGAAAGCTAGAAGTCCAAAAAAAAGGTGTCAGAATTGTTGATTTTTTTTTTTATGATGCCTCTCTCTTTGGTTAGTGGATGTCCATCTTCTCCCTGTGTTTTTACACAGTCTTTTTTTTTAATGTGTATCTGTGTCCTAATCTGTTTTTCTTGTAACAACAAGAGCCATGTTTAATTAGACCACAAAATATGACCTAATTTTAACTCAATTACCTCTTTAAAGACTATTTCTATATATGAATTCTGAAGTATTGGGGGTTAGGATCTGGACATATGAATTTTTGAGATGACACCATTAGACTTACAGCACTGCTGATGCATAGAAAAAACAGCAATAATAAAACAAAAATAAACCAAGAGGGAGAGGTGACAAGAGACATTTCTGTCTTCCTTTTCCATGTTTAAATTGTGTCAATCTTTCCAAGCCTACCTCACTGATGTCATCTGAAAATGATAACCAGAAGAAAAACTACTTGACCAAATATAAAACTAATGTTGTCAAATGATTTCTAATTCCTATGATTCATAGATTCAAATGGCTTAATGACTTTGTTTAGCTAGGATAGTAGAGTCATAGGTAATTACAGTTATTCACACATTAAACTGTGGGGAAACAGCAAATCCAATTATGTTCATTTCAAGCACATCTCTCTGGGATTTGTGGAAGATATTAAGCAAAGAGACATGCCACTTTCATAGTCCAATTTGCTTGTACATGTCTACTTAGATTTATTGTGATTTGTCCTTGGTTTCTGTGTGTTTACTCGCAGATAACAATCAATTGCAGAAGCAACAGACAGCAGTGGAACTTTGGAATATTTTTGTTCATTAACTTGGGTTCAAATTCTGATAACGTGAATTATTATTAGGGTACTAATGGAGTGTGGAAAATAAATGCTCTTGCTCTCCTCTGGTTTATTTTTCTGCTATTTTATGTTACATACAATGTCTACAAGGCTGTGGAAAACAAAGCAAATGCAGTAATGATGTTTTATGTGAGTCAGAGAAAAGTAGGGAAGGCTATAATCCAAACAAATATACATTGGTATTGATTTTAATTAATTAATGATTATATGCATCAATCAATACTGAACATCTCTCATTCATCATATAATTATAGTAATTATAGTTTGCAAATTAGAAATTCTAGGGAACTGATAAATTTGGTTTGGCAGCCAAGGCCAAATTTGTCTGTTACTCCAGGTATTTCTTGACTTCCTACTTTTGCATTCCAGTCCCCTATAAAGAAAAGGACATGTTTTTTGGGTGTTAGTTCCAAAAGGTCTTGTAGGTCTTCATAGAACCGTTCAGCTTCAGCTTCTTCAGCATTACTGGTTGGGGCATAGACTTGGATTACTGTGATATTGAGTGGTTTGCCTTGGAAACGAACAGAGATCATTCTGTTGTTTTTGAGATTGCATCCAAGTACTGCATTTCAGACTCTTTTGTTGACCATGATGGCTACTCCATTTCTTCTGAGGGATTCCTGCCCACAGTGGTAAATATAATGGTCATCTGAGTTAAATTCACCCATTCCAGTCCATTTTAGTTCACTGATTCCTAGAATGTCAATGTTTACTCTTGCCATCTCCTGTTTGACCACTTCCGATTTGCCTTGATTCATGGACCTTACATTCCAGGTTCCTATGCAATATTGCTCTTTACAGCATCGGACCTTGCTTCTATCACAAATAACATCCACAACTGGGTATTGTTTTTGCGTTTGCTCCATCCCTTCATTCTTTCTGGAGTTATTTCTCCACTGATCTCCAGTAGCATATTGGGCACCTACTGACCTGGGGAATTCCTCTTTCAGTATCTTATAATTTTGCCTTTTCATACTGTTCATGGGATTCTCAAGGCAGGAATACTGAAGTGGCTTGCCCTTCCCTTCTCCAGTGGACCACTTTCTGTCAGACCTCTCCACCATGCCCACCCGTCTTGGGTGGCCACACAAGGCATGACTTAGTTTCAGTTAGTTAGACAAGGCTGTGGTCCTAGTATGATTAGATTGACTAGTTTTCTGTGATTATGGTTTCAGTGTGTCTGCCTTCTGATGCCCTCTTGCAACACCTACCATCTTACTTGGGTTTCTCTTATCTTGGTCTTACTAGACCATTCAGGTATGACCTAAATCAAAACCGTTATGATTATACAGTAGAAGTGAGAAATAGATTTAAGGGCCTAGATCTGATAGATAGAGTGCCTGATGAACTATGGACAGAGGTTCGTGACATTGTACAGGAGACAGGGATCAAGACCATCCCCATGGAAAAGAAATGCAAAAAAGCAAAATGGCTGTCTGGGGAGGTCTTACAAATAGCTGTGAAAAGAAGAGAACTGAAAACCAAAGGAGAAAAGGAAAGATATAAGCATCTGAATGCAGAGTTCCAAAGAATAGCAAGAAGAGATAAGAAAGCCTTCCTCAGCAATCAATGCAAAGAAATAGAGGAAAACAACAGAATGGGAAAGACTAGAGATCTCTTCAAGAAAATTAGAGATACCAAGGGAACATTTCATGCAAAGATGGGCTTGATAAAGGACAGAAATAGTATGGACCTAACAGAAGTAGAAGATATTAAGAAGAGGTGGCAAGAATACACAGAAGAACTGTTCAAAGAAGATCTTCATGACCAAGATAATCACAATGGTGTGATCACTCACCTAGAGCCAGACATCCTGGACTGTGAAGTGAAGTGGGCCTTGGAAAGCATCGCTACGAACAAAGCTAGTGGAGGTAATGGCATTCCAGTTGAACTGTTTCAAATCCTGAAAGATGATGCTGTGAAAGTGCTGCACTCAATATGCCAGCAAATTTGGAAAACTCAGCAGTGGCCACAGGACTGGAAAAGGTCAATTTTCATTCCAATCCCAAAGAAAGGCAATGCCAAAGAATGTTCAAACTACTGCACCATTGCACTCATCTCACATGCTAGTAAAGTAATGCTCAAAATTCTCCAAGTCAGGCTTCAGCAATATGTGAACCATGAAATTCCAGTTGTTCAAGCTGGTTTTAGAAAAGGCAGAGGAACCAGAGATCAAATCACGAACATCCGCTGGATCATGGAAAAAGCAAGAGAGTTCCAGAAAAACATCTATTTCTGCTTTATTGACTATGCCAAAGCCTTTGACTGTGTGGTTCTCAATAAACTGTGGAAAATTCTGAAAGAAATGGCAATACCAGACCACTTGACCTGCCTCTTGAGAAATCTATATACAGGTCAGGAAGCAACAGTTAGAACTGGACATGGAACAACAGACTGGTTCCAAATAGGAAAAGGAGTACATCAAGGCTCTATATTGTCAC
This sequence comes from Oryx dammah, assembly GCF_014754425.2. Classification (NCBI taxonomy): domain Eukaryota; kingdom Metazoa; phylum Chordata; class Mammalia; order Artiodactyla; family Bovidae; genus Oryx; species Oryx dammah. Next base: position 39,492,887 of record NW_024070209.1, on the reverse strand, counting down.
TCTGCTTATTTAACTTATATGCAGAGTACATCATGAGAAATGCTGGGCTGGAAGAAGCACAAGCTGGAATCAAGATTGCCAGGAAAGTATCAATAACCTCAGAGATGCAGATGACACCACCATTATGGCAGAAAGTGAAGAAGAACTAAAAAGCCTCTTGATGAAAGTGAAAGAGGAGAGTGAAAAAGTTGGCTTAAAGCTCGACATTCAGAAAACTAAGATCATGGCATCCGGTCCCATCACTTCATGGGAAATAGATGGGGAAACAGTGGAAACAATGTCAGACTTTATTTATCTGGGCTCCAAAATCACTGCAGATGGTGATTGCAGCCATGAAATTAAAAGAAGCTTACTCTGGAAGGAAAGTTATGACCAGCCTAGATAGAATATTCAAAAGCAGAGACATTACTTTGCCAACACAGGTCCAATTAGTCAAGGCTATGGTTTTTCCAGTAGTCATGTTTTTTTGTGAGAGTTGAACTGTGAAGAAAGCTGAGCACTGAAGAACTGATGCTTTTGAACTGTGGTGTTGGAGAAGACTCTTGAGAGTCCCTTGGACTGCAAGGAGATCCAACGAGTCCATTCTAAAGGAGATCGGTCCTGGGTGTTCTTTGGAAGGAATGATGCTAAAGCTGAAACTCCAGTACTTTGGCCACCTCATGTGAAGAGTTGACTCATTGGAAAAGACTCTGATGCTGGGAGGGATTGGGGGCAGGAGGAGAAGGGGATGACCGAGGATGAGATGGCTGGATGGCATCACTGACTCGATGAATGTGAGTCTGAGTGAACTCCGGGAGTTGGTGATGGACAGGGAGGCCTGGCATGCTGCAATTCATGGGGTCACAAAGAGTCAGACACGACTGAGCAGCTGAAATGACCTGAACTGAAGTGAAGATGTTTTAATATTTACATGTAACCATGTTCACTGAGGTCTTCCCATGTGGCTCAGTTGTATAGAATCTGCCTGCCAATGCAGGAAACACAGAAAACACAGGTTGGATCTCTGGATTGGCAAGATCCGTTGGAGTAGGAAATGGCCTCTCACGCCAGTATTCTTCACTGGAAAATTCCATAGACACAGGAACCTGGAGGGCTACAGTCCTTGGGATTGGGGAGTTGGACACAAGCTGAGGGACTGAGCATGCACACAATGTTCACCGAGCATAATTTAAAATTTCAGAAGAATTGGAAAAATCTAATAGCAAATATTAAATTTTTACTTAAAAATTCTATTTTATATATATAAATAGCTTTATATATATAGCTATTTATAGCTTACTTAAACAGTTTATTCATTTTATAATTGGCAAAATATAAACATTTAAATACAAAAATAAAAATATTGCTTTCTCTGTTGACTAACATTTAAATTTGAACCACTTTATTTAACATCAGGCGATAAGCATAGGAAAGTTAAAATGATTAAAGATGTGTTAAAACATAGCTCATGGATGATGCCATTACCTAAAATAGGAAAGTAAAACAAAAGTTATTGGATTTTGGACATAATCCATTTAAAGTTCCTTTAAAAGCCTCCAGAATACATTGGGTTGGCCAACAGGTTCATTTGGTTTCTTCCATAATATCTTACTTGGAAAGACATGTCAGGTGCTGTAAAAGTAGTTTATAGCAGTTTAGGATCTGGAATTAGGGAAATAATTAGCACTCTATGCAAAATTTTATTTATAGATAAGAAACCTAAGACATCAGCTTGGTGAATATTTAAATGTGAGGCTGGGAGATGTGAAAGGGTATAATGGAAGAGGCCTGGAATGTGTACTTAGAGGTGTAGAGGAGCGAAACAATGCAGAGTCAAAGACGTCAAGGGAGGAGCATTTCAAGCAGAGGGAGTGGGCTTCAAGACTCAGTTGCTTCAGTAAGCAGTTTGTTAGAATGCATCTGTATTCTAAAAAATAATAATATTGTGTTTCAGTAATGAGACAGTTGATGAAACCTTTCAAATGAACAGTTTCAACAGAAAGAAACATTATAGACAGCTGAGGAGTAAGTTGGTGAAAGAAAGTAAGAGGTAAAATATCGGTAACTTTCAAACTGTCTTAAGATGAATCCAATTACAGAGACTGGGCCATAGGAGAAGGAGACTGACAAAACTGTTAGCAAATACTTAGATTTCTTGCCAGCTTTTCTATGCAAAGACAGTATTATTATCAGAGGAGTGCTCAGAAACCTTTTGCATTTGATCTATTTTAATGACACAAAATTGTTCTCATTTTATGGCTGTTTCCACAGTGACTGAGCATGGCAGGGATTGTTAGGAAGGACATTGCTGGGACAGAACAACCTTGACTCCAGAACACCCTGAGAGCCCTGCTGACCCCTCCTGAAGCTGTAGAGCATTCCAAGGTGCTTCATCCAACCTTCACACCCTCTCTGCTCCACTGGAGTCAGGCTTACATTATTGTCTGGTGTTTCATCCACCCTTTCAGCCCCTGCCCCGTTTTCTCTCACACATACATTTCCCTCATAAAATCTTTGCATGTTTAATCCCGACTTGGCATTGGCTTCTCAGAGGACCTAGAGTAATACACTCATATAATAGATATGTTCAGATGTTCTTTGAAGCTGTGAGCTGCTTAAACCTTATGTTGTTTATTAAAGACAGCAGCTTACATTTATAACATAGTTTCTCTTGATGTTTGCAAAACTAGTTAGACTTTTCTGACTTTACAGTGGGGACAGCCTATTTTTGGTTACATTTCTTTTTTCATTGTCCTCTTAATTTTCAAATTCTGAATATCCTACTCTTAAAAAAATCATAATTTCTGATATTCCTTTTTATTCTTACATATGATTATTGACTCTGTAAGCATGGTGAAACTGGAAGATAAAAGCAAGGATTCTTTGTTGTTGTTTGGTCACAAAGTCATGTCTGACTCTTTGCTGCCCATGGATTGCAGCATGCCAGGTTCCCTGTCCTTCACTATCTCCTGGAGTTTGCTCAAACTCATGTCCATTGAGTTGGTGATGCCATCCATCCATCTTATCCTCTGTCACCCCCTTCTTCTCCTGTCCTCAGTCTTTCCTAGCATCAGAGTCTTTTCCAGTGAGTCAACTCTTTACATCTGTGGCCAAAGTACTGGAGCTTCAGCTTCAGCATCAGTCCTTCCAATGAATACTCAAGGTTGATTTCCTATAGGATTGACTGGTTTGATCTCCTTGCAGTCCAAGGGACTCTCCAAAGTATTCTTCAGCACCACAATTCAAAAGCATCAGTTCTTCAATGCTTAACCTTCTTTATGGTCCAACTCTCACATCCATACATGACTACTGGAAAAACCATAGCTTTGACTCTACAGACCTTTGTTGGCAAAGTGATGTCTCTGATTTTCAACATGCTAAGTTTGTCATAGCTCTTCTACAAAGAAGCAAGTGTCTTTTACTTTCATGGCTGCAGTCATTGTTTGCAATGATTTTGGAGTCCAAGAAACTAAAATCTGTCACTGCTTTTACTTTTCCCCTATCTATTTGCATTGAAGTGATGGGACTGGATGCCATTCTCTGCATTTCCTCTATTTGATATGTAGTATTTATGTTATTTGATATTTTTCCATCTTTTTGCATGATGAATAGTGTTGGATGAGGAAGACACAATATAAATGTTATACCCTTAGTATGAGGGTGAGGGAAGTGTCAGGATTCTTCTAGTGCTCATCAGGATGTGCTTTGCAACACAAGATGGTAGGAGAACAAAGGAAAAGATGAGAGCCCCAAAGAAAAATATCTCTAAATTATGAGCGAAACTGGTCTTCCAATCTTCTATAATACCTTTTATAATAATAATATCCTCTTGTGGGATAAAGGCTGATTCTAGTGATTGGGTTAAAGATATGATTATTATACCAGAATGAGTTAACTGAATTTGATCTGAACTGTATTAATTACTTTTTCGACAAGGCTCTCCCAAATTATTATATTATATAATTATCCTTATTATATAAGGGTACCACAGAGGATGAGATGGTTAGATGACATCACCAACTCTATGGATATAAATTTGAGCAAGCTCCGGGAGTTGGTGATGGACAGGGAAGCCTGGCATGCTGCAGTCCATGGGGTCACAAAGAGTCAGACACGACTGAGCAACTGAACTTAACTGAATACTGTCTTCTGTTGTGTCTGTGTCACTCTGGTCACCAGGGTGGGGGGAATCCTGTAGCAGTTACATATATGCTAGCATTACAAAAAATAGACCTTTACACCTTTACAAATGCTCTCTGGGTAACAGACTCTGAGCTCATTCAGTTTGGAGGGAGCCTCTTGAGGATGTAACTTTATATAAAAGGTTCATATTAAATGATACTTGATCCTATTTAAGTGAAGACATGTGAAATGTGCAGAGTGGGTATAATTATTTTGATTAGTGAACTCTAATGCAGACGCCATCACATTTCCATACCACAGTTAACATTTAGCAGAATAGGCGGCCTCAGATCATTAACAACAGGCCATAAGCAATCCTGGCATTTCCCAGGAAACCTTTAATTAATTGGAAACCATGAATTGAGGAGAGGCATCTATTTCTTTAGAATTGATTACTTTGTTCTATTCAGATAAAATAAAAGTATAGAATAGGGCATGATGAATGATCATTAACTAGTGTATTCTAATTAAAAACTAGTTCTCTAGGAAATACTTCCAGAAGATGGCAAGTAAGAAAATTTGCAGGTAAAGTAAAATTTGCCAAACTCACAATCCCTACCCCCTGCAGTGGATCAAACTCACCAACATTATAAAGACACAAAATGTTGGATATTAAAACATTTGATAAAATCTCTGGAGTAGATACATACCTTTATTTTGACTTATCTGAATTCGAGCTCCCTTCCCACTTTGGAAGAATGCCTTATCCTCACTATTTAGCTGAAGGGGTACAACTCCTTTCTCTCTCTACCCCTTAGTAGGTAGGGTCTAAGTATCTGATTTTTTTGTCAGAATGATGTTTCAACCTGAGTTTGAACTCTGGAGAGGGTGATGCAATAAGAAAAGAACAGAATTTATATGCAGGAGCTTTACATATTCCTGTGAGATACGCATCAGCAACAGGATTGGCAATAGCCTTGATTTTAGGTATTCTATGATGGCTGGGCTCAGCAGGATGGATGGCTCTGACATCTAAAACAACATTCTTATCAGACTAGACTTCTGGTATGAACTCGGTTGTGGTTGTTGTTGCTTAGCTTTCCTTGGTCTACTTGTATTCCCAAGCTTGTTTCTCCAGTTCCCAATCTGTCAGCTACCACATACCTAGTTCCTTCTGTATTAACTAGAGGCTTACCAAATGCTTGTGGCCAAGAAGCCTGAATGTTTAAAAATATAGATATTTTAAAATAACTCTGTTAATAATATTTTTCATCCATCATTTTCTTAGAATTTATAGCCACTGAATATTGAAAGTAACCCTAAAGGGCATACTTTAAACAACTGTTTAAACAGTGCATGGTAACTTCTATGACATTTCTGATAAGTGGATATTTGATCATCATGCAAATGTCTTCAGTGACAGCTCACAAGTTTTCAAGGCCAGTAATTCCATCTTAAGACAGTTCTTACTTTCTATTGTTATTTCTTTAAACTAGTTTTCTTTAATCATAAGATAGTGATGCTTTATTTTGTAGCCTCATCTAAGTTTTAGTTCATATTGAAATTCTAGTAAGTATGTATCTCTGTTTTGACAGTGTATAAAGATTCCATTTCATTGAATTTTATAAAATTAAAAATATTTTGAATAATGGATATGGCACAAATATTGGCTCTAATTAACACCCTTTGGGAAAGTTCATTGCTGCAGACTTGTGATGTTGTTAGCACAGATTTAGGCCTGGCTCCTAAATTCAATACAAGTTTGAGTCTTACTAGCTCATCATTATTGGAAAATATCTCCCAAACCATGTGGTCTTTCCCAAATTGCCTGATTTAGAATCATATTTGGACTCAATGATAAGTGGTAATTAGATATGAGTGCGGGATTGGCTCAAATTCCCTATGGCAAAGAGAAGGGAAAAGTGCTCTTGTATATGAACATTATTACAAATAATTTCCAAAAGTAATAACCTGCCAAAGTGAGTGAGTAAGATGTAGATAATTCAAAGTTCAAAAACTCTTAGTGTGAGTAATAGCCTCCACTTGGCCTAAAACATGTGTCTAATTGCTGTTTATTAGCAACCTGCTCTCCTCCTCTGCAATGGCTACAATAAATCAGCGGTTGGAATTCCCCTGATTAGCTGTTTCATGGGCCAGATCCAGGATTTGCATTTCTGCTTCAGAAAACATATCTTCATCCATCAAAATCACATAGGTGAAGAATAAATGCACACTTGATTAAGTAAATTAAGGAATTTGAATCAAGAATGGACACCCCTGAAAGTATTTGTCAAAAAAAGACACCTGATCAAAACAATCCCTCAGATCTCTAGCTGCCTGATCAATTTTTATTTAGTGGTGTCTGCTTTTATCAATGGAGAAACCCATGGAAATAAAATTCGTTGTGAAACAATACATTACCTTATGTATGTGAAGTTTTAAATCCATGTATTTCAGGCTTTCAAATTCCATGCATTTTCAAACTGTAATGCAAATTAGTAGTTTGTGCCTTAGTCGCTGTAACTGAAGACAACTCTCAAAAGTAATACTATCAGAACTTGTATGACTAGTATCTATAGTAGTTCAGCCCTCTGAAAGTGTGTGTCAATTGAAATTAATTCTTGGTACTCCTCTGGTTAATTTCCCACTCAGTTCAGTTCAGTTCAGTTCAGTCGCTCAGTCGTGTCCGACTCTTTGCGACCCCATGAATCACAGCACACCAGGCCTCCCTGTCCATCACCAACTCCCGGAGTTCACTCAGACTCACGTCCATCGAGTCAGTGACGCCATCCAGCCATCTCATCCTCAGTCGTCCCTTTCTCTTCCTGCCCGCAATCCCTCCCAGCATCAGAGTCTTTTCCAATGAGTCAACTCTTCTCATGAGGTGGCCAAAGTACTGGAGTTTCAGCTTTAGCATCAGTCCTTCCAAAGAAATCCCAGGGCTGATCTCCTTCAGAATGGACTGGTTGGATCTCCTTGCAGTCCAAGGGACTCCCAAGAGTCTTCTCCAACACCACAGTTCAGAAGCATCGATTCTTCGATTCTTCGGCGCTCAGCCTTCTCCACAGTCCGACTCTCACGTTTCCGGTTAAGACTCCGTCGCTCCTCTGCCCCTGCCTAGGCCCTCCTGAGAAATGTGGGAGATGGAGGCAAAGACAGACTCTCAGGGCCACCGCTTGTGCCATCAAGTACGCTCAGATCCTCGGCTGTGTCTGACACTTTGCTCCTCTACTGGAGTGGGGTGCTGTTCCCTTCTCCAGGGGATCTTCCTGACCCAGGGATCAAACCTGTGTCTCTTGCCTCTCCTGCATTAGTAGGCAGATTCTTTACCATTAGTGCCACCTAGGAAGCCCTGCTGTAAAGTAACCAGTTGCTAAATGAGTTTAGATGTACAGAATCCAAAGTTCAAAAACTCTCAGTATTTTTAGAGCGCCTTACTGTCCCCAGAGCCACCAAGCTCTCTCCAGTATCCCTTCTATTATGCCTTTCCAGTTGACTCTATTTATTCCTTAATTGTTAACTCAGTCATATCTTTCCCTGGGTAGTCTTTTCTGATCTTATTGAAGACTAGGTATTTTATGCGTTGTTTTGGAAAAGTGTAGTTTTCTCCTTGTTACTATTCATTACTGTCTGATAACATATATGTGGTTGTATTAATAATGTTTGTCTTAGCTTCTGCAAACTCTGAGGCACTTGAATGCAGAAGCTAGATCTTTTTGCTCACTGTTATATTCTGAGTACCTTGCACAGTGGCTGGCAATTAGGAGGTGCTTGAAAATATTGAGCAAATGGGTAACACCTTCACACCATTTGAGAATATGATTTTTCACAAATCTACCATTTTCTTTTCTCTCTGCTGTTGAGGGGATTATGGGTTCCTCCTGTGGTTAAGGCACATCTTTTCCCTGTGCTTTGGGTTACTTCCTCTCTTGACCCCTTTGGTGTCTCATTCCAATACTGTCTGATTTTGCTTCTATCTTCAGTCTTTCCTCCTTTCCCTTCAGAATGAATGTATATTTATGTTTCTTCCAATTTAGCAAACAACTAAAAACAAAAAGGAATCAAAACAATCCTTCCAAACATCCAGTTACTTTAGTTATTGGACATGCATGGCAGAACAACCTGTAGTTTTTGTCTGGCTTTAACAGCATTTTAAGATTACATAAGGTGACCAACGCAGACCAATACAGTAAAACCTATGTTTAAGAAACTGAGTCTAGCCAACATCTTCTTTCTTTTTACTTCAGAGCCAAGTTTCTAGTTTCTTTAAAAATTATCTTCCCTCCTGTTTATCACTTCCACACTGCCTATTCAATTACCCTACTTCTGAAGTCTGAGCTCTATCCCCACCTCATCATCCTGCTCTCACCAAATTGCTAAACATCAAATGGGGAATCCTTATCAGTTTGATTCCTCTGTAGCATTTGGATTCACTGACCATTCCCTCCTCAATGCTCTTTCCTTCATTGATTCCCTAACACTTCTCTTTCCTGGCTCTCCTCTTACTTCATAGATTTTTCCTGGTATCTAGTATGGATGTGAGAGTTGGACTATAAAGAAAGCTGAGCGTGGAAGAATTGATGCTTTTGAACTGTGGTGTTGGAGGAGACTCTTGAGAGTCCCTTTGACTGCAAGGAGATCCAATCAGTCCATCCTAAAGGAGATCAGTCCTGGGTGTTCATTGGTAGGTCTGATGTTGAAGCTGAAACTCCAATACTTTGGCTACCTGATGCGAAGAGCTGACTCATTGGAAAGGACCCTGATGCTGGGAAAGATTGAGGGCAGGAAGAGAAGGGGATGACAGAGGATGAGATGGTTGGATGGCATTACCGACTCAATGGACATGGGTTTGAGTGAACTCCAGGAGATGGTGATGGACAGGGAGGCCCGGCGTGCTGTGGTTCATGGGGTCGCAAAGAGTAGGACATGACTGAGTGACTGAACTGAACTGAACTGAAAAGAACTATTATTCCTCAATTCATATTTCACCTGGCTGTTCCCTATGGCTCAGTTTTTATACTTCTGAGGCATCTCCTGAGTGGTCTAATTTAATTTATTGGCTCAAATTACTATGTGCAAGTCTCAAGATGTACTGCAGAGATCTCTTTTCTTCCCAAGGTTATATGTCCAACAATTTGCTAGGTTTTCTTCTTTATCCAAATATCCTACAGATCTTTTTCAAGGCAAACCCATTGTCATGTCTTTCCTAGATCTTCTTACTCTCAACTTTTATCTTACTTATTTTTCTTATTCCTATTTTCCTTCTCTCTCGAAAAATTGTCACCCTCCTTTAGGTTGTTCGAGTCAGACCTTGGGTTTTCTCCCTTGATCTCTTGTCTACTTTTCCCCCTTACTCGCTGTGATGATCAGTCATCAAGTAGCATTGATTTCACTTGCTTAAACTTCTTTAGAGTCTGTTCTCTTTCTTCCATGTTTGCTGCTGCTCCTTTCTTTTAGGTTCTGTCTTCTCTTGCCCAGATTACTAGAAGAGCCTCCTAAGCAGTTACACTTTAAATCTAGTTTTGACACTTCTCCCAGCATGATTCTTCTAAGATGCAAATGGTCATATTTGCAATATGGTCTAATATGCAATATGGTCATGCTGTTTCAATGCTGAACCTTCTTCAGTGAATCACCAGACTGTCACGTCACTGTCAACTCCCTTAGCTTGTCATGTAAGTCTTCTTGTGCCTAAGCTATTCTTATTTACCATCTCTTGTGTATGCCTCTTTCAAATCCTACATTTCAATCAGATTGTAATACTTCTACTTCCCTAAGAAACCATGCTGCCTCTCATTTCCAGGATTTAGTACATGATTTTCCCATTTTTGTTGTCTTCCTGTATCTTCCCAGTCTAGTTAAGGGGTCGATTCTTTGTCCTTCAAGGATATAATTCCATGATTGTTTTTATTGTGTATCATTCCAATCTAGAGGATAAAGCTTATGCAGAATTCTTCAATTATATATATTCTTTTTCTACCACAACCCTCACCCTCCCACATGTATACACACAAACATAAATGAGAGGGAATTTATTTTCTAGTAGGAACTCATGTAAAGTCATACCATGAGAGTGGTATGATTCCCTCCTCCCTTTTAATGTAATTTAACTATATTAATAAAATATTCCATAGTATTTACTTTTTTTTTTTTGGCTTGGGAAATAAGTTACATCATTTTCTACTGTCTCAGATACTGTTCTCTTTTCTTCTTGCCTCTCTAGGATTAAGTGTGAATTGACCCAGGGCTTTCCTCCTGGAATAGCCATGGCCAGCTCTTATTTCTGCCTCCTTTCTCCTGTGACTCCAACCGTAAAAAGGCTAAGATTGTGTCTGGAATATGAAAAGCCACCTCTGTCTTCTCATAGTAATGATCAAGTATTCTCATCAATTTTTTTTTATCCTTTTATTTAGCTTGAAGGAGTTCTTGGAATTTTTATTTGGATTCACAGGAAGAAATTTATTTTTCATATTTTTACTGTCATTCTAATTCAACTTACTGTCCTCTTTCATGAGACCTAATACCATAATCGGAGAAGGCAATGACACCCCACTCCAGTACTCTTGCCTGGAAAATCCCATGGATGGAGGAGCCTGGTGGGCTGTGGTCCGTGGGGTCGCTGAAGGTCGGACACGACTGAGTGACTTCACTTTGACTTTTCACTTTCATGCTTTGGAGAAGGAAATGGCAACCCACTCCAGTGTTCTTGCCTGGAGAATCCCAGGGACAGGGGAGCCTGGTGGGCTGCCGTCTGTGGGGTGCACAGAGTCGGACTCGACTGAAGCGACTTAGCAGCAGCAGCAACACCATAATAGGACTTCCGTGATGGCTGAGCAGTAAAGAATCCTCCTGTAATGCAGGAGACCCAGAGGATGTGGGTTTGATGGAGCAGGAAATGGCAGCCCAGTCCAGTATTCTTGCCTGGAAAACCCCATGGACAGAGGAGCCTGGCAAGCTACAGTCCATGGGGTCACAACAACTAATCAATAACAGTACCATAATAAACTTGTAACATGTGCTCCCATTCCTATTCTTGCTTCCTTTCAAATTCATCCTCTACACAGAACTCAGTGTTATTTTTAAGATGTTTCTTATGCTTAAGATGTCTTCTGTTTAAAATGGTTTCTCCCATTTAATCCTGTCTATCCTAAGCTCAAGTGGTTTCCCACTGTGAGTATGTGCTCAGTTGCTCAGTTGTGTCTGACTCATGGACTACGACCCAACACACTCCTCTGTCCATAGGATTCTCCAGGCAAGGATCCTGGACTCGGTTGCCATTTCCTTCTCCAGGGAATCTTCCTGACCAGGGATCAAACCCACACCTCCTGTGTCTCCTGCATTGGCAGGCAGATTCTTCACCACTGTGCCACCTGAGAAGTACAGTTTCCTATGGCACTGAGAATAAAATGCAAACACATTCATGTGGTATCAGAGGCTTTACTCTTATTTATCTCTTGAAATTCATCCTTCTCCATCTTGCTCACAGCTCTTCAGCCACAGTGGCCTTGTTTCAGATCTTTGAACCATGTAAAGCTCTTTACGACATCACATTCTTGGCTCATGGCCTTTCTGTCTGAATATTCTCCCTATCTCCACCCCTCCATTCTTTATATCACTGTTTGTGCCCATCTTTCAGGTCTCAGCTTAAATGTCACTATCTCACATAAGCCTTTTTAGACTTTATTTTGTAATGAACCCCACTTTTCATTCTCACACTGTACCTCATCAGGGTACCTCATAGAATCACTATGACATCACTTCATGGCAAATAGACAGGGAAAAATTGAAATAGTGACAGACTCTATTTTATTCAGTTCCAAAATCATAGCAGATAGTAACTGCAGCCATGAAATTAAAAGACACTTGAACCTTGGAAGAAAAGCTATGACAAACCTAGACAGTGTGTTAAAAAGCAGAGACACTGCTATACCAGCAAAGGTGTGTATGGTCAAAGCTATGGTTTTTACAGTAGTCATGTATGGATGTGAGAGTTGGACTATAAAGCTTAGTGCCAAAGAATTGATGCTTTCAAACTGTGATGCTGGATAAGACTCTTGAGAGTCCCTTGGACTGCAAGGAGATCAAATCAGTCAATCCTATAGGAAATCAGTCCAGAATATTCACAAAAAAAGACTGATACTGAAGCTGAAGCTCCAGTATTTTGACCACCTTGTGTGAAAAGTTGACTCATTGGAAAAGTTCCTGATGCTGGGAAGGATTGAAGGCAGAAAGTAAAGGAGACAACAGAAAATGAGATGGTTAGATAGCATCACCAACTCAATGGGCAAGAATTTGAGCAAACTCTGGGAGATAGTAAAGGATAGGGAAGCCTGGTTTGCTGCAGTCCAGGGGGTCACAAAGAGTTGACATGACTTAGCAACTGAATAACAACATAATTGGAATTTGTCTCCTCCATTTCACTATAGAGCTATAGAGTCCATGAGTCTAGAAACCCTATCTCTTTTATCTTTTCCTGTATAATTTGTCAGGCATCTACATGTGCGCAAATACTTTTACTGGGTATGTAATACGTGTCGTGTTTGGGGGAAAAATGTAAGATGGTTTCACTGCTTGTCTTTTTCATTTTTTGGCTGTGTCGGGTCTTAGTTGTAGCACACGAAATCTTCCTTGCATCCTGTGGGATCTTTTGTTGCAGAGCATAGACTCTTTAATTGTGCTGAGTGAGCTCAGTAGTTGTGATGCACTCTGTACTTTGGCCACCTGATGCGAAGAACTGACTCATTGGAAAAGACCCTGATGCTGGGAAAGACTGAAGGCAGAAGGAGAAGGGGACAACAGAGGATGAGATGGTTGGATGGCATCACCGACTCATTGGACATGAGTTTGAGCAAGCTCCAGGAGTTGGTGATTGTCAGGGAAGTCTGGCATTCTACAGTCCACAAGGTCACAAAGAGTTGCACAAGACTGAGTGACTGACCTGAACCACTGGATCACCAGGGAAGCCCCATTGTTTGTCTCTTGGAAGGACTGGTGATCGAGGCTGACCCTGTTGGCCTTTGTAACCTCTACTGATGCCTTTTTGGATCCCCTTGCTTTTTTGGTGGATTTTCAGTTCCCTGATTTCATTCATTCCCAGAAGCCAAATACTGTCTCTTTCTGTGAAGGCTGCCCTCAGGCTAGTAGAGATGCTTAGGGACTGAATGTCTAGGGTTCACAACTCTCTGGAGTCTAATCCCTTAACCAGGGTCTAATGAGTTTCATCCCCAATTAAGACCACAATCTCCTTTGTTTCTGATGTTCCCACATGGAACTGAGCCAAAGTTACTATGCCCTGGGTGGTTTTTCTTAGTTTTACACTCTTGCTTGACTTCCATCCATCCCTTCCTTATACTAGTTCCTCACTTGCCTATTAGTTTTTCTAACAAATCACTTTTGCAAGAGTCCTTGACTCAGAACTGGTGTCTGGGGAACTCTATCTGAGATATACAACTTCACAGGAGAGGCTTTAAAATGTTTTTCATGTCCTTAGTCCATAATGTCAACCTAGGTTGTCAATCAAATCCTAAATCATTTCTTGTTTAAACAGGCACAGACGGAGAATATGCTGGAAAGGCCTTAGCGATCCACCCGTCCAATGGCCTTGTTTTATTGATGAGGGACTGAGCAGCAGAGGGCGTGTGCTCTGCTCAAGGTCACAGCCTTCCTGAGCAGCTGGGTGACAACCAGGACAAGCATCCTAATATCCCCAACACCTAGACTCCTGCTCTCCAGCAACAGGTTTTCATAAATTTAAATTGGGTGATTTAAAAAGGATGAAAAGAAACCAAACACTATTAAAATAAAACAAATTGGCTTGCTGGATGAAAATAATTCATAGGGGTATTAGAAATCATTAAAAATACAACCTGAGAAGAAACTGAACTGATAGCAGCTTAGTGTCCTTTACTGTGTCATACTCTGCAGCTTCATGTGAATGTCATTTCTCCTAATGCCCCACTCAAAGAAACCCTGGAGTAAGTATATAGTTGTAGGGTGTGTGTGTGTGTATGCATGTGTGTGACATAGCATTGTTTTTAATGAATCTTCATAAAAATACAAATTTGAAATATTTACAAAATTACCGTTAAATGCCGTAGCACAGCTGCTCCACAGACTGCGATGACTAATAGCTTCATATGTCTTACTTGAGAGCCCTCACAATACCTTAAGTGTATTGTAGTTCTGACTTATGAGGTTCCCAGGCAAGACATAAACCCATAATTTTCTGTAGTTGCTTTTACTCAAAACAATAGACTCAACCTAGAATGGAATTGATATATTCGGTTTTTTAATTCAGATGATGAATAATTCTCTGATTAATGAAAATGTTCTAATATCAGAGCTAGCACATCATGGCAATTTGGTCTCTAAAACTAATTTAAGCAAAGTTGTAAATATCACTCAATAAAAGATGCCTGTTGTGCTGTGTGTGTATGTGCCTGTGTGCATTTGTGAGTGTTTGTGCTAATGCACAGTCATAGGCCTGTGAAACTTTATGAGAGGTGGAAGGGATTTCTTCTTGTGATATCAATTTCATTATCACTAACAGGTTTGAGAACTACTATAATAGTTTTGCTGGAAGGAGGGGGCGGGATTGGAAGTGTAAAGTATCGCCTTGAAGCGCGTTTCTGATAGTTTAGCATTATTTCAACTGGGATAATAACACTCAGTGCAATGCTTTTCAATATGTACAGTGATGAAGGATTTTAGTTATCACTCAAATTTCCATGCCATGTGAAAACACCTCAAATATCCCTTTTTGAGTACTGGCAGGGATGAAGAGATTAATATTTACAGTTTTAGACAATGATGACTTTTAGAAAAACTTAATTTGTATTCATATGAGGTATATGTCTTTGTAAATCCAAAGCTCTTGTCAGTATTCTGGCCCCTGGTGACATACAGAGTTAGCTTAGTCCTTCTTGCATAGGAGACCTTTAGATCTTTGAAGACGGGCAGTCACTGTGTGTCCATCACTCTTTGCCCTTTTTGATGGAAACTGGAGCCGTTTTAGTCCTGAAGCACTTCTCATGCCACACGGTTTCGTTTTGTAACTCTGCCACAGTTTAACTGGTGAAATTTCCTCTTCAAATGTGGTATTCTGCACATTTGCTGCTTCTGATTTGTCCATTCAACAAAATACCTATTGAATGTCTATTTTGTATCAAAAATTTGTTACAGTTGTTAATTGAGGCATACACTGGGAAGAAAACCAGTCTCTGTCTTCACAGTGCTTCTGTGTATGCTTGGCATGTGTGTGTGTATGTATTCAGTTGCTCAGTCGTGTCCGACTCTTTGTGACCCATGGACTATAGCCCGCCAGGCTCCTCTGTCCATGGAATTCTCCAAGCAAGAATACTGGAGTGGGTTGCCATTTCCTCCTCAAGGGGATCTTCCTGACCCAGGGATTGAACTCATCTCTCCTGCACTGGCAGGGGGGTTCTTTACTGCTGAGCCACCTGGGAAGCCTGCATGCTCAGCAGTGCATATTTTAAAATGTGATTTACATCCCTAGATCGAAACATTTTTTTCTCTTTAATAGTCTTACATTTAATTAGAAAATTTCAATTCAGCAGGTAAATCAACCTATTTGCTCATATTAACTAATCACTAATGAAAATATTTAGCGTTTATCAGGTGAGGATGTGCAGTCTCCCACTCTAACTTCTTTCATAATTACCTCTCAAATTAATGCATTTATTATCTTTTTAAAATTTTATCTTATCCTCCAACTTGAAATAATCTTTACAATTTGATTTTCTTATCTGTAAATTGGCCATTTGGGTTTTAGATAAACAAAAAATTGATAACATTTTGTGTGACTTTTTAAGCTAAGATTAAAGGGTTATTACTGTTATATTAAATGGTTTGCTTTGGAAACGAACAGAGATCATTCTGTCGTTTTTGAAATTGCATCCAAGTACTGCATTTCAGACTCTTTTGTTGACCATGATGGCTACTCCATTTCTTCTCAGAGATTCCTGCCCACAGTAGTAGATATAATGGTCCTCTGAGTTAAATTCACCCATTCCAGTCCATTTTAGTTCGCTGATTCCTAGAATGTCGACGTTCACTCTTGCCATCTCCTGTTTGACCACATCCAATTTGCCTTGATTCATGGACCTGACATTCCAGGTTCCTATGCAATATCGCTCTTTACAGTGTCGGACCTTGCTTCTATCACCAGTAACATCCACAACTGGGTATTGTTTTCGCTTTGGCTCCATCCCTTCATTCTTTCTGCGGTTATTTCTCCACTAATCTCCAGTAGCATATTGGGCACCTACTGACCTGGGGAGTTCCTCTTTCAGTATCCTATCATTTTGCCTTTTCATACTGTTCATGGGGTTCTCAAGGCAAGAATACTGAAGTGGTTTTCCATTCCCTTCTCCAGTGAACCACATTCTGTCAGAGTAAATAATATCACAGTAATCCAAGTCTATACCCCAACTAGTAGCACTGAAGAAGCTGAAGTTGAATGGTTCTGTGAAGACCTACAAGACCTTTTAGAACTAACACCCCCAAAAATCTCCTTTTCATTATAGGGGACTAGAATTCAAAAGTAGGAAGTCAAGAAACACCTGGAGTAACAGGAAAATTTGGCCCTGGAATACAGAATAAAGCAGGGCAAAGGCTAATAGAATTTTGCCAAGAAAATGCACTGGTCATAGCAAACACCCTCTTCCAACAACTCTACACATGGACATCACCAGATGGTCAACACCGAAATCAGATTGATTATATTCTTTGCAGCCAAAGATGGAGAAGCTCTATACAGTCAGCAAAAACAAGACAAGGAGCTGACTGTGGCTCAGATCATGAACACCTTATTACCAAATTCAGACTGAAATTGAAGAAAGTAGGGAAAACCACTAGACCATTCAGGTATGACCTAAATCAAATCCCTTATGATATACAGTGGAAGTGAGAAATAGATTTAAGGGCCTAGATCTGATAGATAGAGTGCCTGATGAACTATGGACAGAGGTTCGTGACATTGTACAGGAGACAGGGATCAAGACCATCCCCATGGAAAAGAAATGCAAAAAAGCAAAATGGCTGTCTGGGGAGGCCTTACAAATAGCTGTGAAAGAAGAGAAGCAAAAACCAAAGGAGAAAAGGAAAGATATAAGCATCTGCATGCAGAGTTCCAAAGAATAGCAAGAAGAGATAAGAAAGCCTTTCTCAGCGATCAATGCAAAGAAATAGAGGAAAACAACAGAATGGGAAAGACTAGAGATCTCTCCAAGAAAATTAGAGATACCAAGGGAACATTTCATGCAAAGATGGGCTCGATAAAGGACAGAAATGGTCTGGACCTAACACAAGCAGAAGATATGAAGAAGAGGTGGCAAGAATACACAGAAGAACTGTACAAAAAAGATCTTCACGACCAAGATAATCATGATGGTGTGATCACTCACCTAGAGCCAGACATCCTGGATTGTGAAGTCAAGTGGGCCTTAGAAAGCATCACTATGAACAAAGCTAGTGGAGGTAATGGCATTCCAGTGGACCTATTTCAAATCCTAAAAGATGATGCTGTGAAAGTGCTGCACTCAATATGCCAGCAAGTTTGGAAAACTCAGCAGTGGCCACAGGACTGGAAAAGGTCAATTTTCATTGCAATCCCAAAGAAAGGCAATGCCAAAGAATGCTCAAACTACTGCACAATTGCACTCATCTCGCACGCTAGTAAAGTAATGCTCAAAATTCTCGAAGCCAGGCTTCAGCAATATGTGAACCATGAAATTCGAGATGTTCAAGCTGGATTTAGAAAAGGCAGAGGAACCAGAGATCAAATTGCCAACATCTGCTGGATCATGGAAAAAGCAAGAGAGTTCCAGAAAAACATCTATTTCTGCTTTATTGACTATGCCAAAGCCTTTGACTGTGTGGTTCTCAATAAACTATGGAAAATTCTGAAAGAGATGGGAATACCAGACCACCTGACCGAGCTCTTCAGAAAATTTGTATGCAGGTCAGGAAGCAATAGTTAGAACTGGACATGGAACAACAGACTGGTTCCAAATAGGAAAAGGAGTACATCAAGGCTCTATATTGTTACCCTGCTTATTTAAATTATATGATGAGTACCTCATGAGAAACGCTGGGTTGGAAGAAGCACAAGCTGGAATCAAAATTGCTGGGAGAAATATCAATAACCTCAGATATGCAGATGACACCACCCTTATGGCAGAAAGTGAAGAGGAACTAAAAAGCCTCTTGATGAAAGTGAAAGAGGAGAGTGAAAAAGTTGGCTTAAAGCTCAACATTCAGAGAATGAAGATCATGGCATCTGGTCCCATCACTTCATGGGAAATAGATAGGGAAACAGTGAAAACAGTGTCAGACTTTATTTTTCTGGGCTCCAAAATCACTGCAGATGGTGACTGCAGCCATGAAATTAAAAGATGCTTACTCCTTGGAAGAAAAGTTATGACCAACCTAGATAGTATATTGAAAAGCAGAGACATTATTTTGCCAACAAAGGTCCGTCTAGTCAAGGCTATGGTTTTTCCAGTGGTCATGTATGGATGTGAGAGTTGGACTGTGAAGAAAGATGAGTGCCGAAGAATTGATGCTTTTGAACTGTGGCATTGGAGAAGACTCTTGAGAGTCCCTTGGACTGCAAGGAGATCCAACCAGTCCATTCTGAAGGAAATCAGTCCTGGCATTTCTTTGGAAGGAATGATGCTAAAGATGAAACTCCAGTACTTTAACCACCTCATGCAAAGAGTTGACTCATTGGAAAAGCCTCTGATGCTGGGAGGGATTGGGGGCAGGAGGAGAAGGGGACGACAGAGGATGAGATGTCTTGATGGCATCACTGACTCGATGGATATGAGTCTGAGTGAACTCTGGGAGGTGGTGATGGACAGGGAGGCCTGGCGTGCTGCGATTCATGGGGTCACAAAGAGTCGGACATGACTGAGCGACTGAACTGAACTGAACTGAATTGAAAGGGTTATTACAGAATCTTTAAATCCTAGGTAGTCACATTACTCTTGATTTGAAATGGTAGTATCACTTAAAACAAAGACTGTGGTTTAAAACATTTCAAAAGGCTGTCAGTGCAACCAAACAGTCTCTCAAAATTCTGTTCCCATGTATAACCATCATTAATAATTCATCCTTTACCTTTCCAGGATTTTAATCCACACATTTTTATGTACTGTCATATAATATGCTTTTTAAATTAGCATACCTATTATACACATTTGTTTTTAAGTGTAATAAATAGTCCTGCTTTTGAGTGTATGCACTGTATTCCACTTTATGTATATGTTGTTACTTATTTATTGTTCATTGACTGTTAAGCTGTTTCCAAATTTTTTCCATTATAAGCAACACAAACCATGCATGCAGGGATAAACAACTTTGTGTTTTTACAGTAGCCTGACTTAAGTAAAGTTTCAGAAGTTGACTAGTTCCAGAAATGAATTAAATTATATAGAAATTAAGGTTTTAGATTACCAGATTTCCCACTAGAAAGTGTGAACAATTTCACATAATCACTTCCAGTATAATAACTTCTCATTTCTTTACCTCTTTACTGGCAAGATAAATGTAAATCTTTCTAATCATTGTCCATCCAATATTTTTGTTTGAATTTGCATTTACATGCATAGTAATAACCTTTTATGTACTACCTTGCCATTTATACAGGTTTTTGTTTGATTATTTCTTTTCCTTTTTGATTTGCAGGAAGATCATGAGTTGTTTCCAGGTGCTTCCCCAGTGGTTCCATAGTAAAGATCCACTTGCATAATGCGGGAGCTGTAGGAGACACGGGTTCAATCCCTGCATCAGGAAGATCCCCTGGAGGAAGAAATGGCAACCCACTGCAGTATTCTTGCCTGGAGAATCCCATGGACAGAGGAGCCTGGTGGGCTACAGACCAGAGGGTCACAAATTGTCAGATGCAACTGAAGTGACCTAGCAGCAGCAGTAGTGAGTAGTTTTAAGTCAGATTTTGCACAAACTTGTCTTTCAATATATATCTTTTGCATACAGTATATATAAAATGTTGTGTGCTATCAAATCTGAAACACCTCAACTGTTGATTTGATCTTTAATCAACTCTCTTTAGATGCAATTGAAAAACATGATTTATAACAGCATTCCAGTGTCAAAATAGAATTTGAAGAGTATCAGAGAGTCATAATAAAAATAGTCTTGGCAGGTAGTATTATGTCATCATCTTCTAAATATTTCAGACTCTCCTAAATCTCAATTTCCATATTTGTAAACAACAATAAAAATCAGGAGTAATACTTTTTTTCAATAATGGAATGCTGTGATGATGAAATGTGTTAATTATGTGGTAGAAATTATTACTGTATGAGGCACAATTCAAATGATATGTTTCATTCTTTTTTTTAAACTACTCTGGTTATAGAAATGTAAGAGGTTAAGCATCTAGCTATCTAATCTGTAGTTTGCAGAGCAAGTGTCTTTATTTCTGTTCAGAATGTGGTTCATAGTCAGTCTTGTTGGACTCCTGGCATTTCCTATGAGTCTTTTATTCCCCTATATTTCTTAAACATCACTGGCAGTGTTTGGGCAGTCACACTGCTGGTTTTCTCAGTGTTTAAGATGCCATTCATCTTAGTCTAGAGACAAAAAAATCCACTTAGGGTCTCTGGGGGTTCTCTCTCTACCTTCTCAGCTCTCCTGAGTTTCAATTTCCTCTTAAACATGTTTGTTGTCTTTTTTGCAGTTTGGCGATTATTCTCCTTGAGGGAAAAGCAGGAGTAGTTTTGCTTTCCTTTTGTCATCTCTTTATCCCTGCTTCCTAGCAGTGTGATTATCTGTTCCTGCTTTTTCTGTCTCTGAACAATGCTCCAGACACTCTGTGGTAATTGTTGATAATTTTTTCAAGCTTTCCCTAATATAGAGTTTAACTTTCTGAAATAAAATTGTATGTCTTTTTGTTTCTGTCTTCTGTATTTGTTCTAGGTTATGTCCCCTTTCCCATCTATCATGATTTTATGATTTGAGGGACTAAATGGCCCAGGTAGATTCTGCTAGTATCAGAGACAGCAGAGAATTTTGTCCTCCAAGGCAGTGGGAAATAGCAGAGCCAGGGTAGAAACTGTGGCAAAGGAAAGCCGGAAAGTAAATCCTGGAGGTGAACAATCAGTGGGTGAAAAGCCAGCAACCAGAGCAATTAGAACAAACGCAAGTGAAGCAGAAGAAATCAGTCCCATGGGTTTATTGAAGGCCAGGTGAAGCTGTGTTTATTGCTTGCTTTAAAGGACTGGCTAAAGTATGGATTTTAGCACAGCTTAAAAATGTGTAGTCTTACACTCTTGTCTGGATCCTGACCTAGGATTCCCCTGGGTTCCCTCTGGAATTCAGCAATCCCACTTCGGATTCCATTTATTATTCTCTGTGATATGGGCAGGGCTGTTCATAGATTTAATGGTTCAGCTTTGTGAATGTCTAGGTCTTGTAGAGTTGGGTCGTTAGGTTGGGAATTAATAGAAAATTAGCTTTTTTTTTTTTTTTTTTGAAATGGCATGTATTAGTTCATGTATTAGGTCACTGGGAGCATATAAACAGACTTGCTTTGTTAAGAAGTGCTTGGTCTTTTGCTGGGGAGATGGAGGGGTTATCTAACAAACTCTTGCTACAAGGTGCTACCAAGGTAATGGTGGAAGAACTCAGCAACAGGAAAAATTAAACATGCTGAAGAGGCAGGTGACAGGAAACTAGCCTTTGGCAGGTCTGTAATGCAGCCTGATTCCTGTGTACCAGCAGAGAGAAGTGACAGCTTGTTGATATTATTAATGCATCCCACAAACCATGAACATCATATATAAATACATTTATTAGATCTTTTAAAATTTCTCTCAATCTCTATAGGTTGTATATGTAGATTTATATGTAGATATCTGATTTGTTGATGCTAGAGTAAGTTGTCTCTTTCAATTTTATTTTCTAGTTGGAACCAACATAAGCAACAAATTATCTACTAATCTCCCTAAAAGTGCACTTATTTATTCTAAAAATTTTTCTGTAGTTTGGTTTCATTATATATACAACTATCATCTGTATAAAGTAGATTTTTAAGTATTCTTTTTTTCTTAAAACTTATACCTTTTGGAGATAAACTTTTTTGGGGAGAAGAACGTTATATGTTGAAATCCTGAACCAAAAAGCATGGAACCTGAGATCTGGAACAGGGCTAGAATGAAGTAACTGAGTAAAGTGTCACGTTTCCAGGTACCTGGTAAGACCCATAGGGAAAAACGGGTGATTGTGTAACACTAGCTGTTCAGAAATGTTGTGTAAAGCTTGATGAGGGGAATTTCATAGATCCCTTCCCATTCCTTAAAATAACATATTTGATTTAGTCAGGTTATGATAGCTAGCATTTTAAAAGATTCATTATATGTTTCAGACATAAAATGCTTTAAATTTTAACTAATTTCTCCTTCAAAACAATACAATGAGATATTAACAACTATTATTCCCATTTTACAGATAAGAATACATAGTCACAAAGAGGTTAACTTTCCTAAGATTACATGGTACGATGGTGATGTATGATACAAATTGACGTGTTCTGTTTCTAAAGCTTGTGCTCTATTTTACACTACTTTGAGTTGATCTTCTGGGTCATAGATTATTCACAAAGCTATTAAATATCTCTCGGTCTACCCTGAGGTGAGTATATCCTATGAATGATCAAATAAAATTCAATATATCACTTAACAGCAAAAGCCAAGGCATAGTGTGAGCATGTAGGTCAGACTCTGTTAATTGTTCTATCAGCAAGCTATTTTTCCATTGGTGGTTGTGGTGTTATTCGGGCCAACACCATGCACAGGACTTGCCTTGTCACACTGAGGACAAGATTAACAACAACCCAGTGGCAAGAGTCAGTAATCAGTTGGTTTAGAAATATAGCCTCATAAGTTTCCCACCTCACCTTGTCCTAGAGAATGCATTTGCCACAATGGCAAAAGCCTGACCAGATCCCTGTGTCAAGCGTGGTACACCATGCAATCCAGGAGCCACTAGTGAATGTCTCCAAACTCAGACACAAACCAGCCATTACTTAGAGAAGGATGCTTTTAACTACCAGAACTACTTCATTATGTGGTGACTCCCAGCAGGGTCCTCCGAGTGAAATCTATACTCCTGAATCAATGTAACCCAGTGTGTTCTATGCTGGCACATTAGCCCTAACCATGGAAGCCCAGCAATTAGAGTTTTGTAGCATTCTAGTTGGTACAGTGGTCAAACAATGGAGGAAACGAGGAAATACTATTTAGTTCTAAACCTGCTGCTTTGTTGACACCTGCAGTTCAACATGCTAAAAAAAAGGTGCCTCAATTATAAAATAAAGGTTAATTTTATTTAAAAAATGGCTATTTTTATATAGGATGAATATTTCAATTTCCAGCTATTTAATGATAAGTTGTCTACTTTTTCGCTGCCAGTATTCACAGATGAATAAATAAAAGTATTGACAACCAACCAATGATGTTCAAATTCAGACAGCCAGCCAATGATGTTCAAATTCAATCAGTTAAAATTTTCCATAAGATCCATATTTCTCAAAGCCCATTTACATTTCACAAGGCAGGTCATAAGGCAATAGCCAGGGCATAGCTTGGGGACTTAGAGAAGAATGGGAAAGGTAAAAAACCTTCTTGCTCCTCAGAATGTAGGTGTAACTCGCTCACTGTAAAGTGTGTATTTGCCAATAAATTGGCTAGTTGCCAGCTACACATAGACCATTCTAAACAGGTGTTTCAGAAGTGGACTCTAGAAAGTGAATGAGTTGAGAGAGTTTCTGATCATGTATCCTGATTAAATATTTTGAAAATATTAAGCTACAATGCTTTGGTCTGCTTCAATGATAAGAAAACAGATACTATTAATGATGGCAGTTAACCATCTACTAACATCTGAAAGACAAGCCAGCGCTAACGGGGCAAGTCAGAAGGAATACGAGCAACTCCTTTGAGAAGAAAGCATTAAAAGTATTACCCATTTCCTCCCCACAAAGAAAGAAAAATGGAGAAAAGTGATTATATGATTTACCTTGAAATAGCCAATAAAGGTAGAACACCAGGCTGGATTTAAAGGACAGGGCTGCACATCAGATACATTACTTCCCCTTAAATGCTGGTCCTAGGAGAGTATGGAACACCAGCAGAGCATAAGTAATCTGGGATTGAAATGATGACCTCTGGTTTCTTCTGATAAGTGACAATTAATCCAGAGTGAGAAGGGTTATGCAGTACTGCAGATTAAAGAAACAGAGAAGTGAAGGGCCCTATAGGAGTAAGAGCTCTGAATCCTAAATTAGAAAGGAGGAGAAAAGCATGGCAGTCTGAAAGGCATTTGAGTCAGGAAGGAAGAAGAATCTTAATCGGCTATTTGTTGTTTATGCTTTGTATTGGATATGTTTTTATGTTAGGCCTGCAACTCTGTTAGGAGCCATGCGTATATTTTCTTGTTTGATATGACTAGAGGAGTCACACATTATTATTATTATTATTTTACAGGCCAGAAAAAAGTGTTTGGTGATGTTAAATCCTCCTGAGCAATGAGAAATCACTCTATGAAAGAGCCAGGTTTCAAACCCATGTCTCGGGCTGCAAATTCTGGACTTCTTTTTTTGCAGTGGGTTAGTTGTAGAAGTTTAAACAGGTCACTTACCCGCCCCACACCTCGGTTTTCTCATCTGTACTGCTGCTGCTAAGTCGCTTCAGTCGTGTCCGACTCTGTGCGACCTCATAGACGGCAGCCCACCAGGCTCCCCCGTCCCTGGGATTCTCCAGGCAAGAACACTGGAGTGGGTTGCCATTTCCTTCTCCACTGCATGAAAGTGAAAA
The DNA here is from genome assembly GCF_014754425.2 of Oryx dammah. Classification (NCBI taxonomy): domain Eukaryota; kingdom Metazoa; phylum Chordata; class Mammalia; order Artiodactyla; family Bovidae; genus Oryx; species Oryx dammah. Next base: position 39,467,928 of record NW_024070209.1, on the reverse strand, counting down.
GTGAAAGTGAAGTCGCTCAGTCGTGTCCAACTCTTCGCGACCCCATGGACTGCAGCCTCTCAGGCTCCTCCGTCCATGGGGTTTTCCAGGCAAGAGTACTGGAGTGGGGTGCCATCGCCTTCTCCGCTCTTCTGTTGCTGTTGCTAAGTCGCTTCAGTCGTGTCCAACTCTGTGCGACCCCATAGATGGCAGCCCACCAGGCTCCCCCGTCCCTGGGATTCTCCAGGCACGAAGAATGGAGTGGGTTGCCATTTCCTTCTCTAATGCATGAAAGTGAAAAGTGAAAGGGAAGTCGCTCAGTCGTGTCCAACTCTTTGCGACCCCATGGACTGCAGCCTACCAGGCTCCTCCGTCCATGGGATTTTCTAGGCAAGAGTACTGGAGTGGGGTGCCATTGCACTCGTCTGTACAGGTGGCTAATAATACAGATCCGATAGGGCTGTATTGAGAAATGTTTGGGGATAGTTTCTGGGAAGGACTCAGGACAGGACTTATCACAGTGCGGGGTGGGCACCTGATGGTTGAAAGGTTATGCGATGGAGCGCAGGAGAGCAACGCCCGAGGCAGTTGGTTTTTCAAGAGTGGGGTCCTTGCTGATTGGGGTCTTCTCTCTGTCAGGACCACATACAGTAACCCTAATTCCAGGCAGTCATTGTGAAAATATGTTTAGAATTGACACATGAGGAAGCGTACAATAGAATATGCTTGGAATAGTGGAAAACTCATGTTCACCACCCAGAAAACAGTTGAAATTACTTCCCTGATCGGACTCAGTACCATCGCTCTACACAAAGTGATCTCCCAGCTGTGTTCTAAACCAGATTATTTACAGCTGCTATCGAGCGCCACCTGCTGGTAAACTGACAGAAAAGTAAAGTAAAAGTAAAGTGAATGTCGCTCAGTCCTGTCCGACTTTTTGGGACTGTATAGTCCATGGAATTCTCCAGGCCAGAAAACTGGTGTGGGTAGCTGTTTCCTTCCCCAGGGGATCCTCCCAACCCAGGGATTAAACCTAGGTCTCCTACATTACAGGCAGATTCTCTACCATCTGAGCCACCAGGGAAACCCGGAAACTGACAGAAAAGAGAAGGGCAGCAGTCAGAGGTAGGGGAATGGTTAAAGGAGACACTGCAAAACCACCTAATGAGCATTTCTAGACCTGATGTAACAGGGAAAATATGCATAAACGTGTATTTTGGAATAATGAGTAAAATAGTAGGTTACACTATTATAAGCAAATATGCAAATATGTCTTCAGGGGATTTAGAAGTGGGAGAAAGAAGTGCACCTAGTTTGATGAATTTAAGATTTTTTTTTTTCAAATGTGTTGTTTTGTGCATTGGCCACGAACATAGCCTTCAAAAGTAATCTTTAATAGATTTGTAGCTGTAGCAAAATATGTATCAAATAGATAATCATAGGTAGCAAAAAGAAATGAAAGTAGTTATATATTTGGGGTGCATTAATTTTTATCTTACGCTTTCTACACTTAAAAAAAAATTAAAGCCTTGTTTAAAGAGCTAATATATGCACATAGTAAACAAAAGATCCAAACTGCAGAAAGTATATAATGAAACATAACTCTCCCTGAGTCCCAGAATTGCAGTCTCTCGCCCAGAAATGAATCAGGTTTATGAGTTCCTGTTTACTTTTCTAAATGTTTTTCATGCATATTCAGCAAGTGTTTGGTGTCTGTGCCATGTCTTGGTCAGGAGCCTCTGGGACATCCCCAAATGCTATCAAATCATTTCAACCCTAGCTAGAAAGTTGGCTGGTTTAACTAGATGGCAATAAAATAATTTGAATTTAAGGAACAGAGCTATGTTCAATATGTTTAGCTCTTTAGAATTCATGTCCTAAATATGGGTGGATTCTTTCAATTCAGTTTTATTTTGATCAAAGACATTCTTGTGTAATGTGTCTTATTTCCACATAGCATACTTATGGGCAAATTTCTTATTTAGTTAACTGCATATAATGCCTGTTTATTTTCTACTGTGCAGATTGAGGATTTAGCTTCTTTAAACAGTCCTCCCAAACACACAGGCATGCAATCCCTCACCCACCCAACCAGAAGAGTCATTTTGTATTTGGCTCAAAACATGATCAATACTCAGTGTGTAAACTGTTATGATTGTATAAATTTTATTTGCAGATGAGGCATGTTTATGCTTCAGGAGTGCTTGTTCATTATACTGTGTTATTTCTTGTACAAATGTTATTTTTCATGGACCTAATAAATGTCTCTTTCTAAACTTTACATAGGTCTCTATGTACCTATCAGTAAATCATCTCTGAATTCTTCAACATCCCTAGACTCTCAAAAAATATGTTATATGCATATTCAAACACAGGAGGTTATCTATTAGTTATTAATGCATTTCTTTTTGAACAACTCATTTTGTCCTACTCAAATGTGGATTAGTGGCCCCTGGGCCTGCTGCTAAGCTACCTTGGATATTTTCTTTACTCTTTCCAGTGTCCTCTCCCTGAATTCTGTAAACTGTCTTAGTTTATGCCTTCATTTGAGAAACTGTTTAGAACCTTCTAAAGAAAAGGTGCCTGGGTGTTTTTGCTTGTTTGAGATGTGATAACCTTGCTGAAAAGGAACTTCTGGGAAGAAAATCAATTTTCCACAAAATTTTAAAAGCATTATTCTCTTGCTTTCTAGTTTCCAGTGTAAATGTTTATTATTTTGTTTTTCTATTTTGTTTGGAAAGTTCTGACACAATTCTAACTCCTGATATTTTGTAGATGACATGTGATTTTCTCTTTTTTACATTTTGTCCCATATAGGCCATTACAGAGCACTGAGTAGAGTTCCCTGTGCTATACAGCAGGTTCTCATTAGTTATCTGCTTGTATATAGTAGTGTGTATATGTCAATCCTAGCCTCCTCATTTATCCCTCCCCTCCTTACCCTCTGGTAGTCATAAATTTGTGTTCTACATCTGTGAGTCTGTATCAGTTGTATAGATAAGTTCATTTGTACCCTTCTTTAGATTCCACTTATAAGTTAAGTCATGTGATATTTGTCTCTGTCTGACTTCTCTCAGCACGACGTTCTCTAGGTCCATGTAGGTTGCTGCAAATGGCATTATTTCATTCTTTTTATGGCTGAGTAATATTCCATTGCACATATATACCATAACTTCTTTATCCATTCCCGTCAGTAGACATTTAGGTTGCTTCCATGTCCTGGCTGTTGTGAGTGTTGTGATGCATGTATATCTTTAAATTATGGTTTTCTCCAGATGTATGCCCAGGAGTGGGCTTCCTTGGTGATCAGTGGTAAAGAATCTGCCTGTCAGTGCAGGAGACATGGGTTTGATCTCTAGGTTGGAAGATCCCTTAGAGAAGGAAACGGCAACTCACTCCAGTATTTTTGTCTGGGAAATCCCACGGACAGAGGAGCCTGGCAAGCTACAGTCCATGGGGTCACAAAGGGTTGAACACAACTGAGTGACTAAACAATATGCCCTGGAGTGGGATTGTTGGATCATTTGGTAACTCTATTTTTGTTTTTTTAAGGGACTTCTGTACTGTTCTCTATAGTGTCTGTATTAATTTCCATTCCCACCAACAGTGTAGGAGGATTCTCTTTTCTCTACACCCTCTCCAGCATTTCTTTGCAGATGTTTGATGATGGCTGTTCTGACTGGTGTGAGATGATGCCTTATTGTAGTTTTAATTTGCATCACTCTAATAACAAGTGATGTTGAGCATCTTCTCATATGCCTCTTGGCCTTCTGTGTGTCTTCTTTGGAGTAGCGTCTGTTTAAATCTTCTACCAGTTTGTGGTAGTTATTTTCTTTTGTTTTTAACATTGAGCTGTATGAAGTCTGTATTATATATATTGGAGATTAATCCCTTGTCAGATGCTACATTTGCAAATATTTTCTCCCATTCTAAGGGTTGTCTTTTCATTTTGTTTATGATTTCTTTTGCTGTGCAAAAGCTTTTAAGTTTCATTAGGTTCCATTTGTTTATTTTTGCTTTATTTTCATTACTGCAGGAGGTAGATCAAAAAAGATCTTGCTGTGATTTATGTCAGAGAGTGTTTTGCCTGTGTGTCCTCTAAGAGTTTTATAGCATCTGGTCTTACCTTTAAGTTTTTAATCCATTTTGAGTTTATTTTCATGTATGGTTTTCCCTTGAAGTGTGCAGGGTAATTTCTTTGTGCCCAGGGTTCTGAAGTTTCACGTGTAGGTCTTGGTGGTTTGTACTTCACTGATTTTGAAAAAAAAGAAAACATTGTGGATCACTTTCTGAATTATTTCTTCAACAATTTTATTTTGTAAATTTTCTCCTGTTCTTTTTTTCTCTCTTTTAGAACTTCTTTTATTTATAAACTAGTCTTTCTCTGTCACCTTTTGAATTATCTTCTCTTGAAGTTTCTATTTCTCTTTTATTTGAGTCTTTGGAGATTTGCTTAGTTTTATTTTCCAGAACTTCTGAATTTTCCCTTTCCTTTGTCATATTTATCTTTTTTTTCAAGAGCACCCTTGTTTTCTAAATGTTCCACTTTTTTTTATATAACTGTCTCTTCTTTTGGAGAAGCAGTAATTTCATTTATATATCTGAATATAATATAGCTTTTTTTCTTGATTCTATTTAGCCTTCCCAGACTGTCTGTATTTTTCAAGTATAATTTTTTTTTCTCTATCTGTTGATTTTGATCTTTGTCAGTTCTCTTAGGGACTTTCCTCAAATGTTTGGTGATCCATTGGGCTATCTAATAGCATGTGTGCAAGAGGGAGAGAAATAAGGAGAGAGAGGATGAGGGAAAGGAAGATAGAGAAAGAGAGGAAAAAAGAGGTGTTTCGTGGAATTTTTTTATTGCAGAGAGATGTTTATTTAGGGATTCTTGTCAGTACCTCAAGGTCTCTCCTGCTAGGATTGATTTTCCCAGAGAAGAATTATCTAATATTCTTCCCAGTGAATATAAAGCTGGCTTCAGGGTTCTGGAACCAAGCAGATAGGGGGGACTGGGAGTCCCAGTGTTCAGTGTATAGACTCTTATGCAGTCTTTACCCTCACCCACTGCTGTGTCTGGTGTCTCCAAACCCAGACTTCCTCTGTTCCACCTCCTCATTCATTAAACCTGCTCACCTATCAGGTTGTGGAGGCCTAGTTGTTTCTTATGCAGACTTGAATTCAGTAATTAATTTCTTCAATAAATACTTACCAAATGCCTACTGCATACCAAGCATTGTTTTCTGTAGTGTGGAAGTGACTGTTTGTGAAACAGACAAAATCCCGCATCCCCTGTGAACTTTCATCCTCAACCAAACCCTTACTTTCAGAACTCATTATTGTTGTCTCCAAATTCTACACTTTGGTCTTCTCTAGTGTGAACTGGCTTGTGTTTTGTTTAGCTCTTTGTGCTCCCTGTTTTCATCGTCTATTTGGTCCATTCAGTCAGGAACTACTTTCCTAGTTACAATATTAGGTAGCTTTCACCTCCTTTTCAGCTTTTTTTGTCTGTATTTTGGGGCTGATTTCACATGCTTTTGGTCATTTCATGGGATTTAGGAAGCACATGGGGTAAACATGTGTGTCCAATCTACCACCTTTGCTAGAACCACTGTGGGCCATGATTTTGGACTAATGAGCCTAGCACCCAAATGTCTGTTAATGTGTGATGTGTGTGGGTAGGCCAAAGTCTCAACATAGTTGGGAATCTGGACTCTTCTCTACTGATATTTATCTTTGTTACAAGCTGGCACAGTCATGAGTCACCAGATCACACACTCTGTGCTCTCTTCATGAATTGCTGTGCCCTCTGACAGAACCGCAGTTACTTTTCTAGCCAGAAAGGACCCAGATTTCTGAGGACATGTGACTATCAGAACAATGCCTACTTCCAACCCTACCCTAGTACCAACATGTATCAGAACATTTTTAACCTCCCATCCTCCAACCCTTCCCTAGCATTATATATTGCCTGGAGCTGAGAGAATCTATAGAGTTTCAGTGTTGTTTTATTTTTTAGCTTAAAAGAAGGCAATATATAAGTTTGTATCTTTATCACAATTCTGTGCCATCTGTGTTCTTTGGGGAGGAAATAGTCACTTGTCTAGAACAGGAAAGACTAATTTTTCTCACTTGGAGCAAGAGAATTACTCTTGAGCACTTCCCAATTTCCCAAGTAAAGGAAGGCAGGTATATCCACCCTCTGGAAGCCATTGATGGCAGACTTTGTGAAGCTAAGGGGCACGAGCTCTGTTCCCCTTTAAATCATCAAACTCAAGGCATGTACTCTGAAACCTGCTCCCTTCTGTTGTGAGTGACATGCCTTAGCCTGGTATCAGGTTTTTTTCCCAAGAGATCAAAATGGTATGTTCTTATGTGAGACCTTGTTTTGCCCAAAGTCTTCCCATATTATCAGAAACTTCACATTCCTAGTTTTCAAAATAGAGCCCAATTCCAGAGATTGCAGGTGAAATTCTAGGATTTCAACTCTGGGTACTATTTTTTTATTTGGGTATTAAACCTGGAAAATGCATTTTAGACTCTCTTGGGGAATTTAGAGGAAGGGAAAAGGAGTCAATCTTCTATTAAGCTGTTAAAGTGGTTTGAGAATTCTATACCAGTGGTAGGAAAGGAATGAAGAAACCTTGTGATTCTGACGGTCTTGTTCCTAAAAATAACTGTTGTGTGTGAATAAGGATTTCACAGCTCTGAAAGAAAATCTTTCAAAATGAACTAAAGAAAAATGTCAGAAGATTTTCAAACTATGAAAATTAGTTATGCCAAAAATTGATATTAGAACTCTGAACATTAACAGAGAACAATATTATCTTTTGGCATTTTTATGTCTTTCAAAATGCTCTGTAAATTGCTTGCCCTTTTAGACATTATTCTCATAAAGTAATAAGCCTTCATCTATATACTTCATTGAAGACCTTTGTATCACCTAGAACACACTTAGAACAATAAGTACTTATGATTTTTTAAAATTAGCTTTTATTTTCACCAAAGATAAATAGGAAAAACATCTGCTCTATAAAAGCACATGGAAACAAACAAAGTGACTGATCACTTATTTAAGATGTACCTGTTAAATGCACACTGTGTTAGATAGTATGATAAGGTTTAGGAGTACAGGTATAAATTAAAGAGTTGTGGCAATGCATTCATCAGGCTACAATAGAGTGGTGATGACAGGTGATTAAAGGAATATATCTGAACTATGGGATACGTACTATGGTGGCAGAATTACAAGGAATTTAGATAGCACTGTAGCTCATGGTTCTACCCTGTTTCAGAGGTGAGGGAAGGAGTTCCAGCTAAAGGTGGTATCTTCAATGATGAATGAGAACTCTCTAGAAAAAGAAGAGAAATTAATTTTCCAAGAAGAGGGCTAGTATGTGTAAGGGTTTATAAATGAGAAAGCAATGCATTTTAGTGCAGTTAGAGCAAACATATTTGTGAGATAGAGAATGGTGAGAATTAGGGTAGGCAGTTAGGCAGAGATCATATTCTTTAGGGGCTTTAAAGGCACATTAGGGTATAGACTTCTTTACAAAGATAATAAGCAGCCAGTTAGTCATTTTTAGGATGTATATGACACAATTAGATTTGCATATGATTAGACTGGGCAGATCATTTTGGTTGCATATGAAAAATGGAGGGCTTCTTGTTCCAGTCTTGTCAGAGAAACTGACATTAGACTAACTTCTTACTAGATGGAAAACAAATAGTTTTAGTAATTGGGCATCAGTCAGTGTAAGGTTGAGATCTTTGAGGAAAAAGAGAAGCAAAAAACCTTGCGCAACTTATTCACCCTTTCTGCCACTCGAGATGTCCCATGTGTAATACTTGAGAGCAGAAAGGGGATTTGCGCTGAGCAGAGTAAGACAGTTTTGTGTTTTGAGGCTGCAAACACAACTGGGTAGAACTGCTGATAAAGGGCTGGCAGCCACGTGAGATTTCTGATCATACATAGATTATGGAATGCTAAGGAAACAGTGGAGTTCTGACCTAAATAGAGTCCAGAAACCTTAATAATCAAGCCATGTATTTAGCTGAGATTGCCAAACAGTAAAGATCACACTCTAAAACTACTTCATAAGCATGTTAACAAGTTCTTTGCCCAATAACTAAGGGCAAATTTGAAATAAATCCACTCTTTGTAAAGCAAGAAAACAAGTCAGCATGCGATAAAATAATCTACCTGTAATTTCAGTTCAGTTCAGTTGCTCAGTCATGTCCAACTCTTTGTGACCCCATGAATCGCAGCACACCAGGCCTCCCTGTCCATCACCAATTCCCACAGTTTACCCAAACTCATGTCCATTGAGTCAGTGATGCCATCCACCCATCTAATCCTCTGTCGTCCCCTTCTCCTCCTGCCCCCAATCCCTCCCAGCATCAGAGTCTTTTCCAATGAGTCAGCTCTTCGCATGAGGTGGTCAAAGTATTGGAGTTTCAGCTTAAGCATCAGTCCTTCCAATGAACACCCAGGACTGATCTCCTTTAGGATGGACTGGTTGGATCTCCTTGCAGTCCAAGGGACTCTCAAGAGTCTTCTCCAACACCACAGTTCAAAAATTCTTTGGCACTCAGCTTTCTTCACAGTCCAACTCTCACATCCACACATGACCACTGGAAAAACTATAGCCTTGACTAGATGGACCTTTGTTGGCAAAGTAATGCCTCTGCTTTTCAATATGCTATCTAGGTTTGTCATAACTTTTCTTCCAAGGAGTAAGCGTCTTTGAATTTCATGCCTGCAGTCACCATCTGCAGTGATTTTGGAGCCCCCAAAAATAAAGTCTGACACTGTTTCCACTGTTTCCCCATCTATTTCCCATGAAGTGATGGGACCATATGCCATGATCTTTGTTTTCTGAATGTTGAGCTTTAAGTCAACTTTTTCACTCTCCTCTTTCACTTTCATCAAGAGGCTTTTTAGTTCCTCTTCACTTTCTGCCATAAGGGTGGTGTCATCTGCATATCTGAGGTTATTGATATTTCTCCCGGTAATCTTGATTCCAGCGTGTGCTTCTTCCAGCCCAGCGCTTCTCATGATGTACTCTGCATAGAAGGTAAATAAGCAGGGTGACAATAAACAGCCTTGATGTACTCCTTTTCCTATTTGGAACCAGTCTGTTGTTCCATGTCCAGTTCTAACTGTTGCTTCCTGACCTGCATACAGATTTCTCAAGAGGCAGGTCAGGTGGTCTGTTATTCCCATGTCTTTCAAAATTTTCCACAGTTTATTGTGATCCACACAGTCAGAGGCTTTGGCATAGTCAATAAAGCAGAAATAGATGTTTTTCTGGAACTCTCTTGCTTTTCCATGATCAAGATTATCATGATTAATAAGTTTTATCCTTGAAAAGTGGAGTAAGATTTAACATTCACAAGTCAGTCATCATAATTTACCACAATGACATCCTAAAGGGGGAAACATGATCATCTCAACAGATTAAGAAAACTAATTAAAATTTAAACCAGTTAAAGATAAAAATAATTTTAGCAAACTAGGAATAATAAAAAACAATCTTTCTCAAACTGACAAAAGGCATTAATAGAAAACCTGCATGTAATCAGATAGTACATTTAATGATGAAATAGTAAGTAATTTCTCCCTGATACATGGAAAGGAAGAAAGTACACTCTAAACACCACATTGTTCTGTAGTTTCTACCTAGTGCAAAAGGGGAAGGAAAGGGAAAGAAAAGGAGAGAAAAAAGGGAAAAAAGAAAAGGAATATAGAAATAAAAGGTATAATAAAAAATATTTATTTTTATTTGTTTTCTAGGACAAAAATCCTTTTTTTTCCCTTTGTTAATCCTCCCCACATTCTCACAGATGCCTTGTATGTATTCCACATTTTCTTTTCTTTTTTTTTTATGGCACAAAAACAGTCTTAAGTCTTAAGACAATCCTTCCATTTGCAGTTAAAATTCAGTGCCAGAGAATTTATTATATGAATCATAATTATCTATTGTAAAAGTTCCCATTAGCTATCTTAGTGCTTTTATTGGAAACTTCTTTATGAATTCTTGTCAAAAGCCTAGAACATTGCAAGTATATAGAAAAGGGGTAAACATAAAGTCAGCATCTAAATTTGAAAAAAATGAAATATATTTATTTTTAGAATGATATAATTGTGTGTATCAAAATACAAAGCCAAACTATCTGTAAAGAACTGAACTAAAATAATAATTTAGCAAGGTTGTTGGATTAAGAAGTCAGTATACAAACATCAATGGCATGTTAATAGAATAGCAAATAAAGAAAAAAAAAGATACCCTGGAAAGCTGAATTTAAAACTAATTATTTATAAAATAGTTAAATACTTAGAAATGTAGGAATAAATTGACAAATGTGTAAAACATATTATAGCTATCCAATATTGGTAAAAGAAGTTGAAGAAATCCAAGATACATGAAGAAACATGCTAATTAATGAGTGTGAAAGCTTAATTTAAGATAATATTTCTCCTAAATTAACTCAACTATTCAATTCACTTTCAGTCAAAATCACAGCAGAATTTTCTATAGAATTGACACAAAGATTCTAAGTTTTATGTTGAAATAAAATCCATATCCTATGTATACTGACTGTTCAAATGGTCTTGAAGAAGAAGTACAAATGTGGAAGATTTTACTACCAAATTTCAAAACATACTGTAAAACTGGAATGATCAACACATGATTTTGGAGTTACAACAAAAAAGTCAGTGGCACAAAATACACATTTTAAGTCTAGATCTACACGTAAAATGTCAGTTGCTTTTGTCAAAGAGGTCAGTCCATTTCACTCTGAGAAAAGAAATTTTCAGTAAAAAGTGCTGGGACAACTAGATAATCATGTAGAAAAAATAAGCATCGATCATTTCCTCATACTAAACACAGATAGTAATTGAAGTTAGCTCACAGGCCTAGTGTGTGTGCATACTCAGCTGTGTCCAAAAAAGAAAGCATGAAGAAAGTCAAAATTAAGTCACAGACTGAGAGAAAATATTTGTAATGTCAGACATTCTTAATGTCTGACAAAGGATTCATATTAAGATTATAAAAAGGATGGCTACAACTTAATGAATAAAGGAAAAATAACTAAATATGGAAAAAAGACTTGAACCGATATTTTACCAAATCATATAGAAGAATGTCCATAGAGCATATGAGAATGGGTTGAGTGCTACCAGATCATTGTTCAGTCACCAAGTTGTGTCTGCTTCTTTGTGACCCATAAACTGCAGCACGCCAGGCTTCCCTGTCCTTCACTATCTCCCAGAGTTTTCTCAAACTCATGTCCATTGAGTCAGTGATGCCATCCAACCATCTCTTCCTCTGTCACCCCTTTCTCCTCTTACCCTCAGCCTTTCCCAGCATCATGGTCTTTTCCAATGAATTGGCTCTTCTTGTCAGGTGGCCAAAGTATTGGAGCTTCAGCTTCAGGACCAGTCCTTTCAATGAATAATCAGGGTTGATTTCCTTTAGGAACCCTGGTTCGATCTCCTTGCCGTCCAAGGGAGTCTCAATAGTCTTGTCCAGTACTACAGTTTGAAAGCATTAATTCTTCAGCTCTCAGCCTTCTTTGTGGTCCAAATCTCACATCCATACAAGACTACTGGAAAAACCATAGCTTTGACTATATGGACATTTGTCGGCAAGTGATGTCTCTGCTTTTTAATACACTGTCCACGTTTGTCATAGCTTTTCTTCCAAAGAGCAAGCATCTTTTAATTTTGTGGCTGCCATCACCATCTGCAGTGATTTTGGGCCCCAAGAAAATAAAATCTGTCACTGTTTACACTTTTCCCCCATCTATTTTCCATGCATTGGTAAGCAGATTCTTTACCACTGAGCCACCAGGGAAGCCAAAACCCTCATCAGAATCACTTAAATGAAAAAGTAGGGTTTCCCAGATAGTGTTCGTTGTAAAGAATCCAACTGCTAATGCAAGAGACAAAAGAGACATGGGTTTGATCCCTGGGCGAGGAAGATCCCCTGGAGAAGGAAGTGGCAAATCAGATGCAGTGTTCTTGCCTGGGAAATCCCATGGATAGAGGAGCCTGGCAGGCTACAGTCCATAGGGTTTCAAAGAATCACACACACTGAGAGACTGAGCCGATGCAAATGAAAAATATTAACAGTAAAATGCTAAATATTGGAGAGGGTATGAAACAGGTAGAATACTTGTGTATCATTAGTGGTAATGGAAAATAGTGATGTAATCATTATGGTAAACTATTCATCAGTTTCTTATAAATTTCAAAATCTTCCAAAATGCCCAGAGTATTTCCTCTTCTTGGTATATGAATGTTAATAAATGAATATGTTTGTATATATTTCACTGAAGGTAATTTATGCATCAATAGGTGATACAGTGGTAAGGAATCTGCCTGTCAATGCAGAAGGCACAAGAGACACAAGAGTCCAATCCCTGGGTCGAGATCACCTGGAGTAGGAAATGGCAACTCCTTTCAGTATTCTTGCCTGGAAAATGCCATGGGCAGAGGAGCCTGGTGGACTACAGTCTATTGGGTCACAAAGAGTCAGACGTGACAGAGTGAGCACACGCTAATACTATTAACATTAAACAATAGAAATAAAGTTAGATAGGATACTGATGAAATCGAGGTGAAGGATGATGGTGGCCTGCAATGCTGTGGTGGTAATGGGCATGGAAAGATTTATGGAGATTCAAAAAATATTCAGAATGTAATATTAATAAGACCATGTGTAATCTAATGGTAGCACTTAAACTGGCAGATTTCAGGATTATTCCCGTAACCAAGTAAAGTAACAGAATGTTTTGTTACTAACAAAACATCTAACAAAAATGTTTTGTTAGAGCTAGTGGGAGGTTATGAGGAGGACACAGAGCTAGGTCTCAGGTGAGAGATTTTTGGTCACTGCAACCAAAGTAAGAAGTGTTATCAACCATTTCTCTGCCCTGTACAGACATCAAAAAATTCCCAAATGAAAAGGCTGGAGATGAGGTTGGAGATAGCTGCAGGCAGAAGGAAGGTGGTGAGGGAAACGGGAAGTCCCTGTGAGACAGAATATCCTCTTGCTCCACAGTCTACACATATGCTTCCCTTAGTGAACTCAGATCCATGCCACCTTTGCCTACTTGTGTTAAACCTTTGCCTAGAAACAGGATTCTGACTTTTAACCAGGCTTCCCTGCCACTTATCAAACTTTGATATATCTTCTTCCTCAGCATGATTTCTGCCCTGTCTATCCAACTTGTACTGTTTGACTAAAGAAAGGATGAAGTTATTTTATGGTACATAGAATACTCACTTTTCTGAGTAATGTGCAGCTGGGGCTGTTCTCCTGCTCTGGTGAAAAAGGAGGCTCTGATCCCCTAAAGAAAATGCAACCATGTAAACTTGCACTTTTTTGAATCTTAGTTTCTTCAAATCAATTTGCTGTTAGTTGTATGGGAGAAGGTGAGGTCTCGACTCATGGTCTTTGTGCTTTGAGGAATTAAAAAATCCCCCATCATGAATTATAAAAGCTTAAGGTTTTAATGAAATCATCTGATGTTTTTTCACTAGAATCTCTTTTATCTAATCTATGCTCACCTCCTCCCACAGTACTTGAATTCTGTTCTTTCAGGGTTTTACATTTCTTTTTATGTGTGGCATCATAAATATATTGAAGAAAAATGTAAGTTACCAGGTGATTGATCGAATGCTACATTGCCAGTCCTTTTCCTGGTTTATATTTATAAATTAAGAATATACTCTAATGTTTCTAGAAGAATTAATTTCAAGAAACATTGTTTACTAAGAATCACATTCTTACTGCTTGTCTTTTTACCTAAGTGGGAAAACTCAGTTTTCGAATATAGTGAATCTTTGTTTAAGCCAACCAAAGTTATTTTTAGCATGGAAAACTAATAACAAGCACCACTGGATATTTAAGATCCACAGAAACTGAAAATCTTCATACATATGAACGAAGAGTCTTCACAATAAAATTAATAATATAAGGCATCTTACACAAAGAAAACCACTTCTGAATTATAATGATGATGTCTGACAAGTAATCATAATAAGTGTCTCTATATGCATAACCAGATCTTAGCTAACTCTGAGACATGAGGAGACATTATAATAAGAAAATGTCGATGTACTTGCTAAGCTTTTGTTAGCCACTATATCAATCATCGTGACAATCCTTTTCACCAGCCAAATTCTACATTTCTATTCTCTTCATTATTCTTGGTGGAGACTCTAATAGGCAGTGAAATGTCCAAAACGTAGGAAATAGGAGGAAGTAAAGGACCTTAGTAGGCCATCAAAGAAAAGTCAGTTCCTCCTCTGTTTTTTTGAATCAAACCAAAAGAAACAAATCATCAGATACACGGAAAACACAATCTTTATCACAATGTAATTTATGACTGTTTTTTCTAGAAATATTGTTAGGTAAATAAACACTATTTTACCTCTTTGACTATAGTTACCTTTAGTTAAATCACCAGATAGTTTCCAATAAAAATTGCAAAGAGTATCTGCATTGTTAATGTTCTCAGCATGTGGGGCATCTGAATAACTTAAAAACAACCAGTCAACCAAAACACAACAGCTGGAGGACAACGAAATCATCTGGCTAGAAACTCTCTCTCAAGATTTTCTGACAAACCCCTTACCATGAGACTCAGGCAGTGTGACAGCCCTTCTGCTGCTGACATAGAAGAAAAGCCCCAAATTTAAGAGCAACATAGATTCTCTTCTCAGTTGAGTCTGCCTCCTATATCCATTGCAATTCCTATAACATACAGGGGCAGGAAGGGAAATTCCTTTTGCTGTGTTTTTCCAGGACTCTTTTGTTTGCTAGACCACAACAAGAAAACTCAGCATTCTACATCATATATTCTAAATATATACTATACATGTCAGATGGGGGCCTCCCAGGTGGCACAGAGGTGAAGAATCTGCCTGCCAAAGCAGGAGACACCGGACTCGCAGAACGGATCTCGGGGTCGGGAAGACTCCCTGGAGAAGGAACTGGGAACCCGCTCCAGCATTCTTGCCTGGGAAATCCCATGGACAGAGGAGCCTGGAGGGCTACAGTCCATGGGGTTGCAAAGAGTCGGACACGACTGAGTGACTGAGCACAATACATATCAGATCGGTGATTCAATACTGTTAGCATTTTATTTCAATATCTACTATTGCTTGTAGACCCTGTTACAAGTCTCAACTAAATTACTTATGACCTTGAGGGGGTATGTTCTAAAGTAAATTTTAACAAAAATAGAAATCATCAAAGAGCAGCAAACTCATTATGCAAATATAAGATTATCCAAAGCTTATTGCATGGAGGAGATAAGGTATAAAAATGAGAGAAGGAAAATATATGAAGTTTTCTAGCACAGATCAGATTATTTCTGATCTTTTTTCAGCAATACCACTCTGTGATATTCAGCATACATCCCCTTTTGCCAAACCAAAAAGAAAAAAGCCTCCAGTTCTGGCTCTGTGCCTATACACTGTTTTTTTTTTTTTTTTCCTTCAGCTGTTTAGCCCATCACCTGGAAGCATACACTCATCGTTTTTGGCTACCACCATGGTTTAGTGTATAAGCCAAGGAGTTTTGTTAACAATCCAGAGACTCCTGTCTAAAACGCCTGCCCTCTCAACTGATCTCCCCACCCCACTTGTCTCTTCTTCATTCAGGCAAAATCTTATGAAATTCGAAAATATTTAAGGATATGATTTTCTAGAACAGATATAATTTACAGCAAATTACATTAGAAAATAAGTAGAAGTTCAGAGTAGTATAAGAATACATGGTGTGCATCTTAGCAATTTTAGAGGAATAGATATCATACAAAGTATACTTTTATGATCATAATATCTATAGAATTAAGTTAGAAATCACAGTAAGATAGGTAGAAAATCTCAAATATATTTGGAGGTAAACAACCTATTTTTAAATCCCACATGAGTCAAAGAAGTTTCAAGATACATTTTAAAATAGTTCAAGCTAAATGAAAATGAAAATGCAGTTTATCAAATTTGTGAGATGCAGCAAAAGCAAAGCATAATGGGAAATTTATACCTTTGAATGCATATATTAGAAAAGAAAAAGATCTAAAAATCAATGATATACACTTTAACCTTAGGAATGAAAAAAGAGAGTGAGTTAAATCCAAAGTAAGCAGAAAAAAAGAAATAACACAAATTAGAGCAAAAGTCAATACAATTGAAAAGAAGAAATTAATAGAGAAAATTAAAAAGTCAAAATTTTCTTAGTAAAGATCAGTAAAGTTGGCAAGTTTCTAAGCAAGTTCACTAAGAAAAAATAAGTCATAAATCATAAATATGAAAAGTTGAAAAGAGGTCAGTTTTGCTGTTCTATGGACATGAAAAGGATAATAAGCAATATTGTGAAGAATTTTATTCCTATAATTTTGATAACTTAGATGAATTAGACCAATTTCTTGAAAGATAAAATCTACTAAGACTCACACAAAGTGAAAGAAAGTCAAAGTTAAGTCGCTCAGTTGTGTCCGACTCTGCAACCCCATGGACTGTAGCCTACCAGGCTCCTCCATCCGTGGGATTCTCCAGGCAGAGTTCTGGAGTGGGTTGCCGTTTCCTTCTCCAGGAGATCTTCCCAACCCAGGGATTGAACCCGGGTCTCCTGCACTGTAGGCAGATGCTTTACCATCTGAGCCACCAGGGAAGACTAAGACTCACACAAGGAGAATTTAAAAATCCTTATATGCCTTTATCAAATAAATTAAATTGAGAATTAACAGCCTCTCAAAAAAGAAATCACTAGGCCAATAAATGTTCACTAGCAAATTCTACTAAACATTTAAGGAGAAAATTTTACCATTTATCTTCAATCTCTTCCTGTAAATAAAAGCAGAAGAAACAATTCTTAACTCATTCTGTGACATTACAAGAAATAAAAATTAAAGACTAATGTCTGTTATAAACATAGATGCAAAAATCTTCAACAGAACATTAGCAAATCAAATCCAACAATGTATAAAATAAGTATATACCATGACCAAGTGAGATTTATTCCAGATATGTAAAGTTGGATCAACAAATTCAAAGGTAAATCAATTAAATTCATCATATCAATGCTAAGTAAGAAAAATCAAATGGTCATATCAGTAGATCCAGAAAAAGCATTTAACAAAATCCAGCACCCATTTATGATAAAAACCAAACAGCCCTTCCAGAAAAGAGGGAATCTAAGGGTAACAGACTAGGCATTGGGAATCTGAGTAGATTTCATGAGTACATTATATTCTGCCTAAAATGAAAGAACTGAAAGAGATTAAGCAAACACACCCACAAACTGAGAAGGAAAATCCAAGTTAGAAAATGCGGGCAGAAAGGATAAAAAATACGCAGCAAGATCTGAAACTCTATGGATCAAAGCACTTGGAAGAGGCATTCTTCTTAACTTGAACCATTCTAACAGGTAAAGAGTGGTATCTCATTACATGTTTTTAAAATATTTTTCTTTATTAAGGTATAGTTTGATGTACACTATTAGATTAGTTTCAGGCTTACAACATAACAATTCAAATTTTTATAGATTATGTACCATTTAATATTACCATATAATATTAGCTATATTCCTTCTGATGTTCCATAGATTTTGTAGCATATTTATTTCATACATAGAAGTTTTTCTCTCTTAATCCTCTACCTCATCTTGCCCCTCCCCTCTTCACTCTTCTCACTGGTAATCACTGGTTTGTTCTCTGTATCTGTGAGACTGTTACTTTTGCGTTATATTCATTAGTGTTTTATAACTTTTAGATTCCACATTCATGTAATATAATACAGTATTTATCTTTATGACATTTCACTTTGCATAACACACTCACAGTTCATCCATGTTATAACAAATGGCAAAACTTCATTTTTTATGGCTGAATAGTATTCCATTGTATATATATACCATTTAGGTTGCTTCTATATCTTGTATTGGAAATAATGCTGCCACAAACACTGGGGTGCATGTAAGTAAGGTAAGTGAAGTCGCTCAGTTGTGTCTGACTCTTTGCAACCCCATGGACTGTATAGTCTATGGAATTCTCCAGGCCAGAATACTGGAGTGGATAGCCTTTCCCTTCTTGAGAGGATCTTCCCAACCCAGGGATCGAACCCAGGGCTCCCACATTGCAGGCAGATTCTTTACCAGCTGAGCCACAACGGAAGCCTGAGAATACTGGAGTGGGTAGCCTATTCCTTCTCCAGTGGGTCTTCTCAACCCAGAAATCAAATCAGGGTCTCCGGCATTGCAGGCGGATTCTTTACCAGCTCAGCTATCAGTTCATGTATCTTTGTGAATTAGTGATTTTTGTTTTCTTAGATATATGCCCAGGAATGTAACTGCTGAATCATATGATAGTTCTATTTTTAATTTTTTGAGGAACCTCACTACTGTCTTCCATAGTTGCTGCACCAGTTTACCTTCACATCAACAGTGTCCAAGGATTCCCTTTTCTACACATCCTCACCAATATTTGTTATTTGTGGTCTTTATGATAATATCCATTCTGACAGATATTAGATGATCTTTCATTGTGATTTTGATTTGCATTTCTATGTTGATTAGCAACGTGGAACATCTTTTCATGTGCCCATTGGCCATCCATATGTTTTTATGGAAAAATATCTGTTCAGGTCTTCTGCCCACTTTTTAAAATCACATTGGTTTTTTGATACTGAGTTGTATGAGTTTATATAGTTTATATATTAACTCCTTGTTGATCATATCAGTTGCATATATTTTCTGCCATTCAGTAAATTGTCTTTCTTTTTTTGATGGTTTCCTTTGCTGTGCAGAAGCTTTTAACTTTAATTATGTCCCATAAATTTAATTTCTCTTTTGGTTCCTTTGCCTTAGGAGATAGATTTAAAAAATTGCTACAGCTCTTGTCAGTGTAGCTGGTTGAGGAGCCCAAGATGTTTCAGATATCATGATGGCATGCTGATGGTTGGGACTGGGCCCAGGGGATTCCTTGGGATAGTATTGGCTCACTGGTGAGCTCACTGCTGAGTGCCAGTGTCTCTGGCTATAGGGCCCTGGGAGTCCTGGGGCCAATGCCTGTGCAATTCTGTGTTGGGCCAGGTCCTGGGCTCTGTGGTGGGCAGGTCCATGTACTGAGATCGCTGTGGGCTCAGGAGGCCTTGAAGGCAGCCTGCCTGCTGGTGGCTGGGGCTGTGTTTCTGCCTGGCTAGTTGCTTGGCCTGAGGTATCTCGGTAATGGTGCCAATAGGCTGGTGAATGGGGCTGGGTCATGGTGTTAATAAGCTAGAGAGAGGATCCTAAAATGTGACTTCCCAGCACCAGTGTCCATATAGTAGAATGAGCTGCCAAAAAATGGCTTCCAGCACTATCTGTGTCCTCAGGGTGAGGTCTGGTTGCCTCCACCCTCTCTGGGAGACTCTCCAAGATCAGCAAGTCCCCTTTAAAGTATTGTTCCTGCCTCATGGTCTAGAGCATTTGAGATTTCACATGGACTCTTTAAGAATGGAGTCTTAAAAAAAAAAAGAAGAATGGAGTGTCTATTTCCCACAGCTTTCTGTGTCTCCCATGAATAAGTCCCACTGCCGTTTGAATCCAACTGTGCTGGGGGCTCATCTTTCTGGTGCAGGACCCCTGGGCTGGGGAGCCTGGAGTAGGATTCAACCACGTGCTTTTTACAAAGAACCTTTGCAATTGTAATTATCCTATTATTTTGGATAGGAAGATATTTGAAGTTTCCCTGGTGGCTCAGTGGTAAAGAATCTGCCTGCAATGTGGGAGACCCAGGTTCGATCTCTGGGTCAGGAAGTTCCCCTGGAGAACAGCATGGCAACCCACTCCAGTATTCTTGGCTGAAGAATCCCCACGTACAAAGGATCCTGGCAGGCTACAGCCCATGGGGTCACAAAGGGTCGGACGTGACTGGGTGACTTTCACTTCGCTTCTTACTTGGGTATTGCCCATTGGGGTGTATGAGTCTTGACTATACTTCAGCTCCACTCCTCCTACCTGTCTTGTGGTTTCTTCTTTATATATCTATAGTTGTAGAAGATTATTTCTGCTAGATTCTGGCCTTTCTCGTTAGTAGTCACTTTGTACAGAAATGAAATTTTAGTGTGCCTTGAGGAAAAGTAAGCTCTTCCTCTCCAACATCTGCACTCAATATGCCAGCAAATTTGGAAAACTTAAAAGTGGCCACAGGACTGGAAAAGGTCAGTTTTCATTTCAATCCCAAAGAAAGGCAATGCCAAAGAGTGCTCAAACTACCGCATAATTGCACTCATCTCACATGCTAGTAAAGAGATGCTTAAAATTCTCCAAGCCAGGCTTCAACAGTACGTGAACCGTGAAATTCCAGATGTTCAAGTTGGTTTTAGAAAAGGCAGAGGAACCAGAGATCAAATTGCCAACATCTGCTCGATCGTCAGAAAAGCAAGAGAGTTCCAGAAAAACATCTATTTCTGCTTTATTGACTATGCCAAAGCCTTTGACTGTGTGGATCACAATAAACTGTGGAAAATTCTGAAAGAGATAGGAATACCAGACCACCTGACCTGCCTCTTGACAAACCTATATGCAGGTCAGGAAGCAACAGTTAGAACTGGACTTGGAGCAACAGACTAGTTCCAAATAGGAAAAGGAGTACATTAAAGCTGTATATTGTCACCCTGCTTATTTAACTTCTATGCAGAGTACATCATGAGAAACGCTGGGATGGAGGAAGCACAAGTTCGAATCAAGATAGCTGGGAGAAATATCAATAACCTCAGATATGCAGATGATACCACCCTTATGGCAGAAAGTGAATAAGAATTAAAGAGCATCTTGAAAGTGAAAGAGGAGAGTGAAAAAGTTGGCTTAAAGCTCAACATTCAGAAAACTAAGTTCATGCCATCCGGTCCCATCATTTCATGGTAAATAGATGGGAAAACAGTGGCTGACTTTATTTTTTTGGGCTCCAAAATCACTGCAGATGGTGATTGCAGCCATGAAATTAAGACTCTTACTCCTTGGAAGGAAAGTTCTGACCAACCTAGATAGCATATTAAAAAGCAGAGACATTGCCAACAAAGGTCCATCTAGTCAAGGCTATGGTTTTTCCAGTAGTCATGTATGGATGTGAGAGTTGGATTACAAAGAAAGCTGAGCACCGAAGAATTGATGCCTTTGAACTGCAGTGTTGGAGAAGACTCTTGAGACTCCCTTGGACTGCAAGGAGGTCCAGCCAGTTCATCCTAAAGGAGATCAGTCATGGGTGTTCATTGGAAAGACTGATGTTGAAGATGAAACTCCAATCCTTTGGCCACCTGATGCGAAGAACTGACTTATTGAAAAAGACACTGATGCTGGGAAAGATTGAGGGCAGGAGGAGAAGGGGACGACAGAGGATGAGATGGTTAGATGGCATCACCAACTCAATGGACATGGGTTTAGGTGGACTCCAGGAGTTGGTGATGGACAGGGAGGCCTGGCATGCTGCGGTTCATGGGGTCGCAATGAGTCAGACATGACTAAGTAAATGACGGAATATAGCAAAAGATAGAATAAATACTTATTTCAATTTATATTTTTCATATGAAGGAGTTGGTGTCCTAGCAATTTCCAAGTTCCTTAATTATTATTTTTGGTTGCATTTCTCTATTAAAAAATGAGTATTGGCACAAATTAATGTTTTTTTTAAATATGTTTAGTGAATTTCTGTGAAATACATTTATTATTTTGTTGATGCTCAAGCTATCCTATCTTTGGAACAGAAGAATCCTTCACACTGGTTCCTCTGTGTTCACAACTTTGTCAAGTGAATGGCAATTGTTATCCCCTCCTGGCAAGGACTTCCATTCCACCAGAAGCAGCAGTCCCAGAAGTCAACCCCTCTCCATGGTTGAGGGTCACCACTGAAAACCGTCACTCACACACTTTTACAGTGAAACAATGCTCTACTCACACAGAGAAGAGACAGAGCAAGGTGAGTTTCAAGAGGGGACACTGGTTCCCCATGGCCAGCAGGTCGCCTCCCACATCTGACACAAGGTGATGACCTGCAGGGCCGCCCCTGTGTGCTGGGTGAAGGACCCTGCTCCTTCCCCTTCGCTCCGCAACACCAATGACAGGGTGCGGCAGGTGGTTGGCAAGGGGCCATACGACACACATGCTCAAACAGGACAAAGGAACATGTGCTGAGTCTAAAACAGAAAGATGTTCCCACACAGGCTGGGAGAGCTCCTTATAACTTGGTAGGAAGGAGGTGTTCCAGGCCCAAGGCCCATTTTTATGTGGCTGAGTGAGGAGTTAAAAAACTGCACACATTTTTGCCCTTCCTAGCAAACTTTATTTTCTGGCACAACAAAATAGACTGGGTCATCTTGATGCTTCCTGCTCCAGGCATGGAATCAGATGTTCTTCAAAGGTGTCCTGTTTTTTTTTTTTAAGGGAAGGGTATTTAGGTTGCCTTTTCAATAACATAATTTGAAAGGGAAAGTAAACTTTTTAATATATCCAACTCAACATTCCATAACATCATTTTATTTTGTGCTTTTATCTTCTTTTTTCTTATGCTGAATATCTTGGCTTATATTCAAACTATTTTCAAAGTAATAAAATATTATAGTGAAAAGTTAGAACATTTGATGAAGTTTAAGATTTCTTTGCAATTCTCTTTTCCTTAAAATATGTTTCCTAAGGCTGTGTTCTGAAGCCACTTAGAAAATCCTTTTATCTGTGGTGTTACATCATCAACTTAATATTCAGTTAGATCCCCTTGTTTCTGTTGGGTTTCAATTTTTTTCAAGTGACTTTTAAAAAAAGATTTTATGACCAAAAACATATACTAAGTTTATCCAGAAAAGTCTCCCTTTTACCACCACCACCTTCATTCATTTGTTCCTCTCTTCCATAAGTATTTTTATTAGTCTTCAGTTTATCCTTCCAATGTTTCTTTTTATAAATATAATAAATTTATGCTTATAGTCATATGGAGTGATAACATATGATATGACAGATAAAATTTTGCCTCTTGCCACTTTCAGTTAACTTCAATACATCTTGAACTTCTCTGCATACTACTGTATAGAGTTTCTTTATACCTTATTTATGTCTGCATAGTATTCCATTCAGAGAAGGCAATGGCACCCCACTCCAGTACTCTTGCCTGGAAAATCCCATGGATGGAGGAGCCTAGTGGCCTGCAGTCCATGGGGTCACTAAGAGTCCGACACGACTGAGCAACTTCACTTTGACTTTTCACTTTCATGCATTGGAGAAGGAAATGGCAACCCACTCCAGTGTTCTTGCCTGGGGAATCCCAGGGACGGGGAGCCTGGTGGGCTGCCGTCTATGGGGTCACACAGAGTCGGACACGACTGAAGCGACTTAGCGGCAGCAGCAGTATTCCATTTTGTGTATGGTTTATAATTTAATTGTTTAGAGTTGTGTTGTTAGATATTTGTTTTGCTTATGATCATTGACTATAAATGCCAATATCCATCTTAGTCTCATACCTTTTCAACTTACAGACTTAGAAAAAATATATTTATAAAACATCACATTTCCTTTTTTATAAAATCTCTTTCATGCATTTTAAAATCAATATTGTGTTGGAATATTTGTAACAAATATACATCTGAAGTGCTACAATCAAAGAACCCATGGCATGCTTATACATATTTAAGGGGAAAAAATAAATATGCTTAATTTGTGATATCTGCAGATTCCCATGTTGTAAATATTCCCACCATGGCCAATTTCAAGCCAGCAATGTGAGGTCACTGAAAGTGGAGTTGGGAAGAGATGTACACAGTTCAAGCCCAGCCAGAGGCAGTTCTGGCACATCCCTGAGTAGATCCAACAAATGCTGTGGGAAGAGAGGTGGATCTGTCTCATTTGTCCTTCTAGATCCCTCTCCACTCCTCCCCACACTGCCCTGAAAGCTGAGTTGGATCAGCAGATTCCGTTGCTCAGCCATGTTCCCTGGTCCCTGGTTGTAACCAGCCAGTGGCGAGCAGTGGCAGAGAAAAAGGAAAGGCAGAGACTGAGAGTGGGCTTGACCTTCCAGTTTCTTCCCTATGAGGTTATCTCTTCTGTCTGCTGGGTCACTTGGTAGTGTCCTACCGGGTTCAGGGCCGTGCTCTCTCTGTCTCCATTCTTTCTCTCTTTCTCTTCAAGTTTCAGTATTGCTCCCTCCTTCTACTCTTTCAAGCTCAAGAGTGAGAAGTTTCCCTGTTCTTCCTAGCTGTGTTATTTCTTTTAGTTTCCATGCTGTGTCCAAACTTGCAAATTATCTTTATAAGCAGTTCTCATATTATTGAAGTAGAACATGCTATGTTTTTTCTGTGAGTAGTATCCTCCTCAACATAGGAGTAAGAAAGGAAATGATCAGGATAAGACAAGTATTAAGTGTATGAGACCTTGACTTCAACGACATTGTGAATTTATTGGTATTTGGTAATATGTGGAGGCTAGTGGGCTACAGTCCATTGGGTCGCAAAGAGTTGGACATGACTGAGCAACTTCACTTTCACTTTCACTTTCAATTGTCCCATACTCCTTTTATATTATTGTTATAATGCTGTAGGGTATTAGCTGTTCAGTTCAGTCGCTCACTCATATCTGACTCTTTGCAACCCACGGACTGCAGCACACCAGACTTCCCTATCCTTCACCAACTCCTGGAGCTTGCTCAAACTCATGTCCATTGAGTCGGTGATGCCATCCACCATTTCATCTTCTGTTGTCCCCTGCTCCTCCTTGCCTTCAATCTTTCCCAGCATCAGGGTCTTTTCCAATGAGTCAGCTTTTCGTGTAAGGTGACTAAAGTGTTGGAGCTTCAGCTTCAGCATCAGTCCTTCCAATGAATATTCAGAACTTCCTTTAGGATGGACTGGATTGATCTCCTTGCAGTCCAAGGGACTTTCAAGTCTTCAACACCACAGTTCAAAAGCATCAATTCTTTAGCACTCAGCTTTCTTCACAGTCCAACTCTCACATCCATACATGACTACTGGAAAAACCATAGCTTTGACTAGACGGAACTTTGTTGGCAAGTAATGAATCTGCTTTTTAATATCCTGTATAGGTTGGTCATAGCTTTTCTTCCAAGGAGCAAGTGTCTTTTAATTTCATGGCTGCAGTCACCATCTGCAGTGATTTTAGAGCAAAATAAAGTCTCTCGCTGTTCTCATTGTTTCTCCATCTATTTGTCATGAAGTGATGGGACCGGATGCCATAATCTTCATTTTTGAATGTTGAGTTTTAAGTCAGCTTTTCACTCTCCTCTTTCACTTTCATCAAGAGGCTCTTTAGTTCCTCTTCACTTTCTGCCATAAGGGTGGTGTAATCTGTGTATCCGAGGTTATTGATTTTCTCCTGGCAATCTCGATTCCAACTTGTGGTTCATCCAGCCTGGCATTTCACATGATGTACTCTGCGTATATGTTAAATAAGCAGGGTGACAATGTACAGCCTTGATGTCTCCTTTCCCTGTTTTGAACCAGTCTGTTGCTCCATGTCCAGTTCTAACTGTTGCTTCTTGACCTGCATACCGATTTCTCAGGAGGCAGGTCAGGTGGTCTGGTATTCCCAGCAAAAAAGATGTCCAATTATATAAACACAGAAAATCAGGAGGATTTTATAGTAATCAAATTCACTGATCTACTTTGAGATATCTGTTCATTTGCCAATAAAATTCCAAATAGAAAGTGAATGTATTAATTTGAGAGTCTCAATCATTGCCAAATAGGAAAAAATGTTATTTGTTCAACCTTGAGGAAGTTTAGACAAAGCTAGAGTCTGAGGCTGGTTAGCAAAAATGCACCTTTTGTATATTCTGAGAACAGACCATTTTCAACACTTTCTGCATATATTCACTTTACAGTATTTTCCACCCACAAATTATTCATCATATATTTGTTTTCGATTTGGTCCCTTTGTCTACAACACCTAATTTATAATTATAGTCTACACAGTAGGTTTGATATATATACCAATAGTTGTAAACCTCTAAATGAACAGAGACTGTTTGGCCTGCATTATAATTCTTCATCAAACCTACTATGTAGACTACTAATCTATGTTTGGCACTTTGCAGTTACAAAACAGTAATAATTCTCCCATTTATAGTAAGTGAAACAAATCTCAAAATATTTAAATTAATTAGCTAAACCAGCTAAAGCCAACTCAATAAGAGAGCCAGTGAATCCAGTAGAACAAACCATCTCTTTATTCCACCATCCCTGCCTACTGAAATTCCAGGACAAAAAAAAAACAAGTGACACAATGCTGGCTCCTAGCATTAAAAAAAAAAAATCCAAATTTAGATGGAGTCCGGATAAAGTGGGAATTATAATGGCAACAACAATCATCACTACCATTTATGGAATACCTTGTGCAGCAAATAGTACTCTGCTGCTGCTAGGTCACTTCAGTCGTGTCCGACTCTGTGCGACCCCATAGACAGCAGCCCACCAGGCTCCCCTGTCCCTGGGATTCTCCAGGCAAGAACACTGGAGTGGGTTGCCATTTCCTTCTCCAATGCAAGAAAGTGAAAAGTGAAAGTGAAGTCGCTCAGTTGTGTCTGACCCTCAGCGACCCCATGGACTGCAGCCTACCAGGCTCCTCCGTTCATGGGATTTTCCAGGCAAGAGTACTGGAGTGGGGTGCCATTGCCTTCTCCAAAACAGTAGTACTCTAAGAAATAATTATTCTTAGTTAATAGAGGAGGCTGGAGTGGGTTGCCATTTCTTCTCCAGGAGATGCTCCTGACCCAGGGATTGAACCCAGGTCTCCCGCATTGTAGGCAGACGCTTTACCATCTGAGCCCCCAGGGAAGTCCCATATTGAAGTACAGAGAGGTTTAATAACTAAGGTCATATTGCTAGTATCCTTAGGGTAAAAATATGGTTGCCCTCATTTTGTCAGCATAAGTAACAACCAGTACAACATAAACCCAGATTTTTAAATTAGAAGTTTCTCACTTGTGTAATTGTTTAGTTTCAATGAGGCAATTCAGGAGATATATTTTGATTTGTTGTTTACTGTTGCTGCTATTTCTTAAACAAGATTGACTAGAGAGAGAACTAGAATTGGAATCAGAAGATAAATAACTGATTTATTAAAATTACAACCAAAAGCATTAAGCTAGATTTCTTCCTCTTTATCTGACCAGTTTTCTTAATACAAATACACATACTCAAATATCACAGGCATAATTTTTCATTTGTCTGATTTCTTCCTAAGTAAAATGTCAATTAAAAAAAAAGTACATTGAGTTAAACAAGAGATATTCAACTCATTTATTGGGCAGTATAATACCCTATACTACTTCTGCTTTATTGATTACACCAAAGCTTTTGACTATGTAGATCACAACAAACTGTGGAAAATTCTGAAAGAGATGGAAATACCAGACCACCTGACCTGCCTCCTGAGAAATCTGTATGCAAGTCAAGAAGCAAAAGTTAGAACTGGACATGGAACAACAGACTGGTTCCAAATTGGAAAAGGAGTACACCAAGGCTGTATATTGTCACGTTGCTTGTTTAACTTATATGCAGAGTACATCATGTGAAATGCCAGGCTGGATGAAGCACAAGCTGGAATCAAGATTGCTGGGAGAAATATCAATAACCTCAGATATACAGATGACACTACCCTTATGGTACAAAGCAAAGAAGAACTAAAGAGCCTCTTGATGAAAGTGAAAGAGGAGAGTGAAAAAGTTGTCTTAAAATTCAACATTCAAAAAAAAAAAAAGAAAAAAATTCAACATTCAGAAAACTAAGATCATGGTAACTGGTCCTATCACTTCATGGCAAATAGATGGGGAAACAATGGAAACAGTGAGAGACTTTATTTTGGGGGGCTCCAAAATCATTGCAGATGGTGACTGCAGCCATAAAATTAAAAGACACTTGCTCCTTGGAAGAAAAGCTATGACTAACCTATACAGGATATTAAAAAGCAGAGACATTACTTTGCCAACAAAGGTCTGTCCAGTCAAAGCTATGGTTTTTCCAGTAGTCATGTATGGATGTGAGAGCTGGACTATAAAGAAAGCTGAGAGTCAAAGTATTGATGCTTTTGAACCGTGGTGTTGGAGACTCTTGAAAGTCCCTCGGACTGCAAGGAGATCAAACCAGTCCATCCTAAAGGAAACCAGTCCTGGATATTCATTGGAAGGACTGATGCTGAAGCTTAAACTCCAATAGTTTGGCCACCTGATGCAAAGAACTGACTCGTTGGAAAAGACTCTGATGCTGGGAAAGATCGAAGGCAGGGATGACAGAGGATGAGATGGTTGGATGGTATCACCGACGTGACGGATGTGAGTTTGAGTAGGTTCCAGGAGTTGGTGATGGACAGGGAAGCCTGGCATGCTGCAGTTCATGAGATCACAGAGTCAGAAAGGATTGAGCAACTGAATGCTTTTTACAATGGCAATGAATTCTGACAGTAAGACACTGTGGTATTAATACCTTGTATCCACTAGATGTCACTATTTTCAAAGCAATAAAACAGAATTTGTGCTATGATGTAATCCAAAGGATTTATCTTCATTTTCTCCCTCCCACCTTCTCATCTCTGACTTTGATTCTTTCCTCTTTCAGCATGCGAATTTTGCTTTAAATATAAAGAAAAATTGGTTTCTAAAAGCCATTTTAGAATGTAAAGCAGGTTGATATGTCCAAACTTACCATCCTTTGATACAGAAGTTTAACAACCTGAAATTTTGAATGTTCAAAGGAAAAAAAGAAAAATAGAATCAGGGCAAAAGAAATAGAGTTTTGCCAAAACTACTTTAGCATCTTCTAAATTACTGTAAGTATTTGTAGAGAGAAATAGTGAGAGAGAAAGGAAGTTGTTTTAGTATGAAAGAAAAATTTCCATGTTATTTTTTTCTTATTTGATCATTTAGACAAAATTTCTCCTCTGCATTTGTATATATAAAAAAAAGAATTCACAGATATTATTCCGCTCTAGGAGAGATTCAGTAAACAGAGCCAGTCAATATTACACCATAACTCATAAAATCCTGCCTTGAAGAATAAACTGTCTATAGCATTTCATTGGCTAGAAATATGACATTTTTCAATAATATGCTTCAAGGAAAGAAAGCACAGAAAGATGTTATATATTTCAAGTGGATAATATATCATAAAAGGCATGTTTTATGTTTCAGTTTCAGTTCAGTCGCTCAGTTATGTCCGACTGTTTGCTACCCCATGGACTGCAGCACGCCAGGCCTCCCTGTCCATCACCAACTCCTAGAGTTTACTCAAACTCATGTCCATTGAGTCAGTGATGCCATCCAAAAATCTCATCCTTTGTCATCCTCCTTTCCTCCCGCCTTCAATCTTTCCCAGCATCAGGGTCTTTTCCAATGAGTCAGTTCTTTTCATCAGGTGGACAAAGTATTGGAGTTTAAGCTTCAGCATCAGACCTTCCAATGAATATTCAGGATTGATTTCCTTTTAGATGGACTGGTTGGATCTCCTTGCAGCCCAAAGTACTCTCAAGAGTCTTCTCCAACACCACAGTTCAAAAGCATCAATTCTTTGGTGTTAAGCTTTCTTTATGGTCCAACTCTCACATCCATACATGACTACTAGAAAAACCATAGCTTTGACTAGACAGACCTTTGTCAGCAAAGTAATGTCTCTGCTTTTTAATATGCTGTCTAGGTTTGTCATAGCTTTTCTTCCAAGGAGCAAGCGTCTTTTAACTTCATGGCTGCAGTCATCATCTGCACCATAGTTTATGTAGTTTTTATTTATTTATTTGGAGGATAATTGCTTTCAGTGTTGTATTGATTTCTTCTGTTTAACAATGGGAATCAGCCATATATATATATATATATATATCTCCCCTCCCTCTTGGGACCCCCTCCTATCCCCCAATCCCACCCCGCTAGGTCATGACAGAGCTATATAATTTTCATATTCCTATTTCTGATTCTCTATATTGTACAAAATAAAGTCTTACTTTCTTGTTTGAAAATATGTAGAAACTGTACAATATGCTAGTGCAAAAAAAAAAAAATTCCATCATCTTTCTGGAATAAGAACAGCATAGAACTCCAAGTTCTGTAGAAATGAGCTATGGAGCTAAGGATCTTACCAACCATCAGTGTGTTAACAGCATATTACCTCTTCTTAATGCCTTCTGCTTCTGTTAGGTCCATACTGTTTCTATTGTTTGTGCCCATCTTTGCATGAAATGTTCCCTTGATATCTCTGATTTTCTTAAAGAGATCGCTAGTCTTCCCCATTCTATTATTTTCCTCTAGTTTTTCATTGTTCACTGAGGAAGGCTTTTTTAATTTCTTCTTGCTGTTCTTTAGAACGCTGCAATCAGATGGATATATCTCTCCTTGTTTCCTTTGCCTTTCATTTCTCTTCTTTTCTCAGCTATTTATAAGGCCTTCTCAGACAACCATTTTGCCTTTTTGCATTTTTCCCCCTTGGGGATGAAACGTTGGGGATGATCACCACCTCCTGTACAATGTCATGAACCTCTGTTCACAGTTCTTCAGGCACTCTATCAGATCTAATCCCTTGAAAATATTTTTCACTTCTACTGTGTAATCATAAGGGATTTGATTTAGGGCATTCCTGAATGGTCTAGTGGTTTTCTCTACTTTCTTAAATTTAAGTCTTGTATCATAACTAGTGAATGTTGTTGAGGGCCCCAGGTACCCATGTAGACACTCCTTCTCTTATCCACCCAGTTTACTGTTCTGAACAAGCTCCTGCTTGGAGTCTCTCATGGCCACTTCTTGCTCACTTCTATGCTGTGCAGATGTGTGCTTGTTTGGAGTGTTTGTGGTCTCTTCTACCCTGATTAAGTCATCATGCACGTGCATTGCATTCTATCTTCTAAAAAATTGTCAAAATGCTTGTCCTGAAAATTACATAGTTCTATATTTTACTGTGCTGTATACCTGGGGTAACAGGCAAATTTGGCCTTGGAATATGGAATGAAGCAGGGCAAAGGCTAATAGAGTTTTGACAAGAGAACACACTGGTCATAGCAAACACCCTCTTCCAACAACACAAGAGAAGACTCTACACATGCACATCACTAGATGGTCAACACTGAAATCAGATTGATTATATTCTTTGCAGCTAAGATAAATAAGCTGTATACAGTCAGCAAAAACAAGACCGGGAACTGACTGTGGCTCAGATCATGAAAACCTTATTGCCAAATTCAAACTTAAATTGAAGAAAGTAGGGAAAACCACTAGACCATTCAGGTATGACCTAAATAAAATCCCTTATGATTATAGAGTGGCAGTGAGAAATAGATTTAAGGGACTAGATCTGATAGACAGAGTGCCTGATGATCTATGGACGGGAGGTTCATGACATTGTACAGGAGGCAGGGATCAAGACCATCCGCATGGAAGAGAAAAGCAAAAGACAAATGGCTGTCTGAGGAGGCCTTACAAATAGCTGTGAAAAGAAGAGACGGGAAAAGCAAAGAAGAAAAGGAAAGATATAAGCATCTGAATGCAGATTTCCAAAGAATAGCAAGGAGACATAAGAAAGCCTTCCTCAGCAATCAATGCAAGGAAATAGAGGAAAACAACAGAATGGGAAAGACTAGAGATCTCTTCAAAAAAATTAGAGATACCAAGGGAAACTTCATGCAAAGATGGGCTCAATAAAGGACAGAAATGGTCTGGACCTAACAGAAGCAGAAGATATTAAGAAGAGGTAGCAAGAATACACAGAAGAACTGTTCAAAAAAGATCTTCATGACCCAGATAATCACAATGGTGTGATCACTCACCTAGAGCCAAACATCATGGAATGTGAAGTCAAGTGGGTTTCAGAAAGCATCACTACGAACAAAGCTAGTGGAGGTGATGGAATTCCAGGGGACCTATTTCAAATCCTGAAAGATGATGCTGTGTAAGTGCTGCACTCATTATGCCAGCAGATTTGGAAAACTCAGCCAAGGCCATAGGACTGGAAAAGGTCACTTTTCATTCCAATCCCAAAGAAAGGCAATGCTAAAGAATGCTCAACCTACAGCACAATTGCACTCATCTCACACGCTAGTAAAGTCATGCTCAAAATTCTCTAAGCCAGGCTTCAGCAATATGTGAACCGTGAACTTCCAGATGTTCAACCTGGTTTTAGAAAAGACAGAGGAACCAGAGATGAAGCTGCTGACATCCACTGGATTATTGAAAAAGCAAGGGAGTTCCAGAAAAACATCTATTTCTGCTTTATTGACTTTTCCAAAGCCTTTAACTGTGTGGATCACAATAAACTGGAAAATTCTGAAAGAGATGGGAATACCAGACCACCTGACCTGCCTCTTGAGAAACCTATATGCAGGTCAGGAAGCAACAGATAGAACTGGACTGGTTCCAAATAGGAAAAGGAGTACGACAAGGCTGCATATTGTCACCCTGCTTATTTAACTTCTATGTAGAGTACATCATGAGAAACACTGGGGCTGGAAGAAGCACAAGCTGGAATCAAGGTTACTGGGAGAAATAGCAATAACCTCAGATATGCAGATGACACCACCCTTATGGCAGAAAGTGAAGAGAAACTAAAAGCCTCTTGATGAAAATGAAAAAGGAGAGTGAAAAAGTTGGCTTAAAGCTCAACATTCAGAAAATGAAGATCATGGCATTGGGTCCCATCACTTCATGGCAAATAGATGGGGAAACAGTGGAAACAGGGTCAGACTTTATTTTTTGGGGCTCCAAAATCACTGCAGATGGTGATTGCAGCCATGAACTTAAAAGACACTTACTCCTTGGAAGGAAAGTTATGACCAACCTAGATAGCATATTAAAAAGCAGAAATGTTACTTTGCCAACAAAGGTCCGTCCAGTCAAGGCTATGGTTTTCCCAGTGGTCACGTATGTTTGTGAGAGTTGGACTGTAAAGAAAGCTGAGCACTGAAGAATTGATGCTTTTGAACTGTGGCATTGGAGAAGACTCTTGAGAGTCCCTTGGACTGCAAGGAGATCCAACCAGTCCATTCTAAAGGAGTTCTTGGTGTTCATTGGAAGGACTGATGCTAAAGCTGAGACTCCAATACTTTGGCCCCCTCATGTGAAGAGCTGACTCATTGGAACAGACCCTGATGCTGGGAGGGATTGGGGGCAGGAGGAGAAGGGGACGACAGAGGATGAGATGGTTGGATGGCATCACTGACTCGATGGACATGAGTCTGAGTGAACTCCGGGAGTTGGTGATGGACAGGGAGGCCTGGCGTGCTGTGATTCATGGGGTCGCAAAGAGTCGGACACAACTGAGTAACTGAACTGAACTGTAGTTCTATTTGTTTTACATATTTTTATAATTCTTTCCATGAGGTCTTAGAGGAAGAGGATTTCATGCATGAAAAGAGCCATTATTTTTCAGTGTGTATCCACACCTCTCATTTAGAATTGTTTATTCAACCTTCAGGAAAACAAACAAAGCATAACTATGTGAAGAATTATTTCAGAGAACTCATAAGTTCTGACTGCACTTCTCCCAGCTGCTACCACATTTCTTTGCTGCAGCTTAGAGCAGAACTCTTCAAAAGAATTGCTCACATTTTTTATCTCCAAGCCTCCCTGCAGTTCTGTTGTGAATCAGCTCAAATCAGGCTTTCATCCACAACCTTTCCATCTTAGAACTGAGAAGTAAGAGAAACTTTCTCAGTAAATAGAGAAATTCTACCTGGTAATAGAGAAATTCTACCTGGTGATTTTAGTCATTATTCAAACCTGTTGTGGTTTCAAATATCGTGTTAATTCAATAACAAAGCATATGGCATCAAGAATGAATATAGATCCCTATTTCATCTTTTTTCTAAATAAATTTACTATGAATTAACTATCTACATAAACAGTTAAGTACTAAAAGAAAATATACTAAATGTTCACAAAATTTTGAAGTAAACTTTTTTTAACCTGGCATGCAAGGCATTATCTGTAGGAGAAAAGCTGGTAGGTTAAATGATAAAAATGAATAGGTTCATGAATCAGAAAGAAAGCATGTCTTAGTCTATTCAGGTTGCTTTGTAACAAAACTATCATAAACTGGGTGGCTTAAATGACATACAATTATTTGTCACTATTTTGGAGGCTGGAAAATCCATGTCTGGTCCATAGATGGCTGTCTTCTTGCTATGACCTCACATGGTGGAAGGGGTGAGGGAGTCTTGTGGGCTCTCTTTAAGAAGTGTGCTAATTACATTCATAAGTGCTCCTCTAATTACCTCCCAAGGGCTCAGTCTCCAAATACCATCTGGAAATTGAGCATTTCAGCATATAAATTTGGTGGGTATAAACATCTAGTATACAACACAGCATAAAAATAAAAAAGTAAAATGTTGGGGAAATATGTGTAAGGGTTACTGATAAAGAATCATAACACTTGTATGTAATAACTTTTTAAAGAATCAATGAGAGAAAAGACCTAATAGCAAAATGGGTACAAAGCATCATAATCAGCCTTGCAAGAAGGAAGATGCGCAAAAGGTTGTTAACATCATACAAAACTATTCAATATAATGATAATTAAAGAAATGTAAATAAAACAATAGTTTCTGTCATTTCTTACCTGTAGGAGATATATAATCTTTAAGAATGTCAGTACTCTGGGAGAGAGTAAATACATAGCCTCTTGTCAAACATGGTTGGTAGATATTTAAATTAATAAAAGAAACAAAACTCTCAAGGGGGCAAAAATGCCAATATGGAAAAATTTTTAGAAAATGAAAATCCATAAAATTTACTTATATTTTATTCAGTCTGAATTAACTCTAAGGAAATAATGAAATAATCAGAGAAGTGTGCAAATATATATTCAAGGATATTAGCTGTAATATTATTTATGAGACCTTTAAAAGTTGAGAGAAAGTAGAGATTTGGTTCTACAAATCATAGTTCATCTTTATAATGGTATATAAAATTCAATTATTACATTATTTTATATAATAATATTTAAAATCATTGCTTTATATTCATAATTATATTGCTAAGTGACAATACTGGTATACAAAATAATACATATGAATACAAATTTTTCCTGCCTTCTGAAATTTTGTATTTAACGAGTGCAATTCCTATCCATTCTATTATTTATCTCTCATATCCTTTCTCTCTTTTCTATCCCTGAAACCAGTGAATTTACTTAGACTTTCCTCAGTTGAACTGCTAAGATAGCTTCTTTATCAATTGTTCCTTATTTCATTTCCATTCTCCCACCAAAATAATCAAATACTCAAATATGATCATTCAGCTCCCTCCTCAAAGTTCATCCACGGTTTTCTATAGTGTATCTGTTTCAAACCTGTCTCAGCTGATCGACAACCAATACTGAGGCTGGACCAGCCCTTGTGGCTCAGCAATAACCACCAGGAAGCTTTGGGAAAGAGTTTATTACCTACAAGTCCTGGAAATTAAATGACATACCTGGTTGTGGCCACAGGTAGAAAGAAAGAGAGTGCAGGTCTGAGGTTGTGCTTTAATTAGGGTCAAGGGTCGGGGCCTATGGTTTCCTGGGCTCACTCTTCACGAATTTAAAACAAAAGAATGGGAATTACCCTGTATTACTATGTGATCTCAAGTAAATTACATAGGCAATCTTAATCCGATCTTATTCATAAATTGGGGGTATAAAATCTTTCCTCTTCTGACGTGAATTAAAATGGCAATACATGTGGAAGATGTCAGTTTATTAGTGTTAAGTCTGCAAAAGTGAAATGCATTTGGAGTTGTGTCTTCATTTTGTGGTTATTGTTTATTTTGTTTTTGTCTTTTTTTTTTTTTTAAGAAAGCTGGTACAAAGGTGAATTTAAGACAGTGACAATGTCTGTCTGACTTGATGTGTTGTTAGATAACAGTTACAATTAGTGTTGATTGAGCTAAAGAGGACATTGAATCTAGAAACTGGACACTTGGTGCATGACTTATGCTTGGGGAGGTCATGATAACCAGGTCTGACCACTGCTCAGGCAGCAGAGAGAGCATTGGTCACCTTCCTACCACCAGGGATTAAAAAAAGGGGGAGACATGGGATTCATTCACTCAGGGTTTACACCTTTCTGTGGGAGAATTTTAGATTTGTACTGAGTTGATATCTAACTGAAATTAAAAGCCAGCTGTAGGTTCACTGACTTTTCTGATTTAACTTACAGAACACTAAGTAGGCAGAAGAATGAAAGAAGTTTTCTCTTTCAAGAATTTTCTCTAGCAGGGCAACTACTATTCTTTGCTGTGCTGATGGGATAACATTTCTCAGATCTGAGTGTACACCAGGATTTCCTTGAGAGATTTTAGGTCTAGATTCCTGGGCACTCACTCCAGAATTTCTGATTTAGAAGGTCTTGGGGTGTGGGGGAAGGGACCTGATAATTTGCATTTCTAAGATGTTCACAGGTGATGCTGCTGCTGGTCTAGGGATTATGCTTTGAGAGCCACTATATTAGCAAAGATCCCCTGGAGGAGGGCATAGCAACCCTCTCTAGTATTCTTGCCTAGAGAATTCCATAGATAGAAGAGCCTGGTGGGCTACAGTCCATAGGGTAGGAAAGAGTCAGACACGACTGAAGCGACTTAGCACACACTACAACACATATTAGTGAAACAACACAATCACACACACACACACACAATTTTGGTCTTTAGTAATCATATTTAAGTGATTAGCATGTAACTAGAATATATTCAGGGATTTTGCTGCATCAGGTAGGAAATATAGACATTGCTTTACTTTACTCTTACAGAAATATGCTGCCAGTGTCTCATTTTTTAGACATAAATTCATGATGTCATTCCCTGCTCTAAAACTCCTACTTGTCCTCTCTCTTCTATACTTCTGACACCCTACATGGTATATTTGTAACAGTCAGATTCCAACAGATTGACAGGCAGTTCCTGAAGGTGCAGTGTTAAGGATTCTGATATAGGGCTGCTGGATAAAATCTAAGATGCCTGGTTAAAATCAGGTTTCATATGAACAATAGACACTTTTGGATATAAATTTATCTCATGCTATATTTGGGATTGACTTACACTAAAACATGATGTGCTGTTTATTTGAAATTCAAATTTAACTGGGTATTCTGAACTTTCATCTGTTAAATTTGCCCATCCTACTGATGGTGTGCCACGATTGATGGGGAATGTGAGGTGATCTATTTAATCTGTCAGCTGCTGGAATGGGAGTGGAGGTTAATGGATTATATATACAAATAACTGAACAATCTTTGCATTGAAACCGGAATTCTCCATCAGACTCAGTTTTATTGAATTTGTGGCACCTTATCAGTAGAGGAACAATGGGATATGTTTTCTGTCGTAATATATCAACCACTTCTCACTGAAAGCAATCTGGTCCTCATCACCTGGAAGTCACATAGCCTGGGATGCAAGAGAAGGAGAATGTTGGCAGCAACTGCTGTGATAAGTGTTGTATCCTTTTGTGATAATGGCACTTAACAGTGGAAGTCATCAACTGCTTTAAAATTAATGGGAGCTCCGACTCTGCTATCAAATGTATGTTTGTCATTAAACCAGTCTCACAAACACAGCTGATTCTGAGAACTGCAGGGTACATTTGCACCTTCATCTGTGGCTTTGACCAAATGGCTCTGATACTTTACAGCCAGAATATACCATCAGCTCCAAGGCAGTGTTTGAATAGGTATCCTATGATTTTCTCCATACTGAGTATTTTCTTCAGTGAATTTTTTTTATCATATCTGAAATGCAAGTATAAGTCTGATGACATAGTTGCAATAAAATGCTTCTTATCATTGAAAAACAGCTGGTAAGAACCATCAATATAAATTTAGGTGATGTGGAATTAAATCTCCAATGAAGGAAATATTGTTTCTATTTTAGTGGGGCAGAATGCATGCTCATTTCAAAAATGTTTATGTTAATTCTAAAGAAAATTATGTTTATTAAAATTTTGAAAATTGGTACAATATGGACTTTTGCTTCTAAGATGATGAAGGAGACATACCTTTCCCTGTTTTTCCTGCTGTGTACAACTCAAAGTCCTGGATGTTATAAAGGAAAAACACAGGAGAAGTTTCTGAAAGATAAAAGAGGGACAGAGGAGGGATTTTAGAACCCAAGGACCAACAAAGATGTAAATTATCAATAGCAGAAATTAAATAAGAAATCACAACAGGTCTTTAGATGTTGAAAGCATGATAAGAGAATACCATATACAACTCTGCATTCACAAATTTGACAGCTTAGATGAAATGAAAAATAACAGTTGAAAGACACAAAATGCCACACTTGCACAATATGAAATAGATCATTTGAATAACTTTATAATTATTAAGGGAATTTGCTTCATAATTTAGAAATTCCCTAAAAGAAATTCCCAGGCCCAGGAGGTTTCACTGGAAATTTCTGGTAAACATGTAAAGAAGAATTAACACCAATTATCTGCAATTTCTTCCAAAAAATAGAAGAGGAAGTATCACTTTCTATATCATTGTATAATGCTAGTGTTACTCTAACATGTAAACCAGACAAGGCAGTACATAAACAAGCAGCAGACCAATATCTCTTATAAATATAGATGCAAAAATCCTTAATGGAATATTAGCAAATAAAGTTCAGAGATATATAACGAGTTATGTGCCATAACCAAGTGAAGTTTCTTCCAGGGATACAAAGTTGGTTCAGTATTCAAAAATTAGTATAATCCACTGTAACTAACAGGCTAAAGGAGAAAAATCACATAGTTGTATCAATTGGTAGAGAAAAAGCATTTTCAAAAATCCTATACTCATTCATGATAAAAAAAAAAAGTCAGAAAAGCATGAAGAAAGGGAGACTTCTATAACATGATAAAGAACATCTATAGACAACTTGCAACTGACATCATACTTAAGGGTAAAAGTCTGTATGCTTTTCCCTAAGGTCAGGGATAAAGCAAGGATAACTGCTCTCCCATTCTTACTAACATAATGATGGAAAATTTAGCCAGTGCAATAGGCAAGGAAAGTATATAAAGAGGCATATAGACCAGAAGAAAGAAAACTGTTCCTATGTGCATATGGCATGATAGTCTATGTAGAAAATTCCAAGGAATATATAATAATAATAACTCTTGGAGCTAATAATTGAATTCAGCAAGGTTGCTGAATATAAGACTAACATACAAAAATCAAACCAATTATATTTCAGTTTACTATAAATGAATACATGAACACTGAGATTAAAAATGCATTTATAATTGCTCACAAAATGGGAATATTTGGATAAAATGTAACAAAAACTGTGCAGGGTATACACTCTAAAAACCACAAATTCCTGATGAGATGAATCAAGGAATATCTAAATATACAGAGAGAAATGGGGTGTTCATGGATTGGAAGAATTAATATGATGAAGATGCCAATTCTCCTCAAATTGATATACAGTTTTAAGGCAATTATGATCAAAAGCCCAGAAACATTTTTTGTATATCTAGATTAAAATTTTCTAACATGGAAAGGCAAAGGAAATAGGATAGCTAGCACAATTTTGAAAAATAAGAATACAGTGGGAGGAATCAGCCTACCTGATATCTTCAATCATTATATTACTATTGTATCCAATATATTGTGGTATTGGTAGAGAGACATAGATGAAGAGAATATATATAGAACTTTGAAACAGATCTACAAAAATCTTCTCCACTGATTTTTTTTTAACTGTGCAAAAACAATTCAATAGAGGAAAGATGCCAATTTCAGCAAGTAGTGATGGAGCAATTTGACACCCACTGCAGTGAACCTTGAGGTGAATCACACCTTACAAAAATTAACTCAAAATGAATCAACTTAAATGCAAAATGAAAAACTATAAAGCTTAAGGAGTCAGAGAAATTTCTGGGGAGTGGAAGCTTGGGAAAGAATTTTAAACAGAGTTTGTTGTTGACAGCAAAATCATGATCCGTAAAAGGGAAAATTGATAAGTTGGACTTCATCAAAATTTCAAAATTTTGTTCTATGAAAGACCTCAGTATAAGGATAAACAAGCTAGAGTGGAAGAATGTAATTGCAAACCATATATCACGTAAAGGACTAGTATTTAGAATATATAAAGAACTTACAAAATCTCAAAAATAATCGAATTAGAAAATGAAGAAAAGACACAAAGACTTATTTCCCTAGGAAGGATACATGGTTGGCAAATAAGCTCATGGAAAGATCAACATCATTAGCCACCAGGAAAAGGCAAATTAAAACCACAATGGGATATCAGTTCACACCTCTTAGAATGGCTTAAACAAAAGTGACACCACCATATACTGGCAAGGATGAAGAGAAACTAGATTATTCATACATTGCCAGTGGGCATGTAAAAATCCTACTGACAGTCTGGAAAAGAGTTTGATAGTTTTTTAAAAATGCAATTACAATATCTCCATACTCCATGGGGGAATGTTATACCTGTAGATAAATTTCCTAGAGAAATGAAAATTTATGTTTTATTAGAAACTTGTTAATGAATATTTATG
This sequence comes from Oryx dammah, assembly GCF_014754425.2. Classification (NCBI taxonomy): domain Eukaryota; kingdom Metazoa; phylum Chordata; class Mammalia; order Artiodactyla; family Bovidae; genus Oryx; species Oryx dammah. Next base: position 39,427,460 of record NW_024070209.1, on the reverse strand, counting down.
AAGCTATATTTATAATACCCCCTAACTGGAAACAACCCATATGTTCTTAAATGGTTGAATGATTCATATCATGGCATGCCACTCTGCAAGAAAAAGGAATGAACTATTGATATACACAGCAAAACCTGGATGAATCTCCAGAGAATTATGCAGAGAGAAAAAACTAATCCCAAACATTACACACATTATAATTCCATTTATATAACATTCCTTAAATGACATATTAATAGAATTGGAAAACAGATTAAGTATTTGTCAGGGATTAAAGGGCTGGGGCTGAGAGAAAAGTGTGATTTTTAAAGGATACCATGAGGGATCCTTTGTGATGATGAAAATACTCTGCATTTTGACTGAATAAATGCCAGTATCTTGATTGGTACATTGTTCTTTAGTGTTGCAAAATGTTACCATTGGGGAAACTGAGTAAATGTAAATCCCTCTGGATTATTTCTTACAAACTAATGTATATCTACAAGTATCTCAAAATAAGAATGTTAATTAAAAATTACATAATCTGATAATTTCAAGCCATTCAGACTCAACTAATCCTGGACTAGAGGCTGTCAGTCCTCATCTCATTTAATTCTCATAACAGCAAGCAGGTAATTTTATTTTTGTTTATGGTAACATTGGTGTTCTGAAAACCTAAATAATTTTTCTAAGGTTATGTTTTTATTATAAGGGGCACTTAAATTTATTAAGATAAATAGATTAAATTCACATCAAAATTAAATCAGGATCTTCCCATGTCAGATTTAATGGCCCTTCTCCTGTATCTCATTGCCTTCTCAGGGAACTCTGTCATTTATTCTTTGAAGTGGTTTGTAGAGAGAAAATTATTCTAGAAGTTTGAAGACTTTACATTAAAAAATTTTCCGACTTCTGCATTAGGGAATGTAGATAGTATAGTCCTGGTTTGAAAAATGATGTGGGTCATCATGATTAAGTAGATTGCTTCAGGTATCTTGGATTCTACACTGTGCTCCTCTAGTGTAGCATTACCAGGGAAGCCAGAAAGTGGTCACCTGCTCCCAAGGTTCACTAGTGAACATTCCTGCAGGGATAACTCTTGCATTTGTTCTAAATTCACATCTTTCTGCTTTTGCACAATTTAAATAGCAAATGTCAAATGTCAAATGTCAGGTCCAAACTCCCTGAGCTATTGCCATTCATATGTTACTGCTATTCAGCTTTGAAACAAAGTCATTCTGTCCTTTCTACCACCAAAGTATATCCTGTGTCTCTCCAGCTTGCTTCTTACCTCTGCAACCATCTCAGAGACTCTGTTTTCTCTAAGCTTCAGTCTTACAGCAAACTTCTGATTGGTTTCCCCACTTATTATCTTAGCGTCCTTCTTCTTTGGCCTGAGGTTACTCATCTTTCAAAAATATAAGCTTACTGTTCTCATTCCCCTGCTTTGTGTGACATTTCATTATGGCTCAAAAATAATTTCTGCTGCTCTCAAAGTGTTTTCCTTGTGCAGGAATTTTGTTTTTCACTCTGTTGTGATCAAGTTTAGCCCTGTCAATTGTTTGACTATGAGATGTGAGTAAGAACAATATGTGACACTTTTGAAGAAACTTTTATACATTTAAACTTTAGATGGATAGCTAATAAGGACCTACTATATAGCACAGGGAACTCTACTCAGTACTCTGTAATGATCTATATGGAAAAAGAATCTAAAAAAGAGGAGATATATGTATATGTGCAACTGATTCATTTTGTTATACAGTAAAAACTAACAAAACAGTATAAATCAACTACACTCTAATCAAAATTAATTTTAAAGAAGAGCTGTTGACAGACTTTGTCATCACTCTTCTTTCTTTGGTCATTTTGGTTGCAAGGCTTCTCCTTCAGCTGTGGTCCTGGATTTAAGGAGACAGAGCAGAAGCACAGTGAAGCCATAATAGATATTTCATATGAGCCAAAAAGTAAGCCATTGTTTTGATAGTCACTAAGAAAGGCAATGCCAAAGGATGTTCACACTATTACACAATTACACTCATCTCACACACTAGCAAAGTAATGTACAAAATTCTACACGCCAGGCTTCAACAGTACATGAACCGTGAACTTCCAGATGTTCAAGCTTGATTTAGAAAAGGCAGAAGAACCAGAGATCAAATTGCCAACATCCATTGGATCATTGAAAAAGCAAGAAAGCTCCAGGAAAAAAATACTTCTGCTTTATTGACTATGCAGAAGCCTTTGAATGTGTGGATTACAACAAAGTATGGAAAATTCTTCAAGATATGTGAATACCAGACCACCTGACCTGCCTCCTGAGAAATCTGTATGCAGGTCAAGACACAACAGTTAGAACCAGACATGGAACAACAGAATGATTCCATATTGTGAAAGGCATCCATTAAGGCTTTATATTGTCACCCTGCTAATTTAACTTGTATGCAGAGTACATCATGCGAAATGCCAGGTTGAATGAAGCACAACCTGGAATCAAGATTATGGGGAGAAATATCAATAGCCTCAGATATGCAGATGACACCACCCTTATGGCAGAAAGCAAAGAACTAAGGAGCCTCTTGATGAAAGTGAAAGAGGAAGTGAAAAATTGGTTTAAAGGTCAACATTCAGAAAACGAAGATCATGGCATCCAGTCCCATCACTTCATGGGAAATAGATGAGGAAACAAAGGAAACAGTGAGAGACTTAATTTTGGGGGGCTCCAAAATCACTGCAGATGGTGATTGCAGCCACGAAATTAAAAGACGCTCTTTGGAAGAAAAGCTATGACCAGCATAGACAGCATATTAAAAAGCAGAGACTATACTTTACCAACAAGTGTCCATCTAGTCAAAGCTATGGTTTATCCAGTAGTCACATATGGATGTGAGAGTTGGACCATAAAGAAAGCTGACTGCCAAATAATTGATGCTTTTGAACTGTGGTGTTGGAGAAGACTCTTGAGAGTCCCTTGGACTGCAAGGAGATCAAACCAATCAATCCTAAAGGAAATCAGTCCTGAGGATTCACTGAAAGTACTGATGCTGAAGCTGAAACTCCAGTTTTTTGGCCACCTTATGCGAAGAACTCACTCATTGGAAACACCCTGATGCTGGGAAAGATTGAAGGCAGGAGGAGAAGGGAATGACAGAGGGTGAGATGATTGGATGGTATCACTGACTCGATGGACATGAATTTGAGCAAGCTCCGGGAGTTGATGATGGACAGGGAAGCCTGGCGTGCTGCAGTCCATGTTGTTTCAAATAGTCAGACACAACTGAATGACTGAACTGAACTGAGCTCTTTGGAAATTGTTCTATTGTTAAAGCAGAACTTGGCTTAGGCTGTCTGACCCATGGATTATGTTCTTTGATAGGTTTCCTGTGTGCTTAGAATAGAGTCCATAACAGCCTTCAAGATGCTACACAATCTGGCCTCAGCCAACGCCACTGTCCTTATCTCCTGCCATATTTCTTACCACCTAAAAAAGATCCCCTAGAGTAGGATATAGTATTCTTGCCTGGAAGTTTCCATGGATAGCGGAGCCTGGCAGGCTGCAGTCCATATGGTTGCAAAGACATGACTGAATGACTAAGCATGCATACAAACATTCTTAAAATGCATGAACACACTTGTTTAATACATTTACCCTTTTAATCTTGTGAGAAATACCCCTTCCTTCAGCTTGGGTCAAAAGTATTAATTCTTTAGGATTCAGAGAATTATTTCCTCAGGAAATGTTTATGACTACATGCAATCTAAATTATGCTTCTCCTTTAAAAATCACAATTTTCTGTTGTCTAGAGTACTCTTCAACTACCTTTTCTGCTACAAAATAAGTGGGCTCAGGCAATTGTGAGGCAGTTACATTGCTAATGTTCTTATTCTAAAAAGGAGACCAGGGAATAGATTGTGATGAGGACTTGACTGAAATTGGGGTTTGATTGAAACTCAGTTTTTCAAATTTATCAGATAGCATTTCTGGGAAATATATATATTGAAATAGTAATTTATATATTATGTACTTGAAGCCTAATTAATAAATGTAAGTATAATTCATTGATGCACCAATAATTCATTCAGTTTTGAATATTGAACATTGAATTCCTAAGAGATTACATATAAATAATTAAATCTAATCTTAGCTCAGAAGTAATAGAATGAGCTCCATGCTCCAGAACCCACATTGTTCTTAAAAATAAAACTGGGATCAAGGCCAGCCAAGTTTTGAAATTTTGAATCTCAAAATATCCACCATTTCCAGGGAATGTATGGTCAGAGAAGCACAGGATTTGTAATTATGACATTTATGTTTATTATTTATTATCATAATCTTCTTCTCCACCTACTGTAAACTCAACAAGGACAGAGACCATGGCTGTATCATTGTCTCCACTATGCCAGGGACTGTATCCTACATAGTGTGGAGGCTTAAATAGAATAACAATAAATCTGTTTTCGTAGAATACACTATCCACATCAATCATCAATTGCAATTGATGTAATATTTCCATAAAATATTCAATTATAACTCTTCCAATGGGCACCTAAAGCCATGGAGTGCTTAGTATTTGTATAGAAAGATATAGTTTCCATTTTTTATGAAATTTATTCTCTGTGTTAACATTTGGTTTGAGCCAATAAGAGCTACTATTCACACATTATATGTCAGGCACTGTTGAAGAATAATAAATTTTATATTATTTAATCTTTATAATAAACTTGCACCAGAATCATTTTTCTACTTGAAAAATTGACAGACAAAAAACCCCTGATGTCCAGAGAAAGTAAGTGGTGTGCCTACAGTCATATTAGGTAGCAAGTGGTACAGACTTAGACAGGAAATCAGCTCCATCCAAGTCCAGGCTCCTGGCTCCTGCAGCACCTGCCTCCCCACAGTTCCAGGGCCAGTCAATTGTGTCTAGTGTAGGTTTCTGACTGCTCGTTTTGGAAGGTTACAGGTTTCTTATAGATTCTTTCCTCCCTCAATGCTAAATTGAAATAAGAGATTACATTTGCTTTTTAGTTTAATTTCATTGCACAATGATAAAACTAGAAGGTTAATGATCTTGAAAATGCTAATATTTCATGATAAGGAGTATATATGGGCAGTTTACTTGATACCTTAATTGACATTTTTATCTTGTGTGAATATAAAACACCCAACTTCATTATGTAAAGTACTTTCCTCTGTGTAACTTGACTGGATCAATATTCTCTGAAACTTTGAGTTTCAAAGACAACTGAACAATGGGAAGTTGATAAGTGAGGTGCATTGTTATCAATGAGATAACAATTTTATTAGATCTTTTTCTTGTTAAAAAATGCAGATGGGGCATTTTTAAAGGAGTAATACAAGGTGCCTTAGGATGGGTCAACTAATGGAAATAGACTACGTGGAGTGAATAAAAAAAAACTCCCATTGGTATTCTCTACTCTTTTTCTCCTTGAGAGTCCCTTGGACAGCAAGGAAATCAAACAAGTCGATCCTAAAAGAAATCAACCCTGTACATTGGAAGGACTGTTACTGAAGCTCCAATACTTTGGTCACCTGATGCAAAGAGCCAGGCCATTCGAAAAGACTGATGCTGGGAGAGAATGAAGGCAAAAGGAAAGGATGAGAAGCAGAGGATGAGATCGTTAGATAGCATCGCTGACTCGATGGACATGAATTTGAGCAGACTCTAGGAGACAGTGGAGGAGAGAGGAGCCTGAGGTGCCACAGTGTATGGGGTTGCAAAGAGTCGGCCATGACTTAGCAAACAACTCCTTTTCTCCCAGGAATCCTGTCTAATTCTTAAAGAAATTTTTGAGTAATTATGTCAGCATTCTTATAAAATGTTTTAGTTTGAAGTTTATTTTAAAGAATCCCTTCCAAAAATATCATTGTCAGAATACTAATGCCCTAGTTCCATTTTATGCACAAAGACAGAAAGAGGCTTCCAGAAGTGTTGCTCTAGCAACAGTCTATAGAACATCATTGCATTGATATTAGTGCTAACAGGTGAGCAAAAGGCAGAAATATTAAATCCATCTCTCTTTATGGAATTCCTGGGAACCAGAAGAATAGTATTTAAGGACTCTTAAAATGCCATTCCATGGAAAAATTATGTCCTCTGTTCCATCTGTATTTATTAAAATAATATTACCTTTATAAAGGACTAACATCTATTACTCATATACTTTGTGTCAGGCACTGTGTTTGGTGCTTTACTTTTGCTTTTGTTTAATTTCACAGTAATCCTATAAGATAGGTATGATTAGTTTCCTTTTGCAGTTGAGGAAATTGATGATTTTTAAAGATAACAGTGTCTAAACTCATCCTCTTGGTAGGTAATAGAACCAGAAGTTGAAATAAGAAGTTCTAACTTCACATTTTAAATTGCTTTCTACCTAATGCCCATTATGTACAGAATCTTTTACCAAGCATGCCAGTAACAGCCCCCAAATCAAATGGTTACCGGAATTCCTGGGGGTACTTGTTAGACATACAGATTCCTTGAAGACATCTGGAGAGTTCTGATCAATAGGTCTAGAGTGGGCTTGCAGAACAGAGTATCTTCAGCAAGTGTTCCTGGAGTGTCTGATCAGTCAATTCAGAATAACTTCCAGGATGTAAAGGGAAATGTAAAAGGGTTCTACCCTCCAGGTAACTTGATTGTTGCAAAGAACATAAGCCACTGATGATGGGAATATACATTCTGAATATATTTGCCTCTTTAATTCCACACTTAGAGAAATTCTTGATCAATTAGGAAAGCAAATACTTTTTGGGGGGATATTTATTACTTTGCCACCAGGGAAGCCCATTTTTTAAGATGAAAGAAAAGCAAAATACTTTGAAGTGAGCATTCAAATTTTTTTTGTACACATTTTAAGCTCCAAGATATACAAACTCTCTGTGTAAATTTTTACTTCCTTAAACATATGTTAAACAACCATATATGATACCATTGTTGTTCAGTTGCAAAGTTGTGTCTGACTCTGTGACCCCATGGACTGCAGCACATTGTTGTCATTTGATTTCAATAGCAAATGTTCTCATAGGGTCAAGTGGAAAGGGTTCTGGTTTTATAGTTTTCTTACATATCTTTATTCATCTGTTTTTTATTTTACTTTATGTCTGTGTATCCATCTGCTCTGGATTTTCTGAGCCAATCTTATCTCTAAAAGGATACTTACTATGAATGTAATAGTCAGAACTTATTTAATTCCTTAGATCAGTCACTTGTTTTAAGCACTTTAATATATTAATTCATTTAATTCAGAAAACACCTGTACATAGTAGCTCCTATTATTATGACCCCCATTTTACATATAAGGGAACTGAGGAACAGAGTGACTAAGCATGGACCAGTGATCTTTGGTACATTTTTAAAATTTCAATGTCTACAAGTGAAAGAAGAATAATGAAATATCCTGGGAACAATAATTTTCTAGGTTTTTCACCACTGCAGTCCAGGTGATGAAACTGTTTACTGAGCTGCAATATACCCACCTGGAATTTACCTCCTGTAAAATAGTGGCTCAACATTCTACAACATGTACTTATTAACACTGGCATTGTTTTCACAGGGAAGAGACAATATTTAATACCTACAGAGAATTAGTACCAAAGATGGAGAATCTCTATACACTCAAGAAAAACAAGACTGGAGGATAACTGTGGCTCAGATCATGAACTTCTTATTGTCAAATTCACACTTAGATTGAAGAAAAAGTAGGGAAAACCACTAGACCAATCAGGTATGACCTAAATAAAATCCCTTACAATTATATAGTAGAAGTGACAAGTAGACTAAAGGGATTAGATCTGATAGACAGAGTGCCTGAAGAAGTATGGACAGATGTTTGTGACATTGTACAGGAGTCTATGGTCAAGACCATCCTCATGAAAAATAAATGCAAAAAGGCAAAATGGTTGTCTGAGAGGGCCTTACAAATACCTGAGAAAAGAAGAGAAGCCAAAGGTAAAGGAGGAAAAGAAAAATATAACTATTTGAATGCAGAGTTCAAAAGACTAGCAAGGAGAGATCAGAAAGCCTTCCTCAGTGATCAATGCAAAGAAATAGAGGAAAACAATAAAATGGGAAAGACTAGAGATCTCTTCAAGGAAATTAGAGATACCAAGGGAACATATCACACAAAGATGAGCACAGTAAAGGACAGAAACGGTATGGACCTAACAGAAGCAGAAGATATTAAAAAGAGGTGGCAAAAACACACAGAACTATAGAAAAAAAAATCTTCATGACCCAGGTAACCATGATGGAGTGATCATGCACCTAGAGCCAGACATCCTGGAATGTGAAGTCATGTAGGCCTTAGGAAGCATCATTACGACCAAAGCTAGTGGAGGTGACAGAATTCCAGTTGAGCTCTTTCAAATCCTAAAAGATGACGCTGTGAAAGTGCTGCACTCAATATGCAAGCAAATATGGAAAACTCAGCAGTGGCCATAAGACTGGAAAAGGTCAATATTCATTCCAATTCCAAAGAAAGGCAAGGCCAAAAAATGTTCAAACTATCGCACAATTGCACTCATCTCACATGCTAGCAAAGTAATGCTCAAAATTCTCCAAGCCAGGCTTCAACAGTAGGTAAACCGTGAACTTCCAAATGATCAAGCTGGGTTTAGAAAAGGCAGAGGAACCAGACATCAAATTGCCAACATCTGTTGGATCATTGAAAAAGCAAGAGAGTTCCAGAAAAAAAAATCTACTTTTGCTTTAGTGACTATGCCAAAGCCTTTGACTGTGTGTATCACAACAAGCTATGGAAAATTCTTCAAGATATCGAAATACCAGACCACCTGACCTGCCTCCTGAGAAATCTGTATTCAGGTCAAGATGCAACAGTTAGAAGTGTACATGGAACAAGGGACTGGTTCCAAACTGTGAAAAGCATACTTCAAGGCTGTATACTGTCACCCTGCTTATTTAACTTATATGAAGAGTACATCATGCGAAATGACAGGCTGGATGAAGCACAAGCTGGAATCAAGATTATGGGGAGAAATATCAATAGCCTCAGATATGCAGATGACACCACCCTTACGGTAGAAACAAAGGCAAACTAAAAAGCCTCTTGATGAAAGTGAAAGAGGAGAGTGAAAAAGTTGGCTTAAAACTCAACATTCAGAAAACTAAGAACATGGCATCCAGTCCCATCACTTCATGACAAATAGATGAGGAAACAATGGAAACAGTGAGAGTTTATTTTGGGGGGGTTCCAAATCACTGCAGATGGTGACTGCAGCCATGAATCAAAAGATGCTTGCTCCTTGGAAGAAAAGCTATGTCCAACCTAGACAGCATATTAAAAAGCAGAGACATTAATTTGCCAACAGAGGTCCGTCTACTTAAAGCTATGGTTTTTTTCAAGTGGTGTATGGATTTGAGAGTTGGTCTATACAGAAAGCTGAGTGCTGAAGAATTGATGCTTTTGAACTGTGGTGTTGGAGAAGACTCTTGAGAATCCCTTGGACTGCAAGGAGATCAAGGCACTCAATCCTGAATGAAGTCAGTCCTGGATATTCATTGGAAAGATTGATGCTGAAGCTGAAACTCCAATACTTTGGCCACCTGATGCTAAGAACTATGGTGGTACTCACTGGAAAGACCCTGATGCTGGGAAAGATTGCAGACAGGAGGAGAGGAGGACGACCAAGGATGAGATGGTTGGATGTCATCACTGACTCAATGGACATGAGTTTGAGCAAGCTCCAGGAGTTGGTGATGGACAGAGAAGCCTGGCATGCTGCAGTCCATGGAGTTGCAATTAGTTGGACATGACTGAGTGACTGAAATGAACTGAACTGTGAATTAAGCCAAATTAGCAACGCTCATAAAACCACAGAATTCTCAGTAGAATTCTCTTCTCATCATGATGTTTATGCATTATGAATCATATTATTGTCTTTCTGGAATTTTATATATCATAAATATCCATGTAGATATGAGGTGTATAGATGACAGCTGTTACTGTGGCTAACATTTATAGAGCAGTTACTATCTACCAGGCACTGTGTAAATGTTTTTTGTGCATTAATCCAATTAATCCTGGAAAATATCTTGATAAGTAATTTCTTTATTCCAACTTGATAAATTAAATAATGTTCTAGAGATATAATTAGTATGCTTATGGTATAACGATGAAAGTTTGGCTTCCCTGGTGGCTCAGATGGTAAAGTGTCTGCCTGCAATGCAGGAGACTCAGGTTTGATTCCTGTGTTGAGAAGATCCCCTGGAGAAGGAAATGGCAACCCACTCCAGTATTCTTGCCTGGAAAATCCCATGGATGGAGGAGGCTGGTAGGCTACAGTCCATGGAGTCACAAAGAATTGGTCAAGACTGAGAAACTTCACTTTTTTTAAGGTCTAATGAAAGAAAGAATTGGTATTTGAACGTAGATGTCCAACCTCAGAGACTGCCTTTTTAAGAAAAAATAATTAATTTAATTGGAGGCTAATTACTTTACAATATTGTAGTGGTTTTTGCCATACTTTGACATGAATCAGCCATGGGTGTACCTGTGTCCCCCATCCTGAACCCCCCTCCTACCTCCCTCCCTATCCCATCCCTCAGGGTCGTCTCAGTGCACCGGCCGTGAACGCCCTGTCTCATGGATCAAACCTGGACTGGTGATCTATTTCACATATGATAATATACATGTTTAATGATATTCTTTCAAATCATCCCACCCTCACCTTCTCCCACAGAGTCCAAAAGTCTGTTCTTCACATCTGTGTCTCTTTTGCTGTCTCGCATACAGGGTTCTCATTACCATCTTTCTAAATTCCATATATATGTGTTAGTGTACTGTATTGGTGTTTTTCTTTCTAACTTGCTTCGCTCTGTATAATAGGCTCCAGTTTCATCCACCTCATTAGAACTAATTCAATGCATTCTTTTTAATAGCTGAGTGATATTCCATTATGTATAGGTACCACAGCTTTCTTATTCATTCAGTTGCCGATGGACATCTAAGTTGCTTCCATGTCCTAGCTATTGTAAACAGTGCTGTGATGAACACTGGAGTACACATGTCTCTTTCAATTCTGGTTTCCTCGGTGTGTATGCTCAGCAGTGGGATTGCTGGATCATATGGAGACTGCCTTCTTAATCGCCAAACTCAGACTGAAACTCAAGTCCGCAGATAGACCTAAATACTGAATATTACTGGCCATTGCTGAGTGATTACCTTTCCCCTCCCCCAAAGAAATCACCTACACATCCACAGGAAATGGAAACTTGTCTTTACACTAGTTTAAGTTAAAGCATAAGAGATGGACTTTTTAACTGACCACAGTTATAACCGTAATGTTTTTAAAAGCACCTTTAATTTTACGCTGTGCTGATATTTGGATTTAATTCACAGTGTTTTCAAGCACCCACCAAATGTCCAACACTATTCTTAGTGTTAGATTTACAAAACTTTATAACATTAAGTTGCAGATCTAGGGCAATGAGCCTTGGCTTATATTGGGTCCTTCAGATTATTAAAGGCCCAGAGTAACTTCCCAAAGCACTTGGATTTTATTCTGTAGGCAGAAAAAAAAACTATTGTGATCAGAGAATAATCTTTTATATATGCATGTCAGCTATAATTAGGCCAGTAGTGATGGAGCCAGAGGGAACAGCTGTGGAGCTGGGGTGATAGATATTTATCCAAGGCACTGAGCACAGAAGGAGGAGGAACAGGTTTGGGGGAAAATTAGTTTGATTTTATGTTACGGAATTTGAGGTGCATGCAAACCACCCAAATGGGAGATGTTTGATTGGCAGTACTAAAGTGCATGTGAACTGGAGCCACAGATGTGGGGAGCAGAGGAGCGCCTCTGAGCCATGCCTAGGTGTGAATTCAGTCCAGATGCCTGGGAAAAGAGAATGCAAATAGGGAATGATAAATGGCTTTAGCTGTTAGGAGAGTTTCAGAAGACAGGTATTTATGTAGGCAAAAAAAAAAAAGATTGCAGCTAACGTCAGTGGTTCCCTCTCACTAGAAGGCTGCACAGGATGCAGAGGCCAGTCAGCCTCCCGGACTTTCTGCAGCTAGAGTCAAAGAATGATTACATTCGGATATGGGGAAGGCAGCTGCCACCAGAGGGCAGCCACACCTTGAGAACCCCAGCCAACCAAAACAAAGCAGCTGTACTTGAGGCATTGAAAAGGAATCCCATGAATGTCAGGGAAATACACTAGGTAGTCATGGATCACCAACATATGGATGAGTAAGAGGTTAAGTCAGAATTTAGAGCCTGCAGATTCCCTGGCTAGCAGGTAATCTAATCCATTTACCTGGCCATTCAGGATTGACCGGTTAATTTCTCTACATGGAAAATTGGCTTTTGAATTTCCTTTCTCTCCTAAGGCAAGCTTCCCACTCTTTCCAGAACAGTGTACACTCAGACTAGATTTAGGTAGTAGCTTCCTTTATATCTGAAGAGGTTGTTGTTGTGATCCTAATCATAGACAACTTATGAGTTTCCGAAAATATTACACAGTAAAAGCAGATCCTGAAAGAATGGTGCAGACTCTATTAGTGCAGAGGTATTTGTGCATTTCAGGGATAGCTACAATTTATGGAGTGAGATGAGTGATAATAAGGCTTTAACTCTTTCAATCACCCTGCAACAAGGTTACAAACTGTGTGATGCTATTTTATTTAACAAATGAACAAAGTGAGCCTCAGAAATACTGTCTGCTAGATCCAGGATGTCACAACCAGAAAGCATCAGGAGCGAGATTTGAGCCCGGATATGTTTGATTTTGCTTCCCTGGTGCCTCAGATGGTAAAGAATCTGCCTGCAATGTGAGAGACCTGGGCTCGATCCCTGGATTGGGGAGATGCCCTGGAGGAGGGCGTCATAACCCACTCCAGTATTCTTGCCTGGAGAATCCCCATGGACAGAGAAGCCTGGCGGACTACAGTCCATGTGGTTGCAAAGAGTAGAAGTCGACTGAGTGACTAAGCACAACACACATGTTTTGTTCTGGGTGGGATTCCCTCATGGAGTCAGTGGTAAAGAACTGGCCTGACAGTGCAGGAGACGTAGGTTCGATCTCTGGATCAGGAAGATCCCCTGGAGAAGGGCATAGCAACCCACTCTAGCATTATTGCCTGGAGAATCCTGTTGCCAAGGGAGCCTGACAATCCATGAGGCTGCAAAGAATTGGACACAACTGGAGAAGGCAATGGCACCCCACTCCAGTCCTCTTGCCTGGAAAATCCCATGAACGGAGGATCCTGGTAGGCTGCAGTCCATGGGGTCGCTAAGAGTTGGATACGACTGAGCGACTTCACTTTCACTTTTCACTTTCATGCATTGGAGAAGGAAATGGCAACCCACTCCAGTGTTCTTGCCTGGAGAATCCCAGGGACGGGGAAGCCTGGTGGGCTGCTGTCTATGGGGTAGCACAGAGTTGGACACGACTGAAGTGACTTAGCAGTAGCAGTAAGCGACTTAGCGCACACAGCATGTTTTGCTCTAAAGGCCCTGTTCTTTATTCTCCACAAGTTCTTTATTCTGCCTTCAGAACTTTCCAAGAACAGAATGGACAAGGTAGGAAGAAGATAAGGAAATGGATTCAGGAAAGCATGTGGGATGTCCTGACGTCCTCCAGCTTTGAGCCCAGAGCGACGGAAACCTTCTCTGCAGGGAGATAGCAGCAAATCTCTGAACTTTAAGATGGAATCTGTGCCATGGCTGATATTTAGGTGCTGCCATTGTTCACTTTAATCTGCTTGGCAGTTAAACCATGTATTTCTCCAACCACTTTGCAAATGATTTTTAATAAACCAAGTCATCTCCAGTGAGAGGAGGAAGGGGCTGTCTGGATGTCCACACTAAGCACTAAACCCCTGTGGAGGAGAAAATAGGTGAAATCCTCCGCTCAGGTGAACACAGGGGAAAAGATGGAGCAGAAGCTACGCTCTGCCCTCAACTGGCATGCTGACCTGTGCCCCGCATCAGCCAGGGGCTTTGGGAGGGAAATGGAGAAAGCATGGGACCCTTTTCTGACTTGCGAGGGAGCATTGCACTGGAGTCAGGAGACGCCACTAGAGCTCCTCATTTTTCAGTTTGGAAGCTGCTCTTTTGTCATAATAATAATGATCCCAGTGATAACAAGCAGCATTTCAAAGGTAAACATGAACATATCCTTCCACAATACTGAACTAACATTAAAGGCATGGCACTCTCAATTGAAATCAACCATTTTAAACAGCAAGAATAACAAGAAAATCAGCATGTTTTGCGATTCTCCCTTTCCACCCTGTTGGGTACCCCTGCTTGGTGCTATTTCAGTACATGAAGCACAAAAGTATAGGCAGCTCTTCACTTGGTATAAGTATTTTGAAAGCTGGTGTTGATAAACTATGGCTGATTTTGAAAGGTTGTTGCTGAACCATGAAAGATGCTGGGATTCTTGACCTCTGGAGGAGAAGAATTCAATCTGGGGCCAGAAACAAGGCTTGATTGCTCAGAGCTTTTGTGTAATAGAGTTTTATTAAAGTATAAAAGGGATAGAGAAAGATTCTGACATAGACATCAGAAGGGGGCAGAAAGAGTACCCCCTTGCTAGTGTTAGTAATGGAGTTATATACCTTTTAATTAGTTATTACAATGAATCAAAAGAATATCTGGAGGTTGTAAAGGTCTTACTAGACCCACTCCCATAATTGACATTTTAAGATAACAGGATTAGCCAGAAGGTCTTCAGGCAAGAAAAACTGTCCTCAAGCAGGATACATTGTTGTTGTATAATCCCTAGTACAGAGTGTAAACTGAGTTGTGCAATTGACTAAGACTAAGGAATGTAGACAAAAAAAGTTTGTCCTTTCCTCCTCCTTGAGAATTCCAGAACCCTCTCTCCACTTTGAGAGCCCCAGACACTTTTCTCCTCCTTGGGGACCCTGGACTTCTTATCAATCTGCCTAGGAATTGACTCTCAATTTCAAATGCAAAAATATACTTCTGGAAAATATGCTTTCTATAACCTTCATGCCACCTTCAAATATTTGTGTAGTTCCTAAGTGGCAAATGTTTGGTTTATGCAAAGCTGAAGGAGAAGGAAAATGAAATACATATCCAAAAGCATGTTGCTATGTCTTCTTTCTGTACCTTCAAACAATCGCACATTTACTCATGCTGAACAAGGTCATCAGATCTAGAGAACACTAGATTTTTTGAGTTGATGATACACTGATCATATCGTCCTTCACAAAGACTGCATTTTTGAAAAGTGGAAAGTTATACATTTTAATTTAAACTCCATGTGAAAGGCTCTGATTTATTTATATTTTATTAGTTAGTTTTATTCACTTTATTAATTAGTTTACACATAAGATTTATGTATTGAGTGTTTCTTCTATGTCAGATACCATGGTCTCTAAGAGATTCTGATTGACCAAGCTTCCACTGAGAGTCTCAAGCCCTAGAGTATTGCAGTTTTATTGTTCACAGTTGGGAGAAGTTTATACTATTTTTTTGGACCCTTTCTTTTGATGTATTGTATTAGTTTCTATTGGTACTGTAGAAAATTTCAACAAACTTTATAACTTATAACAACACAGATCTATTTTCTCACAGTCCTGCCAGTCAGAAGTACTAAAATCCAGGTGTCAGAAAGAATGTGTTTCCTTCGGGAGATTCTAGGAGAGAATCACGTCCTTGCATTGTGTTGGTTCATGTTCTCTTCCCTTATTTTCAAAGACAACAGGGTAGCGTCTTCAAGTTTATTTCTTTCTCCCTCTGTGTGTGTCTCTCACCTTCCTCTGCCTCCATCTTCATATCTTCTATGATTTCATCTTCATATCTTCTATGAACATTTTTGTGTGTTGAATTAAGAACTGACAATTAAGATTATAATTCTGTTATTGCATATATGCATATTAATATAGAAAATTAACTTAATATTTTGAATCTTGATAAGTTTTCCCCAAAAGGAGATCATTACTCACTTCACACAGTGTGAATGCTATGACTGTGTGCCTTTGGCAGTCCGTGACTTACTGTGATTCAATTTCTATATTGAATACAAATTCATTTAAAAATATATTCATTCTCCTATTGCCCCTTCACTGAGGTTTATGAATGAATAAATGGGGAATCAGTTCCGTTCAGTTGCTCAGTCGTGTCCGACTCTCTGCCACCCCATGGACTGCAGCACACCAGGCTTCCCTGTGCATCATCAGCCCCCAGAGCTCACTCAAACTCATGTCCATACAATCAGTGATGCCATCCAGCCATCTCATCCTCTGTTGTCCCCTTCTCCTGATAATCTCTCCCATTATCAGGATCTTTTCCAATGAGTCAGTTCTTCACATCAGGTGGCCAGAGTATTGCAGTTTCAGCTTCAACATCAGTCCTCCCAATGAATATTCAGGACTGATTTCCTTTAGGATGGACTTGATCTGGATAGCAATTCTAAAAATATTGGGACAGGGTCATGATAGGACTTGTGCCTGGCTGGAAAGATCCTTTGGGGCAAGAGAGGTCTGTGTGCCTAAGCTGAGGGAGATGCCAAAGGGACATATTCTGAGCTTAGAGGTTTTGAAACTTTGCTTTTCTCAGTGCCACAAAGTATATGTTTTGTTATATTTCTCTCTCTTAATCTATTTAATGGGGAGAATGAGAGACGTGGTTCCCAGGCTGGAGTGGAAAGGAAGAATAGATGAGAAAGCATGGCTGTTCAGTTTGATTGCTCAGTCGTGTCCGACTCTGCAACCTCATGAACTTCAGGATGCCATCACCACCTCCCAGAGCTTGCTCAAACTAATGTCCATCAAGTCAGCGATGATGCCATCCAACCATCTCATCCTCTGTCATCCCCTTCTCCTCCTGCCTTCAGTCTTTCCCAGCATCAGGGTCTATTCTAAGGAGTCAGTTCTTCACATCAGGTGGCCAAAGTATTGGAATTTCAGCTTTAGCATCAGTCCTTTCAATGAATCCTCAGGACTGATTTCCTTTAGGATTAACTGGTTGGATCTCCTTGCAGTCCAAGGGACTCTCAAGATTCTTCTCCAGCAGAACAGTTCAAAAGCATCAGTTCTTTGGTGCTCGGCTTTCTTTATGGTCCAACTCTCACACCCATACACGACTACTGGAAAAACCATAGCTTTAACTAGATGGACCTTTGTTGGTAAAGTAATGTCTCTGCTTTGTAATATGCTATGTAGGTTGGCCATAGCTTTTCTTCCAAGGATCAAGTGTTTTTTAATTTCATGGCTGCAGTCACCATCTGCAGTGATTTTGAAGTGAAGTTGCTCAGTCGTGTCCGACTCTTTGCGACCCTGTGGACTGGCTCCCAGAGAAGCCCACCATGTTCCTCTGTCCATGGGATTTTCCAGGCAAGAGTACTGGAGTGGGTTGTCATTTCCTTCTCCAGGGGATCTTCCTGACCCAGGGATCGAAACCAGGTCTCCTACATTGTAAGCAAGATGCTTTACCATCTGAGCCACCAGGGAAGTCCTACTCTAACTGACTCTAAAGATGGAGATGCTGTAGCATAAACAGCTGAAGTAGAATCTTTATCTCCATTGATGATGTCTTCTGCGAAGTTTTGTAAGAGTTATGAACTAGTGGAAAGAAACCGCATGCATAGGCCTCTATATACATACATGCAAACACATATACACATTTGGATGAATAAGTTCATATTTTAATTAGCCAATGATTCAGTGTCTTATTATGAGTAAAGTCACCATTGAGGATGATGAAATGGAATTGAGGAAGAGGTTTCTTGTGCCTCAGAGTCTCTAATAGGAACCCAGGCCTGGTGATACTATTTGTGCAAGAAACGGTTTCATGTGATCAAGAAACCTCAACTTTTAATGAGACATAGTCCTAGAAGTCTTTATCATCATCCAGCAAGAATATAACTTACATTTGACAGAGGATATTTCAACATTAGGACTGCTCTTGATCCAAAGGCAGTGTCAGCAAAGATTCAGAGACACTGCCTCTCATTGGCAGCTGTTGCTTCACTCTGTAATACCTTTTATGATTAGTTATCCCTTGGGGGCAACATGATGAATTTCAGATTTTTTTTTGGCTCACTGTTTTTAATTGACAGCAACATTTGTTTCTCTTTTGATGCTTGAATTGTCGTATTTCGAGCAATAGGAACCCCATCAAGTCCATTCTTGTAGTCATTTTCATACATATTTAAAAGTTAACCTTGATTTCTAATTGGTATTCTGAAGAAATCTGGAGTTCTTCTCCATGAAACGTAGACTCAGTGGCTTGCTAAAGTGTCCTGACTATCTGAAATGGAGAATAATATTAAAGACCAGACTCTGTATACTAGTGCCATAGATTATAATGTTTCACAGGAAAACTGCCAATAGATCAGAGTGGCAAAAGAGAAAGGGCAATTTATTTCAGAGAAATATTCTACAAAAAGTTCATTATTTCAATTTTGATTTTGACTAAGGTTATTTTTACCTTTCTTTACTATGAGAACTTCCTCATCTAAACTACTCTTTCTTTTTTTATATCAATTTTAATAATAGTTTGTAGGTCTAGTTTGATAGTCATAGTTTGATATAACTATTACATATTATCATGCATTCATGTGTGATAAGTTGCTTCAGTTGTGAATGATTCTTTTCGACTCTGGACTGTAGCCTGCCAGGCTCCTCTATCCATGGGATTCTCCAGGCAAGAATATGGAGTCAGTTACAATGCCTTCCTCCAGGGGATCTTCCTGACCCATGTGTGTTTAAAATGAAGCTTTGACCCCACATTGAGAATTCTCATCTTCCCTTTTTATTCTTGGTCCAAGCATCTTGAACAGATGCAGGTCAAAATCCACTAACGTTAACCTCACCAAATCTCTGGAAACAGGGGGAAAAAAAAAAAAGAACTTCTAATTTCCTTCTGGAGCAATATCTACCAAATAAATAATTCAGAATACACTGAGATATATTATCCACATAAAATTATGTATAATTGTTGAAGGATAAAAATAAAGAGTATAATGTAAGCAAATATAATCTTTTGTAGTTCTATTTCAGTTTCACTTTTATATTCAGTTTTGTAAGAGCTATTTCCTATCTCTTATAATGTTTGTATAATGTTGATATCTGCTTTTAGAAAGACATTTAGTAAATGTAGGTATTCATTATTTCAATATTCTGATAATTTAACTTTCCCAGATCTAATTATGGTACCGGAATAAATAAGCAAAATGGTAATAATTATCAGGAATTTAAAAATTTTAACCAAAAATTTTATGTGCAACAGCATTTGAAGGGCTATTTAATTGCTTAGACACACATGTACACACAAAAACCATGTATATCCCACATCTACACATCATTGCAATGCATTTCAATTGCATTTTTATGTTTTCATTATACTTAACATATTTCTTTATTTAAAGTCAGGAAATGGTCTACTTGACGTCCAATAATTCCCTAATGTGGGTTTCATTTTCACCAAAATATAAATGGGCCAATCGCACTTCCAATTTGCTCTCTATGATTATACTTATGTCTATTCCTATATTTATGTATTTCCACCATTCTATGTTTTTCTATTGTTTGACTCTATTGCAGTTTATATGTTTTACTAATGAATACTTAGGCAGTTTTCCATTTTGGTATTATGGACACTGCTGCAATGACCATTTTAATACTTGACTCCTGAGGCAAAAAAAAAAAAAAATTATCTAGGTTATATCTTAGATATTATGTTATTTTTATTTTCAAATTTACTAGAAAATATCAAATTGCTTTCTAAACCGGTCATACCAGTTTGCAAGTTTTTTTAAACACTGCTTCACTGTGGTTTTAATTTTCACTTCCTGGATTATGAGTGAGCCTGAATAGGAAGCCTGAATTCCATTTCAAAGGAATTTTTGCCATTGAGATTTCCTACTTTGTGAAATGCATGTTGGCACCTGATGTTGATTTGTCTACTGGGTCATCTGTTTTTTTGAATCAGTAGTAATTCCTAGTGCCCATGGATATCTCAGAGATATTCCAACACTATCTGTAGGATCTAAACTGCATCAAATGCACTAGAATTTATTGTCATCCCACTAGTAGGTTCTGTTACTCTCTTTTCCTCAAAAGCCCTCCTGTCTCCTTAGTTGAGACATCCAGGGAGCCCATGTCCTTCCTCCCATCAGTATTGGGGAAGAACTTAGGTAGACATTCTTTATCAGGGATTCAGCATCCTCATAGATCCCTAATCTAAGCCTAGAATATTTCCTGACTCTCTAGAACCCCTTTTATTTCTAGCAACATGGGGAAAACCTTCTTTTGGACAAGGACTTTTTGATTCTCATCCACCTATGCCTGGGTTGCCTCTTTCAGATTAGCAAGGTTTGTTCTGGGCATTGTGACTAGTGCAGGCTGTGGGGTCAGACCTCCAGGCCCACTTATGCCTCTACCTCTGAGTGTAAAGCTGTTCTGCTCTCCTCCTCTCCCATACACCTGTACTGCTGTATCCTGTGAACTTCTTCACAAGATTTCTTCTTCTCAACTCCTTATTTTTCTCCACTTATTAACATTTTATTACATTTTCAGATATTATATATTCTTACTGATTGTTCTTTCCTTGTGGCTCAGCTGGTAAAGAATCCACTTACAGTGTAGAAGACTTGGGTTCAATCCCTGGGTTGAGAAGATCCCCTGGAGAAAGGAAAGGCTACCCACTCCACTATTCTGGCCTAGAGGATTCAATGGCCTGTATAGAGTCAGACTTGCAAAGAGTTAGACAGGACTGAGCAACTTTCACTTTCTTCTTTTTCACTGATTGACCTAATCATTTACTTCTTTAATATGTTTTCCCTCAGTAATGCTCTAAAGTGACCCAAATGTGAGAGGAGAAAGACTTTCTTAGATACATAGACTTGGAGAAATCAGGCAAGCCCCCTGTCATCCATTTTAATCTCAACTGTCTTTAATCCAGCAAAGTTGTCTTCTTCCCTAAGTAAAATCCTGCTCAAACCACAATAGTTATGAGGGGAGGAGATCAAGATGTCAGAGTAGGAGGACGTACTTCCCTACATCTTCCCTCACAAGCACATCATAAATACATCTACACATGGAGCAATCCTCACTGAAAACAAGCTGGAGACTGGCAGAATGACTCTCATGCAACCAAGTCTGTAACATGGCATCAGATGGGAAGGAAAGAGAAATAATGAGGTTGTGGGACCTTTCCCCCCAGAAGGGGATACAGAAGAGGAGGAGGATTACTTGGGCTCCAGGATCCTCCTCGAGGAGTGAGTAGCAGCTTGAACTACAGACTGGGTGCCCAGGTTTGGGGCCCAGCATGAACGAATGAGTCCCACTAGCTTGTTTGGGGACCACTGGGACTGATGTCAGAACTATGAAAACCTAGACTTCACTTTTTTGAGAAGGAAAGAAATGCAGAAAGAAAAAAAGGAACAAGATAAATGAAGACTGAATGAATAGTTGCATAGACCCACATGCATTGAGGGCAGAAGATATGATTGACAACAGAAAAATTAGTGAGCTGTGGAAACATGAAACTTACATACTTCTAGAAAGGAGAAGAAAAAGGAAATGAGGGAGAGAGGGGGAAAAAAACTCTAGAAAATAGAATAGCAGCAACACAGGGAAGAAAAATGATCATGTCAGAAATAGAGAGAGCCAAAATGAACAGTTAATGAAAGAATTTGTAAGGGAAGGACTGGGGCATCACACAAGGAAAGATAAATAGCATTGAGTTGGTCCTGCCCATGACCCATTAGACTCAAATAGCTGGGTCTCAGTTTGGATTTTATGCTGGAGGCTGGCAAAGGGCTGGGTATCAGCCCTCATTTTAGATTCCACCAAAGGATCGCAAAGAGTCAGACACGACTGAGCACAGCACAGCTATGTATATTGGGGATGATATAAAGCATCAGGGGAGGAGGGCATGGCAGCTCACTCCAGTATTCTTGCCTGGAGAATCCTACGGACAAAGGAGCCTGACAGGCTACAGTCCATGGGATCATAAAGAGTTGGACACGACTGAAGCGACATAGAAAGCATGCACAAAGCTTCAGGGATGCTTTAAAGCAATAATGCTAGATCTCCCTGTTTTCCCTACAGCCCCGGTTTAGTGCTTACACAACATTTTTAGACAATATTGAAGACTGACCCTGAGAGAAATATAAATATTCAGAGTGTAAAATGCAATTTAATTTTCTCCATAAAATTATGACTATTTCTGCACTTACATCTTTTACATAAGTAGAGACCATAGCTATGTATTCATTTTCATTAAAAATATGCATCATGCACATAGAGATAGTACAGCATACACAAACACACACCCCCTCTAGGGAAGAAAGATGAGGCTTAAAGGAGACAGAAAGAGAAATAGGCAAATGTGCGGGAAATGGGCGTGGAACAGACACACTTGGCCTGAAAGGAAAAAGACAGCCTTAGGCCTCGTTTTCTTTCTACTAAAAGATTTCAATCTTCTGGCTCATTTCCATCCTCTAGTTTTACACACTCCATGCCACAGACTACACTGCTGTTAGAATCATCTTTGCAGAAGTCTGATTGTGTAATTGCCTTGCTTCATTACATTCAATGTCTTCTATATTGTCTTGAATAAAGTCAAAATCTCTTAGCTTGAGATTCTTTCTGAAAACATAGTTTCCCCCTCTTTTTTTCCCTTTACCCTCACTATACACATTCTACCCTCTAGCTATAGTGAGAATAGTAAACAGCTACTTGCCATTTCCTTCAAACATGCTATTACTTCTGTGTGTACTATTCTTATTTTTTCTTTAACAGAGTTACACATGTACATAGAAAGCAAACTGAAATCAAATACAACTTATTACATTCTCCCTGTTCCCACTCCAGAGATAGCCACTTTCATCTCTACTGATTAATTAGATTGGTATCTTAATTTGTAAATAAAATGCTTCTATTGTAGCATCTTGATTTTTTTATTTTGTTTTAGTCCTCATTAGCTGGTCTTTCCCTTTACATATAAGAATTTAGATCTTTTCAGTTTTCTTACTGCTTTTCCCACCACACATGAACTCTCTTCCTAGCTTCTATCCAATACTGTTGTATGGAAATTTTTATAAGCTACTAGTCAGTATTAGCCTTATGATGATAGTATAAACACTATTTACACATTGAACCAGTTAACAAATCATAATTGCC
This sequence comes from Oryx dammah, assembly GCF_014754425.2. Classification (NCBI taxonomy): domain Eukaryota; kingdom Metazoa; phylum Chordata; class Mammalia; order Artiodactyla; family Bovidae; genus Oryx; species Oryx dammah. The sequence continues at coordinate 39,404,342 of NW_024070209.1, read as the reverse complement.
TTTCTTTCCTGGAATTAGTTTTTTATTTTATTGGGAGCTAATAGTTGTCATGATTTTACATACACATCAGTAACTATCTCTTCGCCAAGTTCCTGAATCTCCTTGGTATCTTTTCCATCTTCCTGTGTAGGTTCCTCTTCTAGTCTTGGTTGTCCTCTTTATTTGAAATTCAGCTGTCCTGCTAGACTTTCCCTTCACGTATATTCAAAGATTCCCTTCATTTCTGGCCTCTGTTTGATTTCCTATTTCCTGTTATCTCATGTCTTCCTTTCTCTTAGTCTATATGCTTGTCTGTTAGAGCACATCCTTAAGTATCACCCTGGAAATGCGTGCAGGAGAGGTCACTTTTTTGAGATGTTGTATGTCGGAAATTTTTATTTCATCCCAATTCATAGCTGAAAGTTTAGAACTGTGTAACATGCTAGGTTCAGGTGGCTCAGTGGGTAAAGAACCAGCCTGTCAATGCAGGAGATTTGAGACGTGGGTTCGATCCCCAGGTTGGAAGATCCCCTGGAGGAGAGCAGAGCAACCCATTCTAGTGTTCTTGCATGGAGAATCCCCATGGACAGAGGAGCCTGCAGGCTTTGGTCCATGGGGTTGCATGGGGTCAGACACACTGAGTGACTGAGCACATGCAAATGAAAATATTAATAGTAAAATACTAAATACTGGAGCGCATATGAAACAGACAGAACACTTGTGTATCAGACATGACTGAAGTGACTGAGAATGCATACACTAGATTGGGAAAAATTTTTCTTCAGGATTTTGGAAGCCGTTGTGCAGTTAAACATGACTGTGGAAATACACACAGTTGAACTGATCAATCTCACTTAAAATTCATGACCATGAACCTCAAGTGACCAGAGAATCACACTGTATTTCCAAAGCCCATTGACTCCCCCACTCTCCTAAATGCTTATTTCACTTCCCTCGTTTCACCTAACATCCCCCATTTTTGCCTCCCTGCTCACTCTCAGCTGGTGAGCTTACTGACAGCTTCACTGAGAAAACTGAAGCCATTAGCATGATGCCCCAGAGGTTCCCACAACTGTGTCCATCCACCTACCGATCCAATTAGAGAGCATTCTTGCCTTGACCAGAGGTGGACAGATGAACTATCCATTCTCTGTTTTAAAGCTTTTTCTTCCACTTGTACACTATATTCAATGTTCTCTGTCCTGCTAAAGAGAATCTTTTAAAAGATTTCCCCCCCTTTCTTTCCCACATGGTCAAATTTTCCTTCTCAAGTGAATTAGCCCTATCTCCATAGAAACGTTCTGATTCTATCATTTTAGGAAAAAATAAAAAGATTAAAAAAAATTCTCTTGACCCCATTACTGATTCAAGCTCCTATCCCTTTGCTGCCCTTTACAGCAAAATTCCCAAGAAGTTTTTTTCTATTCACATTCAGTTCAGTTCAGTCGCTCAGTCGTGTTTGACTCTTTGCGACCCCATGAATCGCAGCACGCCAGGCCTCCCTGTTCATCACCATCTCCCGGAGTTCACTCAGACTCATGTCCATCGAGTCCGTGATGTCATCCAGGCATCTCATCCTCTGTCGTCCCTTTCTCCTCCTGTCCCCAATCCCTCCCAGCATCAGAGTCTTTTCCAATGAGTCAACTCTTTGCATGAGGTAGCCAAAGTACTGGAGTTTCAGCTTTAGCATTATTCCTTCCAAAGAAATCCCAGGGTTGATCTCCTTCAGAATGGACTGGTTGGATCTCCTTGCAGTCCAAGGGACTCTCAAGAGTCTTCTCCAATACCACAGTTCAAAAGCATCAATTCTTCGGTGCTCAGCCTTCTTCACAGTCCAACTCTCACATCCATACATGACCACAGGAAACACCATAGCCTTGACTGGATGGACCTTTGTTGGCAAAGTAATGTCTCTGCTTTTGAATATGCTATCTAGGTTGGTCATAACTTTTCTTCCAAGGAGTAAGCGTCTTTTAATTTCATGGCTGCAGTCACCATCTGCAGTGATTTTGGAGCCCCCCCAAAATAAAGTCTGACACTGTTTCCACTGTTTCCCCATCTATTTCCCATGAAGTGATGGGACCGGATCCCATGATCTTTGTTTTCTGAATGTTGAGCTTTAAGCCAACTTTTTTGCTCTCCTCTTTCACTTTCATCAAGAGACTTTTTAGCTCCTCTTCACTTTCTGCCATAAGGGTGGTGTCATCTGCATATGTGAGGTTATTGATATTTGTCTTCCATTTATTCTCAACTCTTTGATATTCATTCCAATTAGACTTTTTCCTTGATCCACACCTGGAAGTTTCTCTTTTCAATATAAATTTTAATAGCCATGCTGCTAAGTCTACTTGTCAGTTCTCAGGCCTTATCTAGCTGCTCTATCACTCATTCCTCCCTAATAGCATTTCTTCTCTTGGCTTCAAGGACACCACATGCTATTGGTTTTTCTTCATTTGATCAACTGAGTGATCTCCTTTGCTGATTGCTGCTTTTGTTCCCCTCCTAATATAGAAGGTCATCTTTTCTTCTTTAGATATATTTTTCCTACACAGTTAATCACAATTCCACTTTTTCTGTGAAGTAGGATAAAACTTCAGCTTCAATCTTGAGTCTTCTCCTCATACACTCTACATCTAACACAACCAGAAATCTCAACAACTTTAAAAATATGCACAAAATGTGAGACATCACAACACCTCCATTGGAATTACTTGCTTTGAGACACAATCATCTTTTGCCTAAATTACTGCACCAGTCTTCTATTTGGCCTTCTTGACTCTATCCTTGCTGTCCTTTTAGTTTCACTATATTCTGAACACACTGAGTGAATCATAAAAACTAAAGTCAAATCATGCTATTTTATTCAAAGTGGCCACTACTTCATCCATATAAAAGTCTGAGTCCTCATAAGGCTTAGGATGACCTTCATACCACCTTTTCCATTGTTACGCAGCATCACTCTGCCTGTCTGCAGTTTAGTTTTTGCATGAGATACTCCTTTTGTCTTATCATGCTCTTATCCATCTCCTTCAAGACTTTGTTAGAATGTCATCTTCACACTGAGGTCTACCATTACTGTCTAACTTACTATTGCTACCCAATCTATTTCTTCATCATACCAGGTACCCCTAACAATGCTCTACATTTGCTTTTATTGTTCCTGTTATAATAGTTATCCATTTCTAACATAATATTAACACTATTTTACTAGGTGTGTTATCTTCCCTCTGTTAAAATGAAAGATCTATGGGTTTGCGATTGTTCGTGTTTGTCACAAATGTGTTCCAAACCCACACAACAATGTCTGGTACACATTTGCAGGTCAATACATATTTTTTGTTCATTAAATGAATGTATTGCTTCATTACCTTCCATTTTCCAGTGTTTCTGCTAAGTCGAAAGCCCTTCTGGTTCTCAATGATATAAAATGATGAAGATTGGGAATGGGGGAATAGTTGACCTCAGGTTCAAGCACAAAGAAAAGTCTAAGCAATATCAGTGAAAGAATTTACTCCCTCCTCGAAGGACCATTTTCACTGCTGCTTCTTCCTGTCCTTGGTACCCTGATGGTTCTTGATGGTTTTTACAACCTGCTTTTGTTTCTTGGTTTTTAAGCTCTGTGTATTTTTGGAGACTTCTAAAATTTAGGATTATATGTTTGATATGAAACCATTTTCGGCAATTAGACTAGGTTGGCACTTTATTTATTTATTGGCTGCTGCAAGTTGCATGCGGGAGCACAGAGTCTTAACCACTAGACAGTCAGGGAAGTCCCTAGTTTGGCATTTTAGATTTCCAATTTCATAGCCTCTAATGCAGAGGTTTTCCTGAATTATGTCCTTGATAATTTCCTTTCCTCCACAGTTTCTTACTATCTCTTTCTTAAACTACTATTTTCAGCTAATGAGCCACTTGTTTTTTTTTCCTATAAAATGTTATCTTTTCTCTTTTATTTCACTTTGCCTTTTGCTCTGCTTCCTGTGAGATTTCTTAAAGTTTCCTTGCCAATCCTGTCATTATTTTATTATGCTGTCATATTCAAAGTGATAGTTTCAAGTGTTTTTTTTTTTTGTTGTTGTTGTTGTTGTTTTCTCTTTGTATTATGCTGGCTTAAGTTTGCAGTTACAACTAAAGTTCTCTTCTTTCTGTTGATATTAATGACAGGCTTTAATTTTTTAATATTTTACAACTAATGTATATTCTTCTAAGTATTCATTTTGAGTAGATTCTTCTCAAAACCTCTCTTTCAAGGTCTTTCTACTGGGCCAGTCATTTCCTCTAAGACTGTGAATCTCCAGGGTGGTTAGTTGCCAATATTCTTGTAGCCAAGTGGAAGAATAGGGTCAAGAGCCTCATCAGTTGCTATACACAGGGGGTTTAATTTTTCTGTTTTCAGCACATTATATTCACTCTCAACTTGGTCTGTTCATCCTCTAGCCCATAAAACCTGTTTCATCTGCTTCAGCAAATAAACCACCATCCTTGTAACACAAGGGGAGCATCATTGTCCAGCTATACAGAGAGGTGGAGGAGATACAAGAATTTGTTTATATTAAACACAATTTCAACAAATTGGCATTATTTAAGCCTCTCTCTGCTATCCTCCTCTCCTTCAGGCAGCCCAGACAGGTTAAAACACTGAGAAAAAGATCTACTTTGCTCTCTCTAGTTTGAGAGAGGGAACTGGGCATTAGGCTGCCATCTCCTCCAGACCAATACCTCAGCACACTAGGGGAAAAATGGGACAAAGGCAGGGGGCAAACATCACAAAATTCCTACCCTTTTGAAGGTAGATTTCCCTTGTTTTGCCATTTGCATGGTTGCTAAGCCTTTGATTGTTCCAGGCTTCTATGAGGATAGCTCAGCCAGTTTTATTGTTTTGCATGTTTCTGTGCTGGGACAAAAGCTCAGAGATTTTTTGTTCACCATTTTACTGATGCTCTGTAGAATTCTTGGTTCCTTTTTTAAAAATAGTTTTCAACTCTCTAATCAAAATATATGAACTTATATATATTTTCTATAATTATTTTAATGTCTTAGTCTAAAAAGTCATTATTATAGCTCCTGTAGTCTTTCTATATTGTCTAATTTTTGTCTTGATTTCTATAAAGTCTTGCCTCCTTGAAACTGTTGTTTTTAGAAGTGAATTTAGATTGAATATTAAAATTTGTCAATATGACTTAATCCTAGAGTGTTATCTTTATTTATTGAGGATTTACTTTGCTTTCTTTTGTATGAGAGATAGCTAAATTGGGGACAAATCCCATTATATCAAGGAAATTCAAATTGAGGCTTCATGAGATCTAATCAATTACTGATTCCTGCTTACATATCAGGAAGAATGACTTCAGGGTCTCAGTGAAAGCCCAGATTATTTACCAGAAATCTGTGTCTGCTTTAGCAATTCTCAAAGTCCAATTTTTGTCTCTCTAGCCCTAAGATCCCTCAGTTCAGTTCAGTTCAGTTCAGTCGCTCAGTTGTGTTCGACTCTCTGTGACTCCATGAATCACAGCACGCCAGGCCTCCCTGTCCATCACCATCTCCCAGAGTTCACTCAAACTCACGTCCATCGAGTGGGTGATGCCATCCAGCCATCTCATCCTCTGTCATCCCCTTCTCCTCCTGCCTAATCCCTCCCAGCATCAAAGTCTTTTCCAATGAGTCAACTCTTTGCATGAGGTGGCCAAAGTACTGGAGTTTCAGCTTTAGCATTCTTCCTTCCAAAGAACACCCAGGGCTGATCTCCTTTAGAATGGACAAAATATGCTTAATTTCTTAACTGTCAGCAGCCATTGTGATAATTCATTAAAAAAAAAAAAATTGCAAGGCTCATTTCTCCAGGTTTTCTTCCTCCAGGATCATGACCCTGCAAAGAATAAATGATATCCTAAAGACATGTTTTATTTTATTTTATTTGTAACAATTGTTTATCTTAAAAAATTTTTCCTGGTGGGAAGTTTTGACCTCTAGGGCTGATAAAATGCTAATCTGCCAGTTTCTAAAGCTGACAGCTTGATTTTAAAAGCTTTAGAAAAATGAGTTAGAAAGATCAGTTAAGTAGCCACAAAAATCTCCAGAATACACAGAATTTCTAAAGTTCTAGATTATTTGGAAAATTTGTAAATAAATCATTTATATTTTTAAGTTGAAACCATATCCTTAGGAATTGTGAAAATACAGCTAATAGAAAAATTTCTGTAACAGTTCCAGTTGAGTCAGAAAGTAATTAATAATATTGACATTTTTCTTTCTAAAAAGTATCCCAGTATGGACAATAAAGCATATGGTCACCCTGTGTATAGAAATAAATAGATTTCACTTTGTTGCCAGAAGTTGAATAGTAATATTTAATTATGAATGGTTCAATGGGTAAAGAATCCACAATTCAGGAGACACAGGAGTTGTAGGTTCAATCCCTGGGTCAAGAAGATCCCCGGAGAAGGAAATGGCAACCCACTCCAGTATTATTGCCTGAAAAATCCCATGGACAGAGGAGCCTGGTGGGCTACAGTTTATGGCATTTCAAGAGTCAGACATGACTGAACGACAAAGCATGCATACATAGAGATGTATTAAATTTCGAAATACATGTTTTAAATGTATGTACAGTTGCCATATCACTTTTTCTTGTTTATTATGTAATATGCATCCCTTTGTCTTTCAGTGTCTTTGCTGGTTACCCTTAGTCATTAGGAAAACTGATAAAGATAAAGTTTTATAGCCACTTAAAACAGAATATAAATAATATTAGATATTACCTTGTATTTAATGATAACAGGTAAGTGATCTTTTTAGGTTTGTATATATGTGTGCAGTTAAGGTGGAGAAGGCAATGGCACCCCACTCCAGTACTCTTGCCTGGAGAATCCCATGGACGGAGGAGCCTGGTGGGCTGCAGTCCATGGGCTCGCTAAGAATCAGACACGACTGAGCGACTTCACTTTGACTTTTCACTTTCATGCATTGGAGAAGGAAATGATAACCCACTCCAGTGTTCTTGCCTGGAGAATCCCAGGGATGGGGGAGCCTGGTGGGCTGCCATCTATGGGGCTGCACAGAGTCGGACACGACTGAAGCGACTTAGCAGCAGTAGCAGCAATGCAATTAAGGAGTTGAGAAAGTCTCCCAAGTGAATTATCCTATATGATTTTACTGAATTAACTTTTATTTGGGAGACATATGTTTTATCCTATATTACCTTTTAGAATGGTTGAATTAAGAATTCAACCATTTCTTAAAACAAAATGCATATAAAGATAAATTCTATAAAGAGCTATATGGTAGGTTTAGTCGCTTAGTCATGTCCAACTCTTGTGACCCCATGGTCTATAGTCCCACCAGGCTCCCTTGTCCATTGGATTTCCCAGACAAGAACACTTAAGTGGGTTGCCATTTCTTTGTCCAGGAGATCTTCCTTTCCAGGGATCAAACTCAGGTCTCCTGCATTGCAGGCAGACTCTTTACCAACTGAGCCACCAAGGAAGCCCAAAGATGCCTCCAATTCCCAAAGACCATAAATACTTTATAAAGTCAAATGAGTCAAGTGGTTGATATTTCTTGCAGGGTAAAATGGCTAAGTTCAAAATTTTAAATGAACTTGAAAAAAGCCAATCAGGTTCTGAGTGACTGTCAACCCTGGTTTTACATCAGAATTCTGTGCAGATTTGTGTAGGGGTGGGGGGTGGGGGTGGGGTGAGATTGAGAAATAGACAACACTCTTAGGTGTGCTTCTGAGGCATGTTATTTTATAAAAGTTTATAGTTTCTCTCTGACATGCAGCTGCAGATGGAAGTATCTGTTTTAGAGCTTGTCAGATTCAGCTCCTCTACTGAGACAAGTGGCCATGTGTGAGTCACATGAACACACTTCTCTGAACACAGAAGGTTGTTCCAATAACTAAAGTGAATTATCTAATGTCTGTATCACAAAACCAATCCTGATTTGAGAAGATCTAATAAAATGAATCTCTTTGGGAAATTTGAATTGCAGTTATAAGAAAAGGTGCACATACATAAACACACAGAGGTAGGAAGCTGAATCTAGAACAATGCAAGAAACACAAACTATGATGGAAGAACCTAAAGGAGAGTGAATGAGAAGGAAAAGAGAGATCCGAGGCATAACATAGACAACATCAAATACCCACATCATATGGGAGAACATGATAACCATGTCTCTGGATCTGTACTTGGGTCAGGAGGCTTGCAGTTATAAAACAGAAATAAGCTGTTATTCTTGGCATTTATAAGGACTGCATGCAGCTGCTTGACCAGCTTGGGGCATATTTTTATATTCTTGTGTATTTTTATATGATCAGAAGTAACCTGAGTACAGCTATTTTTTGTAACTTGAATGACACTAATTAGCAGAATTATGAATGAACATGTCTTTATAATTAGAAAAGAGTGTTATGTGGGAACAGTAAGAGGCAACAGATGTGGAAATACCAAAAGGAAGCAATATTTAAATGAGATATTTTACATTTTAAGAGAGTCTGTCTTTATTTAGAATAGAAAAAAAAATGTGTTGCTTTGAAATAAAACATGGGTCACAATTTTAATAGATAAACTATGATAATTCTGTGTCAAAGATATATCTTTCATATCACTTCTGTTTTTCATTTACACTTCGCCATCCTCGTAAAAACTTCATGGTCTTTTGCAGTAGAGTTATCAGTGGTCTACTTGTCTCTTGTCTCTGATATCTATTATACATATGAGAATGAGGGTGATGCTTTGATTGTATCATGCCCAGACGGTATCAGTTGCTTGATGTTGATTGTGGAACAACTTGCAGACTTTTGGCCATAGCCTGACATGTACTCCCTAATCTAGCACTTGACCTCCTTTGTGACATAAGCCTGTGTTACTCTTGTTTTTCCTTACATTCCTGTCTCATGAATTTTCTTTCTATTCTTAACACACACCAACCTCATCACTGCCTTGAAGCCTTTGCTTCAGGTTTTATGTTCTCCTGTGTTCCACTTTCTCTAGATCCTACTATGGTTGATTTCTTCTCACCATTTAGTCTTCACAAAGAAGCCTTTCTGACCACCCCACATCTGCAGAGCCACTCATCTCTCCAGAAACTTTCCATCCCATTTGGCATATTCATAGCATTTATTATTATTTGAATTTATTGGAGTTATTTTTCATGTATTTAATAATATATTTTCCATTTCTGGAGTATAAACTCCAATAAGGTTGGCACCTAGTCTCTATTCTTCATCAATACCATCACCTTCCTTGAATTATAACTGCATAATCAAAGTTTAATAAATGTTCCTTAAATGAAAAGCATGTCAGAAATTAGTTGGCTTATATATGTACCTGGAAATGCTTTTATAGATTTGTTTTTTCCCATTGCATTTCACGTTACACTATGCTTTTTGTTCTTCATGGAAGAAGTGTTTACCTTCATCATGACACTAAGGTATTCTAGTATATTGAAAATGTCATTTATCGTGTGCAAGATTTTCTTTTCTTAAACTATTTTTTTTTTCTCCTGTAGAACACTCTGTTATAAATGGGATAGATATACTGCTTTCTCAGTTGGTGTACAGATGTTAACCTGGGATATCTTTTTATTATTTTCCTGGTTAAAGTCATTGCTTCTTACTTTCCAAGCCTTTATTTCTTTCTTCTTATTATATCTTTCTTATCAGTTCAGTTCAGTCGCTCAGTCGTGTCTGACTCTTTGCGACTCCATGAATCGCAGCACGCCTCCCTTTCCATCGCCAACTCCCGGAGTTCACTCAGACTCATGTCCATCGAGTCAGTGATGTCATCCAGCCATCTCATCCTCGGTGATCCCCTTCTCCTCCTGCCCCCAATCCCTCCCAGCATCAGAGTCTTTTCTAATGAGTCAGCTCTTCACATGAGGTGGCCAAAGTACAGGAGTTTCAGCTTCAGTATCATTCCCTCCAAAGAAATCCCAGGGCTGATCTCCTTCAGAATGGACTAGTTGGATCTCCTTGCAGTCCAAGGGACTCTCAAGAGTCTTCTCCAACACCACAGTTCAAAAGCATCAATTCTTCGGCACTCATCTTTCTTCACAGTCCAGCTCTCACATCCATATATGACCACTGGAAAAAGCATAGCCTTGACTAGACGGACCTTTGTTGGCAAACTAATGTCTCTGCTTTTCAATATGCTATCTAGGTTGGTCATAATTTTTATTTCTCCCTTAAAAAAAGATGCTCAGATACATTTTATAAAGTTTTGTTTCTTTGTTGAAATGATTGGAAAGTCTAATTGAAATTTCAAGTCTAACTGAAACCAGGTAAACAAGTTATATCTGATAATATAGAGCCCACTGTGACAGATTTGTGTTGCCTGTCAGAAAATTTCAAACCCTCTTTTGAAATGTTTATTTCAGGGAGAACTTTTTCATGGCAGTTTTAACAATCTTCTCAATACTTTTCTGTCTATTTTTGTAAGATGATTTGTTCACGAAATGCTATGGCAGTGCCCTTCATAATAATAAACTCGTCACTGTGGAAGCACTTGTTCTTTGTCAAGGCCCTGATGAGTCCCACAGAATTTTCCTGTGAATCAGTCTGAATTCTTCAAATCTGGCAAATGTGAACCAAGCTCTGCATCTGCAAAATGCAGTTCCATTTATTTTGTATTTTATAGAAAATCTCCAAGCTCTATGCCTCTATTCCTTTCTGTATTTCTCCACCACCCCACTGTTGGAACATGGTACTTTTACTATAATTTCTTGTCTATCAGTTCAATTCAGTCGCTCAGTTGTGTCTGACTCTTTGTGACCCCCAAGAATCACAGCATGCAGGCTACCTGTCGATTACCAACTCCCGGAGTTCTCTCAAACTCATGTCCATTGAGTCAGTGATGCCATCCAGCCATCTCATCCTCTGTCATCCCCTTCACCTCCTGCCCCCAATCTCTCCCAGCATCAGGGTTTTTTTCAATGAGTCAACTCTTCACATGATGTGGTAAAAGTGTTGGAGTTTCAGCCTCAGCATCAGTCCTTCCAATGAACACCAAGGATTGATCTCCTTTAGGATGGACTGGTTGGATCTCCTTGCAGTCCAAGGGACTCTCCAAGCGTCTTCTCCAACACCACAGTTCAAAAGCATCAGTTCTTTGGTGCTCAGTTTTCTTCAAGTAAAACTCTCACTTCTATACATGACCACTAAAAAATCATAGCCTTGACTAGATGGACCTTTGTTGGCAAAGTAGTATCTCTGCTTTTCAATATACTCTCTATGTTGGTCATAAATTTCCTTCCAGGGGTAACTGTCTTTTTAATTTCATGGCTGCAATCACCATCTGCAGTGATTTTGGAGCCCCCAAAAATAAAGTCTCTCACTGTTTCCACTGTTTCCCCATCTATTTCCCATGAAGTGATGGGACCAGATGCCATGATCTTTGTTTTCTGAATATTGAGCTTTAAGCCAACTTTTTCACTCTCCTCCTTCAATATCATCAGAGGCTCCTCCTTCAATATCATCAGTTCCTCTTCACTTTCTGCCATAAGCATAGTAACATCTGCATATCTGAGGTTATTGATATTTCTCCTGGCAATCTTGATTCCAGCTTGTGCTTCTTCCAGCCCAGCGATTCTAATGATGTACTCTGCATATAAGTTAAATAAGCAGGGTGACAATATATAGCCTTGAAGTACTCCTTTTCCTATTTGTAATCAGTCTGTTGTTTCATGTACAGATCTAACTATTGCTTCCTGACCTGCATATAGGTTTCTCAAGAGGCAGGTCAGGTGGTCTGGGATTCCCATCTCTTTCAGAATTTTCCACAGTTTCTTGTGATCACACAGTCAAAGGCTTTGGCATGTCAATAAAGCAGAAATAGATGTTTTTCTGGAACTCTCTTGCTTTTTTCATGATCCAGTGGATGTTGGCAATTTGATCTCTGGTTCCTCTGCCTTTTCTAAAACCAGCTTGAACATGAGGTTGTTTACAGTTCACGTATTGCTGAAGCCTGGCTTGGAGAATTTTGAGCATTACTTTACTAGCATGTGAGATGTGTGCAATTGCATGGTAGTTTGAGCATTCTTTGGCATTGCCTTTCTTTGGGATTGGATGAAAACTGACCTTTACCAGTCCTGTGGCCACTGCTGAGTTTTCCAAATTTGATGGCATATTGAGTGTAGCAATTTCACAGCCTCATCTTTTAGGATTTGAAATAGCTCCACTGGAATTCCATCACCTCCACTAACTTTGTTTGTACTGATGCTTTCTAAAACCTACTTGACTTCACATTCTGGGATGTCTGGCTCTGGGTAGTGATCACACCATCATGATTATTTGGGTCATAAAGCTCTTTTTTGTAGAGTTCTTATGTTTATTCTTGCCACCTCTTCTTAATATCTTCTTCTACTGTTAGGTCCATACCATTTCTGTCCTTTATTGAGACCATCTTTGCATGAAATGTTCCCTTGGAGCTCTAATTTTCTTGAAGAGATCTCTAGTCTTTCCTATTCTGTTGTTTTCCTCTATTTCTTTGCATTGATCACTGAAGAAGGCTTTCTTATCTCTTCTTGCTATTCTTTGGAATTCTGCATTCAGATGCTTATATCTTTCCTTTTCTCCTTTGCTATTCACTTCTCTTCTTTTCACAGCTATTTGTAAGCCCTCCCCAGACAGCCATTTTGGCTTTTTGCATTTCTTTTCCATGGGGATGGTCTTGATCCCTGTCTCCTGTACAATGTCACAAAGCTCTGTCCATAGTTCATCAGGCACTCTGTCTATCAGATCTAGTCTCTTAAATCTATTTCTCACTTCCACTGTATAATCATAAGGGATTTGATTTAGGTCATACCTGAATGGTCTAGTGGTTTTCCCCACTGTCTTCAATTTAAGTCTGAATTTGGCAATAATGAGTTCATTTCTGAGCCACATTCAGCTCCCGGTCTTGGTTTTGCTGACTCTATAGAGCTTCTCCATCTTTGGCTGCAAAGAATATAATAAATCTGATTTCGGTGTTGACCATCTGGTGATGTCCATATGCAGAGTCTTCTCTTGTGTTGTTGGAAGAGGGTGTTTGCTATGACCAGTGCGTTCTCTTGACAAAACTCTATTAGTCTTTGCCCTGCTTCATTCAGTACTCCATGGTCAAATTTGCCTCTTACTCCATGTGTTTCTTGACTTCCTACTTTTGCATACCAGTCCCCTGTAATGAAAAGGACATCTTTTTTGGGTGTTAGTTCTAAAAGGTCTTGTAGGTCTTCATAGAACCGTTCAACTTCAGTTTCTTCAGCATTAATGGTTGGGACATAGGCTTGGATTACTGTGATGTTGAATGGTTTTCCTTGGAAACGAACAGAGATCATTATGTCGTTTTTGAGATTGCATCCAAGTACTGCATTTTGGACTCTTTTGTTGACCATAATGGCTACTGCAGGGAGCCAGCACGGGAGATCCCACCCATGACAAGGCCATGCGAAGGAGACCAGACAAGCATGGCTTCAGGACTCGAGGGACTCCCTGAGCTGATCCCACCCATGACAAGGTCATGTGGAGAGACATGATGAGCAAGGCGGATCAGGACTCGAGGGACCCCCTGGACCTGCTCTAGCATCTACCCCAAAACCAGAATCTGTCTGTCTTACTATTTTATGCCTTTCATCAACTCTTCTGACATTAATAGGGGGCTATCCCCAACCACCTTTTTTTGAAAAAATTAACTTAGGGCTCTAGTTGATAAATCTCCTGGGCATGAAAGTGTGTTTCAATTCAACCCCCCTGTTAGGATTCTGGCTTACTTGGCAGGTTTATCCAGACTCTTGCAACATTGTTGAGCCAATGCTTGCTGCCAAATTCCCACATCCTTTATCCATTGTGTTCCTGGGATTGCATATAGTTAAGATGTAGAAAAAACAAGTAGTAGCCTTAACATTAGCAACATTAGACTTTGAGTTAATAAGTTCTTTCTTTGCTGTAACCCACTGAATATTTGCTCCAGAAAAATGTAACTTGTACTTTAATGTTTGCCAGGAGCCAGCATGAGGAATCCCACCCATGACAAAGGTCACGAGGAAGGAAGCCCGACAAAATGCAAAGGTGTGGTCTGGCTTCAGGGGTTCCCCCTGGGTTTTCCTGAACATCTACCCTCCAAAACCAGAGTCTGCCTGCCTTAGTGTACTGTGTTTTCCACTCTTCTTACATTCTCTGGAAAACATTAACTCAGGGCTTCAGTTAACAGTCTCCTGAATATTAAAAGAATGTTTCAGCTCAAACCCTTTTGATGGCTCTCTAACTTGCCTAACAGTTGGGGACTTTTACAACTTGTGAATTGCTTACAGCCCCCCAACCGTGAGAGGCACAAAGCTTAAAGCATCTTAAAGATACAGAGCCTTTTCTAAAGAGCTAAACATTATATTGGTGATGGGTTTTCACTGTTGACTCAATGACTGCTGCCAGGCCTCCATATTCTTTATCTTTTAGGCACCTGGGAGGATATTAATTAATATAAATGGGATGCAGAAACAGGAATATAGTAGTTTTGATGTTAACAATACTATACTTTTGAGTTAATTAATTTTCTTTTTGTTATAAATCACTGTGCTCCACTTTCTTATTATAAAATGTTGTATCCTTGCTATGTAAGAATGTAACTTTATTTAGTGCTTTCTAGAGTGGCACCAGATTGGGGAGAACAACCTTTTAAGACAAATAAGTCTTCTGGTTGACAAACCCTTATCAGAAAAGGACCATAAAATGTTAATTGGCCTTCTGGCCAGAAGATGATGTAAATCACCTAAGACGTATGTATACAACTAGGTATGCAGAGAGAAAGCCTGTATTATCCTAATCTCTCTCTATGTAAAATTAAGAGTATATAAGGTCTTTCCGGACAATAGAGGTGGGGCCAGTCACTGGAAAGACTGGTTTCCCCCGTGTCTTCTTACTCTATTTTCTGGCTGAATTCCCATCTGGAGCAGAGAGGCTCGCCATGTCTACTTATTTGTCCCGGCTTTTAAGTCCCGTGAGAGAGGAAGCCCAAGGCGGGGCACCCTCTGATATTCAAATGGGCATCAGTGGCCCAATGTAAATGGTGCAAACTTCTTGTCCTGAAGTTTTATTGGCTTTCCCCATAAACCAAGTTATTCAGCATCTTTTCTCCACTAAATTTTCCTACTACACTATTTCTTCCTAATCTCTCTGTATATTTCTAATTAAATAAATAAGTTTTCCTCGCCTACACCGTCTCCCCTTTGTATTCCCTGGATCCACCAGGGCAGGACCCCGGCAAAGGGTGACACAAGCTAAGGAATTTAAGAAAAAACATTTCAAGGGAAAGTAAGTATTTTAGCTGACCAACTTTATCAAAAATGGGTCAAAATGTCAACAGGCCTCCAAGCCAGAAGATAATGTACAAAAAATAAGACCCTTGTTTATGAAATGGTTGCAGGAAGAAACCTGGTATTGATAAAAGTTAGTACTAATGGAATGTTGAGCTGACTCTGCATTTTTCACTTTGATCAATGTACAACTCAGGGTATAAAAGCTCCCTCTGAAAATAAAGTGACGGGCCTTGCTCACCGAAGCTTGGTCTCCCCATGTCATTCTTTCTTTCTCTTTCCTTTTCCTTTTCAGGCTGATTTCCTGGAGCGCAGGGGCCCTCTGAGTTCACTTTCCTGCCTGGGCTTCTAAGACCCACTCGAGAAGGTGCCCAAGGTGGGGCAACTTCAGCCATTCAAGAGGGTGCCTGCGGCCTACGTGAAGAGAGCAAGTCCCGTGCTGGGGCTTTATTGGCTTTCTGCGTAAACCAAGGAATATCAGCCTCTTTCTCTCCTCTAGTTTCTTAACTGCATAATTCTTTCCTTATCTCTTTCTCTTTCTCTCTCAGTCGCTGACGCCGTTCATGCTTTGGATAACCCTGGATCCAACCGGGGCTGGACCCTGGTAGCTACTCCATTTCTTCTAAGGGATTCCTGCTCACAGTAGTAGATATAATGGTCATCTGAGTTAAATTCACCCATTCCAATCCATTTTAGTTCGCTGATTCCTAGAATGTCGACATTCACTCTTGCCATCTCTTGTTTGACCACTTCCAATTTGCCTTGATTCATGGACCTGACTTTCCAGCTTCCTATGCAATATTGCTCTTAACAGCATTGGACCTTGCTTCTATCACCAGTCACATCCACAGCTGGGTATTGTTTTTGCTTTGGCTCCATCCCTTCATTCTTTCTGGAGTTATTTCTCCACTGATCTCCAGTAGAATATTGGGCACCTATCATCCCAGGGAGTTCCTCTTTCAGTATCCTATCATTTTAGCTTTTCATACTGTTCATGGGGTCCTCAAGGCAAGAATACTAAATTGTTTTGCCACTTCCTTCTCCAGTGGACCACATTCTGTCAGACCTCTCCACCATGACCCTCCTGTCGGGTGGCCCCAAACAGCATGGCTTAGTTTCATTTAGTTAGACAAGGCTGTAGTCCGTGTGATCAGATTGGCTAGTTTTCTGTGATTATGGTTTCAGTGTGTCTGCCCTCTGATGCCCTCTCGCAACACCTACCGTCTTACCTGGGTTTCTGTTACCTTTGACTTGGGAATTCTCTTCATGGCTGCTCCAGCAAAGCACCACCGCTGCTCCTTACCTTGGATGTGGAGTAGCTCCTCTCGGCCATTCCTGTGCTGACAAAGCCTGGCACTTTCAGTCGCCGCTCCTGGCCTTGGACGAGGGGTAGCACTATGTAAAATTTTTCTTCAAACATTTAAATTCAGTGAGGGCAAGTTCGAAGCCGTTTGCAATTACAAATGTAAACGTAGGCTTTTGGACCATAGTAAATATACACAAACTACCGACTAAATGATTTAATAAAGAAAGAATGGATAGGCAAACTCTTGCTGTTTTTCTTTTCTTTTTTTTTTTTTAAACTTTAGCCAGTATCTCAGAGACATTCTCCTGGTGGGATATTTAAATGGTTTAAAGAAAATGTTAAACATAGACAAAATATAAATCCAAAGGCAGAAATTCAGTAATTACTGAAAGCAACATTAAACCCATTCGTGTTAAAGCCGAAAGTAATTATCTTTTGCTGCTTGTGATATTGCTAATGTGAAAATGTGGAGTGCTGAAGCCTATGGAGAAATTCAGAGAAATATAATTTACTGATAATTCTGTTGCTATTTTGTGTGAGGACTTGTATTATAACCTCTTTAGCTCAAAAAGGATATATTTGGGTGTGTTGTTCTGAATCAGAGTTCACATAGGAATAAGCAGGAAAACCCAGCATCTCTTGGGTATCACTGTTCCACAGGCAATGTTGGTAGCGGTGCTCTTCTCTTCCACCTTCCTTTCCTCCACATGGAAGACAGTTTGTCAATAGCACTTTGGTAGTTTCAGGTCTCCAATGAATACTCATCTTAGCAGACATTTTCAAGAGGGTCATGGCATCCTTTGCTGCTCATTGGAGGCTCCTAATGTGTTGGCTGACAAAGAATTGGGAAAACAACCTACCTTGCCAGCAAATGGGATCAGATTTGTCACTGACACCAATTTGCCCCACGCGTACCAGGACCTGCTACCATAAACAAAGATATAATACAATTGCTATTGGGAAGAGATGTCCAACCAGGGACTATAGCAAGGGCTTCAGCAGCTGTTGGCAATGGAAACCTGTCATCTCTGTTTGTTCTCGGTGCTTTGAGAGAGTCATTCACATGACTTTCCCATAGAATTAGCAATGCTTTCCGTTGGAAACTTTTCCAGCATGTACTTATATGGAGACATATTGAGAAAATTCAGTATAACTGTGTAATGCTACTGAACCCCTAAAAAAGACTTGATAGTTTGGTTTATTCAGTAATCCAATCAGGATTGCTCTGTATTATTAAGTCTTCTAAAACTGTTGTAATATTTATGTTGAATTTCCACCATTAGATCATAAGCGACTTCAAAGTTGGATGTTCCTGATCCATATATGTGTGTATGTCACCTATATCCATCTGACCTTTCAACTTGTGTTGCTGTTGTTCAATCGCTCAGTCGCTTCTGACTCTTTTCAGCCCCACAGGCTGCAGCATACCAGGTTTCCCTGTCCTTCACTGTCTCTGAGAGTTTGTTCAAATTCATGCCCATTGAGTCAGGGTTACTATCTATCTCATCTTCTGCTGTCCTCTTCTCCCTTTGCCTTCAAACTTTTTCAGCTTCAGCTTGTGTATGCTCAATATTTATATGTTCATTACATTTTTGGTAAAAATATAGTATGATCTATGATATTCCTTTATGTTCATAACATTTGAATTTGATTAAGGCATGCAATCTGATTGTCAGTATATTTGATACCAAATCTTCTATGAAACTGATCCCCTCCTGTGCTTGGAAAGAAGAACCACATGATTTACTAAGCTTGAGATTTAAGCTAATATCTAAAATCAAGAGATTTATTTTAAGGGATATTTTAAATAACTGCTATGGTCCCAGTCCAGCAGACAGAGACTATAGCTATAATACATCATTGATGAAAGGATTTAATTAGGCCAAATCCTTAATATGTTTCATTTTCCAATTCCCACATAATCAGGTGAGTTTTCAGATAAAATACGAAGTCATTAAAGTCAGATGGTGGAAATAGGTCTTGGTTATCCCCTCCACCACTGCTTGGTAGGTATTTGATACATTTCTATGCTGTGCTTTCTTCACTTGTCTATGGCAGTTCTATCACTGTACATCTAGTTTTCTTACCCAATGCTTTTAGCAAATGATCTTTTTTTTTTCCCTAGTGGGAAAATAAATAATGCATTTGGCTGCAAAATTATGGGAAACATTTTTATCTGAACTGTCCAACTACAACAGAAAAATCATATACAACACAAATATCCAAACTCTCTTATTAACAGAAAAAAATAATGTAACAAATATCAGACTTTTCTTAAGGGAAGAAACCTGTTCACTCTAAATCATTACAACATACCTGAAGTGTAGAAAAGGTTAGTTAGGGTAATGCCTAGATTAGATTTCTATTTTTCTTCCCTTGCTTTGAGTTGAATGATCATCAGTGGGAATTTTACTTTGCTCTAAGACCAAGCAAATTATGCCAATGCGCTTCAAAGATCACCACTCTCTCAATTGCTTATATGGGAAGATTAATGCATCAGAACAACAACAGCAATAAAAGCTCAAGAAGTATCAAAGCCTTCAGAATAAATGTGTATTCTTTGTTCTTATAAAGTAATTTTAATAATTTGCTCACTACTTGTCTCCAGTGCTGCAGTACCATAAATATCTGCTTTATCCTTGGTCACCACAATGGGTCACTGATATTATGCTCATATATTTTTATTTTAGTATTGAATATGATTATATATATATATATATCTGTTTAATTGTAAACATTCAGATGTTTTCTTCCTCTTGAAGGTAAACTCTTTGGTTTGGAACTTGTTTTGTTCCTTTCATATTTCTAGGTTTTCAAATAATTCCTGGTATGTAATAGATGCTCAAAATTATTATTGAATAAATTAGTGAATGAGCATATGAATGAGTGAATTATTTCTGTTATTTTGGAGTGATAGTTTGTGTGTTTAGAGAAAGAATATGGTTTAAGAATGCAATTGTATATTTAGGCAATTAAACTTTTTGTTTTGGGTTGTCTGCAGCAAATCAAGGATTACTTGAAAATAGTCTTAGAACAGAAACTCTAATTTTGTGTGTGTGTATGTATATGTACACTCACACATCTGTGTTTCTCCAGGGATTTCAGACTTCTAAAGGACATAGCCATTGGCATGTGTGTGGAGGCACAATTGGTAAACTATGTAAAATATTCAGCCTAGAGTGTTTGAAGAAAATTTTGCTATTTTATTAATATTTAAATTTGTGAGTTTTGCAGATGACATTGAAAGTATATTTCAAATAAATTATTTTTAATTATAGTGGTGGAAATACAGTATCAAGTTTTAAAAAATCTATGAAGGATTGCGATAAAATTCTAGGAAATATCTTAATTGTGCAGGTTCTCATTCCATTTTTATATAGGATATAACCTTCCAATCAATAGAAAGAGTCCAGTGATTGACATCAAATCACTGTTTAGATCCAGTAAATGCACTGGCTCTTTAACTTCCTACAACCTTGTCTTCTCTTTGAGGAAACATTGAGCACTGCTTACTAAGAGAGGTCACTGAAGTTTTGGTTAATTTTCTATGGTACAAAATATAAAGCAGCAGTTAAAATTTTACATGCACAAACATTTTAAGTAAATTGAATATGGTATTGATTAGATCTGTAATCTAAGTACACTTAGTGTTCCTTGCTTTTCTATTTTGTTTTAATCCTTAACAGATGGTACAGAATTCATTATGGCTCAGCCAGAATTACAGCAAATTTTTCCTTGTCACCAGACAACATTCTTCATTCCTTCAGTTCAGTTCAGTTCAGTCACTCAGTCATGTCTGACTCTTTGCCACCCCATGAATTTCAGCACGACAGGCCTCCCTGTCCATCACCAACTCCCAGAGTTCACTCAGACTCATGTCCATCGAGTCAGTGATGCCATCCAGCCATCTCATCCTCTGTTGTCCCCTTCTCCTCCTGCCCCCAATCCCTCCCAGCATCAGAGATTGAGTTAACTTTGAAAGTCTCTTAGAAAAGACTTAGCTTTTAAGAAGGCAGTCATTAAAAGATGTACTTAAGTTTATCCAGCATTTTTGTTTCATTGTATCATTACAGAGGCAGAAAATAACAAATTAAAAGCTCTGTTATTCAACAACTATTTATTGAAAAGCTGTGATGGGCTTGACGCTGGGCTAAACCACTAACATATAGAAAAAGAGAGAGCTTTACCTTCAAGATACACATTTTACTGTGAGATGTAAATATAATAACATATACTTAAGATATATTGTACTAAAAACTGTGATAGAAATAAGAACAAGGAATTTGGAAGAATGACTAATTCCCCTTTAAGGCAGGGGTGAAGCCAAAAGAAGCAGCCCATTTGATTATTATTTTTTTTCAGTATTATTTGCCAAAAACAAAGTATTGTGTTCCAAAATTGCTTAGTTGCAACTGTCTTTTTATTGCAAAAGAGGATAGGGTTACTTTTCATGAAGTTATTAATGATTTAAAAATACCATTATTTGCAGTTGACCCTTGTACAAAAACGGTTTGAACCGTGCAGGTCTACTTATACGAAGGATTTGTACTGATTCATCTATGGCTGGCTAAATCCATGGATACGGAATTATGGATTGGAGGGCTAACCATGGGACTTGAAACCCACGTATTTTAATATACATGGTAGCCTTGGAACTAATCCTCTGCAGGTATTAAGGGAAGATTCCTTTTTCCACTTAAAGGACCCATTAATTTACTCATTAAAAAAATATGATGTCCAAAGACATAACTGAAATGTGAAGAAAAAGCACAGGATTAAAAATATTGATGTTGAAAGGGCATTTGATAAAATTCAGCAACACATTTCTAATGAAAAAATTTAAGTACAACAGAAAAGTGGGCTTTACCAAACTCTAAACACGGCTGTTTACCAACAGTAGCAGTAAATACTGTCCCAAGTACAAAACTCTTAATTCCACTTCAGGTAAAATCAGAAATTGGGCCAAGATGTCAGAATCATGATTATATGACACTGATGGTAATCAATATTTTAAAAAATAATTTTCCTAGCTGGAAATTTATTCTAAAATTTATAAGAAAGGATAAATACCAAATATTTCATGAGAAAAATATGGAAATGAATAAAGTGACAATATGTATAAAAAGAAAACTAGGTATTAGAGTCTAATGTAAAGCTACATTAAAAGTCAATGTGATTTTGATGTATATTTGCAATAGATAAATTGTTTGGTGAAATCCAGTAGTGTTCCAAATTAGATACCAGTATATATGAGGTAATTTAATACATAACAATTTGAATGTTTTTCTTTCAGTAAGGAATGCATGGATTTTTAAAAGTTTTAACATGGAGAAGCCATTTCTTGGTAAGAAAATACCATATTCAAATACTAATTCTAATAGCGTGAACTCCCTAATGTTTAAGCTGGTTTTAGAAAAGGCAGAGGAACCAGAGATCAAATTGCCAACATCCGCTGGATCATGGAAAAATCAAGAGAGTTCCAGAAAAACATCTATTTCTGCTTTATTGACTATGCCAAAGCCTTTGACTGTGTAGATCACAATAAACTGTGGAAAATTCTGAAAGAGATGGGAATCCCAGACCACCTGACCTGCCTCTTGAGAAATCTGTATGCAGGTCAGGAAGCAACAGTTAGAACTGGATGTGGAGCAACAGACTGGTTCCAAATAGGAAAAGGAGTACGTCAAGGCTGTATATTGTCACCCTGCTTATTTAACTTCTATGCAGAGTACATCATGAGAAACGCTGGACTGGAAGAAACACAAGCTGGAATCAAGACTGCCGGGAGAAGTATCAATAACCTCAGATATGCAGATGACACCACCCTTATGGCAGAAAGTGAAGAGGAACTAAAAAGCCTCTTGATGAAAGTGAAAGAGGAGAGTGAAAAAGCTGGCTTAAAGCTCAACATTCAGAAAACAAAGATCATGGCATCCGGTCCCATCACTTCATGAGAAATAGACGGGGAAACAGTGGAAACAGTGTCAGAATTTATTTTATTTGGCTCCAAAATCACTGCAGATGGTGACTGCAGCCATGAAATTAAAAGACGCTTACTCCTTGGAAGAAAAGTTATGACCAACCTAGATAGCATATTCAAAAGCAGAGACATTACTTTGGTGACTAAGGTCCGTCTAATCAAGGCTATGGTTTTTCCTGTGGTCACGTATGGATGTGAGTGTTGGAATGTGAAGAAGGCTGAGCGCCGAAGAATTGATGCTTTTGAACTGTGGTGTTGGAGAAGACTCTTGAGAGTCCCTTGGACTGCAAGGAGATCCAACCAGTCCATTCTGAAGGAGATCAACCCTGGGATTTCTTTGGAAGGAATGATGCTAAAGCTGAAGCTCTAGTACTCTGGACACCTCATGCGAAGAGTTGACTCATTGGAAAAGACTCTGATGCTGGGAGGGATTGGGGGCCGGAGGAGAAGGGGACGACCAAGGATGAGATGGCTGGATGGCATCACTGACTCAATGGACGTGAGTCTGAGTGAACTCCGAGAGATGGTGATGGACAGGGTGAGTTGGACACGACTGAACGACTGAACTGTCCTGAACGGAACTGAATTCTAATAGCATTAATAAAGTGTGATACTAAAAGTATTTACAAATTACAAAGAGTGGAACAAATAACTTGATAGAAAAAACGGGGGTGGGGGATGAGGGGAGGTAATACAATTTGGGAAAGAACAAATGACCAGTATACAAATGAAAAGATCCTCTCTCTAGTCAGTGATCTGAAAAATGCAAATAGATGTTAACATTGTATAGGTTCAGTTCAGTTCAGTCACTCAGTCATGTCCGACTCTTGACTCTGATCTCATGGACTGCAGCACGCAGGCTTCCCTGTCCTTCACCAACTCCCAGAGCTTGCTCAAACCCTGTCCATCGTGTCTGTGATGACATTCAACCATCTCATCCTCTGTTGTCCCCTTCCCTTCCCACGTTCAATCTTTTCTAGTATCAGGGTCTTTTTCAATGAGTCAGTTCTTTACATTAGGTGGCCAAAGGATTGGAGCTTCAGCTTCAGCATCAGTTCTTCCAATGAATATTCAGGACTGATTTCCTTCAGAATGGACTGGTTGGATCTCCTTGCAGTCCAAGAGTCTTCTCTGACACCACAGTTCAAAAGCATCAATTGTTCGGCACTCAGCTTTCTTTATAGTCCTACTCTTACATCTATACATAACTACTGGAAAAACCATAGCTTTGACTAGATGGACTTTTGGTGGCAAAGTAATGTCTCTGCTTTTTAATATGCTGTCTAGGTTAGTCAGCTTTTTTTCCAAGGAGCAAGCATCTTTTAATTTCATGGCTGCAGTCACCACTTGTGGTGATTTTGGAGCCCCCCAAAATAAAGTCTCTCACTGTTTCCACTGTTTCCCCATCTATTTGACATGAAGTGGTGAGACCAGATGCCATGATGTTCGTTTTCTGAATGTTGAATTTTAAGCCAACTTTTTCACTGTCCTTTTTCACTTTCGTCAAGAGGCTCTTTAGTTCTTCTTCACCTTCTGCCATAAGGGTGGTGTCATCTGCATATCTGAGGTTATTGATATTTTTCCTGGCAATCTTGATTCCACCTTGTGTTTCCTCCAGCCCAGCATTTCTCATGATGTACTCTGCATATAAGTTAAATAAGCAGGGTGACAATATACAGCCTTGATGTACTTCTTTCCTAATTTGGAACCAGTCTGTTGCTCCATGTCCAGTTCTAACTGTTGCTTCTTGACTTGCATACAGATTTCTCAGTAGACAGGTAAGGTGTATACATTGTATACCACTTAAAATAAACATTGATGAAAAATAAAAGAGTACTATTGTTAGTAAGTACTCTTGGAGAGACGTTGAAAAATGTACATTTTCACATTGGCTGATGGAACTGCAAATTTTGCAACCTTTTTGGTGGCTTTATGTGCAAATATTTTCTCTCATTCTGTAGGCTGTCTTTTCATTTTGTTTATGATTTCCTTGCTGTGTAAAAGCCTTTAAGTTTAATTAGGTTCTATCTGTTCCTTTTTTTGTTTTATTCCTTTACTATAGGAGGTGAATTTAAAAGATATTATTGTGATCTATGTAAAAAAGTGTTCTGCCTATGTTTTCCTTGAATAGTTTTATAGTATTCAGCTTTAAATTTAGGTCTTTACTCCATTTCAAATTTACTTTTGTGTACAGTATTAGAGAATGTTCTAATTCTGTCTTTTAATGTACAATAATTGTCCAGTCTTCCCAGTAACACTTATTGAAGAGGCTGTATTTTCTTGCCTCCTTTGTTGTAGATAAATTGACCTTAGGTGCATGGTTTATTTCTGGGCTTTCTATCCTGTTCCATTGATCTATATTTCTGTTTCTGTGCCAGTACCATATTATTTTGATGACTGTTGCTCTCTAGTACAGTCTAAGGACAAGCTTCTGATTCCTCCATCTCCATTATTCTTTCTTGGAATTGCTTTGTCTATACAGGGTCCTTTGTGTTTCTATGGAAATTTAAAGATGTTTTCTTCTTGTTCTGTGAAAAATGCCATTGGTAATTTGATAGGGATTGCATGGAATCTGTAGATTGCCTTGGGTAGTATAGTCATTTTAACAATGTTGATTCTTCCAGTCCAAGAACATATGTATCTTTTCCATCTGTGTGTGTCATCTTCAATTTCTTTCATCAGCATCTTATAGTTTTCAGAATATAGGTCTTTTGCCTCCTTCAGTTCAGTTCAGTTCAGTCACTCAGCCATGTCCGACTCTTTGCGACCCCATGAATCGCAGCATGCCAGGCTTCCCTGTCCATCACCAATTCCCGGAGTTTGCCGGGGTCCAGCCCCGGTGGATCCAGGGAATTCGAAGGTGGGGATGGCGTTGGCGTCTTTGGAAAAATACATATTTAATGACCAGATATATAGAGAGATTAGAAATGGATAGTGTAGTAGGAGATATTGTAGTGGAGAAAAGGAGGCTAAATTCAGCCAGAGAAATGAGGGCAAGAAAGAAGCGACACGGGGGAATCAGTCTTTCCGGAAACTGATCCGATTTCTTTATTTTTGGGTTTGCTTATATACCTTTTGTTACACTTAGGGATGAATACAGAGTCATGCGGGGGTCAGCAGTCCTGACCTTTATCAAAATGAGGTGCTTCACATAAATGTATAACAAAAAAAGGTCTTATCATCTTCTGGCCATGAGTGAGACCTGCTGATATTCTATGATCCTTTCTTTCTGATAACCAAAAACCTTATTTATTCCAAGGGTGTTTTTTCTTAAACCACCACCCTCCAGATAAAGTTGCATTCCTATAGGGTGAGGGTGTAGTGAGTTACAATCAAGAAAGGAATTTATTTAACCCAAGGTTAACAGGATTAATCTTAAAGGTTAATACTTATTTCTCCTATATGCTTAAAGATTAATACTTATTTCTTCTATATGTTAGTTATATTCATTATAAGGGCAGGGAACACGGAAATTTAGCAGCAAACATCAGCCCAACAAATGAAAATCCTTTTACCAATGCTCCTCTTAAGATCTATTTAGTCTTAAGATAGTGATAAAGTTACATTTTTACATAACAAGGACACAGTGATTTATAACAAAGCACAGTGATCTATTACAAAAGAGAAAATTCATTAACTCAAAAAGTCTAGTATTGCTAACATCAAAAACTACTATATTTCCTTTTCTATATTCCAAATACATTGATTAATATATTCCCAGGTGCCTAAGGATATGGAGGCCTGGCGGCAATCATTGACTCAATGATAAGAAAAAGCTCTATGCTAATTAAGACTCTCAAAATACTCCAAAACTCTCTGTGCTGCTTATGGTTAAGAGGTAGTAAACAATCATGTGGCAGGAGTATGGATAATCCTGTTACACAAGCTAGTCTGTCAGCAGAGAGGTTTGACCTGAGACATCCTTGTCCCACCCAGAGCAGGGAATTAGCAGCAATTATTGATGCAACAAATGAAAACCCCTTCACCAATATAATTCCTAACCAACCCACTATACTAATAATTTCCAACTCCCCAAAAGAATTTGCCTTTAGTAAGTCTAAAACACCTCGTGCCTCTCATATTGGGAGGCTGTAAACAATCACATGTGCGCGGACGAACCTATACAGGTGGGTTAGATACCCTTCAGAGGAGTTCATAAGCTGAAACACTCTTGTCACGCCCAGGAATTTTTATTGCCTTGGAGCTGCACGTTTACTCCTTCTCCAAGAGAAACGGTTATGGGGGAGAGCATAAAACAGACTCTGGTTTTGGGGTAGATGCTTGGGAACAGGGGGTTTCCTGAGGCTTGATCACGCCTTTGCGTATGCCAAGCCTCCTTCCTCATGACCTTTGCCATGGGCGGAGTTCCTCACGCTGGCCCGCAACAGGAGTTCACGCAGATTCACGTCCATCGAGTCCATGATGCCATCTAGCCATCTCATCCTCTGTAGTCCCCTTCTCCTGCCCCCAATCCCTCCCAGCATCAGAGTCTTTTCCAATGAGTCAACTCTTCGCATGATTTGGCCAAAGTACTGGAGTTTCAGCTTTAGCATCATTCCTTCCAAAGAAATCCCAGGGCTGATCTCCTTCAGAATGGACTGGTTGGATCTCCTTGCAGTCCAAGGGACTCTCAAGAGTCTTCTCCAATACCACATTTCAAAAGCATCAATTCTTTGGCGCTCAGCCTTCTTCACAATCCAACTCTCACATCCATACATGACCACAGGGAAAACCATAGCCTTGACTGGATGGACCTTTGTTGGCAAAGTAATGTCTCTGCTTTTGAATATGCTATCTAGGTTGGTCATAACTTTTCTTCCAAGGAGTAAACGTCTTTTAATTTCATGGCTGCAGTCACCATCTGCAGTGATTTTGGAGCCCAATAAAATAAAGTCTGACACTGTTTCCACTGTTTCCCCATCTATTTCCCATGAAGTGACAGGACTGGATGCCATGATCTTCGTTTTCTGAATGTTGAGCTTTAAGCCAACTTTTTCACTCTCCTCTTTCACTTTCATCAAGAGGCTTTTTAGTTCCTCTACACTTTCTGCCATAAGAGTGGTGTCATCTGCATATCTGAGGTTATTGATACTTCTCCCGGCAGTCTTGATTCCAGCTTGTGTTTTTTCTAGCCCAGCGTTTCTCATGATGTACTCTGCATAGAAGTTAAATAAGCAGGGTGACAATATACAGCCTTGACGTACTCCTTTTCCTATTTGGAACCAGTCTGTTGTTCCATGTCCAGTTCTAACTGTTGCTTCCTGACCTGCATACAGATTTCTCAAGAGGCAGGTCAGGTGGTCTGGGATTCCCATCTCTTTCAGAATTTTCCACAGTTTATTGTGATCCACGCTGTCAAAGGCTTTGGCATAGTCAATAAAGCAGAAATAGATGTTTTTTCTGGAACTCTCTTGCTTTTTCCATGATCCAGCGGATGTTGGCAATTTGATCTCTGGTTCCTCTGCTTTTCTAAAAGCAGCTTGAACATCAGGAAGTTCACGGTTCACGTATTGCTGAAGCCTGGCTTGGAGAATTTTGAGCATTACTTTACTAGCATGTGAGATGAGTGTAATTGTGGGGTAGTTTGAGCATTCTTTGGCATTGCTTTTCTTTGGGATTGGAATGAGAAGTGACCTTTTCCAGTCCTGTGGCCACTGCTGAGTTTTCCAAATTTGCTGGCATATTGAGTGCAGCACTTTCACAGCATCATCTTTCAGGATTTGAAACAGCTCAACTGGAATTCCATCACCTCCACTAGCTTTGTTCATAGTGATGCTTTCTAAGGCCCACTTGACTTCACATTCCAGGATGTCTGGCTCTAGATGAGTGATCATACCATCATGATTATCCGGGTCGTGAAAATCTTTTTTGTACACTTCTTTGCCTCCTTACCAGACAGCTAATGCAGCTCTGTATCATCAACAACAGCAAGAAAATCCAAACATCCAAACAAAAAATGGGGGGAAAAATCTAAATAGACATTTATCCAAAGAAGATATACAGATGGCACATAGGAAGATAGGCAACATCACTAATTATTAAAGAAATACAAGTCAAAACTACAATGAGGTATCACTTCACACCAGTCAGAATAGCAAATCACCATCAAAACCTTTACAAACAATAAATGCTAGAGAGAGTGCAGAAAAAAGAGAACCCTCCAGCACTGTTGGTGGGAATATAAGTTGTTACAACCACCATGGAAAACAATACGGGGATTCCTTTCAGAATGAAAAATAAAACTACCATATGATCCAGCAATCCCACTCTTGGGCATGTATCTGGGGCAAACCATAATTCAAAAAGATACATGCATCCCAGTGTTCATTGCGGCACTATTTGTAAAAGAAAATACATGGAAGTTTAATGTCCATTGACAGAGGAATGAGTAAAGAATATGTGGTACGTATATACAGTGAATTATTGCTCAGTCATAAAAATGAATGAAGTAGCACCATTTGCAACAACGTGGATGGACCTAGAGATTATCACCAAGTAAAACAAATCAAAGACAAATATCATATGATATAATTTATATGTGGACTCTAGAAAATGGTACAAATGAACCTATGAAACAGAAATAGGCTCATGAACATAGAAAACAAACTTACGGTTACTAAAGTGGAAACATGGGGGAAGAAATCAGAAGTTTGGGATTCATATGTACACATTACTATATGTAAAATAATTAATAGAACTTACTGTATAGCACAGGGAGCTCTATTTATTATTCTGTAATAACCTATATGGGAAACAAAACGGAAAAGGAATGAATATACATATATATATATATATATATATAACTGAAGCACTTAGCTGTAAGTAACAACACCTGAAAGTAACAACATTGTAAGTCAACTATATTCCAATATAAAATAAAACTTGTTTGGGTTTGAAAAAAAATTTATAAACATATATACATTTTAAATATATGAATCTTCTTTCTTAGAGCCCATTCCATGAAATGAAAGCCACTAGTATTTAAGATCATAGGTACAATGATAATTATTCCAACATTGTTTTCAGTAACAAAAATGTTTAAACAAAGTGTTGTCCACCAATTACAGAAATTCTTGAATATATTATGATATATCCACACAATAGACTATTAAAGTGATGATTAAAAGAATGAATTGCAGTTATGGTCACTTACTGGAGGAATTTTCTAAAATATTTATCAGAGAAAAAATTAAGATGCAGAAAAATGTACTTAGTGCTAGATCATTTCTTACAGATAAACAATGACAATAAAACCTAAATATGCATGTGCATATGTGTGCTTGATTGTGTTGTTTATTTTGTGTTTGTATGTGTCAGAGAAATATTTGTATTCATGTGTTTGTGTATGTGTATAGATACATAGACACATACATATTATACATATTTACATATTTTCTAGAATATATTGGGATGTTTAGACTTAGCAGTATTTGGAGTTAGGATGGGATAGTGAGCTGTGTAGAATGAGGAAAGAAGAGGACACAGTGTGGCCAAGTAGAAAATGAAAGAATGTATTATAAGATATTCAAAAGATGCTATTTTATGCATTTATTAAACATTTAAGTATGTGTCTTGTCTAGTCACTTAATCATGTTTGACTGTTTTGCCCCCATGTACTATATAGCTCACCAGTACTCCTCTGTCCTAAGTATGTGTCTATGTATACATTTTTTAAGTAAATTCTTCTTTTTTAAAGGGGGCTTTCCTCTCTCTGTCTTTCTCTCTTCTATATTTACTTATTTATTTATTTGTGGCTGGGCTGGGTCTTTGTTGCTGTGAGTGGGCTTTCTCTGTAGACCAGTGGGGGCTGTTCTATAGTTGTGGGCTGTGGGCTTCTCATTGCAGTGGTTTCTCCTGTTGTGGAAAGTGGGCTCTAGGTGCAAGGACTTCACACACCCGTTGCAGCATGTGGACTCAGTAGTTGTGGTGCAGGGGCTTAATTGCCCTGTGGTACATGGAATCTTCCCAGACCAGGGACTGAACCCATGTTCCCTGCATTGGCAGGTGGATTCTTAGCCACTGGACCATGAGGGAAATCCTAAAGTAAATTCTTAAAATGATTGCAGATTAGAAAACAAGTCAATTATGTTAATTTGCAATTCAATTCTCTTTGTGAACAGGGTTTAATGAGACATGGATTGGAAGGCAATGAGGACTGTGATTTGTATAATCACTAGGGATATTTCAGCTCACAAATTGTCATGGAGTATAGACCTCTCTATTAGATGAAGCTCATATGTGAATGAGATAGCCCATGAAACTGTTCTCCCAATGCTCTGCCGTTTACAGGCATTTAGTAAATGATAACAATTTTTCAGAAAGTTAATCTCTGTGCATGAGCTTTGACCTTTAATACAGGTCAGTTCATGTCCTGGTTTAGCTCCGTACAACTTGTATAAACTAGAGTTAGACGTTAGATCTCTTTAAACCTGTCATTTCTTTGTAGAATGAACATCCTGAGGCTTAACACTTCAACCTATTTTAATGATTAAATTAGAAACAGCAGTCTTCTAATGTGGAGGCACTGTTTAAATAAATACTCCTATACACCTCACAATATAGTATGGTGGTACAGTGTTACAGTGGTGAAAAGCACTTTCCAGTGCCTGATTAAATGTATCAAACCCAAAGAAAAACTGACAGTTCTACTTGAATGAGCTTTAGGATATGGCTTTTGCTGCACAGAAACTGAGCTGTGAACTTTACTTCCAAATATTTTCAATAAAAATTCACTTCTCACTAAGTGAACTTATAATAGGGGTACCTCATTTTTTGTGTGAAACAGAATCAACTCTGAGAGGTGTTTGCTTTAACAAGATATTACTGTCATTAATGGGGCATAAGAACTATCTGAGTGGACAGCCCTAGATGAGTAAAGGAATGAGAGAAAAGGAACTCTTGGATTTTTGTCTTTTTGAATTTCATTCACTTCCTTTTGATACAGCCCGGATGTGCTGAAGTATTACACATAGGACAAACTGTGATAGTATATGCTATCATGATCTGAAGTGTGCACAGAAGAGAGAGAGAGAGGGAGCTCACCTACAGTCTTCTGATACCAGGAATGTCTGTGTTATTTGCACTGGTATCTCAGCTCTTTTTTTTTTTTTCATTTATGCCATCCTTTATTATTTTTTCTATATTTACTTTTTAAATTTTTTTTGTTTTCTAATTATACCATGTTGTGTTGATTTCTGATATATAACACCATGAATTGCCATAATGATACATATACCACCTCCTTCCCTTCCCACCATCCCACCACTCTGGCAGGTCTCTCTTTAACTTCTTACTCTGTACACTCTACATACATGATGGTTTAAGCACTCTATGTGTGATTCCTATATTAGCAATAAATTGTACATACCTGGAACAAGGTGAACATAAGCCATTATGGGCAAAGGTAACTGGACTGGAAATGAAGATTTATGTTTTATTGACTATAGCAAAGCCTTTTACTGTGTGGATCATAACACACTGTGGAAAATTCTTTAAGAGATGGGAATACCAGACCAACTTACCTGCCTCCTGAGAAATCTGTGTGCAGGTCAAGAGGCAACAGTTAGAACCAGACATGAAACAGAATGGTTCCAAAGTGGGAAAGGAGTATGTCAAGGCTGTATATTGTCACCTTGCTTAGTTAACCTATATGCAGATTACATCATGTGAAATGACGGGCTGGATGAAACACAAGCTGGAATCAAGATTGCTGGGAGAAATATCGATAACCTCAGATATGCAGATGACACCACACTTATGGCAGAAAGCGAAGAAGAACTAAAAAGCCTCTTGATGAAAGTGAAAGAGGAGAGTGAAAAAGTTGGCTTAAAACTCAACATTCAGAAAACTAAGATCATGACATCCAGTCCAATCACGTCATGGCAAAAGATGGAGAAACAATGGAAACAGTGACAGACTTTTTTGGGGGGGCGGGGGGCTCCAAAATCACTGCAGATGGTGACTGCAGCCACGAAATTAAAAGACGCTTACTCCTTGGAAGAAAAGCTATGACTAACCTATACAGCTGGAGAAGGTAATGGCAACCCACTTCAGTATTCTTGCCTGGAGAATCCCAGGGATGGAGGAGTCTGGTGGGCTGCCATCTATGGGATCGCACAAAGTCGGACACGACTGAAGTGACTTAGCAGCAGTAGCAGCAGCAATCTATACAGCATATTAAAAAGCAGAGATATTACTTTACCAACAAAGGCCCGTCTAGTCAAAGCTATGGTTTTTTCAGTAGTCATGTATGGATGTGAGAGTTAGACTGTAAAGAAAGTGGAGCACCAAAAAATTGATGCTTTTGAACTGTGGTTTTGGATAAGACTCTTGAGAGTCTCTTGGACTGCAAGGAGATCCAACTAATTCTTCACTTCCATTTCATTCTAAAGGAAATCAGTCCTGAATATTCATTGGTAGGACTGATGCTGAAGCTGAAACTCCAATACTTTGGCCACCTGATGCAAATAACTGACTCGCTGGAAAGACCGTGATGCTGGGAAAGATAGAAGACGGGAGGAGAAGGCGATGACAGAGGATGAGATGGTTGGATGGCATCATTACTCTAGGGACATGAGTTTGAGTAAGCTCTGGGAGTTGGTGATGGACAGGGAAGCCTGGCATGCTGCAGTCCATGGAGTCACAGAGTCATACATGACTGAGCAACTGAACTGATGTGACCTTATGGAATATATATTTTCTCATTGAATCCTTACACTTACACTTTAAGGGATATGTTGTTATTCTCATTTTGCAGATAAGGAAACTGAAATGAGCTAGTCACATCATCTCTGCATGGTAAAAGCAGTATTTATACCTATAACTGTCTATGGCCACAGCCCTGGGTAATTGGTTGAAAGTCAGTCTCCTCTTCCCTCAATTCAATTTCCTCTTAAATTGAAAGAAATAGGGTAAGTGAACTCTTAACTCTTTTTGACTGAAATTCTATGATTCTTAGGGGTAGACTTTGGTTGTTTTGAGTTCTCTGAGAGCCTTAGAATAAAGAGCTTTGTAAAACAACAGAGAAATGGAAGAGAAAGTCTTAAACATTTAAGCATTACCACTACCTCCTCCTAAAGCAAACAATATTTCAGAGGATATTTCTCTTTCTCTCTCTCTCTCCCTCTCTCTCTCTCTCTCTTTTTTTTTTTTTGTTGGACAAATGAGCATTGCAACAGATTAAGTATAATTTTGAAGTTTTCCTTTTAACATTTTATATTAAGCAGCTTTTCTTAGGTGAAAGAAGATATTAGAATAACCTTATTTTCATAATTTTAAAATAAAATTCATATTATAATGAGCTGTCCTATACAGTGGTCTTGTAATAGTTAAAGAAATACAAAAACTGGAGAAATTAGTTTGAAAATCTTTTCTAATGAGAAAAAAAAAAAGGAAAATAGAAATTTTAGGATTGAAGTTAGAGCACATAATTCAGTTTCTATACTTGATTAGATTTCCTCTCATAGCCTGGTAAAAATGAGCCTGAAATCCAGGCAATTACAGAATACAGAATAAAACTGTTTTTTAAAAGTATCTTTTATGTAAGGAAAGATCCTGAAAGGGCACCATCAAACTATAGAATGCTTGGCTGCCCAAAGTAATCCCATAAGAAATAGAGCTTGAATTGTGATAAGAAAAAGAGAGAGAGGAAAAAATGGCATTTTCTTACTAAAAATACCCTGTGCAATAAGGGAAAGTTTAGTTAAAGGAATAACAGCTTTAATCATAAGTTGCATAATATGCTTCATTTCTTTGTTCTGTCATATACCTACAAAATAGTTGCTATAACTAGTGGCATTTATCTTAAAACTTCAAAGAAAAAAATATTGTCTTGTCTTTCTTTTTCATTCTTCCTATTTGTCTATTTTAGTTAAAATTCTATTTAAGATTACTATTGAACTCTCATATAATAGAGAGGTGTATTTTTTCCCTATTTATTTCTTCATCAAACCAACATTCAGCATCCCTGTCTCTACAGGAAAAATGAGCAAACTGAGCAGATTTGGTGAATTGAATTATCCTTTATGTTTTACTGCATCCAGGTCCCAATTCCTCATTCCTCCTCTACCCAACTCATTTGCCATGCACTTTCCATACACAAGGTGGTGGTTATTTCCTTCAACTTTGAGTTCAGCCTAGAGATTCTCTTTTCAGTTCCATGTTGCATTAATAACAGCATGCCACTTCAGAGTTTA
Source organism: Oryx dammah (assembly GCF_014754425.2). Classification (NCBI taxonomy): domain Eukaryota; kingdom Metazoa; phylum Chordata; class Mammalia; order Artiodactyla; family Bovidae; genus Oryx; species Oryx dammah. The sequence goes on along the minus strand of NW_024070209.1, from coordinate 39,369,598 downwards.
TATGGGACTTCTCTTTGTGTGAATAACTTTTGCCCTGGCCATGAGAAAAACTCTTGCTCTAGACTGTTGATTTCAGGGGGAGAAAGAAATGCCTGAGATATAGAGCTACCCACCCCCTAAGTCAAACCTACATCAGTGAACCCCCAGTGGAACCAAGATTAGTGAGAGTTAATGACTGCTATTTTAAGCCACATAGTATTTGAATAGTTATAAGCAGTAGTTGGCAGCAGATATTTGTGACATCTGATCCATGAGATGACTGCATACACATAAACATACACTCAGCAGCTGCTGTTTTCATGACACTAGGGTTTTGCTTGAGATCTCAGAACTTTCTTCAACTCATCTCCTTAACATGCATTGGCAGAACGAACCTGGACTTGAAATGAAGTCACGTTTTCTCGTGTGAGTGTGTGTGTTAGTTGCTCAGTCAGGTCTGACTTTCTGGGACTCCATGGGCTATAGCCTGCCAGGCTTCTCTGTCTATAGATTTTCCAGGCAAGAATACTGGAGTGAGTAGCCATTCCCTTCTCCAGGGGATCTTCCCAACCCAGGGATCAAACCCAGATCTCCTGCAGTGCGGGCAGATTCTTTACTGTCTGAGCCACCAGGGAAGCCCAAAGTTTTCTCTTTTCTCTAAATATTAGAACTGCTTGTTATGTAATAATAAATATGCCAACCTGTTATATACTCTCAAATGTCCTGTAAAGCATATTTCTAGTAAACTATTAATTTGATTTCAGTTTCTACTTTGCCCATTAGGATGAATAATAGCTGAAATCCATAGACGTCCTTTAGTATACAATGTTATAAGGAACCCAGTATCACCATTTGACAGATGGAGAAACTGAGATCCAGAGATGCTAAGAACATTTCCCAATGTCATACAGCTGGGGAGTTTTAGTTCATGTCCAAGTGGACTGGCTCCAGAACCCTTGCTGTAAACTATTGATAGATATCATATGGTCTTACAAGCCAGTCTGTCCCTAATACCTTGATCAGCATGTGACATATAGAAATTGAGCAGTTGTTGAAAGGTTTAACTGAGTATTCTTGAACTAAAGTAGCATATACTATGAAGAGTGGAGAGCTAATATTTTGAAGACTGTGTTATTACTTCATTTGATTAACATGTTTTGAGTACAACCATGAAGCAGCCGCTGGGGCATGTGCTGACAATTTACAAGCTGGGGAAAACAAAGAATCAGACAGACATGGTCCCTGCTCTCCTGGTACAAACATTCTAGTGCTGGAAATAGAAATAAACAAATAAGAAGTGCTAATTACAAAATATGAAAGTGCTAAGAAGGAAGGAAGCAAAGTGATAGAAAATGATGGATCTGAACAAGAAGCATTTTATTTTCCTGGTAGTTGGGGTGGCCTCCACTGAACTGGAAATATTTAATTTGAGACCTGACAAGTGGAGGAGAGCTTTCCAGGCAGAATGGATACGGGTCCTGAAGCAGGAAAGCGCTACCATCCCACTTGATCTAGATCATTTCCAAAACCTTCCAAAGCTCTGTCTGCTGCTCAATATACTCTTTTCACAGTAGCCACAGTAATCTGTCTCAGATTGTTCTCTGTTATTTTAAGGAGGCAAAATTACTTAACAAGGCTTGCAAATTAGGCTCCTTCCTTTTTCGCCGAAATCATCTTGTTCTCTTTTGCTTGCTGCCCTAATTATCTGTCCTTCTATCTTCATGTCCTCGTCATGCCTTATCATAGCTTAAACCTGCATATTTGTATGCATAGTTTTCTACCTGGGGTCCTATTATTTAGATAATTTGTGTTAAAGAATCAGTATCCCAAATAGGCTTGCTTTATCTCCTAACCATATAAAATTCCTGTTTGAAGACATTGATGACACTATTCATTGCTCTTCTGTATATGTGACAGAGTTAACATGTTATAGCTGTGTGTGTGTGGATATTGGATGAATGTAAATTTAATGAAGTTAGGAACCATGTCTTTTTGTAATTACAATTATATCCTCAGTGCTTTGAACAGTGTTTGACACATAATAAGTGATTAATACATATTTATTTAGCTCCATGGGTAAAAGTTATTGAACTATTTTAGGCAGGGGATTATATGATACAGTGTATATTTTTAAATGATCACTTTTGCTGTAATGAGAGGAATGGATTATAGATGGGTATATGTGAAGAAGAGAGCTGGTAAACAGGTTGCTGTTGCAGTCCAGAAAAGAGACAATTGTGGGTGGGTATTCAAGAAATAAAAGAGCATATCTTAAATTCAGGTAGCTGGATTTTAGATGATTTAGAAAAATAAATGAAAATTCACTGCTATTGGCTGAGGAAGATAAGTGAAAAATGGCTTAAGATAATTCCTAGATTTCTGAGAGTATAGTAATAATATTTGTGGAAAAAAGGAAAACTCACAAGAATGGAACAGTCTTATTACTGGGGAAATGAAGACTGTTTCTGGCTATGTTAAATTGAAGATGTCTTTGAAACATTCAATGGACAATGTCAAATAGATAGCTGAACTGATTTACCTGAAGACCCAGGATAAAGTACGCCAATGCAGATATATATTTAGATATCATCAGTGTTTAAATCTCATTGAAAGTCATGGGAAAAGGCAACATCATACAAGAAGAAAGTGTAGAAAAAGAGAGGTTATGGCTAATTCCTGAATAATATATATATTTAGAAATAAAAGAGTTTTAAGAAAGACAGAGTAGGAAATATTTCCAACAAAGGATGGTGAATGTAATAGACATATTGTAAATTATAAATACAAGGAGCCTTGATTTCTACCTCTTGTTATCTAAAAAAAAAAAATAATAATAATTCCAACTGGATCACAGGCCAAAAGAAAAAGGTAAATATATAAACATATAGAAGAAAATATTAGAGTATATCTTTACAACTTTGGGTTAAGAAAGTATTTTTTAGCCGACACAAAGGAAAATAAGCTGATAAATTTGACTTAATTAAAATTAAAGCATTTGTTCTTCAAAAGACACCATTAAGGACTGAATAAGCAAACCACAGACTAGGATAAAAACTTAACAATTTATATACTTGGCAAAAACTTGCAGAATATAAAAAGAATTTCTGCAACTCAGTAATAAAAATGCAGACAATCCAATTCAAAATATTAGCAAAAGTTCAAAACATAAGATACTTCACAAGAAATATTCTAATAACCAAGGATAATATAATAAGGTGCTCATAATCATTTATCATTAGGGAAAAACAGACTGAAACCACCATCACTTCATTCCGGCAAATGATTATGATCGAACGCAGCAAATGAATGGTGACATTTTTTGATTGACAATACCAAATCCTGGTGAAAAGCAACCAGAACGTCCATATGTTCCTGGGCAGAGTATAAAGAGATTCAGTTACTTTCGAGAACTATTAGGAAGTTTCTTGTAAAGTTAAACATATGTTTATTCTATGACCAAGTGATTCTATTCCTAGATATTTATCCAAGAGAAATGAATAATGAAACCAGAAATGAATAATGAAATAATAATGAATCTGGGTCGCTCAGATGTGTCCAACTCTTTGCATCCCATGGACTATAGCCTTCCAGTGTCCTTTGTCCATTGAATTTTTCCAACAAGAATACTGAAGTGGGTTGCCATTTCATTCTCTAGGGTATCTTCTTGACCCAGGGATCAAACCCGCATCTTTTTAGTCATTCTTTACCACTGCACCACCAGGGAAGCCCAATGAATATTATATCCACATAAAACATATTTAGATGTTTATAGAAAGTTTATTGGAGCAGCTGTGAAGAGATACCCCACACCCAAGGTAAGAGAAACCCAAGTAAGATGGTAGGCGCTGAGAGAGGGCATCAGAGGGCAGACAGACTGAAACCATAATTACAGACAACTAGCCAGTCTGATCACATGGACCACAGCTTTGTCTAACTCAGTGAAACTAAGCCATGCCATGTGGGGCCACCCAAGATGGGAGGGTTGTGGTGGAGGGGTCTGACAGAATGTGGTTCACTGGAGAAATGAATAGCAAACCACTTCAGTATTCTTGCCTTGAGAACCCTATGAACAGTATGAAAATGCAAAAAGATAGGACACTGAAAGATGAACTCCTCAGGTCGGTAGGTGCCCAGTATGCTACTGGAGATCAGTGGAGAAGTAACTCCAGAAATAATGAAGGGATGGAGCCAAAGCAAAAACAACACCCAGTTACGGATATGACTGCTGATAGAAGCAAGGTCCGATGCTGTAAAGAGCAATATTGCTTAGGAACCTGGAATGTCAGGTCCATGGATCAAGGCAAATTGGAAGTGGTCAAACAGGAGATGGCAAGAGTGAACGTTGACATGCTAGGAATCAGCGAACTAAAATGGACTGGAATGGGTGAATTTAACTCAGATGACCATTATATCTACTACTGTGGGCAGGAATCCCTCAGAAGAAATGGAGTAGCCATCATGGTCAACAAAACAGTCTAAAATGCAATACTTGGATGCAATTTCAAAAACGACAGAATGATCTCTGTTCATTTCCAAGGCAAACCATTCAATATCACGGTAATCCAAGTCTACGTCCCAACCAGTAATGCTGAAGAAGCTGAAGTTGAATGGTTATGTGAAGACCTACAAGACCTTTTGAACTAACATCCAAAAAAGATGTCCTTTTCATTATAGTAGACTGGAATGAAAAAGTAGGAAGTCAAGAAACACCTGGAGTAACAGGAAAATTTGGCCTTGGAGTACAGAGTGAAGCAGGGCAAAGACTAATAGAGTTTTGCCAAGAGAACACACTGGTCATAGCAAACACCCTCTTCCAACAACACAAGAGAAGACTCTACACATAGACATCATCTAATGTCAACACTGAAATCAGATTGATTATATTCTTTGCAGCCAAAGATAGAGAAGCTCTATACAGTCCTCAAAAAACAAGACTGGGAGCTGACTGTGGCTCAGATCATAAACTCCTTATTGCCAAATTCAGACTTAAATTGAAGAAAGTGGGGAAAACCACTAGACCATTCAGGTATGACCTAAATCAAATCCCTTATGATTATACAGTGGAAGTGAGAAATAGATTTAAGGGACTAGATTTGATAGACAGAATGCCTGATGAACTATGGAAGGAGATACGTGACATTGTACAGGAGACAGGGATCAAGACCATCCCCAAGAAAAAGAAATGCAAAAAAAGCAAAATGGCTGTTTGAGGAGGCTTTACAAATAGCTCTGAAAAGAAGGAAAGTGAAAAGCAAAGGAGAAAATGAAAGATATACCCTTTTGAATGCAGAGTTCCAAAGAATAGCAAGGAGAGATAAGAAAGCCTTCCTCAGTGATCAATGCAAAGAAATAGAGGAAAACAATAGAATAGGAATGACTTGAGATCTCTTCAAGAAAAGTAGAGATACCAAGAAAACTTTTCATGCAAAGATGGGCTCAATAAAGGACAGAAATGTTATGGACCTAATAGAAGCAGAAGATATTAAGAAGAGGTGGCAAGAATATACAGAAGAACTGTACAAAAAAGATCTTCACAACCCAGATAATCATGATGGTGCGATCACTCACCTAGAGCCAAGCATCCTGGAATGTGAAGTCAAGTGGGCCTTAAGATGTATCACTATGAACAAATCTAGTGGAGGTGATGGAATTCCAGTTGAGCTATTTCAAATCCTAAAAGATGATGCTGTGAAGTGCTGCACTCAATATGCCAGCAAATTTGGAAAACTCAGCAGTGGCCACAGGACTGGAAAAGGTCAGTTTTCATTCCAATCCCAAAGAAAGGCAATGCCAAGGAATGCTCAAACTACCTAACAGTTGCACTCATCTCAGACGCTAGCAAAGTAATGCTCAAAATTCTCCAAGCCAGGCTTCAGCAATATGTGAACCATGAACTTCCAGATGTTCAAGCTGGATTTAGAAAAGGCAGAGGAACCAGAGATCAAATTGCCAACAATTGCTGGATCATGGAAAAAGCAAGAGAGTTCCAGAAAAACATCTATTTCTGGTTTATTGACTATTCCAAAGCCTTTGAAAGTGTGGATATCAAAAAAACTGTGGAAAATCTGAAAGGGATGGGAATACCAGACCACCTGACCTTGAGGGTTACTCTTGAGGAACCTGTATGCAGGTCAGGAAGCAACAGTTAGAACTCAACATGGAACAACAGACTGGTTTCAAATAGGAAAAGGAATATGTCAAGGCTGTATATTGTCACCCTGCTTGTTTAACTTATATGGAGTACATCATGAGAAACGCTGGGCTAGATGAAGCACAAGCTGGAATCAAGATGGCCAGGAGAAATATCAATAACCTCAGATATGCAGATGACACCATCCTTATGGCAGAAAGTAAAGAAGAATGAAAGAATCTCTTGATGAAAGTGAAAGAGGAGATTGAAAAAGTTGGCTTGAAGCTCAACATTCAGAAAACTAAGATCATGGCATCTGGTCCCATCACTTCATGGCAAATAGATGGGGATACAGTGGAAACAGTGGCTGACTTTATTTTTTTGAGTTCCAAAATCACTGCAGATGGTGATTCCAGACATGAAATTAAAAGACGCTTACTCTTTGGAAGGAAAGTTATGACCAACCTAGATAGCATATTAAAAAGCAGAGACATTACTTTGTCAACAAAGGTCCATCTAGTCAAAGTTATGGTTTTTCCAGTAGTCATGTATGGATGAGATATTTGGACTATAAAGAAAGCTGAGCACCGAAGAACTGATGCTTTTGAACTGTATTGTTGGAGAAGACTCTTGAGAGTCCCTTGGACGGCAAGGAGACCCAACCAGTCCATCCTAAGGGAAATCTGTCCTGGTGTTCATTGGAAGGACTGACGTTAAAGCTGAAACTCCAATATTCTGGCCACTTGATGCAAAGAGCTAATTCATTTGGAAAGACCCTTATGTTGGGAAAGTATGAAGGCAGGAGAAGTAGGGGACAACAGAGGATGAGCTGGTTAGATGTCATCACTGACTCAATGGACATGAGTTTGGGTAAACTCCGTGAATTGGTGGTGGACAGGGAGGCCTGGCATGCTGCGGTTCATGGGTCTTAAAGAGTTGGACACAACTGAGCGACTGAACTCAAGTGAACTGAGCAAGTTTATTCGTAATAGCCAAAAAATTGAAGCTGAGATGCCCGTTAATAGGAAAAAGGACAAATAAATTGTGATATACAAATAGATATTTAATGTGGTAGGCAGAATTCTAAGATGAACTCCAAGATTCCCACCCGCTGATACATATTCCTTGAACCGTCTCTCCTTGAAGGTGGGCAGCTCTGGTGAATATGTTGGGTCTCATGCCTGTGATTAGATTGTATCTGTGGATAAGTGAAGGATTTTTATAGATGTAATTACTGTTTCAGATCAGTTGATTTTAAATTTAAAAAGAGACCTTTCCAAGTGTCCCTCCTTAATTAGATGAAAACACTTTAAGTAGGACTGGGCTCTTTCTGAAGATAAAGAGATGTTTTCCTGCTAGCGTTAAAGAAGTAAATTTCCATATTGTGAGATTTGTGAGAGAGCCATGTGGCAAACAATTTCAAGGTTCTCTAGAAGTTGATAGTAGATGCTGGCTGACAATCAGTGGAAAAATGGGACCTGCTTCCTACAACCGCAGAGAACTGAGTTCAGCCAATAGTCAGTGAGCTCAGAATAGGACCCTTGCTTGAGAAAGAAATGTAGCCCCACTGCCACATCTAAATTTCAGCCTTGAGAAGCAGCAGATCACTCAGCTAAACTGTGACTGAACTCATGAGTCATGGAAACCGTGAAATGATAAATGAATGCTGTCTTGTGCCATTAAGTTTAGGATAATTTGTCATGCAGTGATAGAAAATGGATATATTTAGCAATAAAAAATATGACCTACACACAAAACATAGATTAATCTCAAAACCATTGCTAAATGAAATCAAGCCTAATAGATTACCTATTAGGTTTTTGCATTTATGTAAATTTCAAGAATGGGCAAAGCATATTTCTAATGATAGAAATGAGTACAGTGATTGTCTCTGAGAATGGAAAGATTGACCAGAAAGGAATACAAGATAATTTTGTGGAGTGTATAGAAATAGTTCTGTGTCTATGTTTATATTTGTCAAAACTCACTGAACTGTATACTTAAGATTTGTGCCTTTGACTCTGTAAATTATAACTAATTTTAAAAAAAAAGGAAGAGTGCATAATAGTGTCAAATGTAGCTAAGAGGCTACGACAAAGAGAAGTGTTCATTGGATTTGGCAATTCTCAGAGACTTGGTAAACCTGATAAAAGCACAAGGTGCTGATAAAATTAGATTAGAATATGTTATAGTGGGAACAGAGCAGAAAAACTTGAGTCATTGTGTATAGACAACTCTTTTGAGATGTTTAGTTATCAAAGGGCAGTAGAAGATGAGGCAGTCTTTTGAGGATAAATGTGAAATGAGGGGAGGTATGCATTTCAAGATGGTAGATCCCAGAACGTGTTGGAACTGATTAAGTATAGAAGAAAAATTCATCGTGCAAAGTTTAGAAGGAATATATTTTTAAAAAACTTTGTGGCTCTGCCATGTGGCTTCCCCAACCAAGGATCAAACCCAGGCCCACAGCTGTGAAGGCACAGCTGGATTGCCAGGTGGCAATAACCACTGGATTGCCAGGGAATTCCATAGAAGGAATATATAAATGGATAGATTCCTTGAGAAGGCCAAGTTAGATGATCTTCAGAGTATAAGCGAGGGCAAAACCTGACAGGAGTAAAAAAGGTAAATGTATGAATTAAAATTGTATTGAATATTTTAATAATTATCTTTTAATAATTGAAAAAATAAGTAGACAGATTGTTAGTAAGGATACAGAAGACATAGGAAGCATTTCAAAGAAATTTACCTAATTTACATTATAGAACAGTCCCTTAGCAATATCAGAATATACTTTCTTTTTATTATTATTATTATTTTGAATGTTATGTAGAAACCCATTTATTTATTTCTCTATTTGTTTTTACAGCTTCTTTTTAAACATGCATGGCTCATATAATGATAAAGTATGTACTGGGATATAAAGCAAATCTGAATAAATGCCAGGAGATTAAAATCATAAACAATATGTTCACAGACAACAATAGCATGGAATTAAAATTAATAGACAGCTATCAGGAAAATATCTACTTATTTGGAAATTAAACAACACACTTCTAAATAATTCATGAGCTAAAGGAGAAATCAAAATGGAAATTAAAAAACGTTTTGAAGTGAACAAAAATAGAAACGTGAGATTCTTATTCCAGCCAAGCTAAGATAACTAAAAACTTTAGAAAAATGTATCTATAATTCTGTTGGTTCAATTTTCCAATTAATACAAAATTCTACTACTTTTCATCACCCCACTACTATGGTGATAGTCCAGTTGTCATCATTTTTGCTTACATTATTATAATAACCTTTTCTCTGCTCCTTCTTTTTTTTTGTACTCCCCCTATGTACCCTATCTCACTGCACAATTTAGTCAAACATTTTGAGTGGACCTTATAACATGTAAGTCACTTCATATTATTGCTACTTTCAGAAATATTCAGTGATTTCTCATTATTCTCATTGTTAAAATAATGAAGGTCCAAAGAGACCAGTAGAACTTGGCTCATTGTTTCTCCAGCCGATTTTTACTCCTCCTTCCTTTCTTAACTCTTATGGCTTTTGTCTCCTTTCTTGACTTTTATTACTTGTGTCTCCTTGATCTTTCTTTTCTTTCTCACAACTTTTTTCTTGTCTTGAAGGTGTACTTCAATGACTTTGCACCAGTTTAGAATAATTAAAAAAAAAAAAAAGCTTATCTGTAAAGGTTCTACCTGATCTGACTTTTGCCTACGTCTGTGACCTCACCATTCCGCTGCTACCTGTCTTACAAACACACACGCACACACACACACACATACTATGTCCCAACCACCCTAGACCTCTTCCCATTACTTGAACACACTAAGTACTTTCCTGCCCCTAGCACCTTGTCCTTGCTGGTCTCCCTGCCTGGAATATTTTACTTTCATTTCTTCACATAGGATTTCTTTTTCATCTTTCAAGCATCAGCTTTAAAGTAATTGCTTCTGAGAGTATTTGCCTGTCCAGACCAGCTAAGGCTGCCCACCCTGCAGATACCATCCAGTAACTAATCCCGTTTGATTTGCTTATAGCACATATGTACTGAAATTCTCTTATCCTATTACTTCTACATTATCGTTTTCCCCTGCTGGACTCTGAGCTCCAAGAGCAGAGACCACATCTTGTTGTTCATCATGATATTCTCAGCTCAGAATAGGTATACAAAAAATTTTGCTGAATAAATGAATGATGTAAAGAAAATAAAACAGCATGAATAAACAAATAAAATAGTGTGCATTGGATTCTCAGTTTCTTCTGGATTCCAGCTGGATTCTCAGCTTAGAGCAGATACTTTTTCCCTCACAGAAAAAGATGAATGAAGGTACCAGATCAGTCCAGCAGGCATGTAGTGAAGACAACAGGAAAAGCCTTTGAAATGGGCCTGGAAGAACAGTTGTTCCCAAAAGTACTGTCTCAACTACAAAGACACTTAAGTTTCTCTGAAGGGCTGAGATCTGGGGCCAGACCACTTGAGTTTGAATTTAATTCTAGAACTTCCTAGCTTTACAGGTTTCGGCAAGTTCCTTTACCTCTCTGTGCCTTAGTTTGCCTGTCTGTAAATATCTGTACCTACTATTTAGACTCACTGTGGGGATAAGATGCCTTAGTATGTGTAGATGACTTAGAGAAATGACTGGCAGCTGCAGATGGTCTAAAACTATTTGTTAAATCTGTTTGGTTTCCTTGAAGCATCAAGGAAGAATGGCAGACACTAGTTATTAACAACTCCAGTCTGGTTCTGGTGTCAGCCCACTTGTCCCATGCCCCATGTTGCTTAATGGAGTAGATGAATAGAATGAATGCAGCTTTGGCATGGTTTTCTCTGAGCCCAGACTTCTGAGTTTGTGCTTCATCTCCTTCTGAGCCAGAAACTCCCAGGTTTCCAGTCTCTGTCTGTATGTACATTGATGATGGAGCAGCTGGAAGACCCAACAGAACTAGCGTCTAGCCCATGTGGACCAAGGGTACTCAGCAGGCACTGCACAGGTCCTCAGTATTTCATAATGAAAATATCAGATTTATGTGAAAGATGAAAGAATTTTTACCTTGAAAACCCATGCATTTACTAGATAGAGTCCATTAACATTTTTATACATACCACATAGTCAGTTCATCTGATTATTGATATATCATTCATCTTGTTTTACATCTATTTCAAAGCAAGTTGCAGTACCCTTCACTTATAAACACTTCAGCATGAATATCATTAGCTTGATATCAGTATCTAATTTGTATTTTTAAAGTCTTTTCTTTTTAAGTAAAATTTAACCTACAAGGAAATATAAATTTAAAAATATACTTGTCCATGAGCTTTGAGCTTTGAAGTTGCATACAATGCTGTAACTAAATCACTATCAAGACATTAAATGTTACCATCACCATGGAAAAGTTCCCAGTCAATCTTTAACCCTGTTCCCCAATAATAATTCCCACTAGCCTCCTCATAGATAGTTTTTTTTTTTTTTTTGGTTGTTGTTCTAGAACTTAAAATAAATGAAATAATTGGGACGAGGCTTCTTTTACTCAGTATCATTTTGCATTACATTCATGTTTTTCCATTTCTGTAGTTGTTCATTTTTATGATGATAAAATATATGATATTTCAACATATAAATATACCAGTTTATTTTTATGCATTCACCAGTTGATGGATATATGTGTTTTCTCTAGTTTTGCTTTATTATGAATAAAGCTGCTTTGAACATTCTTGTACATATATTCTTGTAGACGTATGTCCTTGTTTCTCTTGGTCCACATTTAGGATGAGAATTGCTGGGTTACAGAGTAGATATAAACTTACTTTTATAAGGAAATGAAAGACTTTTGTCAAAGTGATTATGACATTCCCTCAACAATGTACCAGAATTCCTGTTTTTCACTTCCTCTTCAACGTTTGATGCATACCCTCTCAAGGGTTTTGTATTTCCTGCACCTTCTGTCAACTACATTCTTCCCTGTGGATTGTTCTCACTCACAGACTTTAGGCTTCCTAAAGTCTTTTTCTCAGAGCAGACTTCCTTTTTTGTCATACTTAAAGGTGCACTCAGAGCACCCACCCTACCACCCACCAACAACACTATGGTCCCTTACTTCTTTAATTTTCCCAGAGAATTTGTGTACTTGTCAGTTTGTCTAGCCACACTTCCCCCTGGTGATTTGTGATCTCCATATTTTTTTGCCATTTTTTTCCGTATGTGTTTAAAAAAGAATGTATTCTGATATTGTTGGGTGGGTGGATTGTTCCATAAAGTAAAATGTTATTCTTGCATTCCTTGTCTCTGTAAATGTTCCTGGCTCACAGTAAGCAGTTAATATATATCTTTTGAGTCAGTGAATGGCCAGAAACACTTGTGGAGTGAATAGAAGTACAGCAAGACTCCCTGTCTTTTCAAAAGTTTACTTTCATTTTTAGTCAAAATCATCGAGGGGCAAATTTGAAATAATTGGCTTAAATCTGATCACTTGTTTCACCAATTAGAAATTGTCCCTTTTTTCTTTGCTTGAACCTAAAAAGGTACAACAGATGTGATAGTAACTCATCATGAGTGATGGTATATGTTTCAGTGCCTAGCAGTGAAGGAATATCTTTTTCAAAGTCAACAACAAAAACTTTGAAGAGAAGTAGATATTTTTCCAAACTAACTTTAACACCCCTTAGACTGTCTGGAAGACTTTCATGATAAAAATAAAAAGTCTATAAAATGTTTGTAGCCCACACCTCATTATATTCTGTATCACTCAAACAGAGGAAACACATATGGCAGCTTAATTGAATATTGTTTCTTGACATTGTTTTGAGATCCACTTATCTTCCTAGAATTTTTTGCCTTGTTAATGAGATTTGAATATACTAAGAAAAGTTTCAGAATTGGTACAGCTGTTCTGTGAAACACTATTGAACTGTTACATTTTTTCCCTCTGGGTTTTATTTCCTTTTGAGTTGATTATAACTTTGATTCTTTTTCTTCAGAGTAAGGCTACAAATTCTCAAAGTAGCCTTTGAGAAGGAATATATATGTTGACTTTGCTCTAAATATTGTTTACATTATTAAATACAGAAGTTCATCTACTTACAAAGTGGTTAAGTTCTAAAAGTCAGTTTGAAAAAATATTTATTTCTAAGTCTACAGAGTGTCCAAGGCAGGGGAGACAAGGGGTTAAGCTTGCAGTTCATGGATATATCGCCGCCAGTTAGGAAGTCTGCTGTCTCTTTAAAGCTTTAATAGCTTTTTTAAAAATTTAAAATTTTTCTTCTCTTTCTTGATATTGTAACAACAGTGACATTTAAAAATCTTCAATGTGATTTTTTATTTGCCTTTGTGAGCTTTATTTATGTTTTTAATTGTAGGATAATTACTTTGTGATGGTTTCTGTCATATATCAACATGAAAGGGCCATAGATATACCTATGTCCCCTCCCTCTAATACCCACCTCCCTCCCCCTCTCACCACTTTAGGTTGTCACAGAGCATTGGCCTTGGGTTTTCTGCATCGTACATCAGACTCCCACTGACTATCTATTTTGCATATGCTAATATGTATGTTTCAATGCTATTCTTTCTAATCATCCCATCTTCTCCTTTGCCCACTGTGTCCAAAATTTGTTCTTTATGTCTGTGTCTCCTTTGCTGCCCTGCATGTGGGATTCATCAGTACTATCTTTAGAGGTTCCATATATATGCCTGAGCTTTTAACCTTGATGCTTTACTGCCTGAGACATCTATTACTTTGGAGAAAATGAAGATTTATAAAAGAAAGCAGTAGACCTTAATAAGGAAAGATTGTATAGAAAAATATAGTGGTATTTAAAAGCATAAATAGTGGCATTATTGTCTTTGGGTAGATTTTCCAAATTCTTTTCCTTTTCCCCTTTCCTTTGAAGAGTATCTCAGATCAAACAATGAAAACCCATCTCATAGTTTGAGCCACAGTGTAGGCGAGATACCCATTTGCCTAGCACGTCAAGATGACCTCTTCTATAGAAGGAAATCATAACAGGAGAATCAAAAGGGAAAGTCAGTTTCCATTTCTGAGGATTATGGGAATGTGAAAGAAGAGAGAAGCAGGAGATAACATAGGTATCCTTTGCTTATCCTTAGAACATATCCTAATTTGAAAAAAAAAAAAAAGTGTTTAGAATTAAGTCCTATGAGAACAGTGGAGCTTTGTGTACTGTGGATAAGAATTGGATATTTATTATAAGCAGTTCTTCAAGGATCAAGTTAGACCAAAATTTTAAATGCTTCAAAAAGGATCACACTGTATGTGTGGGGAGGTGGGTGCTGGTGCGTTCAGTTATGGTGTAGTCATTTGATTACTGCAAAGCTAGTGAGCTCATTTCAAGTTTACATTAGCAAATTCAGTTTTCTAAATTAGGTATGATTTACAGGCTTTGTGGTTATCACATATTCTATAGTTAAGATTACTTTTATAAGATTAAATAATATCTTTATATTAACTGTTAAGTGACCAACAAGAACTACTCCCCTGACACCCTCAGCAGCATCTAGCATGTCATCTGCAAGAACAAGAACCTCTGGGATCTGAGCATAGTCGGTGCCATCCTGCACAGCAGACACCTGTGATGGTGAAGGGAAAACATAGTGTTATCCCTCACTGCCCCCCAGAGCAACAAAGATGTCAGCCAACACTTCTAAAAAATGAAAAAAAAAATGATACCAGATCATTCTGAACTGCAACCAGAACAAATAAAGTTGGATTTGCATTGTGAAGAACCTTTAGACTACAAGGTCAACTGATTGGCCACAATTTCTGTGGTTATCTCAGTATCCACAGTACTGCAATTGTGCAGCTTCATGTTTTGTTGTTCAGCTGCTATGTCTGTCTGACTCTTTGTGACCTTATATACTGCAGCACTCCAGGCTTCCCTGACTTCATGTTTTGGATGCTACTTAGAGTAACTTTCTCTTCCCTATCTCATGGAAAGGGACAGTAATCAGCTCAGTACTTGAATTAAGGAAGTTTGTATGACAAGATTATTTTCTCTGAATGTCTTTTCCATAAATAGCTCTGTGACCTATAGTTTCTTTTAGTTTTCAAAACAGAATTTTCATGTTTTTAAAGCTTATAATATTGATTATAAAGACTAGAGAGAGGGAGACACATATCTGATAAATAAGAGTCTTCTTGCCTCTCACTTGTGAGTCTGGGATGTGTCCTCCAGAAAAGCTGCCCTTGTCCAATCAGGGGTTTTGCTTCTTTAAATCAAATGGGTTAGTGCTACATGCTCTTACAGGTGGAACTGTGAGGTTCAGATTTCTCAGCTACCTTTTGCTTCCCTGTGACAATCTTGCAGAAATAGCTGGTGTCTTAATGAAGAACCTTCTAAGGGGATGCATTAACAGTAAAATGACTCTGGGTGGGAGGCAAAAAAAAGTCTATACCTGAGCAAAGCCAAGGGGAGTGGGAAAGCATAGATGTCTGTGATAGCAAATGAAGGAGATGTTGTTAAAGTCCTTTGGTGGCAAATCTGAAGATATTTCTGAGCCAAAGGAAAAGTCTTTGAGTTATACCATCTGCAGTCTTCTGATAAGGATGTAAAGCCTCACAGGTGTACAAAACACATCATCCAGTAATCAGGAGACCTACATTTGTCCCCACCAAAGTCGCATAAACTACACCCTGCCCCTTTATATGCAGGCATCAGTATAGAGTAAGAAGCAGGGGATAGAGGAAGTTATCTGAGAAACCAAGCACTCTTCTCCAGAGAGACTGCTTTCTCTCAGTGCCTCTGTATCAGATATCTTGGATTCATTGCACACAACAAAAATTCCTCATACAGATAGCTTTATCATCAATACAAATATGAGATTCTTGAGCATAAACATTGTGCCTCAGTATACTTTTCACTTTTCATTTTCATGCATTGGAGAAGGAAATGGCAACCCACTCTGGTGTTCTTGCCTGGAGAATCCCAGGGACGGGGGAGCCTGGTGGGCTGCTATCTATGAAGTCGCACAGAGTCGGACATGACTGAAGCGACTTCGTAGCAGTAGCAGCATACTTGGTAGAGTGCCTCGGGAGAGAAAACACACTTCTAAAGAGATCAAATTGTACAGAAAAATATGTAGCAAAAAGAGAGATGTGCCAAAGGCATACCTGGCTAAAATAAATCTTTCTTTCTCTAGTCAATATTCATAGAAAATTCTGGAAACTGTAAGCAAAAAAATCAATAGAGTGAAAAATCACCTGTAGCTGTATTGTTCAAACATGTCTCCCATTTGTATTTTGTCTTCTACCCCTTGCAGTGGAATTACATGAGGCACAATGGTTACACTAGATTTTTCAGTGATTCACATATTCTGAACAATTCTCCTCAATAATAAACTCAAACCTACACATTCTTAATGTTGGAGCATGATTCTTTGCACTAAACTTTTTTAGATTAAATTAGCCATTTAAGTAAATTGTTATCATGTATGGACGTGAGAGTTGAACTATAAAGAAAGCTGAGTGCCGAAGAATTGATACTTTTGAACTGTAGTGTTGGAGAAGACTCTTGAGAGTCCCTTGGACTGCAAGGAGGTGCAACTAGTCCACCCTAAAGGAGATCAGTCCTGAGAGTTCATTGGAAGGACTGATGTTGAAGCTGAAATTCCAATACTTTAGCCATTTGATGAGAAGACCTGACTGATTTGAAAAGACCCCGATGCTGGGAAAGATTGAGGGCAGAAGGAGAAGGGGATGACAGAGGATGAGATGGTTTGATGGCATCACTGACTCGATGGACATGAGTTTGGGTAAACTTTGGGAGCTGGTGATGTACAGAGAGGCCTGGCGTCCTGTGGTCCATGGGGTTGCAAAGAGTTGGACACAGCTGAGTGACTGAACTGAACTGATTGCTTTAAAGAATGATATCATTAGCAGCCTTGCATTTACATAGTTGGTTGCACACTATTTATTACTTATTTTGATGACAATATGTTTCAATATTTTTGAAAAATTCATCTATTTTCATATTTTTCTTCCACATGAATGCTGTGTTTATTCATGAAGATTTTCTCCAGACCCTCATTTGTGTTGATTTGGAAATCATCAGAGTTTCACAATTTTGTATCTCCTTATTTAATTGTTTATTCATGTAACAAATGTTTATGAGGGACCTGCTGTTTTCTTGGCACTAGACAAATGAAGGTAATAAGTATGGCTTAGTGGGAAGAAGCATGGGAAAACACAAGTAATCGGAGAGTAAGTACATGATTTCTATTTGAAATGAGAGTAATGAGAAAAGCTCACGGTGATTGAATTGTTAATCTAAATGGAGATTTAGACTGAGACACGATGTATGCAAAGTGCAGGAGGAAACACATTAGTGAAAAAGGAAACAGCTGTAAAAGGGTCCTATGGCTACATATTTTTGAAGAACTGAAAGACTTACATGGTCAGAGTATATAAGCGAGGGAAGCAAGCACACAAGATACACTAGGAGAAATAAGATAGCACTTCAAATGCTTTGGTAAGGATTTCTGTTTGGGCATTACATTGCGCAGCTATTTAAATTTAAATCTATGAAACATACTGTGATTTGTTTATTAAGAAACCACCATGTTATTTTCCATTGTGAAATAGTTCTAATTATTTAAGATTTGAAACAACAATATTTAATATTTAGATGTTTAGATGTACGTCATTGAATGAGGCAGTCAGATTATTTTCTTTTCTGAGGCACACAGAGGCTTCTCTTATTGTAGAGAGTGGGCACTAGAGCATGCAGGCCCAGTAGCTGTGGAGCATAGACTTAGTTTCCCTGCACCATTCTAAACATACATTTAGGTATATTTTTTTTTACCTGCATTCAATACAAGCATATATCTTATCTGTATTGTTATTTTAGCTTAATCTTTATTTTTAACCACAGTTCTTAACATTATTTCTAATATTGACATATGACTTTTTAAAATTTTACTATTATTATTAGTTGTTCAGTTGTGTCCAACTATTTGCGACCCCATGGACAATGCAGTCCATGGAATTCTCCAGGCCATGATACTGGAGAGGGTAGCCTTTCCCTCTGCCAGGAATCTTCCCAACCCAGGGATCGAACCCATTGTGGGCAGGTTCTTTACCAACTGAGCCACAAGGGAAGCCCAAGCTGAATTCAAGATTGCCGGGAGAAATATCAATAGCCTCAGATACGCAGATGACACCACACTTATGGCAGAAAGCGAAGAACAACTAAAGAGCCTCTTGATGAAAGTGAAAGAGGAAAGTGAAAATGTTGACTTAAAACTCAACATTCAAAAAACTAAGATCATAACCTCTGGTCGCATCACTTCATGGCAAATAGATGGGGAAACAATGGAAACAGTGACAGACTTTATTTTGGGGGGCTTCAAAATCACTGCAGATGGTGACTGCAGCCATGAAATTAAAACACTCTTGCTCTTTGGAAGGAAAGTGTCTGAATAGTCAAAGCTTTAGTTTTTCCAGAGGTCATAAATGGATGTGAGAGTTGGACTATAAAGAAAGCTGAGCGCCAAAGAATTGATGCTTTTGAACTGTGGTGTTGGAGAAGACTCTTGAGAGTCCCTTGGACTGCAAAGAGATCCAACCAGTCCATCCTAAAGGAAATCAGTCCTGAATATTCATTGGAAAGACTGATGCTGAAGCTGAAACTCCAATACTTTGGCTATCTGATGCAAAGACCTGACCCATTTGCAAAGACCCTGATGCTGGGAGCGATTGAAGGCAGGAGGAGAAGGGGACAACAGAGGATGAGATGGCTGGATGGCATCACTGATTCTATAGACATGAGTTTGAGTGAGCTCCAGGAGTTGATGACGGACAGGGTGGTCTGGTGTGCCGCAGTCCATGGGGTCGCGAATAGTCGGGCACGACTGAGCGACTGAGCTGAACTGAACTGAATGCTGTGATGAGTCTGTTGCATCTGTAGCAAGGTGTGGCTAATAAAGAATGGGGTTGGACCAGAATCTAACTGAACCCTGTCACTGGGAGAGGCTGTTGCCTAATGGGAGTTAGCCAGGATGTAGGTTTACAAGATGGTTCTTTTTTGTGCCAGGAAGCTAAATTTTGAGAACTACAGCCAGCCTCCAGTATCCACAGGTTTGTATGCTATGTGCTCAGTTGCTAGGTTAAGTCCGACTCTTTGCGACCCCATGGACTGTAGCCTACCAGGTTCTTCTGTCCATGGAATTTTCTGGGTAAGAATAATAGAGCAGACTGCCATTTCCTAAGGGGTTCAGGGGTAAAGTGTCTGCCTGCCAGTGCAGGAGATGCAAGAGACATGGGTTCGATCCCTAGGTCAGAAAGATTGTTTGGAGTAGGAAACGGTGTAACCCGCTCCAGTATTCTTGCCTGTGGGGTCACAGAGAGTTGATCATGACTGAGCACAGCACAGCACTCCAGAGAATCTTCCTGACCCAGAGACTGAACCCACATCTCCTGCGTTGGCAAGTAGATTCTTTACCACTGTGCCACTTGGGAAGCCCTAGCCTCAGGTTTGCATCAGCAAGTTCAACTAACTGGATCAAAAATATTCAAAAAATTTCCAGAAAGTTCTAAAAGGCAAAATTTGAATTTTCCATGCTCTGGCAACTACTTACATAGTATTTAGGTTACATTAGGCATTAATGTAATCTAGAGTTGATTGAAAATATACAAGAGGATGTTCATAGATTATGTGCACATACTATGCCATTGTACACAGAGGATATGAATGTCTAGGATTTGGGTATTTTGGGGGAGTGTCCTGAAAAAAATCCCTCACAGCTTCTAAGGGATGACCATATAAAAAATGAGAAAAGTTAGTTTTTGACAATTCAAACTGATCACTTCTTACATAAATGCTTAGGAATATTTTGTTCAGGAGTGAGTGTTTTCCTGAACTGAATGATAACATATTACTTTCTTTTATTCTCCCTAATGTGACTTTAACCAGTGATTTATATAATTATATACCTAAAATATCACTGTAAAGTTCTGCATCGATCAAAAAACAAATGCAGGACCAAGGATTATAACTCTATGGCAACACTTCCCTTAGAATTTATTATGGATGTTATTTAAATAAGTTCTACTCTATAAGAGACAGTATTTCATGCTTCTCATACATTAGCACTGTTCCTCATATCAGCTCTGAAAAGTATGAATTGATATTTCTATTTTATGTGAGGAACCTGAATCTCAGAGAGGTTTCATCACTTTCTCAAAGTCACAATACTGTAAGTGGCAGAGTCAAGATTCAAACTGCACCTGTTTTTTTTTTAATGCCAAGACTGTAGTAGTCTTTCTATTACACCGCTGTCTTTGATGAAAATTTGTTTAACACCATGTCTTATACCAGGGCCCCCACTAACCCATCTGGCATCACTTTAATGCAAATTCAAAAGAGCAGCTCATGAACAAGCAGCCTGGTGCTAAAAGTATATGTCTTGGTAGAGAGAAAACAAGCTGAACTTCAGTGCCCACTTGCACTTTCAGCCAAGACCCCAAAGCTATGAACAGTAGACACAACTGTATCTGAAGACCTTGAAAGTGATGGAACTTACGTTATATCAAGTCATCTAAATTAAAATGTCTACTTAATATCTGAAAGCCAATTAATAAAGGAAAGTTGCTCAGTTATATCCCACTCTTTTTTTAAAATTTATTTTATTTTATTTTATTGTTATTATCATTTCTTTGCAATACAGTCCATGGGATTCTCCAGGCCAGAATACTCAAGTGGGCAGCCTTTCCCTTCTCCAGGGGATCTTCCCAACCCAGGGATTGAACCCAGGTCTCCCACATTGCAGGTGGATTCTTTACCAGCTGAGCTATCATAAGTTGAGCTGCAATAAAACTAAAATAAGTCCTTAGGTTTTCCAGAGCATTTGATTAATCCAAATATTGAATTTTATCCCCAGGTATAATTAAGAGTACAGCTTCCTGTTATATCCTGACAAATTCTATATTGCTTTGTTAATCATTAGCCTAGTGTCTGCTTCATGCATACTGTGTGCTCAGTCACTTCAGTCATGTCCGACTCTTTGCAACCCTATGGACTGTAACCCGCCAGGCTCCTCAGTCCATGGGATTCTCCAGGCAAGAATACTGGAGTGGGTTACCATGCCCTCCTCCAGGGCATCTTCCTGACTGAATGTTTGTCTCTTACTCTACTTCATAACGGGATTCAACCCTTATTTTTTTTTAACTTTTTATTTTTAATTAGTAAAACTAAGTAAAGTAAAATATCCAACTTTCATTTCATAATATATATTTAATTTAATATCAATTTATATTTAATCAAATATTTAATTTTATTTAATTAAATAATTTAATATTTAAATATATTAATAAATAAAATGTTCAGTTCAGTCACATCAAATTATAGACTTTGAAAGAGTAACATAAGCCTTAGGCAAATATAATTATAGAAATCAAAACATTGACTTCATTTATTAATCAAAAATTTTATTTCTCCAGCCCTGTTTTGATTGTGGAAAATTGGGCAGGTATGAGAAGTCTAGGGAAGGGAGATGAGGTTAGAATGATTTTAAAATGAGGTCTAAGTGTGTGACTTTTCAAACTAATTGATAAATGTAATACTCACCTTTGGAATCCAGCTGCCATGGTGTGTAGAAGTCCCAGACATTGAATTCTAACATGTAGTGTTCTAACTGAAAACTCCCAATGAGATCTTAGCTTGTAGAATGCATCAGCCTCCAGACACTTAACTGAGGTGGACTTTGAGATGATTTCAACCCCAGGTGCCATCAGATTGCAACTGCTTGAAAGACCCCATAAGTAAATGCCTTGTTGAGGCCATTAACACCACAAAGATAGAGGATAAGACTAATAAATAATTGTTACTGTTTTTGCTAGTAGTTTGTCATTGTTAAGTAGCACTAGATAACCAAAGCCTTCCTACCTTAAAGAATAACACATACACATATGCATCAGAAGAAAATAATAGTGTTTACAAAAAACAAAAGATATTGGAAACAGATGTTATCACTGTAGATCTTTATATTTGGAAAAAGCTGAATGGAAGAAATGGAATATTAGCCAGATATAGGAGGAGGATAAAGTATAAAATCCATTCAACAAGATGTGTATCAATTAATAAAATCAAGTAGCATGCTATACAAGGTGGATTAGCATTCTAAGGGCTTCCCTGGTGGCTCAGCTGGTAAAGAAGCTGCCTGCAGTGCGGGAGACTTGGGTTCAGTCTCTGGGTTGGGAAGATCCTGTGGAGAAGGGAACGGCTTCCCACTCCTTCTCTCCTGGAGAATTCCATGGACTGTATAGACCATGGTGTTGCAAAAAGTCAGATATGACTTAGCGACTTTCAAGGCTTCCCAGATAGCTCAGTTGGTAAAGCATTCTAAATAGAACACTCTTTTTTTTTTTCCAATTGTTTTTGAAGTTAGTTGATTATGCTGTTGTTTTAGTTTCAGGTGTGCAGCAAAGTGATTAAAAATATGTATATATTGCATGTATATGTAAGTCTGAGTCACTTTGCTGTGCACCTGAAATTATCACAACATTGTTACTTGGTTATATGACAATGTAAAATAAAACATTGAATATATAAATATATATATTCTTTCTCATATTCTTTTCCATTATAGGTTATTACAGGATATTGCATATACTTCCATATGCTATACAGTATGTCCTTGTTGTTTATCTGTTTCATATGTAGCAATGTGTTTCTGTTTATCCTGAACTCCTAATTTATCCCCACACCCAGCCTCTTTCCCTTTTGGTAACCATAAGTTGTTTTCTATGTGAGTCTCTTTCTGAGGAAGCAATATTTTAATTATTTATTTTGATGAAATAACTAAAAGAATTGTGAATAAAGAAATTCATAAGCACATTTATGTCATTCTCTGTTTAGCAATTATAATTTTACCTTGAATCATAGTAGACCACATTGATCTAATGCCAGGAAAGATAAAGAATTACACTTGAACCACGCAAAGGGCTAGATGTTTGATCTCTCTAATGGAAAGTAAAAAATATGTTGTATTACTTCATTTATAATCCATAAAGTTTATGCCAATAATTAAGCTGGAATTAACAAATATTATAATAGGGGTGTCATTTTTCTTATTTTTTAAAATAAATTTGATAGAAAAGGTTTAGATTGAAGAACAGAGAAGGTATGCTAGTCTCTTCGATTTTATTCATTTTGCATTTTGACAATGAAATTATGCCAAATGATGTTCTAATTAAGAAAAATATTGCAATTATTTTGGCCCTGACTTTGCTATTATTAACTGTAAATTTCCAACACCTTTTGGCTAATAGAAGATTCGACTATGTAGTTTACTTCTTTTGTTTCAGCCAAAGTTTAAGTCTTTGAACAGACAAAATGTCCAGTGGTGTCATTTCCTCTCAGACTTGGTGAATATTGGTCACTGAAGTAGAATCTGTCATTTTATCTTCCTCTGATGGAGAGTTTGAACTAGCTCATCCACATTGCAGTAGCTTAGGTTACTGTTCATCAAATAGTTACAAACTTCTCTTCATGGAAGAAGTGTAATTTATCATCTCATAGACTCAGAATTTGGCCATGTGGCTAGCAGGTGTGGATGTCAGAATTTGGCCATGTGACTGGCTGTGGCCAATGGTGTGAATGGCAGTGACAATGTGCCAGTTCCAAGCTGAGATTTTGGGAGGCACAACATGGGAGAAGAGCACACCCCATACAGCCAACATACCTATTGCCATTAGGTTGTCTTCTAATTACTGCTTGTGAAACAGAACCAAACCCAAGGCTAATAATGTCACCAGGCCTATCCAAGTTCAGACAAAATCCATTGACTTGTATCTAACAAGACATAAATGTGAAACAAATGTGGTATTATAAGCCATTCATATAGCAAAACCTGACCAATATATATGTCTACAAATTAAACACACTTTTGTTCTTTTTTCAACTTTTCTTAAGACTTTTAAGAACTTATAAATTTGCCAAAGAAAGGGTTACACTTTTCAGACATATTTGTCATTTTCCAAATGCCTAAGGACAGACAGAGAGTTTTCGAAAATAAATTTTCTCCAAGACTTTTCCTTTGTTGATACAGTTTTATAATCACACTTATGGATCGACAAATGAAATTTTTTTATATGTGCTCTATCGCCATCTGGATGTTTGGAGAACAAAACACAGTGAGAATGCTGGCAAATAATTACATGAAACCATTTTAGAATATGAAGTTTTTAGGGTCAGAATATATTGTGTTGGGTAAGGAATGGCTACCTACTCCAGTATTCTTTCCTGGAGAATTCCAAGGACATAGGAACCTGGCAGGCTACAGTCGTTAGGATCTCAAAGTCAGACATGGCTGAGAAATCAAGCACAATAACTTTTCTTGTAATGCTATAATTTATAAGAAAAAATTTAAAAGACGAAGTTTTAAACCAAAAGAAATAGCCAATATTTATCAAAGAAGTCACTGTAACACGTGTGCTTCCCTTGTGTCTCAGATGGTAAAGAATCTGCCCGCAACGCAGAGACCTGGGTTTGATCCCTGGATCGGGAAGATCCCCTGGATGGGGAAATGGCTACCCACTCCAGTATTCTTGCCTGAAAATTTCCATGGAGTGAGAAGCCCGGTGGGCTATAGCCAATGACTTTTTTGTAATGCTGTAATTTATAACCTAAAGCTTAATACAAAATTTTTTTAATTTAAATTTATTTATTTTAATTGGAGGCTAATTACTTTACAATAAAAAAATAGTCAACCGTTTGTCAAAGAAGTCATTGTAAGATATGTAGGCTATCACTAACATGTGATCAAGCAAAATCAAGCAAATTTTTTTATTACGTAATCCATAATTGGATTCTCACTTGTTTTTAGTTCACATCATTACTACAATTTACTTAACCACACTCTAGTTTGATTCCCATGTTCTTACAGTTTCACACATACTTTTCTGCACAGAGAAATTATGTTGTGAAATTAAAATATTGCTTTCCTAGATTCCCTCTTATTATAAAGAATAAGATCTTGCTGATGGTTGTATGGTCAAGCTACATTTTAGAGTGTAGGTTATCACTTCAATCTCTATTCCATCTCAGACTCTGCTTTATAATTTTGGCTTTAATGTATATTCCATTTGAATTCTCATTTAAATCAAGCTGATCTATGAACTACATATTATCTGCAAATCATTAATAAACATGTGTTACTTATGATTATTTTTTCAGGCATAACTATATTCACTTATTTCAGAGATACATGATTCTGGCATGCAAAATAAAAACCCAAATAGTCCACCCATGTGAAATTTGAAAAAAAATTGCTAAGTTAAATAAGTAAATAATAATTTGATATGAGTCATTTAGACACTTGCTTCAAAATGGAAAATTGGTCACTTAGCATTTTGGAAACCAATCTTCAATCTACTTAATTGGTTACACATTCTTTAGTAATGAGCTTCCCTGGTGGCTCAGAGGTTAAAGTGTCTGCCTCCAATGCGGGAGACCTGGGTTCAGTCCCTGGGTTGGGAAGATCCCCTGGAGAAGGAAATGGTAATACACTCCAATATTCTTGCCTGGAGAGTCCCATGGACAGAGGAGCCTGGAGGGCTACAGTCCACGGCGTCGCAAACAGTCGGACACAACTGAGTGACTTCACTTCACTTCACTTCTTTAGTAATAATAATTTTATTTGTTTAATATTTCTTATGGTATGATAGTACTTAAATCTATATAGCAGTCATACCAGCACAGGCACTTTGAATAGCATTTGGTCATTTACTTCTAAGGCCTGCAGAGAAATGTACTTGCATCTGAGTTTGGGAGTTGTACAGAGCAGTTTATACTCTTGTCCTCATTCACAGTGGGCAACCTGTTAACTGGCCAGAACATCACACTTGATTTGGCAAATGCTGCCTTCAAAATCCAAAAAGGTCCAACAGGTACTTATGTCTCTTCTTTTTTTTTTTTTTTAATTTAAATTTATGTCTCTTCTTAGTGGTGAATTGTGCAAATAGAACAACTTTGATTGGAGGGGGTATCCTAACATCCACAAGGTCACTAAGCTTAACATCCATGAGGTCACTAAGCTTCTAGAACCTTTGCTCATACTATGTCAAAGAACATACAATAGTCCCCTCATCTGCAGCTTTGCTTTCCATGGTTTCAGTTTCCTGTGGTCAACTGCAGTCCAGAAATGTTAAATGCAAAACTCCAGAAGTAAAAATTTCTTAAGTTTTAAATTGTGCACTGTTCTGAGTAGCATGCTGATTTCTCACATGCTGTCCTGCCCAGGACTCTGTCCCTTCATTCAGCATACCGTGCCCATTCATCCACTTAGAAACATCTCAGTTGTCAGATTGACTGTCTAATGTCACAGTGCTTTTGTGCAAGTAACCCTTATTTTACTTAATATTGTCCCCCAATCATGAGAGTAGCGATGCTGGCAATTTAGATATGCCAAAGAGAAACTGGTAAAGTGCTTCTTCTAAGTAAAAAAGGTAAAAGTTCTCAGTTTAATAAGGAAAGAAAAAGAAATTATACACTAATGTTGCTAAGATTTCCAATATGAATGAATCTTCTCTTTGTGCAGTTGTAAACAGGTGCTGTTGCACTTCAAACTGCAAAAGTTTTGGCCACACTGTGTGATAAATTCTTAGTTATCAAGGAGAAGTCCTTACATTGTACAATAATATATTTTGAGAGCGAGAAAAAGACCATATTCATGTGATATTTATTACAGTTTATTGTTATTATTTTATTATTAGATATGTGTTGATCTCTTACTGTGTTTAATCTAGAAATTAAACCTTATCATATGTATGTCTATACAGGAAAATACTGTGTGTGTGTGTGTGTGTGTGTGTGTGCGTGCGGCATGATTTGGTACTATCAGTGGTTTCAGGTATCCACTGAGGGTCTTGGAACATATACCCTGTGGAAAGAGAGACTGTTGTACTGTGTCAGAGAACAGGAGGTAACACAGTGAAGGGGCATGGCTATTTCTACCACATGTGTGAGGACTCTTTTAGATCATCTTAACTAGATAACAATTGAAATGAAAGCATTTTGGGGGATGGAAGCCTTTTCCTGTAAATGGCTAAACATAAATATTTTTAGGTTTTAAGAGTTAAGTGCATACAATCTTTGTTATATATTCTTCTTATTTGCCTTTAATAGAACTTTAACAATGCAACAGTGTTACTTCTTGAGCTGTACAAAAACAGTATAGCTAACCCCTGTTCTAGGTACTAGGTTCTATTTGCAGTCGGTACCATCATATAGGTTTGCAGTATTCTATATTCATTTGCCAAGACCCATCTGGTATTTAAATGATGATGTGGTGATGCATCACACAGCCACATTCCTGAATTTTTTTTAACTTTTTAAGCTACTTAGTTTAGAAAATCCTAACAAATAAACCCCTCAACATTTAAAATTTCTCATTGATAAGTATAATTTCAGTTTACTTAAAAAAAATTCTCACATTTTCACAAATAAAGAAACCTGAGGTTTTATTCTATACAGAAAGTCATTATTCTATGCATACTTCCTCTTATTTACCTGTCGCATAGAAGTTAAAGTGTCTGTGTGATGATACTGTATTAGGAAAAATACCACAGTAATATGACCATTGATTTAATTTAATATAACTAACTATTAACTGTTTTTTAAAGTTTTCCCTGGGGTCTGAATTATCAACCTGATAATTAAACTACTAGTTTATTCAGTGAGTAAAAGTAAAATTTTATTAAAATTTATGTTAATTTGTTGCCATTGGACAGCTTACAGAATCTTAGTTTCCTGGCCAGGGATTGAACACAGGCCATGGTAGTGCTGAGTCCTAACCACTGGACCATCAGGAAATTCCCAAGAAGGGATAAAGTTAAAACAATTCTTTTGCATATAAAACCAAGAAAAGGTATCTTACAGTTTTTTTTGTTGTTGTTGTTGTGTGAATGAATAGACAAAGTTTAATATCTTTCATGATTTTTCTACTCTCTTAAAATACTTTTTCAAGTTTCTAATAGCCTATAATGCATATTAGAAATTATTTTTCATTAACACACAGAGTTTTTCATTAATCTTCTGGTGCCAAACAGATACATTCTAAGAAACTCAACTACTTTACTGGAGGGTTTCTATTCCAATAATCTTTTGATAATGGAATGATTTATAAGTAAATAAAGTATAAGGTAAATAAGTATAGGTTTAGAAATTATTACATTTCTCATGTTCAACTTGGAGAAGGCAATGGCACCCCACTCCAGTACTCTTGCCTGGAAAATCCCATGGATGGAGGAGCCTGGTGGGCTGCCGTCCATGGGGTCGCTAAGAGTCGGACACGACTGAGCGACTTCACTTTCACTTTTCACTTTCATGCATTGGAGAAGGAAATGGCAACCCACTCCAGTGTTCTTGCCTGGAGAATCCCAGGGACGGGGGAGCCTGGTGGGCCGCCGTCTATGGGGTCACACAGAGTCGGACATGACTGAAGTGACTTAGCAGTAGCAGCAGCATGTTCAACTAATACAATGACTGAAAGAACTATTCTGAAATTGTGAAAAAATAAAGTTGTAAAAAATAAATAAACTATATGTAGTACGATCAGTCCTCTGGGGAACATATGGACAAAAGATCCTATTTGTCTGAGTCTAGTCTGCATTTTGTGGATTTAGGATGGCACCTTTTTATTCTACTGAGTAAATTTTCCTAGCTGCCATTTTTACTTGAATGCTAATTAAGTTATATAATGTATATAAACGTGTTTATCATCTTTATCTGCCATTGTATTACATTTTGATAAAGTCTTTAATTCTGTACTTTGTAAAGGTTAAACCATGGCATTAGAGAAATTACTCTTTTTTAAAAAAATTGGCATAGAAGTACAGTGTCAAAGAATGTTCAAACTAATATTTGCACTCATTTGTGCTAGCAAAGTAATGCTCAAAATACTTCAAGCTAGGCTTCAGCAGTCCATGAACCGAGAACTCCCAGATGCCCAAGCTGGATTTAGAAGAAGCAGTGGAACCAGAGATCAAATTGTCAACATTTGTTGGATCATGGAAGAAGAAAGGGAATTCCAGAAAAACATCTACTTCTGCTTCATTGACTACACTAAATCGTTTGGGTGGATCACAGCAAACTGTGGAAAATTCTTAAAGAGATGGGAGTACCACATCACCTTACCAGTGTCCTGAGAAACCTGTGTGCAAATCAAGAAGCACCATTTAGAACTGGACATGGAACAGTGGACTGGTTCCACTTGGGAAAAGAGTAGATCAAGGCTGTATATTGTCACCCTGCTTATTTAACTTATATGTAGAGTACATTGTGTGAAATGTCAGGCTGGATGAATCACAAGCTGGAATCAAGATTACCAGGAGAAATAGAAACAATCTTAGATATGCAGATGATTCCATTCTAATGGCAGAAAGTGAAGAGGAACTAAACAGCCTCTTGATGAGAATGAGAGAGGAGAGTGAAAAAGCTGGCTTGAAACTCAACATTCAAATCACTAAGATCATGGCATCTGGTCCCATCACTTCATGGCAAATAGAAAGGGAAAAAGTAGAAACAGTGATAGATTTCATTTTCTTGGGCTCCAAAATCACTGTGGACAGTGACTATAGTCATGAAATTAAGACACTTGCTCCTTGGAAGAAAAGCTGTGATGAACCTAGACAGTGTATTAAAAAGCAGAGATATCACATTGCCAACAAAGGTGTATATAGTTAAAGCTAAGGTTTTTCTAGTAGTCATGTATGGATGTGAGAGTTTGGCCATTAAGAAGGCTGAGTTCCAAAGTAGTGATGCTTTTGAATTGTAGTGTTGGAGAAGACTCTTGAGAGTCCCTTGGAGAGCAAGGAGATCAAAACGGCCAATCCTAAAGGAAATCAACCCTGAATATTTATTGAGAAGATCTGATGCTGAAGCTGAAGCTCCAATACTTTGGCCATCTAATGCAAAGAACTGACTGATTGGAAAAGACCCTGATGCTTGGAAAGATTGAGGGCAGCAGGAGAAGGAGGTAACAGAGGATAAGATGGTTGGATGGGATCACCAACTCAATGGATGAGTTGAGCAAACTCAGGGAGAGAGTGAAGGACAAGGAAGCCTGGTGTGCTGCAGTCCAGAGGTTGCAAAGGGTTGGACAAGACTTAGCAACTGGACAAGGAAATTGTTGCTTTACAGTGTTGTATAACAAAGTGAGTTAGCTATATATCTTCGTCCTCCACCCCACTATCCCTATTCCACCCATTTAGGTCACCAGAGAATGCCTAGCTAAGCTCCCTGCGTTACACAGCAGGTTCCCACTAGATACCTGTTTTGCACATGGTAGTGCACACGTGTCAATCCCAATCTCCCAATTCCCTCCCCCCTAACCACTCTATGCCCACCATTTGTTCTCTACATCTGCTTCTCTTTTCCTGCCCTGCAGGTAAGTTCATCTATACCATTTTTTCTACATTCCACACATATATGTGCTAATATACAGCATTTGTTTTTTTCTTTCTGACTTATACTTCATTCTGTATATTTCTAGGTCCATCTACAACTCTACAAATGACCCAATTTTGTTCCTTTTATGGCTGAGTAATACTCCATTGTATATGTGTACAGCATCTTTATCCATTCATCTGTTGATGGACATTTAGCTTGCTTCCAAGTCCAGGCTATTGTACAATAGTGTTGCAGTGAACATTGGGGTGCATATGTCTTTTTGAATTATGGTTCTCAGGTTATATGCCCAGTAGTGGGATTGCTGGGTCATGAGAAGGCAATGACACCCTACTCCAGTACTCTTGCCTGGAAAATCCTGTGGACGGAGGAGCCTGGTGGGCTGCAGTCCATGGGGCCTTAAGGGTCAGTCAGACACGACTGAGTGACTTCACTTTCACTTTTCACTTTCATGCATTGGAAAAGGAAATGGCAACCCACTCCAGTGTTCTTGCCTGGAGAATCCCAGGGACAGCGGAACCTGGTGGGCTGCCATCTGTGGGGTTGCCCAGAGTCGGACACAACTGAGGCAACTTAGCAGCAGCAGCAGCAGCATGACAATTATACTTAGTTTTTTTAAGGAAACCTCCATACAGTTCTCCACAGTGGCTGTATTAATTTACATCTCCACCAGCAGTGAAAGAGAGTTCCTTTCTTCCACACCCTCTCCAGCATTTATTGCTTATGGATTTTCTAATGATGGGCATATTGATGGTGTGAGGTGGTACCTCATAGTTTGATTTGCATTTCTCTAATAATTAGTGATGTTGAGCATCTTCTCATGTGCCTCTTGGCCATCTGTATGTTTTCTTTGGAGAAATGTCTATTGTAGGTCTTCAAAACATTTTTTTTTTTTTTTTTTACTGAGTTCTTTGTCTTTTGAACTTTATGATATGTTTGTGTATTTTGGAGATTAGTCCCTTGTCAGTTCCTTCATTTGCAAGTATTTTCTTCCATTTTGAGGGCTGTCTTTTTGTCTCATTTATGGTTTCCTTTGCTGTGCAAAACTTTTAAGTTTAATTAGATTCAATTTGTTTATTTTTGTTTTAATGTCACCTAGATTCCTATTCTTAGCTGAATTGGAGTAAGTCTTCTTTACCAAGACAACACTAAAGTAGTTTTTACTTATCACTGAAAGCTCCTGACCCTTACCATACAACCTGAAGATTCTGTTTTCACAAAGATATCAAAAGTTTTATGAAGTCATTCAGCTATGTAATTCAGTGTACCCTTAGTGTTCATGTTGACAATCCTAGATATACTGTCACCAAATGAAGCATATACTGTAATCAAAAATTTTATATAAGAAAATGCTGTGTTCAAGACCATATGGTTGCAGAAATGTAGTGCCACTGACACAGAGAAATTATTTTCTAGTTTTCTGGAGGCAATATTTTTCAGTGCAGAATAAATGTCATCAGTGGTGCTGTATAAATTAGTCTAGATTTAAATAAGAAAATATCTTAATATTTTCCTCAGAGGTCAGTCAAAATGTAAGTTCCTTATAGGTAAAGACTGTATAATATTTCATCCAATAAGAATCAGTTTGAGTAAAATGGAAATGATTAATAATTATGCCAGAATAAATGATATGTCATAGAACTATATAAATGAAATTGGTCTATACATATTATTTTTAACATATTTTGCCACCTTAGTATATTGAGAACATTATTGTGTTGTCCAAAAATTTCATTTGGGTCATCACAATGTTTAATTTAATGAAAAGTCTTCCAGTATTGTTTTGTTGGCTATTTATATGATTGCTTTTAAAATTTTTTCTATTTTTGTCTCTTGTACTATAAAAACTAACCTTAAATGTACCTTTTAATACTTTCTTATAGTCATATATTTGCACCAATCAAGTAATACTATGTTTAGACAAATTCCTTGAAGAGTAACTATCTGCATAATTTATTTCATATTGTATTCTTTTTTCAGCTTGTATCCATATTTAAATTTTTTTAAGCACGTGTTTCCAAACTACTCTTCAAAGAAGATAGAGCAAATTTTAACTTCTTGCCTCAAGTACCAGAGCATCTTTCTCATCTTCCGCAACAAATTCATCTTTTATTAAAGAAAATTTATTGTATTTTTGAGACTCACCAAATATACAAAGATATACATGCTGAGGTCAAACACCAAAAGGGATAGAAATAACATTTGGCTGAATTTTAGTGTGAAATCAAGTGTCATCCCCTCATAGAATGTACTCTGAAATGAAAGAATAAAATGTTATCAAAATGTGTATAAAATAATTATTTTTACAGCTTTAATATGCAGAGTGGACTTCCCTGGTGGCTCAGATGGTTAAGCGTCTGTCTACAATGAGGGAGACCCGGGTTCGATCCCAGGGTCGGGAAGATTTCTGGAGAAGGAAATGGCAATCCACTCCAGTACTATTGTCTGGAAAATCCCATGGACAGAGGAACCTGGTAGGCTACAGTCCATGGGGTCGCAAAGAGTCAGACACGATTGAGCGACTTCGCTTTCGCTTTTCGCTGTGCAGAGTACGTCATGAGAAAGGCTGGGCTGGAAGAAGCACAAGCTGGAATCAAGATTGCTGGAAGAAATATCAATAACCTCAGATATGCAGATGACACCACTCTTATGGCAGAAACTGAGGATGAACTAAAGACCCTCTTGATGAAAGTGAAAGAGGAGAGTGAAAAAGTTGGCCTAAAGCTCAACATTCAGAAAACTAAGATCATGTCATCTGGTCCCATCACTTCATGGCAAATAGATGGGGAAACAGTGGAAACAGTGTCAGACTTTATTTTGGGGGGCTCCAAAATCACTGCAGATGGTGACTGCAGCCATGAAATTAAAAGATGCTTACTCCTTAGAAGGAAAGTTATGACCAAACTAGGTAGCATATTGAAAAGAAGAGATATTACTTTGCCAACAAAGGTCCATCTAGTCAAGGCTATGGTTTTTCTGGTGGTCATGTATGGATGTGAGAGTTGGACTGTGAAGAAAGCTGAGTGCCAAAGAATTGATGCTTTTGAACTGTGGTGTTGGAGAAGGCTCTTGAGAAGACCTTTGGACTGCAAGGAGATCCAACCAGTCCATTCTAAAGGAGATCAGTCCTGGGTGTTCATTGGAAGGACTGATGCTGAAGCTGAAACTCCAATACTTTGGCCACCTCATGCGAAGAGTTGACTCATTGGAAGACTCTGATGCTGGGAGGGATTAGGGGCAGGAGGAGAAGGGGATGACAGAGGATGAGATGGCTGGATGGCATCACCGACTCAATGGACGTGAGTTTGAGTGAACTCTGGGAGTTGGTGATGGACAAGGAGGCCTGGTGTGCTGCAATTCATGGGGTCACAAAGAGTCGGATGCGACTGAGCGACTGAACTGAACTGAGTAATAAATATAGTCAACTGTTAAAATGTTGCATTGCTATGCAAGAATAATAAAAACTCAGTGTCTTATAGCTAAATTAAATACATTGCACTTCTGCTGTCAGACAATGATGGCTCCATTTCATTAAAATAGATTGCAGGATATTTTTGTTGGCATCTCATTTTTAAAAAATAGTTTTTCCCTCATATGTTTATATATTTATTTTTCTTAAGTGTTTTTATTATAAACTGTTATATATATTTAGGATATTTTAAAATGTAGAATTCATATAAGATTTTATTTTGAAAGGCTGACAACCCAAATGAAATTCAATGTCTTAATATTAAAGTGAAGTTCTTTTAAGTTATTTGTTGAAATTTTAAATAACAGCATACCAAAGATTCTGCAAAGAATTTTTATCCAATGCAATACCCATATCCTGCCTTGTAGTTTTTTTACATTTTATTAATAAAATTTCCTATATATGTTTAATATTTATTGGCTCAAATATATATCTGAAATTCTTTCAGATATTATCTAGTTAACACATTCAACATTTGTATAGTTTGCTAATTCATTTTTCTATAACTATTTAAAGTTGCTAATACATGTTTTATGATAAATAATTAGCATCTTTCAAAATCATAGATTGTCACAGAATTTTACCCAAGCAATGAGAAGTTTATGCTTCACATTATATACAGAATGTCAGCATTTAAAGTATGCAAGAACTTTTCTATAATATACAGGGGCTTTCCTATATTTGAAAGTGAACACTCAGATATTAATAATAACTGTAGATATTAGGCTTTGATTGTATTACTGAGATTTTTAAGGTGATTAGATAAGCTGCTATAACTTATCAGATTACACATTTATTATGCAAAGTACAGGCCTGCTGTTAACAATGTTGAAGGATCCATTAAAAGATAATTTCTGTTTACTTGAAATAGTTTACCAGGTATTTCTCCGGAGAAGAGTATTTTTTAAGATCAACAGAGATTGCAAATCTGGTTTTACAGCCTTGGTGAGCCAAGTCCCTGCAGGAGAAGAGAAATGTTACCTTTTATAGAGAGGAATAGGGAGTTAGGAGGGCTATGGTAAACAGAATTCACAGTTTTCCTTGGGCCAAGCTGTTGCTAGGAAGATTAAGTCTTTCTTTTTCCTGTTGGGATCCACTACATCACAGGTCACGAGAGCGCCCCCTTCTGGTTTCCTTTGTTTCGTTAAGGTTCATATTCATTTCTTACAAATTAAAACCAAATAGTAGAGTGGGGCAGAATATTACAGATCACATTGAATTTAAGTAAGTGCCCAAGTCAAAATGAACCATATTTTAGTATGGAAACAACCATGTTTTAAATCTATGCCTGTATTTATTATGTAGTGTATGGATTGCTTGCTCATTCCTGTTTCTCTTTTTTGAAGCGGTCCTCATTTTTTTTCTTTAATTTGATTGAGTATAGTTGATTTACAAAGTTGTGTTAATTTCAGCTGTACAACCAAGTGATTCTCATATATATAAAAATATATATATATGTATGTGTGTGTTCTTTTTTAGATTATTTTCCCATATGAATTAGTAAAGAATATTGAGTAGAATTCTCTGTGTTATAGGTACTTGTCAGTTATCTCTTTTATATATAATAGTGTATGCTTGTTAATCCCAAGCTCCTGTTTATCCCTCCCCACCACATTTCCCCTTTGGAAACCATAGTTTGTTTTCTATGTCTCTGAGTCTGTTTCTGTATTGTGAATAAGTTCCTTTGTATCATTTTTAAAATTGATTTCACATGTGAGTGATATTGTATGGTATTTGTCTTTATTTGTCCAACTTACTTCACTTAGTATGATAATTTCTAGGTCCAATCCACGTTGCTGCGGATGGCATCATTTCATTCTTTTTCAGGGCTAATATTTGTTTTATACATGTACATCTCCTTTATCCATTCATCTGTTGATGGACATTTAGACTGCTTCCATGTTTTGACTATTGCAAGCAGTGCTGCTTGAACATCAGGGTGCATATATCTTTTCGAATTATTGTTTTCTCTGGATATATGTTCAGAAGTGGTATTGCTGGATCATACAATAGTTGCATTTTTAGTTTTTTAAAGAACATCCATACTGTTCTGCACAACAGTTGTACCAATTTATACTCCCACCAACAGTGTAGGAGGGTTCTTTTCACCACATCCTCTTCAGGATTTATTGTTTTTTTTTTTTTTTTTTCATAATGGCCATTCTGACTGGTGTGAGGTGACACCTCATTGTGGGTTTGATCAGCGTTTTTCTGCTAATCAGTGATTTTGAGCAACTTTTCAAGTGCTTTGGGGCCATCTGTATGTCTTCATTAGAAAGATGTCTATTTAGATCTGCTTATTTTTTACTTAAACTGTTTGGGTTTATTTATTTATTTATTTGACATATAGCTGCCTGAGCTGTTTGTATATTTTGGAGAGTAATCCCTTGTTGGTTGGAGAAGGAAACGACAGCCCACTCCATTATTCTTGCCTGGTAAATTCCATGGACAGAGGAGCCTAGAGGGCTTACAGTCCATGGGGTTGCAGAGAGTTGGACATCACTGAGCATGCATGCATGTCCTTGTTGGTTGCTTCATTTGCAAATATTTTATCCCATTTTGTGGGCTGTTTTCTCATTTTGTTTATGGTTTCCTTTGCTATGCAAAAGCTTTTAAGTTCAGTTAGGTTCCATTTGTTTATTTTTGTTTTTATTTTCATTACTTTAGGAGGTAGATCAAAAAAGATATTGCTGCAATTTATGCCAGAGAGTGTTCTGCTTTTCCTCTAAGACTTTTATAGTGTCTGGTCTTACTTTTAGGTCTTTTATCCATTTTGCATTCATTTTTGTGTATGGTGTTATAGAGTATTCTAATTTCATTCTTTTACATATAGCTGTCCAGTTTTCCAGGACCATTTATTGAAGAGACTGTCTTTTCTCCATTGTATGTTGGAGATACATTCAACCTTGCCTCCTTTATCACAGATATGTGAGTTTATTTCTGGGTTTTCTATCCTGTTTCATTGATCTATATTTCTGGTTTTGTGCCAACACCATATTGTTTTGATTACTATAGCTTTGTAATATAAGGGAACCTGATTCCTCAAGCTCCATGTTTATTTCTCAGGATTGCTTTGGCTATTTGGAGTATTTTGTGCTTCCATACAAATTTTGTTGTTGTTGTTGTTTTTCTAGTTCTGTGAAAAATGTAATTTGATAGGGATGGAATTTAATCTGTAGATTGCCTTGTGTAGTGTAGTCATTTTGAAAATATAGATTTTCCAATGCAAAAGCATGGTGTATGTTTCCATCTGTTTGTGTCATCTTTGATTTCTTTCATCAGTGTCTTATAGTTTCCAAAGTACAGGTCTTTCACCTTTGGTTGCTCATTTTAAAATGATGTTTAATTATCATTGAAGACTTAATCTATTGTGGGAAATACTTTAATCTTTGAGGAGATTATCTTGGAAGTAAGCCACAAGATTTCCTGAAATTCTTATTTAAACTTCTATTTGTTGAATCAAAATTGATTGAACATATTGAAAGCCAGGTGAACATATACTCTGATAAGCATAGATTTCTGCTAATTTTTCAACATCTATTGAATTTGTGCAGTATATTACTTCTTAAAGTTTGTTTTATCTTCTTAAATGAGTTACCCATAACCTTAGGCAACTGACAAAATAAGAAAATAATTTTGAGAGAGCTGTGTAATTCTTTTTTATGATTTCATACTGAAAAAGGTAAATTTAGATAGTTTTTGTACATTTAAACTTATTTTATCATTATCTAAATTATACTACATAATTCACCAGTTCTCAATTTTGTTATATGAGAAGAAAAACTCTTAGGAACTATCACAGATATCTATATAAACTAAATTTCCACTCCTCCTTAGTTGGAACCGTGATTTCCATTAAAAAAAAATGTTCCTAATATGAGCACCATTTTATATAAGCCTACAAAACCTGGAGATGATAAAAAAAGGAACAAAGAAAACATCAATATACAGCTTATTTCAATTCAATGTTTTCTTCTAGATAACCATTTTCAAAAAGTGTTTCTCTCTTCTGACTTACTAACCAACGTTAATCAAAATGTTTCACATGAATTTATCTGTATATATCTAATTTAATACCGACCTTGGGATAAAAAACTCAAGAATACTACAATATGACTAAACAACTGCCATCAAATTGATGAAAAGATAGCAATTGACTGTAAAATGCTCACTTCTGGATATTTATTCAAAAGAACTAAAATCAGGACCTCAAAGAGGTATTTGACTTCCATATTCATTGCAGCATTATTTTCTATAGCCAAGAGATATAATATCTAAATGTACATTGATGGATGAATGGATAAAGAAAATGTGGTATACTACATACAATGAAAGAGTACTCAGGAATAAGAAAAAAAGGAAATTCTGTCATATGCTACAACATGGATGAACCTTGAGGGCATTGTGCTAAGCTGATCATTGAAGGGCAGATACTGCATGATCCCACTTATAGGAGCTATCTAAAATAGCAAACTCATAGAAACAGGAAGGAGAATGGTGGTTGTCAGAGACTGAGGGGAGGGAGAAATTTGGAGTTCCTGTTCAATGAGTATTGAATTTCAATCATGCAAGAAAAAAAAGTAGTTCTTGAGATCTGATGTATGATGTATAATGTTGTGCTCATAGCTAACACTACTGATTACATACTGAAAAATTTAAGATGATATATGTAATATCATGTGCTGAATTTTTTAATCACAATTTTTTTAAGTGAAATAGATTTTTAAAAAAGGCAATTAAAAAAGAAGAATGATCCCTAGTACTGGAATTCATCACAATCTTCATAGAGTTAGTTCTTTTAGAGCTTTTCTTAAATTACACATAAATGAAAGAAGGAGAAAATTGGCAGAAAGGTATCCATTAAAAAAAAAATTGGAATTATGTAAGCTATGAATGAAGAAAGTTAAATTACAAATTTTATGTAGGTGTTTACTAATAGGTAAGATAAAAGAGGTTAGACAGGTTGTAAGCTCCTAAATAGTTTGAATTTTATCCTAAATAAAATAGGGGGTCTTTTAAAAGAGTGACTATATGTTTCCTTTAATATATAAGATATTTATGACATATGATATATACATGTAATATATGAATATATACATCTGTATAAATAAATTTATATGAATATATATTATAAAAGATTATCCTTTAAGGAGGAAAAAAGAGATATCAGGAAACATTGAGAATTTTTCCTAATGAAAATGCTATAATAGAATTCTATCTGAGATATGTTTATAGTAATCAAGCCACCAGGCACTATTGGTATCAAATAGTTTATTCTAGCAAGTACTTTTTGAAGTAGTTGGTTTTTAGGAAGAGATAAGGATGTAAAGCAGAGATGAGTGTACTATTACTGAACATGTCTTCTTTAGTAATTCCTGACAAGAAAGCCAACAAATGTAGTTTATTTAAATACAGGATTCTAGGAGATATTTCTGCCCTTGGCTTTAAAAGTTTTTGATATGTATCTTACTCAGAAAACTACATGTGTAAAAAGTATATTGAAATGTATTGGTGGGATGATAAGATGAAGCCCAATACTAATATGACATGGGACCACAAATATTTAAATTGCATCTCTTCTTTGGGGAACATTTTATATCCAAATATATTCCAGGAACTAAATGTAGATACTCACAAAGAGACACTCTGCAAGGGCATCCACCACTAGGCAACATAAGAATGTCCCCTGAACCATGAAGACTCAGTGGACTTGTAGCCTACTGTAGGGAGCTAAATAAGCAATTTGCAGAGCAATGATTCAAAGTCTGGTTCGCAGAGACTGTACTGAGCTATCTTAAAGCAATATTTCAGAAATAGGGAACAAGGTCTTCCCTAGTGGCTCAGAGAGTAAAGAGTCTGCCTGCAGTGCAGAAGACCTGGGTTTGTTCCTGGGTCAGGAGCAAATCCTTCCCCTGGAGAAGGGAATGGCTCCCCACTCCAGTATTCTTGCCCAGAGAATTCCATGGACAGAGGGGCCCGGTGGGCTACTATAGGGTCACAAAAAGTTGAACACAACTGAGTAACACTTTCACTTTCTTTTTCAATGTATCGATAAAATTCAGATTTTGTTTTCTCTTTTATAGGTTTCTCTTTATATTACTGGAGATTGAAAAGATGCTCTCAGTGGATCTATTTTTTTAAAGGTATCTTTCTATATCCTATCTCAGCTCTAGAAGTTTGGGAGAGAAGTCATCTTAAGCAAACCATTTTAAAAATTCTTGTTTTGAATAATATTTGTTCACCCAGCTTTCCCTAATGTTACTGTCTTAGAAACTATTTAAAACTATCAAAAGGAGAAATTAACCTTGATGCAATCCTCTTAAGTAATCTATTGATCTTATGTGAATATTGCCATTTTCCCCACAATTGTGTTTTTTATGATTCAGAATCCAATCCTGGATCTCACATTCTGTTTAATTTTCATGATCTCTTACTTTCCTTCATTCTAGAGAGTTCTACATTTCCTCAGTCTTTTTTATTTTGTCTTTCATAGCCTTGCCTTGCCACTTTTGAAGAGTCTAAGCCAATTATTTGCAGAATACCTCTCAGTTTGGGTTTGTGCAATATTTTGTCATGATTAGGCTGAAGTTATATATTTTTTGAAAGAACACCACAGAAATGTTATACCCTTCTCAGTATAAAATTTTCAGTTCAGTTCAGTCATTCAGTCGTGTCCAACTATTTGCAACCCCATGAACCACAGCATGCCAGGCCTCCCTGTCCATCACCAACTCCCAGAGTCCACCCAAACCCATGTCCATCGAGTTGGTGATGCCATCCAGCCATCTCATCCTCTGTCGTCCCCTTTTCCTCTTGCCCTCAATCTTTCCCAGCATCAGGGTCTTTTCAAATGAATCAGCTCTTTGCATCAGGTGGCCAAAGTATTGGAGTTTCAGCTTTAGCATCAGTCCTTCCAATGAACACCCAGGACTGATCTCCTTTAGGATGGACTGGCTGGATCTCCTTGCAGTCCAAGGGACTCTCAAGAGTCTTCTCCAACACCACAGTTCAAAAGCATCAATTCTTCGGTGCTCAGCTTTCTTTATAGTCCAACTGTCATATCCATACATGACCACTGGAAAAGCCATAGCCTTGACTAGATGGACCTTTGTTGGCAAAGTAATGTCTCTGCTTTTTAATATGTTGTCTAAGTTGGTCATAACTTTCCTTCCAAGGAGTAAATGTCTTTTAATTTCATGGCTGCAATCACCATCTGCAGTGATTTTGGAGCCCCCCAAAATAATGTCTGACACTGTTTCCACTGTTTCCCCATCTATTTGCCATGAAGTGATGGGACCGGATGCCATGATCTTAGTTTTCTGAATGTTGAGCTTTAAGCCAACTTTTTCACTCTCCTCTTTCAGTTTCATCAAGAGGCTACTTAGTTCTTCTTCATTTTCTGCCATAAGGCTGGTGTCATCTGCATATCTGAGGTTATTGATATTTTTCCCAGCAATCTTCATTCCAGCTCATGCTTCTTCCAGCCCAGCATTTCTCATGATGTACTCTGCATAGAAGTTAAATAAGCAGGGTCACAATATACAGCCTTGATATACTCCTTTTCCTATTTGGAACCAGTCTGTTGTTCCATGTCCAGTTCTAACAGTTGATTCCTCACCTGCATACAGACTTCTCAAGAGGCAGGTCAGGTGGTCTGGTATGACCATCTCTTTCAGAATGTTCCACAGTTTATTGTGATTCAAACAGTCAAAGGCTTTGGCATAGTCAATAAGGCAGGAATAGATGTTTTTCTGGAACTCTCTTGCTCTTTCGATGATCCAACAGATGTTGGCAATTTGATTTCTGGTTTCTCTGCCTTTTCTAAAACCAGCTTGAACATCTGGAAGTTCACGGTTCATGTATTGCTGAAGCCTGGCTTGGAGAATTTTGAGCATTACTTTACTAGCATGTGAAATTATTGCAATTGTTCGGTAGTTTGAGAATTCTTTGGCATTGCTTTTCTTTGGGATTGGAATGAAAATCCAAATTGACTGCCCTTTTGCAGTCCTGTTGCCATTGCTGAGTTTTCCAAATTTACTGGTATATTGAGTGCAGCACTTTCACAGCATCATCTTTCAAGATTTGAGATAGGTCAACTGGAATTCCATCACCTCCACTAGCTAATTTTAGGAAGGACATAAGGTCAATATTTCTTATTGCCAGTAGTCTTAACTTTGATCCCATGTTTAAGGTGGTGTTAACCAGTTTTCTGCACTGCAAAGTTATGATTCTTGTTTTGTAATTAACAAGTCTCTCTTAAAGAGATACTTTAAGACTGTATAAATGTCCTGTTTCTCATAATACTCCTATTGATTGGTTTTAGCATCCATGGATAGTTCTTGGCTGCTATAAATATTATTGTGGTATTTTCTAATGGTCAATTTCTGTTTTGTTTATTTTCCTGCATTTGTTAATTGGAATTCCCGATAAACAAAGAGACATTTTCCTCCTGCATTTATGTAGTGAGCTGTTTATTCATTCATTCATTTATAGTAATACGGATTACTGCACATTTATCTTGCTCTGTTTCTTGTAATCCAGTATTATCATCGTTTATTTTATTACTAAATGTGTGTCAGATTTAGCCATTGGCAGCTCCTTTGAGTTGGAGTCTGTTTGCTTTCAACATGTGCCCCTTTGTTTTCTGTGTATGTCCTTGTTTATTGCTTACTCAAGATTTCCCAGGATCATGTTGTGCATTTCTGTGTCCCAGCTCTGACATCAGTCATTTTCCAGGGAGACCAAGTTCATTTTATTGGAGAATAGTATTGAGATGCCAAGGTCTGAGATAAGTAGTCCTTTTAGAGATTTTATTGTTGAGATTTCAAGTTAGAACCATGTGGTCCTTGATGTGAATCATCTTCAGAGTAATACTTTCCAGAATTAAAATCTCAGAAATTTCATGGAAATACTAAATGAGTATGTGAATGCGATTTGGGGTGAGATATTTGCAGTTGCAAACAAAACTCAAAAAAGTAGTAGAAATCCAATATGGGAACTGTTTAAATTCATTTGTAAAGGAAGATAAATTCTCTGAACTTCTATTATATCAGAGTATGGGAGATGGGTAAGACCTAAAACAGATCACATTAGAATGTAATTATAGGTTGTCGTGTTAATGTAAGGGACTCTGTTAGTTACTAAAAGCTTAGTGTTCTCATCCTTTCAGTGAGAAAATAGAGAAAATGATATTATTGTGAATATGTAAGTGACAAAGTCTTCTAATGTCTTAGTTTCTAATGCTAAAATGCTATTTGAACTTTTTTACATCAATAAAAGAAGAAAAAAATTACTTCCTAGTGTCAACACTATAATTATGTATCATGAATTAATAACCTCATTATGACTAATAATAGGTATATTAGAAAACTGGGAAATAATAGGATACTAGGGCTTCCCTTGTGGCCCAACTGGTAAAGAATCTGCCCGCAATGAGGGAGACCTGGGTTCAGTCCCTGGGTTGGGAAGATCCCCTGGAGAAGGGAAAGGCTACCCACTCCAGTATGCTGGCCTGGAGAATTCCATGGACTGTATAGTCCATGGAGTTGCAAAGAGTTGGACACGATTGAGCAACTTTCATTATTCACTAGATATTATTTAGAAATTGTGATAAATCAGGGCAAGTGAAAATTTTACATAATTATACATAATTATAATTTTACATAATTGAGCTTTGCAAGTACTTTCCGTCTCTCTGGAAAAAAAAATATATGTATATGAAACACATACACTTATATGAAGCATATATATATATATAAACTTTAAAGAAAGTCAGACATTTTACTCATTTAAAATCTATTTTTGAAACAGTACAGAGTACCTAAACTCAAAGGAAACAGAAATGGTTGTGGGGCTTAGAATTTCAGTGGAAATATTTCCTGCATTTTTTCTACTTAAGTTTGAATTCTGCTAATTTTCTCCTATACGACACAATTCTCAAGATAAGTTGAGGTAACTTATCTTTTCTAGCAGTACTTTTGTTATCGGTATTGTTAGGAACCTTTTACGATCAGAAAACCTGCTGAAATCACTGCTAGCTTAGTGTACCAACTGAGAATGCTCCAGAATGACATCATTGTGTCCATTGGCTAAGTGTTCTCTAATGGCATGTGACAGCTAAAATGCCAGGGCTTGGATTCAGCACAGTTCTCAACTTTGATTGGCACCTTAGAGTCACCTGGATTCAACAAGATCACAGAGTTATGAAAAGATATTACATTTCACTGTTAATTACCACAAGATCTCTGAGGGAAATTTCAAAGCCTGAGCTAGGATACATGTGCACTTCTACCAAACTGACAATGAGACGTGTCAATCTCCAGCCATCAATCAAGATAATGTGTTTGCTCTATCTTACTTTCCCATGACTAATATTAGGATGTAAAATTCAAATGAAGATAGGAAAGGAAACTACACACAATATTAAAAATATGGAGTAGAAATGAATTATTTTGGAGCATATTCTGCTTAAAATAACAGCCTACACATGAATCTTTTTTTTTTTTAGAGAATTTCTTACCAAACTCATCAACTTCCTTCTACAAGTCTCTTCATTTTGTTAAATCTGATGAGTTCTAACCTTAAGAATTTAATATGTAACTGTAGATATTATATACCTTGAATCGTGTGACTTCCATTCCACATGTCAGAATAAAAGAATTGAAACTAGTATCAGAAATAAAAACAATGTTTCTAATTTCATGGTCTGCTTTAATCACCTTTGACATATCAGAAAATGGGGTACAATTCCTAGAATTTGTGAGATCGGTGAGTCATTACATATATTCCTCCTGTTGCTATCTGTCCCTGGAGAGTCGTTTTGTGGTCAGATGTGGCGCAGAAACATTCAAAAACCTAAGATCATGGCCATCTGGTCCCATCACTTCATAGAAAATAGATGGGGAAACAGTGGAAACAGTGTCAGACTTTATTTTGGGGGGCTCCAAAATCACTGCAGATGGTGATTGCAGCCA
This sequence comes from Oryx dammah, assembly GCF_014754425.2. Taxonomy (NCBI): domain Eukaryota; kingdom Metazoa; phylum Chordata; class Mammalia; order Artiodactyla; family Bovidae; genus Oryx; species Oryx dammah. The sequence continues at coordinate 39,324,617 of NW_024070209.1, read as the reverse complement.
TGAAATTAAAAGACGCTTACTCCTTGGAAGGAAAGTTATGACCAACCTAGATAGCATATTCAAAAACAGAGACATTACTTTGCCAACAAAGGTCCATCTAGTCAAGGCTCTGGTTTTTCCAGTGGTCATGTAAGGATGTGAAAGTTGGACTGTGAAGAAAGCTGAGTGCCGAAGAATTGATGCTTTTGAACTGTGGTATTGGAGAAGACTCTTGAGAGTCCCTTGGACTGCAAGGAGATCCAACCAGTCCATTCTAAAGGAGATCAGTCTTGGGTGTTCATTGGAAGGACTGATGCTGAAGCTGAAACTCCGGTGCTTTGGCCACCTCATGCGAAGAGTTGACTCATTGGAAAAGACTCTGATGCTGGGAGGGATTAGGCAGGAGGAGAAGGGGACGACAGAGGACCAGATGGCTGGATGGCATCACCGACCCGATGGATATGAGTTTGGGTGCACTCCGGGAGTTGGTGATGGACAGGGAGGCCTGGTGTGCTGCAATTCATGGGGTAACAGAGTCGGACACGACTGAGCGACTGAACTGAACTGTGGTGCAGAAAATTAGACCTCTTCTTCTGGCTCAGGATTAAGTCAGAGTTAAGTTGTTCAATCGTGTCCGACTCTTTGCGACATCATAGGCTGCAGCATGCCATGCTTCCCTGTCCTTCACCAACTCCTGGAGCTTGCTCAGACTTAGGTCCATCAAGTCCATGATGTCATCCAACCATCTCATCCTCTGTCATCCTCTGCTCCTCCTGCCTGCAATCTTTCCCAGCATCCAGGTCTTTTCTAATGATTCAGCTTTTCGCATAAGGTGACCAAAGTATTGGAGCTTCAGCTTCAGCATCAGTCTTTCAAATGAATATTCAGGATTGATTTCCTTATGGATTTACTGGTTGGATCTCCTTGCAGTCCAAGGAAATCTCGAGTCTTCTCCAATACCACAGTTCAAAAGCATCAATTCTTCAATGCTCAGCTTTCTTTAAAGTCCAACTCACATCTATACATGACTACTGGAAAAACCAGAGCTTTGGCTAGACAGACCTTTGTCAGCAAAGTAATGTCTCTGCTTAGTAATCTGCTGTCTAGGCTGGTCATAGCTTTCCTTCCAAGGAGCAAGTGTCTTTTAATTTCATGGCTGCAGTAACCATCTGCAGTGAGTTTGGAGCCCAAGAAAATAAAGTCTGTCACTGTTTCCATTGTTTCCCCATCTATTTGCCATGAAGTGATGGGACCACATGCCATGATCTTAGGTTTTTGAATGTTTAGTGAAAAATCCAGCTTTTTAACTCTCCTTTTTCATTTTCATCAAGAGGCTCTTTAGATCTTCCTCACTTTCTGCCATAAAGGTGGCATAATGAGCATATCTGAGGTTATTGATATTCTCCCAGAAAACTTGATTCCAGATTGTTTTTCATACAGCCCAGCATTTCTCATAATGTACTGTGGATAAAAGTTAAATAAGCAGGGTGACAATATACAGCCTTGACGTATACCTTTCTCAATTTGGAACTAGTCCATGTTCCATGTCCAGTTCTGACTGTTTCTTCTTGACCCGCATACAGATTTCTCAGGAGGCAGGTCAGGTGGTCTGGTATCCCCATCTCTTGAAGAATTTCCCAGTTTGTTGTGATCCACACAAAGACTTTGGCATAGTCAATAGAGCAGAAGTAAATGTTTTTCTGGAACACTTTCTTTTTCGATGATCCAACAGAGGTTGGCAATTTGATCTCTGGTTCATCTGGGTTTTCTAAATCCAGCTTGAATATCTGGAAGTTCTCAGTTCATGTACTGTTGAAGCCTGGCTTGGAGAATTTTGAGCATTACTTTGCTAGCATGTGAGATGAGTGCAATTGTGTGGTAGTTTGGAGAGTTTTTGGTGTTGCCCATTTGGGATTGGAATGAAAATTGACCTTTTCCAGTCCTGTGGCCACTGCTTAGTTTTCCAAATTTGCTGGCATATTGAGTCCAGCACTTTCACAGCATCATCTTTTAGGATTTGAAATAGCCTAGCTGGAATTCCATCACCTCCACTGGCTTTGTTCATAGTGATGCTTCCTAAGGCCCATTTGACTTCACATTCCAAGATGTCTGGCTCTATGTGTGATCACATCATCATGATTATCTGGGTCATGAAGATCTTTTTTGTACAGTTCTTCTGTGCATTCTTCCCACCTCTTCTTAATATCTTCTGCTTTTGTTAGGTCCACATGGTGTCTGTCCTTAAATGCACCCATCTTTACCTGAAATATTCCCTTGTGAAAGTTACTCAGTCATGCCCAACTCTTTGTGAGCCCATGGACTGTATAGTCCATGGGATTCTCTAGGCCGGAATACTGGAGTGGGTAGCCCTTCCCTCCTCCAGGGGATTTCCCAACCCAGGAATCAAACCCAGGTCTCCCACATTGTGGACAGATTCTTTACCAGCTAAGCCACAAGGGAAGCACAAGAATACTGGAGTGGATAGCCTATCCCTTCTCCAACAGATCATCCCAACCCAGGAATAGAACTGGGGTCTCCTGCATTGCAGGTGGATTCTTTACCAACAGAGCTATCAGGGAAGCCCTATATCTCCCTTTTGTGTCTCTAATTTTCTTGAAGAGATCTCTAGTCTTTTCCATTCTATTGTTTTCCTCTATTTCTTTGCCTTGATCACTGAGGAGGGCTTTCTTATCTCTCCTTGCTATTCTTTGGAACTCAGCATTCAGATGGGTATATTTTTCCTTTTGTCTTTTGCCTTTAGCATCTTGTCTTTTCTCAAGTATTTGTAAGATCTCCTCAGACAACCATTTTGCCTTTTTGCATTTCGTTTTCTTGGAGATGGTCTTTATCATGCCTCCTGTATGATGTCATGAACTTCTGTCCATAGTTCATCAAGCCCTCTGCCTATCAGATCTTGAGTCAGAAAATAAGTATATAATCTTAGAAATCATTTAGTCAAGTGTTGTAGTCTATGTGCCTGTGGAAAGTGTAAAATCAACTTTTTGCAGTGTGTCTCTTGAAAAACAATCAAAGTTATGCATTTTAATTATAGTCATAAAATATGCATGACAATTATAAATATGAGAGATTATAACAGTGTATGAGATAGCTCATTGTTAATATTTTTCTTCTTTTGGTCAGAATTTAAATCTACTTAGAGATACCATTGGAAACTGTCTTTGTAATTATATGTGACTGTAATTAAAACAAAAATAAACCGGGAAATGACCACTTAATAGATTGAATTTTTTAATAAATAGCAATTTAAAATATCAATATTTTGGGGAAGTAATAATAATTTTAAAATGTCCTGAGGGTTTTCACATATGCCTGAAAATAAATAGACATTTTAAACCAACCACAATGTGATGGGAACCAAAAATTTACTACAAATGCCAGCAAGTAAACATAACTGCATCATGAATAAATAACATATCCCACACTGAAAAAAGTGGAGAAGTCAAGAACTAATATAAGACTCTGTAGGAAATACTGTAAGATAAAGACAAAATTGGGGCTTCCCTAGTGGCTCAGATGGTAAAGAATTTGCCTTCAATGCAGGAGACTGGGATTCGATTCCTGGGTCGGGAAAGTCCCCTGGAGAAGGGAATGGTTACCCACTCCAGTACTCTTGCCTAGAGAATCCCATGGACAGAGTAGCCTGGTGGGCTACAGTCCATGGGGTTGCAAAGATTTGGACACAACTGAACAACTGACACATACAAAGACAAAATAAACTCTGGTTAGGAAAATTGTTTTTTTTTAGCGGTATGATATAGCAATTCTGAAACTATTTTATGTGTATACTGAAACCGACAAATATGAAAAATAGTGTTGATAAAATGAGAGCCAGGTCTCACATTTCTCATTTTCAAAGAAAGAATTTACAAATAAGGAAAGAAGGAAGGCTAGAATGAACTATGCAGTGTTGGATTTAATTTTAGGTATCTGTATAAACTGTTTTTTGATAGATTAATAAATAGAACAATAGACATGCAGTGTGTTCACCCATGCAGGGGTTAGTACACAAACACATTTTCTTATCCTGTCTGTTAGTAAGGCCTAGAAGCCATGATATTCCAATCACAATTAGGTCACCTAGGACCCAGAAGAATCTGAAACTTCTGGTTCCAGAAACAACAACAACACAGAGCTACCCTAAGGAGCCTCCCTAGACAGAACTGGAATAACTTTTTCAAAAGAATAAAATAATAGTATTGGAATATAACTCCTAGACTAAAATACATTTTCATGGATCCTTACTAATGTAAATAAATAATCAGATTAACTAATAAATGATGGAAACATGACAAGCCTTTCCTATAGTAGAATTCTAATGAAAACATAGAAGAAACAAGGGAAATAAAGGACTATTGTTAGACAGTAACTTCAGTCATAATTTGTTATAGACAAAAATCCACTGATGAATACTAAAATTAGAGAAATTTTGGGAAAAGGTTTGAGGTGGAAAAGATTTGCATAACCTCAAGTGTGTCTCCCAAGGTATTTATCAACTGCAAAGGGAAAAATAATAACTTTAGCAGACACCATCTTAACCAAGTGATCCAGGTAAACATCACTAGGAATAAGACATAGAGACGTCACGAGTCCCTTGATGTGAAGTACCAAGAAGGATACAACATTATGTATGTGTTATTTTTGACAATAATGTAAAACTTCCATCTAACCATGAGAAAACATCAGATGATCCCCATATTAAGGGCATTCTATAACATTGTTGATGAATATTCTTCAAAAGTGTCATAAGCATAAAAGACAAGAAAAGCTAAGGGACTGCCATAGATTGTATAACAAATATAAATAACAACTAAATATAATGTGAGATTTTGTACAGGATGCTACAAAAGAAAAATGACATTAGTGGAAAGTTTCTGAAATTCAAATAAGCTCTGTAGTTTAGTGAATAATTTTGCATCAACATTAATTTCTTATTCTTCATTATTTTGCTATAGTTGTATAAAATAACATTAGAAGAAGCTGCATGAGAGATACAGGAAAACTCTTGTACTATTCCTGAAGTTATGTAATTCTAAAGTTAGTTTTTAATGTATTTAAATAAAATTTTAAAAGGGGCTTTGTTAGCAATCTACAGATTCAATGCAATCCCTATCAAGCTACCAATGGTATTTTTCACAGGGCTAGAACAAATAATTTCACAATTTGTATGGAAATACAAAAACCTTGAATAGCCAAAACAATCTTGAGAAAGAAGAATGGAACTGGAGGAATCAACCTGCCTGACTTCAGGCTCTACTACAAAGCCACAGTCATCAAGACAGTATGGTACTGGCACAAAGACAGAAATATAGATCAATGGAACAAAATAGAAAGCCCAGAGATAAATCCACACACCTATGGACACCTTATCTTCAACAAAGGAGGCAAGAATATACAATGGATTAAAGACAATCTCTTTTACAAGTGGTGCTGGGAAAACTGGTCAACCACATGTAAAAGAATGAAACTAGAACACTTTCTAGCACCATACACAAAAATAAACTCAAAACGGATTAAAGATCTAAACATAAGACCAGAAACTATAAAACTCCTAGAGGAGAACATAGGCAAAACACTCTCCGACATAAATCACAGCAAGATCCTCTATGACCCACCTCCCAGAATACTGGAAATAAAAGCAAAAATAAACAAATGGGATATAATTAAAATTAAAAGCTTCTGCACAACAAAGGAAACTATAAGCAAGGTGAAAAGACAGCCTTTGGAATGGGAGAAAATAATAACAAATGAAGCAACTGACAAACAACTAATCTCAAAAATATACAAGCAACCCCTGCAGCTCAGTTCCAGAAAAATAAACGACCCAATCAAAAAATGGGCCAAAGAACTAAATAGACATTTCTCCAAAGAAGGCATACAGATGGCTAACAAACACATGAAAAGATGCTCAACATCACTCATTATCAGAGAAATGCAAATCAAAACCACAATGAGGTACCATTTCACACCAGTCAGAATGGCTGCGATCCAAAAGTCTACAAGCAATAAATGCTGGAGAGGGTGTGGAGAAAAGGGAACGCTCTTACACCGTTGGTGGGAATGCAAACTAGTACAACCACTATGGAGAACAGTGTGGAGACTGCTTAAAAAACTGGAAATAGAACTGCCTTATAACCCAGCAATCCCACTGCTGGGTATATACACCGAGGAAACCAGAACTGAAAGAGACACGTGTACCCCAATGTTCATCGCAGCAGTGTTTATAATAGCCAGGACATGGAAGCAACCTAGATGTCCATCAGCAGATGAATGGATAAGAAAGTTGTGGTACATATACACAATGGAGTATTAGTCATTAAAAGGATACATTTGAATCAGTTCTAATGAGGTGTATGAAACTGGAGCCTATTATACAGAGTGAAGTAAGCCAAAAAGAAAAACACCAATACAGTATACTAACACATATATATGGAATTTAGAAAGATGGTAACGATAACCCTGTATGTGAGACAGCAAAAGAGACACAGATGTGTAGAACAGACTTTTGGACTCTGAGGGAGAGGGAGAGGGTGGGATGATTTGGGAGAATGGCATTGAAACATGTATAATATCATATAAGAAACGAATCACCATTGTAGGTTCGATGCAGGATACAGAATGCTTGGGGCTGGTGCACTGGGATGACCCAGAAAGATGGTATGGGGAGGGAGGTGGGAGAGGGGTTCAGGATTGGGAACACGTGTACACCCATGGTAGATTCATGTTGATGTATGGCAAAACCAATACAGTATTGTAAAGTAAAATAAACTTAAAAAAAATAAATAAAATAAATCATCTCAAAAAAAAGTGTGTTTTGTAGGGACCCATGTGTACAACCTCCTCATCTTACACATTAGAAGCTCCAAAATACTAAAGGATTTATCCACAATATAAAGTTTGAAGGAAAGTTAAGATGAGCTCTAAGGGTATTGTCAAATATTCTGAGAACTTCTTTCCTCTGGTTCAACGTATGAAAATTGAATTTTAATTCTTAGCAATTGGTAACTGCTGGTCAGCTTGTCTAAATTACAGCTTCCCAGTTTCAGTTCTCTTGGTGTTTATGCAATATGAAGATGAATGCCAAAACTGTTTTCACTATCTCTTGTCATACTGACAACCTACAGTACACTGAGTAAATATACCAGTGACAAAAATGCTTTATCTCAAGTAGGCTTGTCTGTCTAGATTGAAGAATAAATAAAGCTACCAGACTTTATCAAGTTAAGAGAAAAACTCAGAATTTATAAATAAGATATATTTAGCAATAATTATCAACATTAAATGACTCTTCAACTTTTGAAATGTGAATATCAAGCGACTTTAACTTAGAAATGTTAGATTCATAAAATAGTAACTTACACATGCTAGGAATAGATCTCTTACCAAAAGAAATATGTTTATATTTGCACTTTTCTTTGATTTCAAGACATCAGCTAAGCCCTAATGCACTTTCATTTATCTTTAGAAAAGAGGCAGGAACTATTTATCTTATAAAGCTTTCTTAATTCTATATTTATTAACTGTCCAGTTTAGCACTCACAAATGAATCAGCATTATCTTTGGGCCTGATATTGGTTTTCTAAAATTTTTTATTGAAAAGTTTTATTCTTTATCAGTAAGTAAGTAAGTATTACTCATTCAGTTGTGTCTTAAGTCTTTGTGACTCCATGGGCTGTAAGCTGCTAGGCTCCTTTGTCCATGGTATTCTACATGGAAGAATAGTGGAATGGGTACCCATTCCCCTCTCCAGGGGATTATATTTGCCTTCAAAGTAGCAATTAACAACAACAAAAATACATCAAGAATGTTAAAGGTAGTAGGAATAAAAAGTGATCAGTGTCTTGCCTAGTGGCTCAGTGGTGAAAAATCCACCTGCATGGATGAGGGTTCAATCCCTGATCCAGGAAGATATCACATCCTGTGGAGCAACCAAGCCCAGATGCCACTACTACTGAGCCTGTGCTCTAGAGCCTGGGAGCTGCAACTACTGAGCCCATGTGCTATACATCTAGAGCCCTTGCTCTGCAACCAGAGAAGCCACAATGAGAAGCCTGCACGCGGCAACTAGAGAAAAGCCTGCTCAGCAACACAGCCAAACATAATTAATTACTTATTGAAAAAAAAGTTATCAGGTCCCACTTGGATATCTATTATTTATAGATACAAATTGCTGTTCATCTGTTGCCAGGCTGAAAATCTCGGAAGGTTGATTAGCACCAGAACTAGTCTTGAGAATTACTTACATGGTATGAATTGAGGTAGTCTGGTCAGAGCTATCTGTTCCCACATGGTTCCACTGCTGAGCTACCCACTAGCTGAGACTCCAGCATGAAAGCTTTAGAGATAATACATATAAATGTTAAGAAAAGAAAAGCTTGATCTAGCAGCCTTGGATTCTGGGTTATAAAGTTTTCACCAATAATGATTTTTGTTGCTTTAAACAAATCTTTATTTTCTATTGGAGTATTTAGTTGATTATTTTCTGTTACTCTGGACATGAAACTTTATATCTTGTATTCTCCATTTCCCTTCTGAAAAGGCTTCTTTGAGTTTTATTACTCTACTCCTAGCACTCTAGATGATGATGCTAAAACTCGCAGTCTTTGTTCCTGGAACTTGCATTACTCTGTTGTGGGATTACCTTCTATCTTCCCTGCCATAGATAAAATTCATATGCCAAATTTGGAACTTATTTTAAATATTTGTATAGCTTTTAAACCCTGTGAACAAGGAATGAGATTTTGCTTACCAAAAAACATACCTTTTTTTCAGAGATAATACATCCTCCACTTTATGTGCTTTACAGTTTATAAAACATTTAATACATATCACTGAAGGTTCTTACTCCTTGGAAGAAGAGTTATGACCAGCCTAGATAGCATATTCAAAAGCAGAGACATTACTTTGCCGACTAAGGTCTGTCTAGTCAAGGTAATGGTTTTTCCTGTGGTCATGTATGGATGTGAGAGTTGGACTGTGAAGAAGGCTGAGCGCTGAAGAATTGATGCTTTTGAACTGTGGTGTTGGAGAAGACTCTTGAGAGTCCCTTGGACTGCAAGGAGATCCACCCAGTCCATTCTGAAGGAGATCAACCCTGGGATTTCTTTGGAAGGAATGATGCTAAAGCTGAAGCTCCAGTACTTTGGCCACCTCATGTGAAGAGCTGACTCATTGGAAAAGACTCTGATGCTGGGAGGGACTGGGGGCAGGAGGAGAAGGGGACGACCGAGGATGAGATGGCTGGATGGCATCACGGACTCGATGGACTTGAGTCTGCGTGAACTCCGAGAGATGGTGATGGACAGGGAGGCCTGGCGTGCTGAGATTCATGGGGTTGCAAAGAGTCGGACACGACTGAGCGACTGAACTGAACTGAAGGTTCTTATATCCCTAGTAGATATTAAAATGATTTTATGGAAGCTGAATTTGAAGACTAGTGAATGGATGCCTAAAATCATCCATTAGTGAGAGGTGCAGCTCATCCAGCTACCGTGCTTCCCTACCACACCATCTTAGGCCACACCAGTAAGTGTTAGTTGTTTCAAAAATAGGAACTTCTGAAATCACATATTAGCGCTTAGATTTTTTTTTTAATATCTGTGTTTAATAGTAAGGGAAACGAATATGACTCGATATTTTATTTTGATTGAACATGAGCAAATGGGGCTTCCTTTGGGTATTTCTCTTATCTCCTCACTGTATTCATATGGAATTAACAGTGGTAGGTTGGGAAATTCTTTTATAAAAATACCTTTCTTGACTTTGAGGTATCGAAAGAGAATGGCTATGAATGAATATACTTGAAAGTGAGCAGTGCATTTTGTGAGATTTGAAATTCATCAAACTTAAGGTGCCTTACTTCTGAGCCTGTTCATGAAAGGACCTGAGTTTTATATATGATCAAAATTGAATCTGAAGAAAAGCTGTCTAAAATTCTCATTGCCACATTTCTAAAGTTAGAAAAAAGTTAGAAAATGACAATTCTTAGGAGGTTTAGGGAGGGGGTATGGGAGAAACATGGGTGTATGGAGCAAAGAAAATCAAAGTGAAACTTCATAGAGATCAGAAAATATTATTTTAGTTAAGAGAATAAATAAATCTTTAGGACTCAGCTTAATAAAGCTGATTAGTCAAATTTAAAATCTTTGGTTTTGGAATCACAACCGCAAGGATACGGGATAAATCCTAGCTCACAGTTCTGAGCAGCTTCTTAATCATTTTCAGCATCAGTTTCATCCACACAGTGAGAATATGAGATTATTAGAAATGATGCTTTGAAAATTAGGGAGAAAGTATGTAAAGGTACTAAAACATTGCTCTGGCAAACCTTTTATTTTTAAGTGCAAAAAAATCACCAGAGGTCTTATGAATAAAACTAGATTATCTATATAGAATATAGATTTTTTTGGTTGAAGAAAGGAGTAGGGGGATTTATTTTCACCATATATTATTTAGCTAAGTTTGAAATGTATACCATAAATATGCATTGCCTCATCAAAAGAGTGATTTTTAAAATTATGCAAACATTATAGGCTAAATCTCATGTTGAGATGTTGGGAATCTATAAAGTAATCAATGGAAATCAATATTTCTATGATCCCCTTATAGAAGTACTATAAAGGAATAAATGGCCTCCTAGCTGCACCTTTTGTTTCTCACTTACATCCCAGCTGAAAGCCTCCCATCAATTAATACAAATATGTACCTGAAAGCATTTTGTAAAATTCTTATATTTTTATTTTAAATTATCCTTAATCATTTTGAAAGGCAAATACTTTTGATATTCCATTTTATAGATAGGTATACATGCTGGACTTATAGATATTAATTCATTCAAAATCACATGGTAAGTAAAAGGGATGGGATTCAAACTTTGAAAACTTTCAAAATTTTATTATACTTTAAAAATAGAGCATATTTTTTTAGAACAGAAAGTATGGAGATTTCCCATATTCCTTGTCCCCATGCATGCATAGCTTCCCCATTATCAACACCCCTCACCACCATCGTATATTTGTTATAACTGATGTACCCACAGTGATATATCATAATTACCTGAAGTTCCCAAGTGGCAGGTTAAAAACCCACCTGCCAGTGCAGGAAACATAAAAGACCAGGGTTCGATCCCTGGGTCAGGAAGATCCCCTGGAGGAGGGAATGGCAACTCACTCCAGTATTCTTGCCTGGAGAATCCCATGGACAGAGAAGCCTGGTGGGCTACAGTCCATAGGGTCCCAAAGAGTTGGATATGACTGAAGTGACAGCATGCATGCATGTACTACCTGAAGTTTAAGCTTACATTAAAATTCATTCCTGGTGTTGTGCATTCTATGAGTTTGGGCAAATGTATCTATATAATGAAATATATACGTCATTATGGTATCATACAGGACATCTGCACTGCTCTAAAGCCCTGCTTTACCTACTCACATATCCTTTCCCCTTAAATCCTGGAAACCACTAAAAATATCTATAATTTTCTCTTTTTTCTGAATATCATCTAATTAGAATCATACAATATGTAAAATTTTTGGATTAGTTTCTTTCACTTAGTATTATGCATTTAACTTTCCTCCATGTCTTTTAACTTGATAGCTATTTCTCTTTAGTAGTAAATAATATTTCATTGTCTGGATGCACCACCATTTATCTATTCTCCTACTGATGGGCGTCATGGTCACTATAAAGCTGCAGTAAATATCCATATGCAGGTTTTTGTGTGGGTATACATTTTCAACTCTTTCAGGAAAATACCAAGGAGTGAATTTGCAGGATTCTATGGTAAGAGTATGTTTAGATTTGTAAAATACCACCAAACTGTCTTCCAAAATGGCTATCATTTTTCATTTCCACCAGAAATGAATGAGAACACGTGATGCTCCATACTTCACCAGCATCTGGTGTTGTCAGTTCTGGATTTCACCCATTTTCCTAGGCATGTAGTGGTATTTCATTGCTGTTTTCATTTGCATTTCTCTAACGATATATAATGTGAAGCATTTTTTCATATGTTTGTTTGCTGTCTGTAACTTTTAAATCTTTTTGACCACAAATCTGTGTATTAAAAACAAACAAAAGAAGTGTGCCACCGGATGTGAGGAATTAGTTCCCAAAATTGGAAGTGAGGGTTCAGAGGGCTAAGAAGCTGTGTAGAGAGCAGGCTGAAAATGGATGCTGGAGGACTTGGATCTCAGCAAATGGGCAGTTGTCCAATTACTGAACTTTCAGCAGGTGGACCTTTTAAAGTCATGATATTCTTTGGAAATGTTTTTATTATGTGAAAAATTAACTTTTGCCCAGTTATCCTCTTGAATTATTAGAGACACCTAATCTTACATTTTAATCTTGCATCTTAATCTGCTCAGAAATGATAAGGGGAAATAGTAGGATATATAACACAAGATGGACCAGGTGTTAATAACTGCCAATGATGGGTAATGGTGAAGGATTTTATTATATTCTTCTATTTCTACATATGGTTAAAGTTTTCTACAATAAATAATTTAAAATAAACATGCAGAGCAACATGATATTAAGATATTTAAAGTTTTTGAGATAAGACACAGTTTGTTCCTTTAGGAGAAGGAAATGGCAACTCACTCCAGTATTCTTCCCTGGAGAATCCCAGGGACAAAAGAGTCTGGTGGGCTGCTGTCTATGGGGTTGCACAGAGTAGGACATGACTGAAGTGACTTAGCAGCAGCAGCAGCAGTGTTCCTTTAATTGTTGGGTCATTTGCTAAGTGTTTTGAGTCATTTAAAATCATACAAAATAATATTTGAAGCTTCATGCTTTCAGTGTATGTTATATTGACAGAGGTATTTTCTGATTCCCTGGTGGCTCAGTGGTAAAGAATCCCCCTGTACCCTGAACCCAACAGTACTCCCCAAATTCATATATTGAAGCTCTAATTCCCAGGATTACTATATTTGGAGATAAGGCCTTTAAGAAGGTCATTAAGATTAAATGTGGCCATAAATGCCCTAATCCAGTGACTGATGTCATTACAACAAGAGGAAGAGACCCCAGAGATATACACAAAGGCCTTGTGAGGACAAAAAGAGAAGGCCTGTATCTGTGAGCGAAGGACAGAGGCTTTAGGAGAAACTAACCCTGCCAGCATCATGATTTCAGACTTGCAACCTTCAGAATATGGGAAAATAAATGCCTATTATTTAGGTCATTCAGTTGATGTTTGTTTGTTTGTTTGTTTCCTTTTTTAATGGCAGCCCCAGCTGACTAGTATACCAAAATAAAATGTTCAATGGAAATAAAATGAATTTATCCACATTAAGAAACATTTAGGGTCTATTTGCTCTACTAAAATTACAAATGAAGTTCAAGGCAATGCAGCATGTTCAGCATCTTCCATTTTGTTCCAGCTTCAAATCTTTCACTGATTATGTTCAGGGGTAATGAAGAGGCTATTAAGGTATTTTTAATGATCCATCATAAAATGATGTGATGAAAGAACCCCTCTTCATGGTGGAATGTAAATTTGGCTTACTGTAATAAAGTTGTGTTATTAATTAAGGTAGAAGCGCTGCATCTTATCTAGAGTTGCCTTTTCACTGTAACTTAATCTATACAACATTAGAAGTACTGACACATGAGAATTTTTGCCAAAAATGTAAATTCTGCTCCTCTGGAAACACCTCTGCCAACACAATATACACTAAAGGCATGAAACCTCAAATATTACGTTCTTATCTGATTTTAAATGTTTTAAAACACTTAGCAAATGACCCAACACCCAACAATTAAAGGAACACAGTTGTATCTTCTTGTCTCAAAAACTTTACTTATATATTTTATATCATGTCACTTTGAACATTTATTCTAAATTATTTATTATAGAAAGCTTTAACGATATATAGAAATAGGAGAATAATAAAATCCTTTAGCATTATCTATCATCAACAGTTATCTACACCTGGCCCATCTTGTGTTCTGTACCCTACTTACTTCCCCTTGTCATTCCTGCACAAGTGTAAGATGTATTATTTCATCTATACATATTTCAGTGTGTTTCTCTGAAAGTCAATAACCTTTTTAAAGATACCTGTGATGTCATTATTATTTGAAAAACTTAATAAATCCTTAATATCAGAAAAGGTCCATTGTTCAAATTTTTCCAACTTTCCCACAAATGCCACAGTTATTTTTATATTTAAAAAATCAGGAACCAAGTCAGTTATACACATTGCATTTAGTTAATATGTCTCTTTAGTATAAAAGATTCTGTAGCAGAATAAGTAGCTTTTTGCCCACTGCAAAATGGAAAGACCAACTGCTGAGGCAATAGTCTCTTCCAGAATGTAAAGGCTTCATTGCAGTGTGGCCAAATAAAGAGACAGGAAACAAAGTTAAGATGTGTTTCCTGGATAGGCAGTTGATTTGGGTATGTTATCTGGGAAGCAGGGAGCAAGAGGGGTAGGGGGCCCGGGAATGAATAGTGGAAAGCAAATTTTTAGTTTCAAGAGTTCACTATATAAATGTGACTGTTCTTCATACCTTGTCACGTGTTACGTTTGCAAAATGGGCAGGATCCATTATGAACCTTGTGGTAGGTTTTCATCTTTGAGGTGTAAAGCTCACATGTCATTCTAGTCCCTCAACGTGCCTGCAGCTGCATGAGGTTTAGTGAGGGGCTGTAAGTGAGTCATTTCTTTATCTGTGGTTTCTCCGGTACTCAGCAAAACAAGCTTGGTGTTCTCAACCTATCATTCTGTTTCTGCCTTATGTACCTTGTAACTTAGAGCTCATAGTGTCTGCTTCTGTCCATCTTTCCCTTTTTTTTAAATTACTTGCAACATATTTGTTGAATCAGAAATAAGATTCTCTGTCCAGCTGTCCCCTGGAGTTCAGCTTTTGCTGATTGCTTCTCTCCTGTGTCTTTTAACATACTCTTTGCTCTTTGTTAAAGAAGTTATTGAGAGGTCATGACCAGCAATTGACCTGTGAACTGGGCCTGGGTAGTCAGAGGCTCCTCTCCCTCTTCTCTGTCCTTCGAATGAATATATGTTCCACTCACTGATACCACAGCCGGAACCATTTTCAAGGATGCAAACTGGAGAGAGTAATTTACAATTGAGACCATCTAGACAGTACACATGACTGAATCCAGTTAAAGCCTCTATATAAACTTTTAAGATTCTGATGTTTAAGTGTGAAGATCTGCTTGTCTTGCAGCTGCCCAAGTCAAGCCTGGCAATTAAGTCCCCTTGCTTATTAAACTCTTTCTTGGATCTCTTCTTGCCCTCCATATATAGGGGCCAGTTTTAGGTCTCACCCACTAAATTCACAAGTTTGTAAACCAAAAGCCTTGTGTATTTTTCTATAGATTAGAAATGGAGGCTTGATGTGATTCAGATTTATTAATTTCTCTTTTTTGTAATACCATTTCATAGATAGTATTGTGTTTATAAAATGAGGCACATAAAGTCTGTCTTTCTTGTTTTCTGATGTTAAGAGTAACTGTTGATCAATATCTAGATTAATTAATTCATTACAGTATATAAAATGATATAATTCTGTCATATTATTTTCTAACCTGAAATTCTCCCTTAAAAATAAACTTCTCATATATTGCTTCATTATCCAAAAAGCACAGTGATGGTAGAAAAGAGTAGGATACATATTCAAATTTTTACATTTATTTCACAGCATAATGAGTCCATTTGCCAGCATCTTCAAATGATGAGCAATGAGCATTTTTTTATCATCATGATGAACTGTTACATTTACTCCATTTTATGTATTTAAATTATATTATTTTTGATGCTTGCATTTTTGAATCTTCAACAAGTGTGAAACTCTTTTAACTACTAAGTCCTTTGGCATGACCCTAGTAGAGGTCTTGAGATTTATTTATTTATTTTTTGGTACCTAAGGTAAAATGTTTCCATGCAGACATTATATAATCCTTGCTCTTTTTGAGAAACTTTGGTTCATTTTATAGGAAAATGATATACTAAGACCAAAGTCTGGGCACTAGAAATATCCTTTGCTTCCAGGTTGTCAGTGCTTTAGGAACTTTCCAATGGACATGGATTGGAAAAATACTTTAGAAAATTATGTTTAGTGGTTGTGTTTCAATTTAACAGCATGTTATTATTAATAAAATAAGTAGGCTTCAGCAGTACGTGAACCGTGAACTTCAGGATGTTGAAGCAGGTTTTAGAAAAGGCAGAGGAACCAGAGATCAAATTGCCAACATCCGCTGGATCATGGAAAAAGGAAGAGAGTTCCAGAAGAAAAAAACATCGATTTCTGTTTTATTGACTATGCCAAAGCCTTTGACTGTGTGAATCACAATAAACTGTGGAACATTCTGAGAGAGATGGGAATACCAGACCACCTAACCTGCCTCTTGAGAAACCTGTATGCAGGTCAGGAAGCAACAGTTAGAACTGGACATGGAACAACAAACAGACTGGTTCCAAATAGGAAAAGGAGTGCGTCACGGCTGTATATTGTCACCCTGCTTATTTAGCTTCTATGCAGAGTACATCATGAGAAGCGCTGGGCTGGAAGAAGTACAAGCTGGAATCAAGATTGTCAGGAGAAATATCAATAACCTCAGAGATGCAGATGATACCACCCTTATGGCAGAAAGTGAAGAAGAACTAAAAAGCCTCTTGATGAAAGTGAAAGAGGAGAGTGAAAAAGTTGACTTAAAGCTCAACATTCAGAAAACGAAGATCATGGCATCTGGTCCCATTACTTCATGGGAAATAGATGGGGAAACAGCGGAAACAGTGTCAGACTTTTTTTGAGGGGGCTCCAAAATCACTGTAGATGGTGATTGTAACCATGAAATTAAAAGACGCTTACTCCTTGGAAGGAAAGTTATGACCAACCTAGATAGCATATTCAAAAGCAGAGACATTACTTTGCCAACAAAGGTCCATCTAGTCAAGGCTATGGTTTTTCCTGTGGTCATGTATGGCTGTGAGAGTTGGACTGTGAAGAAAGCTTAGTGCCAAAGAATTGATGCTTTTGAACTGTGGTGTTGGAGAAGACTCTTGAGAGTCCTTTGGACTGCAAGGAGATCCAACCAACCATTCCTCTTTAAAGGAGATCAGTCCTGGGTGTTCCTTGGAAGGAATGATGCTAAAGCTGAAGCTCCAGTACTTTGGCCACCTTATGCAAAGAGTTGACTCATTGGAAAAGACTCTGATGCTGGGAGGGGTTGGGGGCAGGAGGAGAAGGGGACGACAGAGGATGAGATGGCTGGATGGCATCTCAGACTCAATGGACATAAGTTTGAGTGAACTCCGGGAGTTTGTGATGGACAGGGAGGCCTGGCGTGCTGCGATTCATGGGGTCGCAAAGAGTCAGACACGACTGAGTGACTGAACTGAACTGAAATGAGAGATATGTATGTATACATATTTGTGCATATATATATATACCCACACACATATCTATTTATTTATCTGCTTTAGCCTAATTCCTGGATACCTTAGGTAAATAATTAGAAATACTCTTTCCCTATTTCTGTTTTGTATTCTTTTTCTCCCTTTGTCTTCCCCTCCTCTCCTGTTTTCTCTTACAAATCAGGAAAGTTAGAAAACTTATTACTCCAGTATAGTCGAGAAATTATGACCAAGGTTATAGCAGTTACATTTGGAACGTATCTGGAAGGTAGAACCAGCAGCATTTGATGATGAATGGAATGTAAGTGTAGAATGAGGGAATGGGAGAAAACAAAAATAACTGTAGTTTTTGACAAAAGCACATGGTGAATTGAGATGCCACTTACTGAAATAGGAAAGACTGGAGGAGAAATCCATTTGATGGGGAAGAGGGACTTAGAATTATTTGGACTTACCAAGTTTGATTTGCCCATTAGACCTCCAAGATTGAATATTAAATACAATTGGATAGAGCCCCAACTAGAAAATAAACTCTAAGAAGATAGCTATTTTCATTTATTTCATTCAATACTATGGTTCAGACAGTAGAATCAGCTTGCAATGAGGGAGACCTAATCTTGATCCCTGTGTTGGGAAGGTCCCCTGAAAAAGAGTATGGCTACCCACTCCATTATCCTTGCCTGGAGAATTCCATGTACAGACAAGCCTGGTGGGTTATAGTCCATGGGGTCACAAAGACTTGGACATGACTGAGCAACTTTCACTTTTTCACTGTATCTTCAAAGCTTGAAAGAGGTGCATAATAGATGTCCAGTAGATATTCACTGAGTGAATAAGCAAACAAAAATAAATGTGAAAAATATATCTCAGAACTTAAAATATGTCTCTTCTTATTCCAAATGGACACCTCTCCAATCCATGTAATTTTAATATTCTATTTAATCTTTATACAGCTTCAGTTAACAACAATACTGATAAAATAGCCATTTAATTCCTAATGGAAGAGAATAAGCAACAGGCAAATGGAAGTTATGGGTCAAATCAACTATTTATATTTAAAGCCTTTGTTATCTTTATACTTGGTAGTTTGTCACTTTATATATATAAAAATAGATATATATATAAATAGATATAAATAGATATAATAGATATCTATTTAATATATAATATATATTATATATCTATTTAATATATAATATATATTATTTAATGTAATATATAATAGATATAAATAGATATTTTTATAGATATATACATATATTGGCTTCCCAAAGTCAAATATGAAAGACAAAGGGAAACAAATGAAGGCTTTGTAAGGGGTTAATGGGTTCTCACTTTGATTTGACTGTAGTTAATTATCAGCCCCTGGGTATTTCAAAGTATGTGACCAGGACACAGTAGCAGAAAGTGGCTTTTTACCTACTCAGATTATTTTTGGCCTTGCTCTACTGGTATAAGATGGTTTTCTGTGTATTGTATCCTGTTTTAACGATTTCATGAAACTTATACTTGATTTGCAAATAATTTCTGACATGACAACAAAGATGATACATTTATTGTCCTTTTGTTCTTATTTTCTTTGGGAATTCCTTGGCAATCTTCTGTTTGGGACATGGTACTGTAACTGACAGAGTCCAGGTACTATCCCTGAACTGGTACTATCCCTGGTTGGAGAACTAAGATCCAACAAGCTGCACAGCACAGCCAAATTAAAAACAAAACAAAACAAATAGACAAAAAAAATTCCTTTGGCTTTCTTTCTGGCCTCAGAATTTTAGAGAGAAGTGTGTTATTGTTTCTACAACTTGCCAAAGCAAATGTTGGAAAAAATTAGATTGGCATTTATTCTAGTACACTCATTGCATTATCATTTAAAGCTAGATTAGCCATTGCAGTCTTGGCAGTGAAAAACAAGCCATTATTTTTAAACAGTAACATAAGTGATCAGTTACAATTAACTGTAGTCAAGAAGCAACAGTTAGAATTGGACATGGAACAGCAGCCTGGTTCCAAATTGGGAAAGCAGTATGTCAAGGTTGTATATTGTCACCCTGCTTATTTAACTTCTATGCAGAGTACATCATGAGAAACGCTGGACTGGAAGAAACAGAAGCTGGGCTGGATGAAGCATAAGCTGAAATCAAAATTTCTGGAAGAAATATCAATAAATTCAGATTCACAGATGATACCACTCTATTGGCAGAAAGCAAAGAAGAGCTAAAGGCTTTTGATGAAAATGAAAGAGAGTGAAAAAGTTGGCTTAAAACTCAACATTCAGAAAATGAAGATCATGGCATCTGGTCCCATCACTTCATGGCAAATAGATGGGGAAACAATGGAAACAGTGATGGAGTTTGTTTTTTGGGGCTCCAAAATCACTGCAGATGGTGACTGCAGCCATGAAATTAAAAGATGCTTGCTCCTTGGAAGAAAAGTTATGACCAATCTAGACAGCATATTAAAAAGCAAAGACATTACTTTGCCAACAAATGTCCGACCAGTAAAAGCTATGGTTTTTCCAGTAGTCTTGTATGGATGTGAGAGTTGGACTGTAAAGAAAGCTGAGCACCAAAGAATTGATGGTTTTGAACTGTGGTGTTGGAGAAGACTCTTGAGTCCCTTGGACTGCAAGAAGATCCAGCCAGTCTATTCTAAAGGAAATCAGTCCTGAATAATCATTGGAAGGACTGATGCTGAGGCTTAAATTCCCATTGTTTTGCCCCCTGATGCGAAGAAGTGACTCATTGCAAAAGACCCTGAGGCTGGGAAAGATTGAAGGCCTGAGGAGAAGGGGACAAGAGATGATGAGATGGTTGGATAGCATCACTGACTCAATGGACATGAGTTTGAGTAAGCTCCAGCAGTTATTGATGGACAGGTAGACCTGGTGTGCTGCAGTCCATAGGGTTGCAAAGAGTCAGACATGACTGAGCGACTGAACTGTACTGATGAGTGGTCAGAGATGGTGACACTCAGATATGCATGAACAAAAGTTCTCATTTAGGAAGAGAATGTGAATTATGTGCTTTTATTCAACACACGGTTTCCAGGTGCTTTATTATCCTATGAGTCTGAGATCCTAGATTTAATTTGATATTACCTTGAATTGTTATCCATAGGAGCTGCTGTGATATTGAATAATTTGTAATAAGATTTATCAAAATTTGTACAGATTCCTGCAAGGTACTGAAGTAAACTACAATCATGAATGAAATGTTAAGGTAATATTATGCCACTATGATTGTATTCATTATTTGTGAGTATGCTGTAATCAATGCATCTTGAGTTGAATTCTGAGAAAAATTTTATTTTTAAATTGCATATTTTATAAATTTATTCTCAAATATGCAAGTTAATCTAGTAGCAATGAGCTTCTTATAAGGAAATTTATACAGCTGGTAATTCAGAATTTCAGGAATCTTCTCCATATTTATGCTACTATCCAGTTGTACCAAGTGTATCAAATTAATATTCAATTCATTTAGGTTTTTGATGCACTTTTCAGCCCTGTAAAGGTCTTGGTATCATAACTTTTTTTATGTTTTCCTCATACATGTTCCTCAGAGGTATAATGTAAAATTATTTGTTAACTACAAACCAAATAATCTATCCTTTTAGAGGTAATTTTTCAATCTTTTTTGTAGATTTAAGGTCAAACAACTCTCAAAAGGCTTGAATCCCTAAGATCATTATACTGCATTTAAAAATCAGTTAATGATATGCATATTAATTGCAGCCTTTATTTTAAACATTTTTTTTTCATGTGAGCTCAGGCCCTCTTACAATGAAGAAAAGTACAATTTTATGTAAATGCATTAACATATGATGAATATGCCCAGGGGTGGGAGGAAAAGAAACATGAATGTTGAGACCTAAAGACATTTGTCAGATCAAGTGGAGTTAGAAGAGGAATACTAAGAAAGAGGAAAAATCAAAAGGAGACACAAGAAGACAAGTCTGATTAGTATGATTTTTTTTTAAGAATTTTTTTATTTTTTTAATGAGGATGATTTTTTAAGGTCTTCATTGAATTTGTTACAATGTTGCTTCTGTTTTATGTTTTGTTTTTTTGGTCCCAATGCATATGGATTCTTAGTACACTGACCAGGGATTGAACCCTCTGCATTGGAAGGCAAAGTCTTAACCACTGGACTGCCAGAAAAGTCCCTGATTAAGTTGATCTTTGAAGATGAAGGCAAGAATCCTCTTTTTTGTAATTCTCAGCAGAACATGGATTCTAGTTTCTATAGTTCACAGAATATTTGTTTCTACTAATGAAGATCAGCCTATGTATATTAGTGGAGATTGGAATAAAGCAAATATGAATTTGCTGGTTCATTCTATCTTCTTCCCCATCTTCTTTCACTGTTACAGAGAACTAAATGGGATATGTATAACATCTCATTGTATTTATTTCATTTGCCCTCAGAGTAATTTCAAATGAAGTTTGAAATGACTAAAAATACCTAAGCTTTTTCTTGAATCATTTAAATAGAATTATAGGAAAATATTGTATTTATATTTTGCAAATATATATTATTTTCTAAATTGCCATGCCCTTGCAATGTTTTATGTGTTTGTGTATATCTTTTTTTTTTTAAATTTTAGCCTCTAAGCTAAAAAATCAAAAATAATATTATAGTGGTGGATGAAGTTATCACCCTGCTAATATCATATGTTGGCTCAGATAATAAAGACTCACCTGCAATGTGGGAGATCTGGGTTCAGTCCCTGTGTTGGGAAGATCCCCTGGAGAGAGCATGGCAACGCACTCCAGTATTCTTGCCTTGAGAATCTCAGTGGGCAGAAGAACCTGGTGGGCTACAGTCTGTGGGGTCATGAAGAGTCAGACATGACTGAGTGGCTGAGTACACAGCATGTAGTATCATACGGCT
This sequence comes from Oryx dammah, assembly GCF_014754425.2. Classification (NCBI taxonomy): domain Eukaryota; kingdom Metazoa; phylum Chordata; class Mammalia; order Artiodactyla; family Bovidae; genus Oryx; species Oryx dammah. The sequence goes on along the minus strand of NW_024070209.1, from coordinate 39,302,344 downwards.
GATATAAAGAAGCATGCATTATTGTTTTTCAAATCTTCAGGTTAAGTTTATGAATTATGAAAAAGGAAATATTGCACCCATACACCAAAGTGGGGAATGTAGATAAACTTAGTTGATTCTTCAGTGAGGGTTAGCTTCATTGTTTGTTAAAGTTCAGGTTAAAAAAATGCACATTTTACACATAGCCATTTATGAGACAATTTTGATTACTCTCACCACTTGTTTAGAAAATAGAATTGACAATTGAAACATGAAAGAGGTTAAGAGTTAAGTAAATTGACTTTAAAATGATTTTGGATATGGTTACTGATTGTTTCCTATCTTGAACAATGATTAAGTTGAAGATTAAAATATCAACTTTATTTTTTTTAATATAAATTTATTTATTTTAATTGGAGGTTAATTACTTTACAATATTGTATTGGTTTTGCCATATATCAACATGAATCCACCACAGGTATACATGTGTTCCCCATCCTGAACCCGTCTCCGTCCTCCCTCCCCATACCATCCCTTTGTATGTGAGACAGCAAAAGAGACACAGATGTATAGAACAGTCTTTTGAACTCTGTGGGAGAGGGCGAGGGTGGGATGATTTGGGAGAATGGCCTTGAAACATGTATAAAATATCAACTTTAAAATGATATTATTGCCTTGATATGTTCTAGAAGTGAGTTGGATGATTAAAAATGGGTATTTCTACTACAAGATTTTAGAATTATGTAATTATTTACAGAGGCACTTAAGGTGACCTTTCACTATTAGGAGGAACTCCTGCCTGTTTTAATAAGAGTAAGTAATTTAACCTGCCAGAGAAACTTGATGAAAGAATTTCAGAATCTATGGCTTTCAAATCCTTCAAGGTTTATTAGTCTCTGTACCCTGACACAGCAACAAGCTGATAACTATAATGCATTAGTTTTCAGTGAAGAAGGTATTTAAAAGCTGAATAGCCACAAAAAGAGCTTATAATATTTTAGGAGAATGATAATTTTTATAGTACCATACAAACATGTAATCCAAATGTTGCTCATTAGTTCTAATCCTTTTAGCTAGCATTGTAATATTATAAGCTATTTTGCAGCTATTCAGCTTTTAAATACCCTCTTAACTGGAAAGCAATGCATTATACTTATCAGCTTGTTGCTATGTCAGGGTACAGAGACTAATAAACCTTGAAGGATTTAGAAAGCCATAGATTGAAATTCTTTCATCTACTGTGAGCAAGAATCCCTTAGAAGAAATGGAGTACCCATCATAGTCAATAAAACAGCCTGAAATGCAGTTCTTGGATGCAATCTCAAAAATGACAGAATAATCTCTGTTTGTTTCCAAGGCAAACCTTTCAATATCACAGTAATCCATGCCTATGCTCTGACCCGTAATGCTGAAGAAGCTGAAATTGAACGTTTCTATGAAGACCTACAAGACCTTCTAGAATGAACACCCAAAAAAGATGTCCTTTTCATCAAGGGGACTGAAATGCAAAAGAGATGTGTCCAGAGATACCTGGAGTAACAGGTAAATTTGGCCTTAGAGTACAGAATGAAGCAGGGCAAAGGCTAATAGGGTTTTGCCAAGAGAATGCATTGGTCACAGCAAACACTCTCTTCCAACAACACAAGAGAAGACTCCACAAATGTACATCACCAGATGGTCAAAACTGAAATCAGATTGATTATACTCTTTGAGAATAAAGATGGAGAAGCTCTATACAGTCAGCAAAAACAAGAGTGGGAGCTGACTGTGGCTCAGATCATGAATTCCTTATGGCTGAATTCAGACTCAAATTGAATGAAGTAGGGAAAACCACTAGACAATTCAGGTATGACCTAAATCAAATCCCTTATGAATATACAGTGGAAGTGACAAATAGATTCAAGGGATTAGATCTGATAGAGTGCCTGAAAAACTGTGGACAGAGGTTCATGGCATTGTACAGGAGGCAGTGATCAAGACCATCCCCAAGAAAAAGAAATTCAAAAATGCAAAATGGTTGTCTGAGGAGGCCTGACAAATAGCTGCAAAAGAAGGGAAGTGAAAGGCAAAGGAGAAAAGGAAAGATACCCATTTGAATGCAGAGTTCCAAAGAATAGCAAGGAGAGATAAGAAAGCCTTCTTCAGCGATCAATGCAAAGAAATAGAGGAAAACAACAGAATGGGAAAGACTAGAGATCTCTTCAAGAAAATTAGAGATACCAAGGGAACATTTCATGCAAAGATGAGCACAAAAAAGACAGAAATGGTATGGACCTAACAGAAGCAGAAGATATTAAGAGGTGGCAAGAATACACAGAAGAACTATACAAAAAGATCTTAATGGCCCAGATAATCACGATGGTGTGATCTCTCACCCAGAGCCAAACATCATGGAATGTGAAGTCAAGTGGGCCTTAGGAAGTATCACTATGAACGAAACTAGTGGAGGTGATGGAATTCCAGTTGACCTGTTTCAAATCCTAAAAGATGATGCTTTGATAGTGCTGCACTCAACATGCCAGCAAATTTGGAAAACTCAGCAGTGACCACAGGACTGGAAAAGGTCAGTTTTCATTCCAATCCCAAAGAAAGGCAATGCTAAAAACTCTTCAAACTGCTGAACAATTGCACTCATCTCTCACACTAGTAAAGTAATACTCAAAATTCTCCAAGCCAGGCTTCAACAATACGTGAACTATGAACTTCCAGATGTTCAAGCTGGATTTAGAAAAGGCAGAGGAACCAGAGATCAAATTGCCAACATGTTGGATCATTGAGAAAGCAAGAGAATTCCAGAAAAAAACATCTACTTCTTTTTTATTGACTATGCCAAAGCTTTGACTGTGTGGATCACAACAAACTGTGGAAAATTACCTTCAAGAGATGGGAATACCAGACCACCTGACCTGCCTCCTGAGAAATCTATATGCAGATCAAGAAGCAACAGTTAGAACTGGACATGGAACAACAGAATGGTTCCAAATTGGGTAAGGAGTATGTCAAGGCTATATATTGTCACCCTGCTTAGTTAACAGATATGCCTTGTACATCATGAGAAATGCTGGACTGATAAAGCACAAGCTGCAATTAAGATTGCTGGGAGAAATATCAGTAACCTCAGATATGCAGATGACACCACCCTTATGGCAGAAAGCAAAGAAGAACTAAAGATCCTCTTCATGAAAGTAAAAGAGGAAAGTGAAAAAGTTGACTCAAGACATAACATTCAGAAAACTAAGATCATGGTCCCATCACTTTATGGCAAATAGATTGGGAAACAATGGAAACAGTGACAGACTTTATTTTGGGGGCTCCAAAATCACTGTAGATGGTGACTGCAGCCATGAACTTAAAAGACGGTTGCTCCTTGGAAAAAAAGCTATGACCAACCTGGACAGCATATTAAAAAGCAGACATTACTTTGCCAACAAAGGTACATCTAGTCAAAGCTATGGTTTTTCCTGTGGTCATGTATGGATGTGAGAGTTGGACTATAAAGAAAGCTGAGCGGTGAAGAATTGATGCTTTTGAACTGTGGTGTTGGAGAAGACTCTTGAGATTCCCTTGGACTGCAAGGAGATCTAACCAACCAATCCCAAAGGAAATCAGTCCTAAATATTCATTGGAAGAACTGATGCTGAAGCTGAAACTTCAATAGTTTGGCCACCTGACGTGAAGAACTGACTCATTGGAAAAGGCCCTGATGCTGGGAAAGATTAAGGATGGGAGGAGAAAGGGACAGCGTAGGATGAGATGGTTGGATGGCATCACCGACTCATTGGACATGAGTTTTAGTAAACTCCGGGAGTTGCTGATGGACAGGGAAGCCTGGTGTGCTACAGTCCATGGGGTCGCAAAGAGCCTGACACGACTGTGCGACTAAAGTGAACTGAACTAAACTTTTAAACTAAAATTGAAACTGAATAAGCCAGATTCAGTTCCTGTTTTTTATTGTTTCCCATAAAATCAATGCTGACTTAAATAGAATGCTAAGCAAAAGAACTTTTAATTTGGGGAAATTATATTTATCCTGTTCGAGTGCCAGTGTGAAGGAAGAATGGGGGGGCAAAGAATAGAATATTATATTTGAAATGTTTTGCTGATTTAAAATCTAGTCATTTCATTAGCTATCTATAAATCAAGGCAATCTTTCAATAGAAATGTGAGTCACTCTTCAGCTGAGTGAAGGACCTAACTGCAAACACAGTAGTAGGTATATAAACCCCTAGAGTTCCCAGAGGGTCTCTGTGCTTCAAATGATGTCAGAGTTATCCCAGTGAGTTAGCTCTCAGAGCAGTTTGCACCATGCTCCAATTTATAGCATAATTCTGTAGAAGAAAAACATCTTGAGGAGAGAGGTAGAATGTAGTGGGTATTCATTTGGCAGAGGATTAACCTCTTTATAGGTATAAGAGTGCTAAGGGACTGAAATGTATGACTTGCATATGAGCCCCCACCTCTTCTGACAACCTTCCCCAAACAGCACACATTGAGATTTTCAAAGAATTTTCAGATCCATTTTTCATAGCATAAACAATTAACTTGTTTACTGTAAACTCAGAGGAAAGAGTGTGGTCAGAATAGTGCAAGACCTGCTGTTCAGTTTTCCCAGAAAATGATAAATTATGGCAATAGTAATGAAAAGTATAACATTCTTAGCACTTTGCATATGCTAATTTATTCAATCCTCTCAATAACTTTCAATGAAGAGGAAACTGAAGCATAATGTAATTAATAATATGGCACTCCAATAATATACCTTCTCCAATATTCTTTTCTGGAGAATTCCATGGACAGAGGAGCCTAGTGGGCTACAGTCCACAGGGTCATAGAGAGTTGGACATGACTGAAAGACTAACACTTTCACTTTTAAAGCCACAAAGCAGTAAATCCAGCAATTCAAATCTAACAGACTGGTACCATGTCCTCAGCCTTTAATCACTGTTCTATTCTGTCATGTAAGACCCTTCCTTCTTTCACCTTATCCTAGTTCCAAAATTCTAAAGTTAACTCATTGGCCCTTTTCAGACTCTGCACTCTGTAATATCTTCATTGCAATGGAATATAGAAATTCACTTAAAGCTTTAAGATGGCTTCCAATGAAGATCTAACAACTCAATTATGTTTCTTTGAACACTACTCCCATGAACTGAACTGTGAAAATATTTAGAAACATTTTCAGGTCATATCTTCCTATATAATTAAAGCTCATGGAAGTATTATTAGAAAGGAATGTTTACAATTTTGTGTAACCCAGTTGTTCACATTTCATTCAAAAAGATACTACCCTCTGCTTTGTTGTAGAACACTTCATAAGCTCTGGAGAAACTGATTTTCTCAGAAACAACAGTTGAGAAACAAATACTGGTTATTGTTATTGTTGTTCAGTTGCTAAGTCGTGTCCAACTGTGACCCCATGGATTGAAGCCATCCAGGCTTCCCTGTCCTTCCTTATCTCCCAGAATTTGCTCAGATTTATGTCTATTGGTTTGGTATTACTATCTAACCATCTCATCTTCTGCGCCCCTCTTCTTTTGTCTTCAGTCTTTCCCAGCATCAGGGTATTTTCAAATGAGTCAGCTTTTCGCATCACGTGGCCAGAATATTAGAGCCTGGTGGCCTCTGGAAATAGATTAACGCAGAGCCACCTAAGGTATCATATGCTGAAGTCAAAGTACTTGGAAGTAATTGATATAGAATCTCTCCTTCTTTGAGTCATACCTCATGCGTTGATACCATTTTAAACATTTCCCCTTAATTATTTTATTTGCCCAGACCCCTTGCTTTAACTGGAAATATTTAGGTGCTTACTTTTAGTCCCTGCTGTGTTTCATTCCATTTGCAAAGAAAAAGCCATTAAGAGCCAGAAAGCACTTTGCTTTAACACCATCTGCAGCTTACATCTGAGCGCTGCTGGTTGTTTTTATCTGTAACAATACCAGCTGTAGAAGGGAACCAAGGAATACAACATAAAAGGTCGTTTGGCCCTGGATCCTTTCTTCCAACTATAAATGCAGAACAGAAGTGAACTTAAGAGTTAGAACAACAATTTGCAGTTTTTATTTTACTATAATTTATCACTCCAAATTATCTAAAGTGGGGAGCTCCTGTGAATGTTTTTTTTTGTTTGTTTGTTTTGTTTTTACCTTTGCCTGGAAAATTTTATCTTCCAAAAGCAAGTTTTAAGAATAGCAATTTGTTGTTGCATTGGAAGTCTAAATGTTACTGTACAGTGACTGAAATTATAGCATTTGGTACGTGAAAATAAGCAAAGCTCACCCAAATGAGGACAAACAAAAGGTATTTATTCAGAGCTTGCTATGACAAAGGATCAGTTACCATTAATTGTTTCAGCAAGGACTCAAAGTTAGGCAGAGTAGAAAAGTTTTATAGCAAAAAAATTGACTTCAGGTAGGCTCTGATTAGAGGTTGTTGGCATGGCAAAGGAGAGGTGAGTTAACTAGAAGTGGGATATGCTATGTAACTGGGTTGGAGAGCACATTTTACTTTCTCTGGTTGATCCTAAGTTGGACAAAAGTAGAAGTGGGAAAAATAGGGAAGCTAGAAGTCAGTGACCTAGCCCTGACCATTCTGAGATGATTGCTACAGAGGTTGTAGGTCCAAGTTCTATTAGCATAAGTTTATGGTCTAGCCATTTTCCATTCTGTTCAGTATCTCAATCCAAAAAACCTTGATTAGCATATTGATTCTGTTTCTTGTAAACTGTATTATCTTGGGCAAGATATTGCTCTCCAAACTTTAGTTTCATCCACATTTGAAATTAAAAAGGTATTACTCACTTTATAGGGTTATTATGAGGGAAAAAGGAAATTTCAAAAAGATCACTATATGCTTCAAGCAGTAATCATTTAGTACATAAAAGATCTCATTGCTGGTATCATACTAAATGTCCTTTTAAAAGTTCATTTTGAGTAATGTCAGTAAGACAATTTTCCTTTTCAAGTTATTGCACTTGAAAGCAGGAGGTTGTTTTCTCTAAAGTATTAACAAAATTGTGGATATTGATAATGTAGCCTTGAACATCCTTTCTTTCCCAACCTTTTCATATCTCTGAACCTCTCATTCCTGAACCTCTCAGAAATGAAACCACCTCTCCTTTCTTTGAGGAATTTCAGTGAAAATCCTATGTCTTCCTAATTCAATTTTAGTTGTTTGGCTTACATTCAACTCATTAAGCTTTTCACAGAGAATCTCATAATGTAAAGAACTCTGTTTTATTAATGTATTATGTATATTAATTAAATAATTGATTATTATTTATCAATAAGCTATAGTTTATTCTTCTGTGACTTTACTAATGCCTGATTATGGAAGTTATAAAATAAATAATGTTAAGTTATACTGATATTGTACTATAAATAGTTTTCCTTGCCATGGAAACCATGTGCCCATGTGCTATGATTATATTTATTTATGGTTCAAATACTCTTACTCAATGTATATGAATCAAGTGTCAAGTTAAATTAATTTTTCTTTTTACATTCCCCTAATATTAATAGATTTTAGCATATTCTCATTTTTTTCCAAACTCTCAATTGTACTAATTTGTCTATAGAGTATTATTTTCCCATTCAAAACTTCTCTTCCTGAATCCTCTATCCTGTGCCAATTCAGGGCTTGGAAGTGTAAGACTAGTTGTCACCTTTGGATAACTCTCTTCTCACTGTTCTTTGAGAACAGTTTTTGCTGCTTTTGTGTTATACTTCTTCCTTGGCTTATATCCAAGAATATAAGAAAATTTTTACAGGAACAGCTTTCAGTTTTCACCACAGAGTATGATGTTAGCTCTGGACTTGCCATATATGGTGTTTATTATGTTGAGGTATATTCCTTCTGTACCAATTTTATTGAGAGGTTTTTTTGTTGTTGTTGTTTTGTTTTCCTCATAAACAGCTGTTGAATCTTGTAAAATGCTTTTTGTGCATCAGTCACAAATGCTTTTATCTTTTATTGTGATAATGTACTGTATTCATGGTTTGTGAATATTAAACCATCCTTGCCTCTCTAGAATAAATCCCACTTGATCACAGTGTGCCATCACTTCAAGGTACTGTTGTATTTGGCTTGCTAATATTTTGTTGAGTATATTTGCATATGTGTTCATATGCATATATCAACTATTTATATTCATAAATAGGGACTGAGGTATGAATTTCTCTCTGGGTAATGTCCTTATCTGGTTTTGGTATCAGGGTAATGCTGGCCTCATAAAATGAGTTTGGAAGAGTTCCTTGCTATTTTATCCTTTACAATAGTTTGAAGAAGATAGGTGTTAAATCTTTGAATTTTTGTTAGAATTCACTAGTGAAGTCATCTGGTCCTAGGTTTTTGTTTTTGGGGAGGTTTTGTTTACTGTTTCAATATCTTTACTAGTGATTGGCCTATTCAGATTTTCTATTCCTTCATGATTCAGTTCTGGAAAGTTTCATGATTCTAAGAATTTATCCATTTCTTTTCACTTGTCCAAATTCTTGGCATATAGTTGTTCATAATATTCTCTTATAATCCTTTGTATTTCTGTGGTATTCATTGCTATTTCTCCCCTTTTGTTTCTTATTTTATCAGAGCCCTCTCTCATTTTTAGAGTGAATTTAGCTAAAGGTTTGAAAGGATGCCCATTCTCCCCACTCTTATTTAACATACTAAGGAAACTCTGCCAGAGCAATGAGAAAAGAAAAAGAAATAAAAGGTATTTCAATTGGAAAAGAAGAATTAAAATTTTACTATTTGTGAATAGCATAATATTATACATAGAAAATCCTAATGATGCCATCAAAAGACTATTAGAAATAATAAAAAAATATAGTGAAGTTTCAGGATGCAAAACCAATATATAAAAATCTATTGCATTTCTGCTGCTACTGCTGCTAAGTCGCTTCAGTCGTGTCTGACTCTATGTGACCCCACAGACAGCAGCCCAACAGGCTCCCCCGTCCCTGGGATTCTCCAGGCAAGAACACTGGAATGGGTTGCCATTTCCTTCTCCAATGCATGAAAGTGAAAAGTGAAAGTGAAGTCGCTCAGTCATGTCTGACTCTTAGTGACCCCATAGATGGCAGCCTACCAGGCTCCTCTGTCCATGGGATTTTCGAGGCAAGAGTACTGGAGTGGGGTGCCATCACCTTCTCTGTTCTATACACTAGCAAAAAGAAAAATTAAAACAACCCAATTACAATCATAATAAAAGAATAAAACACCTAGTAATAAATTTAACCAAGGAAATAAAAAACCTATACACTGAAAACTGTAAGACATTGTTGAAATAAATTGAAGATGGCACAAAGAAATAGAAATACATTCCATGTTCATGAAGTGGAAGAATTAACATTATTAAAATGTTCATATTACCTAAAGCAGTCTTTAGATTCAATGTACTCCCTATCAAAATCTGAATAGTATTTTTCATAGAAATAGAACAAAAAATCCTAAAATTAGTATGGAACCAAATAAGACCCCATGAAGCCAAATTAATTCTGAGAAAAAAGGAATAAAGCTGGAGGTATCATACTCCCTGATTTCATATTATTACAAAGCAGCATGTATTGGCAGAAAAACAGGTATATAGATCAATGGAACAGAATGGAGAGCCCACAGATAAATCCACACATATATGGACAATTATGTGACAGAGGAGCAAAGAACATATACTAAAGGAAAGGATAATCTTTTCAATAAACAGTATTGGGAAAACTGGACAGCCACATGTCAAAGAATGAAAGTAGACTACAATATCACAGAAATATACACAAAAATCGCCTCAGATAGTTAAAGACTTGAATGTAAGACCTGAAACCATAAACTCCCAGAAGAAAATATAGGTTGTATACTCTCGGATATTGGTCTTAATAATGTCTGTCTAGATATGTCTTCTCAGACAGGGGAAACAAAAGCAAAGATAAATAAATGGTACTACATCAATCTAAAAAGTTTTTTCAGAGCAAAGGAAACTATCAGAAAAATTTTTTAAAAAGCTTACCAAATGGAGGAAGATCTTTGCAAATCGTGTATCCAATAATGTATGATATTCCTAATATATAAGTAACTTATACAACTTAAAAAAATGACAAAACAGCCCATTTAAAAAATGGACAGAGATCTGAATTCACATTTTTCTAAAGAAGACATACAGATGACCAATAGGCACATGAAAAAAATGTTCAACATCTGAAATTATTAAAGCCACAATGATATATCACCTCATGCCCCTTAGAATGGCTATTATCAAAAAGGCAAGAAATAACAAGTGTTAGCAAGTTTATGGAGAGAAGAAAACTCTCATACACTGTTGATGGGAATGTAAAACTTAGTGTAGCCACTAAGGAAAACAGTATGGAGATTCCTCGAAAAAAAAAAAAAGAGAGAGAGAGAGAGAGAATAGAACTACCATATAATCCAAATGTTACTCTCAGGATATTTATCCAAAAAATATAAAAACTTTTTTAAAAGGTATATACAGCCCTATATTCATTGTAGCATTATTTGTTTATAATAGCCAAGATATGGAAACAATCTTAACTGCCTATCAACTGACAAATGGATGAAGAAAATTTGGTGTATGTATACAATGGAATACTATTCTGTTACAAAACATGAAATTTTGCCATTTTCAACAACATGGATTTTTTTCTTGTTGTTGTACGGTTGCTAAGTTGTGTCCAATTATTTTGTAACCCCATGAACTCTAACCTGCCAGGTTTCTTTGTCCATGGGATTTCCCAGGCAAGAAACTCGAATGGGTTGCAATTTCCTTCAACGGGGTATTTTCCTGACCTAGGGATTGAACCCATGTCTCTTGCATTGGCAGGTGGATTCTTTACCACTGAGCCACCTGGGAATGCCATAGCAACATGGATAGACCTTGAAAATATTCTAAGTGAAATAAGTCATGTGGAGAAAACAAACACCATATTATTTCACTCATAAGTAGAATATAAAAACAAAATGAGCAAGCCAAATGAAACAGAAAACAAACACACGGATACAAAAATCAGAGTAATGATTACCAGAGGGGGAGTGAGTGGGTAGGACAAAATTGATAAAGGGGATCAATTTTATGGTGATGGGCAGAAACTAAATCTTTGGTGGTGAGCACACTGTGATGTATACAGAAGTTGAAATATAACATTATACAGTGAAATTTGTATGTTATAAATCAATGAAAAGAAAATTTTAAAAAATAACAAAACCGAAATAATATAAAACAATACCTTGCATGTCTGAAAATATTTTAATCTTCTCATTGCACTTGATTGTGATTTTTAATAAATATGAGGATGAATTGAAACTTTCAGATGACAATTTAATTCAAGCATATACCTTTTAATATCAGATATTTCTAATGAGAAGTTTGATGGCAGTTGATTTTTATTTTTTCCCCTCCCACTATCCCCTACCCTAGGAAACATGTAGGCTTTCCTCTTTATAACATAGATGCTTTTTCTCCATTTCATTTTTCACATATACTTTGAGTCCTTTCAAACAGAAGATGTGTTTCCTTCTACAGTTTAAAGGGGGCTTTTCTATTATTTATTTTATTGTTCCATTTCTGTCTACTTTCACATTATTTTTTTTTTCATGAAACTATTTTCAGTCACTTAAAAATTTTTTTTTGATCAATCACTAGACATAGGGGTTGCAGATATTTTATGCAAAATGCCAGGTAGTGAATACTTCAGGCTTTGTTGGTGAAGTGGGTACTTGGAGAATATGGTGTGGTATTTATACAATAAGAGGGAAACTCTGGCTCTGCCTGCCCTATTTACCTGTGACAGATCCCACTAAATGGTAGGCATGTTTTGCACCCAGTTGCTAAACACTGGAGACACTTGATAAGGAAAAAAGAACCAGTATTCAGAGAGGGAGAAATAGGGTGGATGAGGTAAGTGAGAGTGGAACAGGAAGCCACCTGGGTCAGTTTCATTCACTGCCTCAGTGATAATTAATCTTTCTGTTCCTCAGGAGAGCCAAGCTCTCTCAAGTTGGGAAGTTGCCTAGAGACGAGGAAATTTGCTGCTTCTCTGTGTCCCCAAATAGATTTAAGGGACTAGGTCTGATAGAATCCCTGAAGAATTATAGATGGAGTTTCGTGGCATTGTACGGGAGGTAGTGATCAAGACAATCCCCAAGAAAAAGAAATGCAGAATACAACATGGTTCTCTGAGGAGGACTTAAGAATAGTTGAGAAAAGAAGAGAAGCAAAAGGTAAAGGAGAAAAGGAAAGATATACCCATTTGAATGCAGAGTTCCAAAGAATGGCAAGGAGAGATAAGAAAACCTTCCTCAGTGATCAATGAAAAGAAATAGAGGAAAACAATAGAATGGGAAAGACTAGAGATCTCTTCAAGAAAAATAGAGATACCAAGATCTTTGCATTTTTTCATGCAAAGATGAGCACAAAAAAGGGCAGAAATGGTATGGACCTAACAGAAGCAGAAGATATTAAGAAGAGGTGGCAAAAATACACAGAAGAAATGTACAAAAAAGATCTTCATGACCCAAATAACCATGATGGTGTGATCACTCACCTTGATCCAGACATCCTGGAATGTGAAGTCAAATGGGCCTTAGGAAGCATCACTATGAACAAAGCTAGTGGAGGTGATGGAATTCCAGCTAGGCTATTTCAAATCTTAAAAGATGATGCTGTGAAAGTGCTGCACTCAATCTACCAGCAAATTTGGAAAACTCAGCAGTGGCCACAGGACTGGAAAAGGGCAGTTTTCATTCCAATCCCAAAGAAAGGCAATGCTAAAAACTCTTCAAACTATTGCACAATTGCAGTCATCTCACTTGCTAGTAAAGCAATGCTTAAAATTCTCCAAGCCAGGTTTTAAGAGTATGTGAACCATGAACTTCCAGATGTTCAAACTGGATTTAGAAAAAGCAGAGGAACCAGAGATCAAATTGCCAACATCTGTTGGATCATCAAGAATGCAAGAGAGTTCCAGGAAAACATCTACTTCTGCTCTATTGACTATGCCAAAGCTTTGACTGTGTGGATCACAACAAACTGTGGAAAATTCTGAAAGAGATGGGAATACCAGAACACCTGACCTGCCTCCTGAGAAATCTGTATGCAGGTCAAGAAGCAACAGTTAGAACTGGACATAAAACAAAAGACTGGATCCAAATTGGGTAAGGAGTATGTCAAGGCTGTATATTGTCTCCCTGCTTTTTAACTTATATGCAGAATACATCATGTGAAATGCTAGGCTAGATGAAACAAGCTGGAGTCAAGATTGCCAGCAGAAATAACAGTAACCTCAGATATGCAGATGACACTTCCCTTATGGCAGAAAGTGAAGAGGAACTAAAGAGCCTCTTGGAAAAAAGTGAAAGAGGAGAGTGAAAAAGCTGTTTCAAAACTCAACATTCAGAAAACTAAGATTATGGCATCTGGTCCCATCACTTCATGACAAATAGATGGTGGAACAATGGAAACAGTGAGAGACTTTTTTGGGGGGTTCCAAAATCACTGCAGATGGTGACTGCAGCCATAAAATTAAAAGATGCTTACTCCTTGGAAGAAAAGTTATGACCAACCTACACAGTATATTAAAAAGCAAAGACATTACTTTGCCAACAAAGGTCCATCTAGTCAAAGCTATGGTTTTTCCAGTAGTCACTTATGGATCTGAGAGTTGGACTATAAAGAAAGCTGAACAGTGAAGAATTGATGCTTTTGAACTGTGGTGTTGGAGAAGACTCTTGAGAATCCCTTGGAGATCCAGCCAGTCCATCCTAAAGAAATCAGTCCTGAATGTTCATTGGAAGGACTGCTGCTGAAGCTGAAACTCCAATACTTTGGCCACCTGATGCGAAGAACTGGCTCCCTGGAAAAGACCCAGATGCTGGAAAAGATTGAAGGTGGGAGGAGAAGGGGACGAGAGAGGATGCAATGGTCGGATCACATCATCAATTCAATGGGCATGAGTTTGAGTAGCTCCGGGAGTTGGTGATGGACAGAGAAGCCTGGTTTGCTGCAGTTCATGGGGTTGCAAAGAGTGGGACACAACTGAGCAACTGAACTGAACTGTGTTCCCAACACAGTTGCATAACAACATGTATTTCTGTACATCTTTGTCTAAAGAATATTGTCAATTGTTATTTGAAATATTTTTAAAATTATATTCTGATGTAAACAACAATATTCAAATAAAAGTATGGTATCCTGGATCACCTATCATTTTTGTATGCAATTAAATGCAATAGGAATCCCATAAGAATAACAGCTGATCTTTCAATAGAAACTCTTCAGGCCAGAAGGGAATGGCAGGACATACTTAAGTGAAGAAAGAGAAAAACCTACAACCCAGATTACTGTACCCAGCAAGGATCTCATTCAAATATGAAGGGGAAATCAAAAGCTTTACAGACAAGCAAAAGCTCAGATAATTCAGCACCACCAAACCAGCTCTCCAACAAATGCTAAAGGATCTTCTCTAGACAGGAAACACAAAAAGGGAATATAAACTTGAACCCAAAACATTAAAGTAAATGGCAATAGGATCATACTTATCAATAATTATCTTAAATGTAAATGGGTTGAATGCCCCAACCGAAAGACAAAGACTGGCTGAATGGATACAAAAACAAGACCCCTTTATATGTTGTCTACAAGAGACCCACCTCAAAACAAGGGACACATACAGACTGAGAGTGAAGGGCTGGAAAAAGATATTCCATGCAAATAGAGACCAAAAGAAGGCAGGAGTAGCAATACTCATATAAGATAAAGTAGACTTTAAAACAAAGGCTGTGAAAAGAGACAAAGAAGGACAGTACATAATGATCAAAGGATCAATCCAAGAAGAAGATATAACAATTATAAATATATATGCACCCAACATAGGAGCACTGCAATATGTAAGACAAGTGCTAACAAGTATGAAAGGGGAAATTAACAATAACACAATAATAGTGGGAGACTTTAGTGCCCCACTCACACCTATGGGTAGATCAACTAAACAGAAAACTAACAAGGAAACACAAACTTTAAATGATACAATAGACCAGTTAGACCTAATTGATATCTATAGGACATTTCACCCCAAAACAATAAATTTTATCTTTTTCTCAAGTGCACACAGAACCTTCTCCAGGTTAGATCACATCCTGGGTCATAAATCTAGCCTTGGTAAATTCAAAAAATTGAAATCATGCCAAGCATCTTTTCTGACCACAATGCAGTAAGATTAGACCTCAGCTACAGGAGAAAAACTATTAAAAATTCCAACACATGGAGACTGAACAACACACTACTGAATAACCAACAAATCACAGAAGAAACCAAAAAAGAAATCAAAATATGCATAGAAATGAATGAAAACAAAAACACAACAACCCAAAACCTGTGGGACAATGTAAAAGCAGTGCTAAGGGGAATGTTCATAGCAATACAGGCATACCTCAAGAAACAAGAAAAAAGTCAAATAAATAACCTTACTCTACACCTAAAGCCACTAGAAAAGAAAGAAATGAAGAACCCCAGGGTTAGTAGAAGGAAAGAAATCTTAAAAATTAGGGCAGAAATAAATGCAAAAGAAACAAAACGGACCATATCAAAAATCAACAAAGCCAAAAGCTGGTTCTCTGAGAGGATAAGTAAAATTGACAAACCACTAGCCAGACTCATCAAGAAACAAATGGAGAAAAATCAAATCAATAAAATTAGAAATAAAAATGGAGAGATCAAAACAGACAACAGAGAAATACAAAGGATCATAAGAGACTATATGCCAATAAAATGGACAACTTGGAAGAAATGGACAAATTCTTAGACAAGTACAAGTTTCCAAAAGCGAACCAGGAAGAAATAGAAAATCTTAACAGACCCATCACAAGCACAGAAACTGAAACTGTAATCAGAAATCTTCCAGCAAACAAAAGACCAGGTCCAGATGGCTTCACAGATGAATTTACCAAAAATTTAGAGAAGAGCTAACACCTATCCTACTCAAACTCTTCCAAAAAATTAAAGAGGAAGGTAAACTTCCAAACTCATTCTATGAGGCCACCATCACCCTAATACCAAAACCTGACAAAGCTGCCACAAAAAAAGAAAACTACAGGCCAATATCACTGATGAACATACATACAAAAATCCTAAACAAAATTCTAGCAATCAGAATCCAAAAACACATTAAAAAGATCATACATCATAACCAAGTGGGCTTTATCCCAGGGATGCAAAGATTCTTCAATATCCACAAATCAATCTATGTAATACACCACATTAACAAACTGAAAAATAAAAGCCATATGATTATCTCAATAGATGCAGAGAAAGCCTTTAACAAAATTAAACATCCATTTATGATAAAAACCCTCCAGAAAGCAGGAATAGAAGGAACATACCTTAACATAATAAAAGCTATATATGACAGACCCACAACAAACATTATCCTTAAAGGTGAAAAATTGAAAGCATTTCTCCTAAAGTCAGGAACAAGACAAGGGTGCCCACTCTTACCACTACTATTCAACATAGTTTTGGAAGTTTCGGCCACAGCAATCAGAGAAGAAAGAGAAATAAAAGGAATCCAAATGGGAAAAGAAGAAGTAAAACTCTCACTGTTTGCAGATGACATGATCCTCTACATAGAAAACCCTAAAGACTCCACCAGAAAATTACTAGAGCTAATCAATGAATATAGTAAAGTTGCAGGATATAACATCAACACACAGAAATCCCTTGCATTCCTATACACTAATAATAAGAAAATAGAAAAAGAAATTAAGGAAACAATTCCATTCACCATTGCAATGAAAAGAATAAAATACCTAGGAATATATCTACCTAAAGAAACAAAAGGCCTATATATAGAAAACTATAAAACAGTGGTGAAAGAAATCAAAAAGGACACAAATAGATGGAGAAATATATCATGTTCATGGATCAGAAGAATCAGTATAATGAAAATAGGTATACTACCCAAAGCAACCTATAGATTCAACACACTCCCTATCAAGCTACCAACAGTATTTTTCACAGAGCTAGAACAAATAATTTCACAATTTGTATGGCAATACAAAAAACCTCGAATAGCCAAAGCAATCTTGAGAAAGAAGAATGGAACTGGAGGAATCAGCCTGCCTGGCTTCAGACTATACTACAAAGCCACAGTCATCAAGACAGTATGGTACTGGCACAAAGACAGAAATATAGATCAATGGAACAAAATAGAAAGCCCAGAGATAAATCCACACACCTATGGACACCTTATCTTTGACAAAGGAGGCAAGAATATACAATGGATTAAAGACAATCTCTTTAACAAATGGTGCTGGGAAAACTGGTCAGCCACATGTAAAAGAATGAAACTAGAACATTTTCTAACACCATACACAAAAAATAAACTCAAAACGGATTAAAGATCTAAATGTAAGACCAGAAACTATAAAACTCCTAGAGGAGAACATAGGCAAAACACTCTCCGACAGAAATCACAACAGGATCCTGTATAACCCACCTCCCAGAATATTTGGAATAAAATAAAAAATAAACAAATGGGACCTAATTAAAATTAAAAGCTTCTGCACAACAAAGGAAACTATAAACAAGGTGAAAAGACAGCCTTCAGAATGGGAGAAAATAATAGCAAATGAAGCAACTGACAAATAATTAATCTAAAAAATATACAAGCAACTCCTGCAGCTCAGTTCCAGAAAAATAAACGACCCAATCAAAAAATGGCCAAAGAACTAACAGACATTTCTCCAAAGAAGACATACAGATGGATGGCTAACAAACACATGAAAAGATGCTCAACATCACTCATTATCAGAGAAGTGCAAATCAAAACCACAATGAGGTACTATTTCACGCCATTCAGAATGGCTGCTTTCCAAAAGTCTACAAGCAATAAATGCTGGAGAGGGTACACTGTTGGTGGGAATGCAAACTAGTACAGCCACTATGGAGAACAGTGTGGAGATTCCTTAAAAAACTGGAAATAGAACTGGCTTATGACCCAGCAATCCCACTGCTGGGCATACACACGGAGGAAACCAGAATTAAAAGAGACACATGTACCCCAATGTTCATCACAGCACTGTTTATAATAGCCAGGACATGGAAGCAACCTAAATGTCCATCAGCAGATGAATGGATAAGAAAGCTGTGGTATGTATACAGAATGGAGTATTACTCAGCCATTAAAAAGAATACATTTGAATCTGTTCTAATGAGGTGGATGAAACTGGAGCCGATTATACAGAGGGAAGTAAGCCAGAAAGAAAAACACCAATACAGTATACTAACACATATATATGGAATTTAGAAAGATGGTAATGATAATCCTGTATGTGAGATAGCAAAAGAGACACAGATGTAAAGAACAGTCTTTTGGACTCTGTGGGAGAGGTCGAGGGTGGGATGATTTGGGAGAATGGCATTGAAACATGTATAATATCATATGTGAAACGAATCACCAGTCCAGGTTTGATGCATGATACAGGATGCTTGGGGCTAGTGCACTGGGATGACCCAGAGGGCTGGTATGGGGAGGAAGGTGGGAGGGGGGCTCAGGATGGGCAACATATGTACACCCGTGGTGGATTCATGTTGATGTATGGCAAAACCAATACAATATTGTAAAGTAATTAGCCTCCAATTAAAATAAATAAATTTATATTAAAGGATCACTATATATCTTAGGTTAGATATTTAAGATAAGTACTGTTTGGGGTCAGGATAGGCAACATTATCCTGAAGAAACAAAGAAAATCCAGAATCTCAGTGTCTTCATAATGTTTACCCTTCTTATCCTGCCTTTTTTTTTTTTTTTTTTTCTGTATCAACAAGGAGTTTTATTCAGTGTAGTCATTTAGGGACCCAAGATAATGGAGACTCATTTTTGACATGTACTACTATGGCTACTGAGGTCAGGAAAATAGGACACTGTGAAATATGTAGTGACCCCTAAATCTTCTTCCCAGTGGTGACATTCCTTACATTTTAAGATTACATGACACAGTTCCACACTTAATCTCTTTGTCTCTGAACAATTTTGTCATATTCAAAAGACTAACTTGGAAATATCTAAACCCATTCAGAATTTTTAACTAACACTGGTGACTAAGTCTGGCATTTAAAATTTTCATTTACTTTTACTGTGAGGATTAATTTTATTGGATGTATTTGATTTATATTTGAATTTTATTTCATTTATTGTTCAAAAATTGCTCAAAATATGTTTTTTTTCCTTTTCTCCCTCCTAACTCTGTTGTTTTTCAGTTGTTAAGTCATGTCTGACTCTTTGCAACCCCATGGACTGCAGCACACCAGGCTTCCCTGTCCTTTACTATCTCCCAAAGCTTGCTCAAATTCATGTTCATTGAGTCAGTGATGTTATCCAACAATCTCATCCTCTGTTTCCCCCTTCTCCTGCCCTCAATCTTTCCCAGCATCAGGGTCTTTTCCAGTGAGTCAGCTCTTCACATCAGGTAGCCAAAGTACTGGAGCTTCAGCTTCAGCATCAGTCCTTCAAGTGAACATTCAGGAATAATTTCCTTTAGGACTGACTGATTTAATCTCCTTGCTGTCCTAGTGACTCTCACGAGTCTTCTTCAATACCGCAATACAAAAACATTGGTTCTTCAGTGCTTAGCCTTCTTTATAGTTGAACTCTCATATCCATACATGACTACTGGAAAAAACATAGCATTGACTATATGCACCTTTGTCAACAAAGTGTTGTCTCTGCTTTTTAATGTGCTGTCTAGGTTTGTTATAGCTTTTCTTCTGAGGAGCAAGTGTCGTGGCTGCAGTCACTGTCCACAGTGATTTTGAAGTGCAAGAAAATAAAATCTATCACTGTTTCCACTTTTCCCCTATCTTTTTGTCAGTTTCCTTGTGGCTCAGCCAGTAACGAATCTTTCTGTGATGTGGGAGACTTAGGTTCGACTCCCAGGTTGGGAAGATCCCCTGGACAAAGGAAAGACTACCCATTCCAATATTGTGGCCTGGAAAATTCCATGGACTGTATAGTTCATGCAAATAGTCGGATACGACTGAGCAACTTTCACTTTGTTCTTGATAACTCTGTATATCCCTGCATCTCTGGATTTTCTTCTATTCCTGTTCAATACTGTTTGGAAAATGAGCATTTATATTCTGAATTTGTATGTATCTGTTATTATTTTGTTAAAAGAATCCTGTAATCACTAACTTATGATATTAACATGCTCTTTTCCAATATGTTCACCTGAAGCTCTAAGTTTACATTTTCTACCTCAAGTTATTATAGGTGAGAGTTTTACCAAGTGTTTTGTAACTGCCTGTCACTCATTACCTTCCTCCCATTCTCTAAAACTGTTTCACCAACCACCATTCTTTGTACTGACCACATCCCATGGCTTGAACAATTTTTTTTTTTAAACAATCAAGGTAAATTTGCTTATGCTTCTGGCAATGAATTGTCTTAACATCTCAGTGGCTTAAAACAGCAAAACTTATTTCTTACTATTTATCATTCCATATAGGCAAGGAGACTCTGACTTTGGTGGCAGTTCAGTTACCCCAAGAGTGGGAAAATATGAAGCTGGGAATTCTATACTTCTGTCTGAAAAAAAAAAGTCTTAATTCTATTCATATTTTCTTGGCCAACTCAAGTTATATTGCTATATCTTATTTCAAGCCAATGAAGAAGTGGACTCGTGTCCAGAGTGGAAAGAATCAGAAGACTTTATGTGTAGCTCAAATGACTACTACAATGGTGAAATCAATTATTAATCATATTCCAAACATCTATTAATTAAAATCCCACTAATTTTTTAAAAGGGCAGTTTAACATTCAGAGATACACAGTTAACTTAAGGGAAGAAAGTTAAAGGAAAAAAGAAGCAACAAAATGCAGAAAGAAATTAAGAAATAATTCTATTTTTCTTCCATTTTTCTTTGAAATTATATTTCTCAATTCTGATGTATTTCATCAACTTTTTAAAAATAAAGAACCTGATAGAAAATGTTTTGGGCTTGGCTTTGTCAACTGTATTGCTTCTATCTTAATCCTCAACTCTATTAAAATGTAAAAACAACCATGGACAACATGTTAATGTATAGGTGTAGCTGTGTTCCAATAAAACTTTATTTACAAAACCAGGTTGCATGTCAAACATGGCCCACAGGCAATATTTTACTGACCTCTGTAGTAAGAATCTGTATGCATACACATATTTTGACAGATGTGTTATCCACTAATAGTCAAACTAGAATGATAGAATCTATTTTTATTGAAGTATAATTTATGTACATTGCTATATACACATGTATAATGTATATATTGTATAATGTATATTATACACAGTTACATGTGTATAATATAGTTATTGATGGTTTTTAAGGTTATGTATCTTTTATAGTTATTATAAAATATTGACTATATAGCCTGTACTCTACAATATATTCTTGTAGCGCATTTTATATGTAATATTTTGTACCTCTTAATCCCCTAAGCTTATATTGCTCCTTCCCCTTTCCATCTCCCTAAACTGGTGGTTACCACAAACTGGTAACCCTAGTTTGTCATCATATCTGTGAGTTCTCTTCTTTTTTGTTATATTCATTAGTTGACTGTATTTTTTAAATTCCACATATGAATGATATCATACAGTATTTGTTTTTCTCTGTCTTGCTATTTCATTCATCAAAATGCCCTCAAAGTCCATCCATGTTGCTGCAAATGGCAACATTCCATTATTTTTCATATGGTAAAATTTCATTCTTTTCCATAGCTGAGTAGTATTCCATCACATACATACATATACATATAAATATGTATATATATATAATATATATATACATGCACACACACATCTATTTTTCTTCTTTATCCATTCATCTATTGGTGTACTCTGATGAACACTTAGGTTATTTCCATAACTTAGGTTACTTCCACAACTAAGTGACACACACACAAATACTCAAGAGTGGAATTTCTAAATTATGTTGTTTTGCTGTGCTTATTTGCTCAGTCATGTCTGATTCTTTGCAGCCCCATGGTCTGTAGCCTGCCAGGCTCCTCTGTCCATGGGGGATTCTGCAGGCAAGAATACTGGAATGGGTTGTCATGCCCTCTTTCAAGGGATCTTACCAACCTGGGGATCAAACTCAGGTCTCCTGCATTGCAGCCAGATTCTTGACCATCTGAGCCACCAGAGAAGCCCAAGAATATGGGAGAGGGTGGCCTATCCCTTCTCCAGGGGATCTTCCCAACCCAGGAATTGAACTGGGGTCTCCTGCATTGCAGGTGAATTCTTTACCAGCTGAGCTACCAGGGAAGCTGTTTCTGGGTCATATGGTAATTCAAGTTTTATTTTTGTGTGAAACTTCCATACTATTTTTCACAGCAGCTGCACCAATTTACATTCCCTCCAACAGTGTAAAAAGTCTCCTTTGCTTCCACATTTTGGCCAACATTTGTTATTTTTGGTGTTTTGATGATAACCATTCTGAAAAGGTGTGAAGTGTTATCTCATTGTGGTTTTGATATTCATTTCCCTAAAGACTAGCTATGCAAATACTCTGGGGGCTTGTCTTCCCAGTGTAGGACCCCCAGGATGGAGAGACACACATGAGATTCAAAATTTTCATTCCTGTTGGAGAACCTCTCCAATATAATTGTTCTCCAACTTGTAAGTCTCCTACCTGGGAGATATGGAACTTGACTATATCAAAAGTATGCCTCTCCTACCTGTCTCCTTATCATTCATTCTCTTTTTATTCAGTTGTAGAAAATCTTTCCAAATGGATTCTGGTCTTTTTTTTTTTTTTAAATCAGTGATTGTTCTGTAAAATCCAGCATTCATTTATGATAAAAACTCTCCAGAAAATGGGCATAAAGGGAACATACTAGGCTGTATATGACAAACTCACAGCTAAGTTTACAGTCAGTGGTGAAAAATCAGAAGCATTTCTTCTAAGATCAACAATAAGACAAGGATGCCTGCTCTCTCCACTTTTATTCAACAAAGTATTGGAAGTCATAGACACAGCAATCAGACAAGGGAAGTATATAAAAGGAATCCAAATTTGAAAGGAAGAAGTGAAATTGTCATTGTTGACATAATACTATGCATAGAAAGTTGTTCATATATGTTGGATATAATGCCAGGCTCCTGTGTCCATGGGGGATTCTCCCAGCAAGAATACTGGAGTGAGTTGCTGATAATATACTATACATAGAAAACTGTGAAGACACTACCAGAAAACTATTGGAGCTCATCAATTAATTCAGTAAAGCAGCTGGATACAAAATTAACATACAGAAATCTGTTGCATGTCGTTACACAAACAACAAAGTATCAGGAAGATAATGAAACAATCACATTTACTGTCACACAAAAACAATAAAATACCTAGGAATGAACCTACATAAGGAGGTAAAGGACCTGTGTTTCTAAAACTATAAGACACTGATGAAAAACTTTGAAGAAACACAAACAGATGGAAAAGCACTGATGAAAAACTTCGAAGAAACACAGACAGATGGAAAAGCATATTGTGTTCATGGATTGAAAGAATTAGTACTGTTAACATGACCATACTACCCAAGGACATTTTAAGATTCAACACAGTATATAAAAACAAACTCAAAATGAATTAAAGACCCAAATGTAAGAGTAGAAACCATAAAAATCTTAGAGGAAAACGTAGGCAGAACACTCTCTGACATAAAGTGTAGCACTTATTTATTTATTTATTTATTTATTTATTTGGCTATATCTCCGAAAGCAAGGTCTTCCCTTGTGGTTCAGTTAGTAAAGAATCCGCCTGCAGTGCAAGAGACCTGGTTTCAATCCCTGGGTTGGGAAGATCCCCTGGAGAAGGAAAAAGCTACCCACTCCAGTATTCTGGCCTGCAGAATTCCATGGACCATATGGGGTCACAAAGAGTCAGACATGACTGAGCGACTTGAAGGAAGTATGGTATTAATATGCTATACAATTAATATTCAGAGACACTGAGCATGTAATATGATAAGAGGAGATAAAAAGTTAGGTTTACAGATCTAATGAATTTGCAGAACCAACTTGTTCTTCCCCATAAACTCTCTGAAACTGATAGCTAGGTAAAAAGTCTCTTTGCTGTCAACTATCTTCCTTCAGTGTGAAAATCTATAAAATATTACACTCATGTACAAATGTAAAATATTCTTTCTGTTATGCCTTATAGAGACTAGTTGTCTATGGGTCCACAGAAGATAAATGAGATTGAAGCATTTAAACATATTTGGAAATCTAATTTAGCTATCTATTTTATCAGAATCAAATGTTCTAATTGGATAAATTGAACACTGAAACATATTTACTATAAAGAGTGCCAAAATGATCAAATTAGCCATGCATTGATCTTTAGAATAATGTCTAATTATACAGTACTTTTCCCTGATAGAACTTTGATTTGGGAATAGCATTTATAATTAAGAGTGATAAGGAATGAGTTCTGCTTTAATGATTCATCTGGGTCATTCTAGACTAAGAATAAAGAAAGATGAAATGGCTTGGAAAATCAGAAGTTATTACAGAAAATCATGGAATAATTGTTTCTATAGACTATGAAGATATTATAACAGTTTTCCCTTATGTTTGTATAGAAGACACGTAGGGGAATACTTAGAAGTATGGCCCATTTTAACAAAATTCCAGCAACTCAATGTTCATAAATAACAGAATAGATACATAAATAATATATTCATATATGAAAATAGTCTACTTCAATAAAAATTAGAAAACTGCAACTGTTTCATTGATGTGAATTATTAAAAACATAATGTTGAGCTAAAGGTGCAACTCATACAAGAGTACTTACAATATTATTTCATGAATTTGAATTTTATAAGCATCAAAATTAAAAGAAAATATTGCTTAAGGATATAGAAATAAGTAGAAAACTATAAAGTAATACAAGGAAATAACTGACACTAAAGACACCATCTAACATAGAGAGGATAGGTAAGGATTTCAGATTAAGAAGAATAATATAGGGCATATCTAAATATATTAATTTTCTGTCTTAACCTATCTGAGTAGGTTAAATTACTTTTATTCTATGGCCTTTTTAGGGGGCTTCCCAGGTGGCTCAGATGGTAAAAGAATGCCTGCAATGCAGGAGACCTGGGTTCAGTCCCAGGGTCAGAAAGATCCTCTGCAGAAGGGCATGGCAAACCACTCCAGTTTTCTTGCCTGGAGAACTCTATGGACAGAGGAGCCTGGCAGGTTACAGTCCAACAAGTATCAAAGAGTCGGACACAACTGAACAACTAACACTTTCACTTTCATGGTCTTTTTTACAGCCAATTAATTTCACAATTAACTAATAAAAATATAGTCTCTGACACTCAAAGTTGTTAATATATTAGAGGCAACTATCCTTCCATAAATTAATTTCAAGAAACATCAGATATGCGAGTCTTGTTGTCTTAATAACCTGTCCCTTTTGCATACACACATACTCAAACACACAGAACCTACATTTTATTCTCTAGTCCTAAATGCAGTTTTCGACAATTAACAATAAATATCAAATTTCCTCTGTTGAAAACTCAACATGAGCAATCAATTGACCTAACTGATCAAAATCACATTTTCTCTAAAGTAATTTGTTCCTCTATAGAAGACCAATGGAATAAACATAGTAAATCTTGTGCTATAAAACCAGTGAGGCAAGCATAATATGTATAAAATTTATGAAACCTAGCTTAGAAACTATGCATTAAGCTTGAGGGAGGCTTGGATTGACTAGAAAGAGCAGAAATGTTAGAAAAAAGCCTGAAAATCTCACTGGAGAATGAGATGAGATGAACTCTCTGGAAAGGACTTATTATAGATTTGTTATATTAATACTATAGGAAATGTGCTAATTTTAGTGTAAAGATATGTAATGATAGATCTGATACTTGCTTGGGATAAGAATTAGAATGGATAGTCATTGCTTCCCTAAAAATTAACCCTAGAGAAACTATAGAAGGGAACAAAGAATTCAGAAAACAACATCACAACCAAGAAAAGTTCTTCTAACAAACTAATGTGCTAAGCAATTTGGTCATGTCTGATTCTTTGTGACTCCCATGGACTGTAGCTCACCAGGCTCCTCTGTCCATGGGAATCTCCAGGCAAGAATACTAGAGTGTGTTGCCGTGCCCTCCTCTAGGGGATCTTCCCAACTCAGGGATGGAACCTGGATCTCTGAATTGGCAGGTGGGTTCTTTACCACTAGCACCACCTGGGAAGTCTAAGGAAAAAGGAAGAGATCTCTTCAGTTCAGTTCAGTTCATTTCAGTTGCTCAGTCGTGATCAACTCTTTGTGACCCCATGAAGCACAGCACGCCAGGCCTCCCTGTCCATCACCAACTCCTACAGTACACCCAAACCCATGTCCATCGTGTTGGTGATGCCACCTAAACATCTCATCCTCTGTCGTCCCCTTCTGCTGCTGCCCCCAATCCCTCCCAGCATCAGGGTGTTTTCAAATGAGTCATCTCTTCACATCAGGTAGCCAAAGTATTGGAATTTCAGCTTCAACATCAGTCCTTCCAAGAACACCCAGGATTGATTTCCTTTAGAATGGACTGGTTGGATCCCCTTGCAGTCCAAGGGACTCTCAAGAGTCTTCTCCAACACCACAGTTCAAAAGCATCAATTCTTCGGTGCTCAGCTTTCTTCACAGTCCAACACTCACATCTATACATGACTACTGGAAAAACCATAGCTTTGACTAGACAGACCTTTGTTGACAATGTAATGTCTCTGCTTTTTAATATGCTATCTAGGTTGGTCATCATTTTCCTTCCAAGAAGTAAACGTCTTTTAATTTTGTGTCTGCAATCACCATCTACAGTGATTTTGGAGCCCAGAAAAATAAAGTCTGACACTGTTTCCACTGTTTACCCATCTATTTGCCATGAAGTGATGGGACTGGATGCCATGATCTTAGTTTTCTGAATGTTGAGCTTTAAGCCAACTTTTTCACTCTCATCTTTCACTTTCACCAAGAAACTCTTTAGTTCTTCTTCACTTTCTGCCATAAGAGTAGTGTCATCTGCATATCTGAGGTTATTGATATTTCTCCTGGCAATCTTGATTCCAGCTTGTGCTTCCTCCAGCCCAGCATTTCTCATGATGTACTCTGCATATAAGTTAAATAAGCAGGGTGAAAATATAGAGCCTTGACATACTCCTTTCTAGTTTTTCCCATTCTTTTGACTTCCTCTATTTCTTTGCACTGATCACTGAGGAAGGCTTTCTTATTTCTTCTTGCTATTTTTAAGAACTCTGCATCCAAGTTGGTATATCTTTCCTTTTCTCCTTTGCTTTTCACTTCTCTTCTTTTCACAGCTATTGTAAGGCCTCCTCAGATAGCCATTTTTGCTTTCTTGCATTTCCTTTTTTTGGGGGGGATGGTCTTGATCACTGCCTCCTGTACAATGTCACAAATCTCCATCCATAGTTCACTGGGCAGTTTATCAGATCTAGCAATGGTTTTCCCAGTAGTCATGTGTTGATGTGAGAGCTGGACTATAAAGAAAGCTGAGCGCTGAAGAATTGATGCTTTTGAATTGTGTTGTTGGAGAAGACTTTTGAGAGTCTCTTGGACTGCAAGGAGATCCAACCAGTCTATCCTAAAGGAAATCAGTCCTGAATATTCATTGGAAGGACTGATGTTGAAGCTGAACTCCAATACTTTGGGCACCTGATGCTAAGAGCTGACTCACTTTTGCAAGACAGCAAAAGGAACACAGATGTAAAGAACAGACTTCTGGACTCTGTGAGAGAAGGTAAGGGTCAGATGATTGGAGAGAATAGCAAGGAAACATGTAGATTTCCATATGTGTGAAAAAACTGACAAAGAATAAATTAAAATCTGAGTAAGTCTATTAAAGTAATTGAACTCATCATCAAAAACCTCTCAGTGAAAACTTTGGGTACATTTAATCTTGTTGGTGAATTTCTTTATTATTAAAGAGTAAGTGATTCCAATTGTATACAAACTCTTTCAGAAAACAGAAGAGGAAGACACATCTCTTAATTTGTTTTTCAAGGCCTGCAGAAGGGTAGCCAAAATTGGACAATAAAATAAAATTATAGACTAGCATTTCTCATGGACAGAACACAAAAGTCTTCAATAAAATATTATTAAAATGAATCTAAAAAGAATAACTGATAAAACATAATAGAGCAGGTGGGATTTATCTTAGAAATGCAAGGTTCTTTAATAACAAAAAAATCAGTCAATGTACTTTACCTAATTAACAAAATAAAGAAAAAATAATGATTATCATCACAAATGTGTTACATGAAAGCATTTGAGTAAATCCAACAGCCAGTCATCATTTTTTAAAAATTCAGCAAAATAAGAATACAGAGACTGTTTTCTAATATGATAAAAAGCACCTGTAATGCTCTCTACCTAAAATTGCATAAAGGAGAAGATGATGGTGCTTAGTACTTCTACTTAGTGTTGTATTGGAAGTCTTCTTGAGAACAACAAGGCAACAAAAAGAAAAATGTAACACTGTCTTTATTCACAGATGACCAGACACAGCTATAAAAAGAAAACCATAAATGTCTGTAAAGCAACTTCTGCATCTTATCAATGAATATAGCAAGGCTGAATGACCCTAGTTCATTAAACAAAATAAATTGTATTTCCATATACTCAATGCAGTGTATTGAATGATGTCCCTCACCCCAAATTTATGCCACTCAGGACCTCAGAAAATGATCTTATTTAGAATGAGAACCTTTGCAGTTAGGAGATGGTCAGACTGGATTACTGTAGACTCTACATCCTACAATTAATTTCCTTCCAAGGAGATGAATGGGCATAGAGACACACAGAGAAGAAGCCCAATGTAAAGATGGAGGCAGAGATTGGAGTTAGGCTTCCCTGGTGGCTCAGATGGTGTGAATCTGCCTGCCATAGAGGATATCTGGGTTGGATCCCTGGGTTGGGAAGATCCCCTGCAGGCGGGCATGGCAACCTACCCCAGTATTCTTGCCTGGAGAATCGCCATGGACAGAAGAGCCTGGTGAACTATAGTTTATGGGGTTGCAAAGAGTCAGACACAGCTGAGCAACTAAGCACACACAAGCAAGGAATATCAGCTGCCCCCACCCACCTTGAAGAGAAGGAAGGGCTTTTCCTTAGAGCCTTCAGAGGGAGTCTGGCCCTATTTACACTTTGATCTCAGACTTCTAGGCTCCCAAACTGTGAGAGAATATATTCCTGGTGTTTTAAGTCACCTAATTTGTAGTACTTTGTTTGGAAACATATACCAGGAATAAAATTTTAAAAATAAAATTAGAACATTCTATTTATACTAGCATCAGAAATACTTACAAATGAAGTTTTTAAATATGTGAAATTTCTACATGGAAAACTACCACAAATCATTACTAGAAGAAATTAAAGACAAGTAAATAGTTACATTTATATATGGGAATACTGAATATTAAAATGCTGTCTCTATAAATTAATCTATGAATTCAACATGATCTCAATAAAAATCCAGTCTTTTAAAAAATAGA
Source organism: Oryx dammah (assembly GCF_014754425.2). Taxonomy (NCBI): domain Eukaryota; kingdom Metazoa; phylum Chordata; class Mammalia; order Artiodactyla; family Bovidae; genus Oryx; species Oryx dammah. Next base: position 39,272,815 of record NW_024070209.1, on the reverse strand, counting down.
ACTTTTCAAGTTATTTCTAGAATTTACATAAAAGAGAAGACAAAAGAAAAAGAACATAAAATTTTATATGCAAATTCAAAAATAATATTATAGTTAAAGGGCTTACAGTTCAGTGCAATCCCATGGACTATAGCATGCCAGGCTTCCCAATCCATCACCAACTCCTCAAGCTTGCTCAAACTCATGCCCATCGAGTTGGTGATGCCACCCAACCATCTCATCCTCTGTCATCTCCATCTCCTCCTGCCATCAGTCTTTCCAGAGTCAGGGTGTTTTCCAGTGAGTCAGTTTTTGCATCAGGTGGCCAAAGGATTGGAGTTTCGGCTTCAGCATCAGTCCTTCCAATGAATATTCAGGACTTATTTCCTTTTGGATTGAGTGTTTTGATCTTGCTGTCCAAGGGACTCTCAAGAGTATTCTCCAACACCACAATTCTAAAGCATTACAAAGGTAGTCTTATACAGTGTACTGTTGGTACAAGGATAGACAAAGTAGGGAATATAATAGAATAGAGGCTCCAGAAATAGACCAACATGTACACATGCACCTGTTGATTGAGATTATTATTTTTTTTTCTACCTAGGTACCAAACCAATTGAAAGAGGTAGGGTAGTCTGCTCAACAGATGTGAATGGAAAAATTAAATAAACTTAAGGGAGAAATACAAATAATCATTTTATCATAAAAACTAATTCCTGATATATCATAGTTATAAGCACAAATTAAATCTAAACCTTGTAAAGGAAAACCTCTATAAGAGAATATCTTTGTGACCTTGGATAGGCAAATATTTCTTAGAATACAAAAGGAACTTTTGGAAGGAAAAAAGTATATTAGACATAAAACCCCTTCTATCTAAAAACATTGTTAAGAATATGATAATGCAATTTGCAGATGAGAAAAATTGCAATAATTATATCTAAGTACTGCATATGTTTTCTCTCCCTTTTAATAAATAATGAAAAGACAAATAACATAATTATATTGATCAAAGGGCTTATTGCCCCAAAGCATGGGAAAAGGTGCTTAACATGTTTAGTCTTCATTAGCGAAGTTGCTCAGTAGTGTCTGATTCTTGTGACCCCATGGACTGTAGCCCATCAGGCTCCTTCATCCATGGAATTTTCTAGGCAAGAGTACTGGAGTGGGTTGCCATTTCCTTCTCCAGGGGATCTTCCCAACCCAGGGATTGAACCCGGGTCTCCTGCATTGCAGGCAGATGCTTTACCCTCTGAGCCACCAGGGAATCTCCATAGACATACAATTAAATTTTAAATGAGAAATCATTTTTTTATATTAGAAATCATTTTACATCAAGTAGAGTAGTTAAAAAATATAAAAACCTGCAGCACAAAATATTGACAAGGACATGGATTAGTTGGAACTCTTTCTTTGCTCATAGGAATATAAATTAGTACAATTACTTGGCCAACCTTTTGTTCTGTATTTTTAATGTATATTATTTATTGTATAGATTTGGCTGTGCTAGGTCTTACTTGTGACACACAGTATTTTTGATCTTTTTTTCAGGATGTGAGGTCTTTTAGTTATTGCATGCAAGATCTTTAGCTGCGGTATGCTGACTCTTAGTTGTGGTATGGGATCTAGTTCCCTGACTGGGAGTGGAACCCAGGCCTCCTGCAGTGGGAGCACAGAGCCTTCACCTCTGGACCACTGGGGAAGTCCCTCTCTTGTTTTTTATAGTGCTACATGTGTACTGACCCAAGACCCAATTGTAAGATAAATGAAAATATAAGTCCTTAAGGAAAGAAGATTTGTGCAAGAAAGTTCATATAATGTTTTCATTTTATTAAACAATAACCACAAACAAGAAAGAGTCTAAGTATTCCTCAATCAGGAAATTGACAAATTGTGATATGAAATACTAATAAACCCAACAGTGTAGATGCATCTCAGAAGCCTAAAACTAAGTGTAAGTGGCCAAACACAGAGTGTATACTGTAGGATTCCTTATATATGAAATTCTGGAATGTTCCTTACTAGTCTATAGAGGTAGAAATAAGAACTATGGTTGCCTATGGAAAAAGGGAAATTGCTTTTAAGGGGCCTCAAGAACACTTTCTAGGTTGATGGATATGCAAATTTTAAATATATATATATATACACACACAAACACACACATGCACATAGGTGTGTGTGTATATACATATATATATACGTTTACAAAATGGTAAACTTGACTCTGAACATACACACATTCCAATTTATTAGTGAGTCTGACAGCAAATCCTTATATCATATTTCTATATCTTTCCTCAGCAGTATTTTTTTATGAAATTAAACTGAAATTCAAATTTGTTTCCAAGTGAGTCAGATAAGTGTGTCTTACCTATTTTTCTAGTCTAATTGAAGCTTCACATATTTCATCTGTAATTATGCCCCAAACTTCATGCATCTCAACTGAATGGCATTACTTATTTCTTAATCATTGAGGCCCAGTGTATAGAGCTCTTCATGAGGTTCCCTTTTATGTTTTGTTTACCATATACCCACTTAGCTACAGGGCATATTGAACCCCACCTGTGTTTGGTTGTAACTTCCTCTACTTCTCTCCTCCCCTGCAATTTTGGTTGATTAATAATTCCAACTAGTTCACAGTCAGTTTCTTTCTCTAGATCATTTGTACAGATTAAAATCAGCAGAAATCTGAGGACTAATTTCAGCAGGACTCCAGACATGTTCTCAATATATAAGCATTTGTCTATTAATAAGGAAACAAGGAAAAGGAAAATGTTTACTTAAGTAAACTGTTGATGGAAAAGAGAGGTTTAGGTTCAAGAGTTGACAAAATGGTATATGTCCAGAATCCATAGCAACACAGAAACTCTGTTTAAATCTGAGCTTAAAAAGGAAGCTATGAAGGTGAGAAGGAAGTCGCTCAGTCGTGTCTGACTCTTTGCTACCCCATGGACTGTAGCCTACCAGGCTTCTCTTTCCATGGGATTTTCAAGGCAAGAGTACTGTAATGGGTTGCCGTTTCCCTCCTCAGGGGATCTTCCTGACCCAGGGATCAAACCTGGGTCTCCTGGTAGGCAGACGCTTTTACTGTCTGAGCCACCAGGGAAGTCCAAAAGGATGCTATTTGGGAAAGATAATTGTTAGAGTAGAACATTCAGGCACTCGATAGTTGCAGAGTGCAGCGTGATCAGTGTGGGGATAAGCATTTTATTAAAGATGGTGGGCAGGGGTTAGGCTACCAGAGAGAAAAAATTGTTAATGGAGTTATTGGGTAGATTTTAAGATGCTATTGAAGGTCTTGTCTTGCTGAGTATGTGCAGTGGACAGCAGGGCTTATCTGACACTGGATCAATTTTTCTTGCAGCTTAACAAAGTTATTTAGTGTCTTTAATATACTTTAAGAAAGTAGAAAAAGACTGTGCATTTGAAACAGCCTCTCATGGCTCTCAGCCTGAGTTATCTAGGTGCTCATGTATCAGAGCATGACATAATTTATTAAACCATATTGCCATTTGTGAAATATATTCAGTCATCCAAGACTGAAGATAAAAGCCTTCCCTTTCCATTGCTATTCCTTTCTTACCACCAAAAATCTTTGATTCTTCCCTGAAATGCTTCGCAGATCATCATCCTCTTCTCACCCACCCCCCCACCACTACTTTTGCTTAGAATCTAACTCATGTCTAATAAGATTGACTGAAAAAAATTTAAATTTGTCTTCTTTTATCAATATAGCATTTAATTCACAGAATGTTCAATAATGAAGAAAATAAAGATAATGCTACAATTACTACTGCTTCTACTGCCTCCTACTATACATACATAACACCAACAATAGGCGAAGTGCTTTATGTACATTATTTCAGTTTTCCTGGAAGACAAATGGGATAATCTTCTTATTTTATATTACAATTGGGGAATTAGAAAGTTGAATAATTTGCCAAAGATCATGCATATCTAGTAGATGGGATCATGTATTAGTTTCCTATTACTGATAATAACAAATTACCATAAACTTAGTGGCTTAAAACAATTCCATGTGGGTTATCTTACAGATTTGAAGGTTGGAGAGTCCAAAATGGGTCTCAGTGAGCTCAAATCAAGATGTTGGTTGAGCTTTTCTGGAGACTTTGTAGTAGAACCTATTTTGTTGCCTTTCAAGTCTGTGGAGGCTGCCCTCATCCCTTAGCTTAGGCCCCTTTCCATCTCCAAAGGCTGTAACAGCCAATCAGGTCTTTCTTGCATTTACTTGGATGGTAATGCTTCTGCTTCCATCCTCCACATTTAAAAGACTCTTGGAAAGAGTGAGAGACTTTATTTTTGAGGGCTCCAAAATCATTGCAGATGGTGACTGCAGCCATGAACTTAAAAGACGCTTGCTCCTTGGAAGAAAAGTTATGACCAACATAGACAGCATATTAAAAAGGAGAGACATTACTTTGTCAACAAAGGTCTGTCTAGTCAAAGCTATGGTTTTTCCAGTCGTCATGTATGGATGTGAGAGTTGGACTGTGAAGAAAGCTGAGCACCGAAGAATGATGCTCTTGAATTGTGGTGTTGGAGAAGACTCTTGAGAGTCCCTTGGACAGCAAGGAAATCCAACCAGTCCATTCTAAAGGAGATCAGTCCTGAATATTCATTGGAAGGACTGATGCTGAAGCTGAAACACCAATACTTTTGCCACCTGATGGGAAGAACTGACTCATTTGAAAAGACTCTGATGCTGTGAAAGACTGAAGGCAGGAGGAGAAGTGGATGACAGAGGATAAGATGGTTGGATGGCATCCCCAGCTCAATGGACATGAGTTTGATCAATCTCCGAGAGTTGGTGATGGACAGGGAAGCCTGGTGTGCTTCAGTCCAGGGGGTCACAAAGAGTCAGACACGACTGAGCAAATGAACTGAACTGAACTATGATTACATTGGATCCAACTGTAATACAGAATAAGCTCTTTTTCAGGTCAGCTAATTAGCAACCTTCATTACCTCTTTACATATTAGTTACCACTTTCCATATAGCATAACATAGTCACAGGTTCCAGGGATTAGAAGATATACATCTTTGGGGGACCATTTTATCACCTGATGCAGGTATAAATTGAGGCCTGTCAGATTCTACCTGACTGTCACTATCGTGTCCAACTCCTTGCAAACCCATGGACTGTAGCTGGCCAGGCTCCTCTGTCCATGGGGTTTTTCCAGGCAAGAATACTGGAGTGGATTGCCATGATCTCCTCCAGGGGATCTTCCCAACCCAGTGATCGAACCCAAGTCTCCCACATTGCAGGTGGATTCTTTACCATCTGAGCCATCAGGGAAACCTAATCACTTTTCAAGGTTTACAGTACATTCTAACAGAGAAATATGATTGTAAGGTATTGACTGTGTGGATCACAATAAACTGTGGAAAATTCTGAAAGAGATGGGAATACCAGACCACCTAACCTGCCTCCTGAGAAATCTGAATGCAGGTCAGGAAGCAACAGTTAGAATTGGACATGGAACAACAGACTGGTTCCAAATGGGAAAAGGAGTACGTCAAGGCTGTATATTGTCACCCTGCTTATTTAACTTCTATGCAGAGTACATCATGAGAAACGCTGGGCTGGAAGAAACACAAGCTGGAATCAAGATTGCTGGGAGAAATATCAATAACCTCAGATATGCAGATGATACCACCGTTATGGCAGAAAGTGAAGAGGAACTAAAAAGCCTCTTGATGAAAGTGAAAGAGGAGAGTGAAAAAGTTGGCTTAAAGCTCAACATTCAGAAAACTAAGATCATGGCATCTGGTTCCATTACATCATGGCAAATAGATGGGGAAATGGTGGAAACAGTGTGAGACTTTATTTGTGGAGGTTCCAAAATCATTGCAGATGTGATTGCAGCCATTAAATTAAAAGACACTTACTCCTTGGAAGAAAAGTTATGACCAACATAGATAGCATATTGAAAAGCAGAGATATTACTTTGCCAACAAAGGTCCATCTAGTCAAGGCTATGGTTTTTCCAGTGGTCATGTATGGATGTGAGAGTTGGACTGTGAAGAAGGCAGAGCGCCGAACAATTGATGCTTTTGAGCTGTGGTGTTGGAGAAGACTCTTGAGAGTCCCTTGGACTGCAAGGAGTTCCAACCAGTCCATCCTGAAGGAGATCAGTCCCGGGTGTTCATTGACAGGACTGATGCTAAAGTTGAAACTCCAGTACTTTGGCCACCTCGTGCGAACAGTTGACTCATTGGCAAAGACCCTGATGCTGGGAGGGATTGGGGGCAGGAGGAGAAGGGGACGACAGAGGGTGAGATGGCTGGGTGGCATCACCGACTTGATGGACATGAGTTTGAGTGAACTTCGGGAATTAGTGATGGACAGGGAGGCCTGGCGTGTTGTGATTCATGGGGTCGCAAAGAGTCGGACACGACTGACTGACTGAACTGAACTGAAACTTTTTATTTTTGAAGTTTTAAATTTTGTTTCCACTTGTAATTTTTATAAACCTTTTCAATTTTTACTTGGCAGAGATGATATCATCAATAACTTCTCCCAGAGTTAGTGATGTTTCTTATAGCCTTTTCTCTTTGGATGAATACTACCAATGGGATCATTTTTCTGATTCTTTGTATAAATAATATCAGTAGTTCTCCCAAGTAAGCTGGCTGAAAAATCCAGGTGGCCTCATTATGGAGCCTACATATGAGCTGCAATTTCTAGACTTGGTGACTTATGAAATTAGGATCTTAGTGACTGGTTAAGTCTTGGAATCTTATTCTTAATGGGCATGAGGTGTTATTATGGGTTTTTTGGTGCCATGGCCTCAAAGGATAAAAGTTTCCCATAGAGCCCTGTGGAGAAACAGGGGGGCAGGGGAGGGGGGGATGAGTTGTGCAAAATGCAAAATTGGAACAAAGACCTTACAGTAGCTGGGTTACATATATAGACTTCCATTAATTTTTTTCTAGATGGCAAGTATTTGCCTATTGTTCTCTGAAGGTTGTTGAATCAAATTTAGAAATGCCTCTGGTCTAATCAATAGATTGTAATAGTTTGTACTTTCTCTGGAAGAGAGAGAGACTAACAAAGCAATGGTTTGATTAGTTTAACATTGCTTGTACATGTTAAGTGAAAATAGAAATGCAATTGCCTGTAATTCCTTCCTGGTGGTCTCATTTGATGAGTCCAGCATTGCCCAGAGATTTTTATTTTAATTTGTAGGGCCTTATGATAGATGGCAAATTTAGCTGTCAGCAGGACTGAAGGCAGTGGCATGAGAATGAGAATGTTCTCAATTAACAATTACAGAGAGGAGGGAAGGAGAGGGGAAAAGGGTCACTCCAAATGGATGACAACCAGGTATCCAAAGAAAATGAGAATGGTTATGATCACGCATATCAAAGAGAAAAAAGAATTAGATATGAATGTTGGTCACATATTTGGGAAGAAGCTGTTTACTATTTGAAGTTGATCACTTATTACAAAGACCTTGGATGACCTGTCTGCTGTTAAAGATCAGCTGCTTCTAGGGCATCTCTGCCAATTCTGTTTGAGGTTCCCTATTGGAATCGACTTCCAGGTGTGAAGAAATTTAAATTTCTTCTTAGCTGTGAAATACAAACTCAAGGTTTGATTCCCTGGCATTTACCTTCTGTATTTGTTCTTTCCAATATCTGATAAAAATCTCTCCTTATAAGGTTCAAGAGCATATTTTCTCTGATCTCTCCTCTGACAGATGAAATCTCTTCGTTGACAATCATGAAGATTCAGTTGAGAAATATGTGGTAAGGCGGCCTTAATGTGTATAGTACAGGGATATAGTCCATGAACTCCTTTCAGTGTTTTGCCATGTCTGTATGCAGTAGGGCAGAGTCTAGTATCAAAGATAACTTCCCTAATGGCGTGGCCTTCCAGTTGCCAATTCATAAATGGAAAACTGATATGTCCTTTTAACCATGGTTCAGATGGCTATAAAATGTACTGCTAGTATCTTTGGCCAAGAGAACTCAAGGACTTCTGAAAGTTTTACTGGTTTAAATTTAAGTATGCTATTGGTCCTTCCCATGTCGCTCGGTGGGTAAAGAATCTGCCTGCAGTGCAGGAGATGCGGGAGACACAGGTTCAATCCCTGGGGTTGGTAAAATCCCCTGGATAAGGGCCTGGCAACCCACTCCAGTATTCTTGCCTGGAGAATCCCATGGACAGAGGAGCCTGACGAGCTACAGTCAATAGGGTCTAAAAGAGTCAGACATGACTGAAGAGACTGAGCACAGCACAGCACATTGGTCCTTCCAATACTTTCAGAAGATTGTTGGTGGTAAAGGAAGTATAATTTTTGCAGTAAGGGATAACAATGGGTGTGTGTGTGTGTATTTGTGTGAGCAGGGTATGTGATAAGTTTAGTTTTTAGTCTGTCAGGAGAGAGTGCTTTTCTCTTCTTAGATAAGTCAATCCATAATACTTAACTGTGTTTTGACAAAATTGTAATTTATCTTTTGAGACTTTATATCCCTTTTCTGATAAGAATGAGAGAAGAAAAAAAAACAATTGGAATCTTTTCTACAGGCTTCTGTGTTCTCTAAACAATGTAGAGCATCTACATATTGTTTCAGAACTGAATAAGAGAGGGAAAGTTAGATCTTTTAAGTCTAGATTGAGGATGTGGAAAGAATAGAAGGGGTGACCACCAGTTCTACTCTTTGATTCCATGAATTTGAATATTTTAGATACCTAATATGGCTCCCCTTGTGGCTCAGCTGGTAAAGAATCCACCTGCAATGCAGGAGAACCTGGTTCGATTCCTGGGTCGGGAAGATCTACTGGTGAAGGGATAGACTACCCACTCCAGTATTAAGCTTCCCTTGTGGCTCAGCTGGTAAAGAATCTGCCTACAATGTGGGAGACCTGGGTTTGATCCCTGGGTTGGGAAGATCCACTGGAGAAGGGAAAGGCTGCCCACTCCAGTATTCTGGCCTGGAAAATTCTGCAGATTGTATAGTCCATGGGTTATAAAGAGTTTAACACAACTGCGTGACTTTCACTATTTGAATACCTAATAAGTGGAATCATATAGTATTTGGTCTTATGTGACTGACTGACAGTCACATCTGGTTTTAGTGCTGACCTATAGCAGAGTTTTTCCAAACGTGATGAGAATAAAAACTCAAGAGGAAGTGCTCTGGCTTGAACAACAATCATATAGGGCCTCTGCCTGTGTTCTCCCTTGTGATTTCCCTTTATATGACAAACACTTCTATACAACCTCATATGACCCAGTGTGTGCACAAAAAGATAAAATGAAATAGACTGCCTGCTTCTTCCAAGGATGCCACCAAATGGAAATGTATAATAAAATCCAGGAATCTTACTGTCAATAAATATCTGAGAAATGCAGCACAAATAGAATAGTGCCCATCAACTGATGAATACATAATTAAAATGTGCTACATAAACATAAGATAGATACCACAAAGGGATGAATCTTGATCCTTGTACATGCTATAAGAGGGATGAACCTTGAAAACATTATAAGTGAAATAAGTCACCACAAAAGATCACATATATTATGTAAAATATCCAGAATAGGCAACTCAATGGAAATAGACATTTGCATAGTGGTTATTACCCAGAGATGGGGCACAAAGGATACTTGGGAGATAAAACTGGGGCTAAAGGGTATGACTGCAGGAAGCCGCCTGTTGCTCTGGCTAAGCCATGAGCCACCATAGTCAAATGGGAACCCTCAGCTAGTCCCTGCACTATTCCCAAGGTAAAAGAAGAACTTACTCCATAACTCTGAACAGCTTGCTTAAGTTCCTTCAGTATTTTGAAGGGAACCTGTTTGTGTGCAGCCTTATATACCCCTTTAGGATTATTAGGTTCTGTCCCAGGAGCTATCTGTTCATGTATTGTCACTGGAAATGCCATAGTCATAGCATCCAAGTCACCCTCCTGTCGAGACCGACAGATACCTTTCTGGATAAGTGACAGAACTGCTGCCTGTTGTAAGGAAGGAAAAGCTTAAGCCTCTCTATCGGTTAAGCCAGGAGAGGGAGGAAGAGGAGGCAAAGGAAATTTGTCCTCCCCAAACAAAGGTGCAGAAAGAACTGTAGATTTAATAGCCTCCTACATTTGTTGTTCTATCCCCTCAGGCTTTGCATATTCAGGTTCTCCCTTTGATGGGGTTTCACCTTCATCTTCACTCCCTTCTGTGCTTTCTGCTGTCTGTAGAGGTTCTAAAATAGATTTTATCAGTGTCCAAATTGACCAGATAGGTAAAGGCAAGGGCACTCCCTTGCAAATAAGTTTGTCTAATTTATTATCTACCTTCTCCCATGTTCATAAATCTAAAGTAACGACAGAAGGGAACCATAAGCAATGTTTCTCAATGGTGTATAAAAGCTCCAATAGCCTTCCCTAACTTATTTTTGTTCCTCTGCTTTTAAAAGCTGCCTTAAGAGGCATATGGGCTTCCTTCAACGCAGGAGGCCCCAGTTCGATTCCTGGGTTGGGAAGATCCCCTGGAGAAGGGATAGCTTACCCATTCCCGTATTCTTGGGCTTCCCTTGTGGCTCAGCTGGTAAAGAATCCACCTGCAATGCGGGAGACATGGGTTCAATCCCTGGGTTGGGAAGATCTCTTGGAGAAGGGAAAGGCTCCAGTGTTCTGGCCTGGAGAATTCCACGGACTATACAGTCCATGGGTCCGCAAAAAGTCGGACACCACTGAGCAACTTTCACTCTCTTTCTTTCTAAGAGGCATTATATATGGCTGATATTTCAGCCTAGAAATCAAGCAAGATTCAGTTCAGTTCAGTTCAGTCATTCAGTCGTATCTGACTCTTTGTGAACCCATGGACTGCAGCATGCCAGGCTTCCCTATCCTTCACCAACTCCTGGAGCTTACTCAAACTCATATCTATTAAGTCAGTGATGCCATCCAATCATCTGCCAGCCCCTTATCCTCCTGCCTTCAATCTTTCCCTGCATATTTTGGGCTCCCCATTATATTCTGAGATTTTTGGGTATGTCTGGCCGATATTCTTCCGAGGTTTCTGCAATAAAAACAAAAAGGGGGATATACAGGGGTTAATAGTCTGCCACCTGTTACTCTGGCTAAGCCATGAGAAATCACCATGGGAAAATAATAAAAGCAAAATATGGCAATACAGCATAACCCAAATAAATGTACATGGGGTTGATTAGTTTGGGTTGTCGTGTCCTGCTAAACTAAGGAAAAGTGTGGACTTTGGAAAGCTGGGTGAGCACAAGTTCAGAACACTGCTTGTGCACACACTAAGATGTCCTCCCAAGGCATATGCAGGTCTATGATCTCCAGCTAAGTGATAGCCCTTGTCCAGGAAAATAGCAAAGATGGTTTAAAGCAATCAATAAAATGGGAAATATGACTGGGGACACAGGAGACTGACTTCATTGTAACACAACAGGAACTTTCTGCTTGCCAAGACACTAAGTAAAAGTAATGTGGCTCTGAGGAACAGGGCTCTTGACCCAAGAGGTCTTGAGTCCCCTGGTCCCATCTTTAAAACTTTCATTCTGTCTCCAGTTTATTCTTCCCAAACTGTGCATCAACCATTTTCGATCCCTACCTGCTGTGCTGGCTGCAGCATATGACATTTTTTTTTTTTGGAGTGATAAAATCTTCTAAAATTGATGAAGTAATCATTGCACAACTAAAATATTTATTCTATGCTTTAAATGGATAAATTGCATAATATGTAAATTATATCTCTAAAAGCTGTTACCAAAGTCCCCCACAGATTTCTAGTTCTTATTCTTAGAATCTCTGAAAAGTCAAAACAAACAAACAGTAGGTTTGACATTATAGCAATAAAGGGGAAAATTGATTTTTTTTAAAAAAATGGACAGATCTTCAGTAACTTGTAGGAGAATTTTTAAAAGCAAACAAATAGATAATTGCTGTTCCAAATGCAGAAGAGAAAATAAATATTTGAGGAAATAATGATTGAAAACATCAAGTTAGACAAAATATAGACATATACACAATATACAGACTCAAGAAATTGAAAAACTTCCCCAAACAGGATAAATTCTAAGAAAACAATGCTCAAACATATCATAATCAAATTATAAAAAGAAAAAAACCCTTATCTCTTGAGAAACACGTGTGCAAGTCAGAAAGCAACAGCTAAAACTGGACATGAAACAATGGACTGGTTCCAAAATTGGGAAAGGAGTACATCAAGGCTGTATACTGTCGCCCTGCTTAGTTAACTTCTATGCAGACTACATCATATGAAATGCTGAGCTGGATGAATCACAGGCTGGAATCAAGATTGCCAGGAGAAATATAACCAACTTCAGATATGTAGATGTTACTAATCTAATGGCAGAAAGCAAAGATGAACTAAAGAGCCTCTTGATGAGGGTGAAAGAGGAGAGTGAAAGAGCTAGCTTAAAACTCAACAGTCAAAAAACTAAGATCATGGCATCCAATCCCATCACTTCATGGTAAATAGATGGGAAAAATTGAAACAGTGGCAGGTTTTATTTTCTTGGGCTCAAAAATCACTGTGGACGGTAACTGCAGCCATGAAATTAGAAGACGTTTGCTCCTTGGAAGAAAAGCTATGACAATCCTAGACAGCATATTAAAAAGCAGAGACATCACTTTGCCAACAAAGATCCATATAGTCAAGATGTGGTTTTTCCAGAAGTCATGTAAGGATGTGAGAGTTGGACAAGAAAGAAGGCTGAGCACTGAAGAATTGATGCTTGCAAACTATGTTGCTGGAGAAGACTCTTGAGGGCCCCTTAGACAATAAGAAGATCAAACCAGTCAATCCTAAAGGAAATCAACTCTGAATATTCATTGGAAGGGCCGATACTGAAGCTGAAACAGCAATACTTTGGCCATCTGATGCAAAGAGCTGGCTTATTGGAAAAGACCCTGATTCTGGGAAAGATTGAGGACAGGAGGAAAAGAGGGTGACAGAGGATGAGATGGTTGGATGACGTTACCTCCTCAATGGTCATGAGTTTGAGCAAACTCTGAGAGATGATGAAGGACGGGGAATCCTGGTATGCTGTAGTTCATGGGGTCACAAAGAGTCAGACACAATTTAGTGACTAAACAACAACAAAAATATATATAATTTAAAAAATGAAAATAGCTAGATTTAAAAAATGACATTTTAGGTATAGGGGCCCAAATTACCAAATTACGGTAATTTGGCAGTTCGTTTATGTATTTGCTTATCCATTTAGAGTGGATACTTTTCAATTTGGGGATTGAGTCTTCATTTTCTCTGGAATTCCAAGAGGTAATACAAAGCCTGACACAGGGTAAAAGAGTACATAGATGCTTATTTGAAGTATCCTGAGTAGTTTTCAAGATTTATCTAGCATTACCACCATAATAGAGCACTTTAAACAAGCACAATAAGTATTATTCATAGAGAATCAATGTGATCAACTTTCTTTGTCCATGACCTATTTTAATCCTCTTAATTGTCATGCAGTGTCATTTGCATTTTATCAAGCTCCAGATCTGGAAAGGGTTCAAGTGCATACAATACTCAGTTAAGCAAAAATCTGTTTGCACACCTGTCTGACCCATGCTCATGCTTCAAGTCTAAAATCATTTTCTGCACCTAGCTGCCTTTCAAGTTCTTAATTAACTAACATTCTTGGATGGAGATTAAGAAAAATGTACTCTTTTAGCATACCCTGGCTTAAGGTAACTCCTTTCAGTAATGTTCCAACATCCTTGAAATATATCTTGAAAATTGATGTGTTCTATTTAAAGCAGTTTTGATTTTGAAGTTTTAATGGTCCTAATAGTGGGAGGATAAAGATCTATTGTTGGCTCTCCTGCCATATCACACCTAAGGCCAGTAAGACAATTTTCTTTTGAAGCGTTAGAGCTCTCTGGATTTGTAAAGGAATCAAAAAAGAAAGTGAGAACATAGAATTGGCAGCTACAGATAAGGTGCCCATAACCTCTTTGAGACTGAGAGTTGTTCTCAAAATGCTTTGTTAATGAAAGTGACTGTGTGTTTTTTTGTTTTTTTTTTTAGTTTTTTTTTTAATTGTATGTGTTTTCTTCATCTTTACTTGCAGGTGTCTCAAGAAGTTGATCAGTTCAATTGTGAATATCATATGCATCTTTATCCTCTAGATTTGGCACCAATTTCTTGGAAGCTGCTCATGCATCATTGATAAAAACAACCTATTATATTCAATGTGTGATGCTTTATAAGCAAAGGGTCTCAGGACTCTTTCTACCACAAAAAAGAAGTATGCCAAAACAGACAAAGCATTCTAGGAGAAAGGCACATGGGAGCAAGAAGTTAGGACTCCATAAACCAGTTTGGAAAATATTGTTTTTAACTCTGAGGTTTAAAAGAGCACGTTGATTTCATATTTTTGTGGGGGGGGGAATTTGGAAAAAAATATTGAAATTGGTTTTAGAAATACAACTAATCCACAGAAAGAGATAACTTTCATATTCCTATAATAGAATACTCTGATGCTGTCTATGTGGTGAGTTTACAGGGTTTACAAATAGCTAATAATTACCAGATGTAGAAAGTGATCTTTCCTTTTTCCTTGGAAGGAATGGCTATAACATACAATGTTTGCATTTTTTTATCCATAAAATTTTATTCATAATGATATCTATTACAGAGGGTTGTAAGGTTAAGCAAGTTGGAAAATCTGAATGCTAGTTTAATTATCTGCTCAAAATACATAATACGTGAAATAACATAAAAAAACAGTAACTTAATATAATTCTTAAGATAGTAACAATTATGAAAGGGCAAATGTCTCTAAAAAAATAATTCAGAAAACCAAATTGCACAAAAGTCTCTCCTGATTGAATATCAGTCATTTCAATCAGGTGTCTTAAATTTCTCTAAACACACACTTCAAATCTTCATTTGGGATAAAATTTAATATACACCAAAAATGCATTGTGTATTTTCCCCTTTTCAAATATTAAATGTATCTAAACTAAATATTTGAAGATATATAAAACAGCAAACTTCTTTCTCTTCTTTTATATAATATTGATGGCAATTCATTCCATTAGAGAAGCATGAGAATTTCTTAAAAATTAACAAATTGCATGTAGGTGACATTCACACCTTTACTACAGAATCAAAAGAAATTGTCTTGGAGTTTTGGGCAGTATCTTTCATGTAAAATTCCTCAGTAATTGATACTTAGGACCTAGAAGTTTCCATGTTCCTAAATGCCTGACCTTCTCTTTATAAGTAAATATTTCTAAGTTTTAAATGTTGGTTTGAATTTGCTGTTTGAATTTCTAATGCCCAGTGTTATTCTCCCCCTACTATTTTGGGTGCTTTAACCAAAACATATCATTTTTTCTGCCCATGAGTTTTCCATTCCATTGTGTCCTTCCCCTTCTTAGCAACCTGGAAAATTTGGATTTCATCAGGGATTACATTCTCCACTATAACCCATTGTACTTAATAATACCTTCTTAATGGCAAAAATTACTGTTTTTCAAATTGTGTTTTATATGATTTTCTATGGACTATTAATGAAAAGAAGGGACCACATTTAAAATTTTAAATATATATATATATATATTTTTTTCCAATCAGCCAAACCCTTCCATATATTAGAAAGTCATGACAAAGATAGCTAAGAGCCCACCAGGTTCCTCCACCCATGGGATTCTCCAGGCAAGAATACTGGAGTGGGTTGCCATTTCCTTCTCCAGGGGATCTTCCCAACCCAGGGATCAAACCCAGGTCTCCCGTATTAGAGGCAGATGCTTTAACCTCTGAGCCACCAGGGAAGCCCCCAACCTATAAAACACTCCTTTCTATTTAGCAGACTCCCAAGTTTTATCTTGGTCTACTGTTGCTAGAAATGAATGATACATTTCCAATCTCTGTTAAATCTAGATGTGGTCCAGAAACCTTAAGTGTTGGGAAGGAATTCCAGAAGGTTCTTTCAAAGGATCTAACTCAAATTAGAGGGACATTTTTACCCATCTCTTCTTTTCTCTTCTTCCTTTATTAGACTGGAAATTCAGATGTAATACCAGAGATTCAGCTGCCATCCTGACCCTTAGAATGGATGCCACATGGTAAGATGGTGAAGTAGGCTGTTAGATGAAAGAGACAGACTTAAGAGGACCTAGAAGCAAAGCTAAGGTAGGAGCCCAAAGAGGGCTATATTTGTTTTTTTAACATGCGAAATTGAATCTTTGAGTGATTAAACCATTTTTTAAATATTCTGTCACTCAGTCAAATGCAATCTAAAAGAGCTAAATTAAACAAAAAGAAACAAAAATGTTAAATGCAACATTCATTTATTTATGTGTGCAAGATAAAGGAAAAAGGCATTTTGAAAGTAATAGCATTTAATTAAGTACATGATCTTCACCTGTTTGCTTGAAAAGATAACAAAAAATTAACAAATCATCCATGAAAGTATTAACATGGCGGCCTTATAATACACGTGTTGTCACTTGACAGAGTTGACTCTGAATTTTTGGAAATGATCTCTTTTGGCTTTTAGAACACTTTCATCACCAGCAACAATGTACAACTGTACAGCATTTTCTTAGTGTTCCTCTTTGAATCATCTTTCTTCATACCCCTTCAAATGCTACATAGTTCCTTAGGGTTTTATTTCCCAATTTTTATACTGTTCCTGGGTGAGCTCCTCAACTGATAGAACATCAACTATTGATTTTAAGGTTTGAGGGTCAAGACCCAAGCCTGTATGTCTAATGAGCATCCTTCAGGAATTTCAAAATCACCACTGGTACAAAGATCTCACTTATTTCTACTTTCATTCTCTATCCCAGCCTCCTCAATCTGCTTCTCCTATAATATTCCTGAGCTTGATAATTTGTACCACTGTCCTTAACCTAAACTGGTATCTTAATCTCCAATTTTTTATTTCCCAATTATGACTAATCAATCATTAATTGCTACTTTGGAAATGAAGGCTGGATTCTTTACTTCCTATCTAATAAGCTTTTGAATTAAATTATTCATCAACAGCCTCATTACCAACTTCCTGCCACTTGTTTCTCCTTCTCATACCTCATTCTCCACTTATAGCTCATAGAACTGCTGTCAATTATCTTTTAAAAGGCAAATAGATAAATTCTAAAAATGGTCATGTTTACTGACTGTTTATTGCCTACAAGCCAGTGTTCAGATTCTTTGTCTGTCAGAGAAAGTCCATCATGAATTATCTTCAGTGATAGCTTCTATGTCGCAGCCTAACTGAACTTCCTAAAGTACACTGTGTCCTTTCACACTTTCTAGAACATTCTCCTGCCTCTGCCTAAAGGTTCTGTCTTTTTTTTTTTTTCTCCCTCTTTTTTGTCTATTGTGCTCATTTTCATAATTCTAAATTCATATTAAAGGTTGTTTTCCCTACAGTGCCTTAATCAACTCTAGTAGATTTGCTTATGTTGTTATCTGTGAAGCTCTAAACTGTAGGGCACCATTTAGAAATCTGTGGCATATAGTTTATGAACTGTGAATTTATGAGTGTGTTTTCCATACTAAACTTGAAGTTTTAAGAATGTGGACATTTTAAAAATATTGTTTCTCATGTTTTCCTGAAATTAAAAAAAAAACTGATCAACATATTAATTAAAGAAAAACTCTTTTTTTCTACATGATAGATAAAACAGAAATGTAGTCAGTCTTTAGATTTACAAGACAAGTCCTCAAAAATGGTGCACAAGAATGTAAACTGTTCCTTAAAATAGATTTTAGAAGATTTTTACTGGCCAACTCTTAACACATAAAGGACACATATTCATGAAGATATGTTGTAACTTTAGAGTGGACCTGCATTATCTATAGCCTTTATTAAAACAAAATTCATGCAGGTTATCTCAGTTTAATGCTTGCATGGCTAAGCCCACTGCAAAACAAATATGTCAGAGAAGATTGTACCTGTGGGTCAAATTTCTATGATTAACATGACATTTCACTGCCCATGAAATTAAATGAATCTTTTAATCTTAGTTTCAAAGTTTGAAGAGGCTGGTCTGTGAGTTTTACTTTTGTCTGGATTGATTGTATGGCTCCTGAAAAGACTACATTTTTAGCTTTGAAGTCTAGATCCTGATTTAGCCAAAGAAGAGGATGAGAGAAACAGTTGAGTTTTCATTTACAGAACAACCTGACCTGATTTTTGAAGCTGAGTGAGTGGAAAGGAAGTAATTTTCAATTCCTGTTAATACCATTTGGATAACTAGAGCACTGTCCCCCTAAAAATTGAACCAATGAAACTACAAAATCCTAGTAGCAATGAGCCACAGTTACCTTTTCTATCATACCAAGTATCAGAGATAGCTTATAAAGAAATAATAAATAAATAGAAGCCACACCATTAGTAAATCCAGTAAATCCTTATGCCCCTTCCTCAAATCAGTCAGCTCCTCTGTAAAAGATAATGGTTTCCTCAACAACAATCCCTGCTATTTCTTCTCTAAGGAAAGTTTGCAACATCAAAATGAAATCAAGTAAGAAATCAAAATGGGCTGTAATGTTCTACCAGATATGAAGTTAAACTTGTTCCTCAGCTTGATAATATGACTTCTTTCAAGGAAACACCAATTTTACAAGTAGATAACTTTGGCCCATAAAAATAGCATTTCTAACACAAGAATTGTCTCTGTTTCTCTTTTCATGAAAGATACTACTATGTATCAACACCAGTATATGACTAGCTGAGAAGCAGAACAATCATTTTCCTTAACAGTGATTTAAAATATTTTTTATCATGCATTTCTTTCCCATAAATTTAAATATTGATGATAAAGTATTAATAGAAAATAAATAATGTTGATAAATATAATACATGACTTGCATTGTTCAGCTCCTATTACAGTGCTCAGTTATGAAAATATATCTTAATAAAATTTCATTTGTAGTCCCATAATAGTGTATATCATGAATGCCAAAGCTATCTTGAGTTGTATGTTTTAAGAATCAACATTTTGGAAGCACATGTAGAGTTTTAATTTAGAAATCATGCTTATATATACAAGCATATAAGTGATAACCTTCAGCAAGTGTGAAGAAATAGCAAAATATACATGATTATAATATCTTAATTTTATATTGTTTATTAATATAAATTTATACTTCTTGCCACTTTTAAGTATTTGTACATGGAATTACATTTTGACATACCAATAGTGTGAGTCTTCCTTAAGGAATAAAGCCTTACAAATTGACAGACTGAATGGATGATGGTCAGATTATACATTAAAATAGAACTCTAACCCATTAGCTTTAGCAGCCAGCCCACAAAGCCAAATCATTATCTGTAGCAACCAGCCCAAGAAGACAGGCAGTAACCCCCGAAGCAGGTGGTTCCAAATGGCCAGGACTTAATGAATAACCAACAGTTTCCCTAATTTATGCTTCTATATCCAATGTAAGACCAACTGGAAAAAATCATATATACTCCCCTGAACAATTACATGTATGATATCCCAATTTTAGTTACCTTTCCTCCAGCTTCTCATGCCAACAACTTCCAATCAGGGCATGCCTGAATCCATCTCTCTTCTTTCATCTGCTATAAATCTTTCCCACTCCTCTTTCCCACTCCTCTGTCTTCCCTTGAGTCTCTGTCAAATGCAAGTAATGGTGTCTGACTTTCTTTCTATAGCAAGGTCATTTAGGTCATCTTCATTTATTTGCATAAAATCATTGAAGTCTCATTTCCCACTTTACCAGTGTTAATAAAAACTGTAATAATTTAATTGGTTATAATTTTCATAAATGAATTTAGTACTGCCTTTATAGTTTTGTATCACATATAAATATCGGTGAGTATTATTTAGTATGGCTTGGTATTTTTAAAAATTCATTATAATGTAATTACTCTTCTTAATTTTTTCAATCTTTGTTATATGTTACAAACGCTCTATATCAGTAAATGTAGCTGCTTTAAACTAAATGTCTAGTGGACATTTAGATTTTTCCATTTTTAAAAATATTATTAGTAATGCTTTGATAAATCACCTTGTAACATTTCTTCTTTTTTATATTTCTCATATAAGGGTTGGTATCTAAGGTTATCATAATAATGTTTAAAAATTATGTATACACACAATGCCCCCAAATAAACACAATCCTGACTTTTCTTTTTTTTCTCTTTAGTCACTAAATCTAGGACATATTTTTTCCAATGGTAGTATAGTTTCTAAAAACAAAACTAGAAATTGAACAAATGTGTCCTAGTACCTGTGCTAGTGCAGATGCCTATAGCAAGCTTCAATCTTAAAAAAAAAAAAAAAAAAAAAAACCCACTTAAATACACTTGACATATGACTGTCTGGCTGTCATCACCCTGCTCCATTGCCATACCTCTTTTTTCTTAACAGCTTTTCAGTTGTCAGGAAGCACTGATTTTCATCCAATTTCAATGCAGCTTCAACTCAATAAGATAAAGGTTGGAAAGATTATGTCCATGGAAACAGGTTAAAAGATCACAGCATGTACTGCTCAAAACAAAGCAGTCCACAAGATTTCCTGGGGACTTTACAGGTTTCTGTATTTGGTTTTCCTTTGAGACAATAATATTGACACATGAAAAACTCTCTGTATCCCATTTTATCTAGTGAATATGAACTTGCTTATAACAGAACTTATTTGTGATATTTTATCCAGTGAAAGATTTTAAAGCCTCTCATAGAGAGCATTTTGGTTAAACATCATACATATTTGCTAGAGAAGATGAGAGAGGGAAAAGTGGTATAAAAGGGACTGAAGCTGTTCAAAATTCCCTTTATGGAAATACTGAAAATTAAATTAAGCTTAGAAGCAAAGTTTCAGTATCATTAAATGTAAAAATCTAGTTAATTTTTTGGCATTAGAAATAAAAATTATATCCTACTGTAGTAAAATTGATTAAAATAGCATTTTGGTTCTATCTTTTGCATATTTATACAGATATTTCTATCTAAACATATAAAGCATGCCAAAAACAAAAATGTTCCTTTAATCAATATTACTAAGGTATATAATATACATACAATATATTTGTTTTAAGCAGAGAATTTAGACAAAAGTGTACATTATAGAATGTTTTTATCACCCTGGAGAGTTTTCCTGTGCCCTCTGCTATCCCTCAAAGCCCACTTCCTACTTTGCTCCCCAACCACTGACCTGCAGTTTTTGTTGTTCAGTCACTCAGTCGTGCTCAACTCTTTGTGACCCCATGGACTGCAGCACGTCAGACTTTCCTGACCTTCACCATCTCCCAGAGTTTGCTCAAACTCATGTCCATTGAGCCAGTGATGCCATCCAACCATCTCATCCTGTTACCCGCTTCTCTACCTGCAATTGCTAATTTGCTTTGTATCACCACAAATTAATTTCTCCAGTTCTGGTCTAACACACAAATGAAATTTTACAATATAGGTTCAATTGCATCTGGCATCTATGAGTGTGTTTTAGCAAATCAAACATGTGCTTTTACAGTAGCTTGTTTCTTTTGGTTGCTGAGTTGTGTACTATTATATGGATATATCAGAAATTGTTTATCAAATCATTAGTCTGTGGATGTTGAGTTGTTTTCAGTTTTGAGGTCAATATAAATAAAGGCGCTATGCTTAAGTATAAGAATTTCCATGAACATAGTTTTAATCTATTTTATTCTCTTGAGTAAATACCCATGCATTGAATTACTATGTAATGTGGTAATTGTATACTCAATTCTATGTGACACTTTCTGTTTTCGAAAGTAGTTGCACCATTTTATATTTTAAACAGCAGTGAATGCAGATTCCAGTTACTTCACAACATTCTTGACACCAGGTGCATTTAGTCTTTTTAATTTTAGCCATTATAGTAGGTATATAGAGGATTTAACTCCCATTACCCGAATTGTAATTGTGTTGAACATCTTTTCATGTACTTATTGACTTATATATCTCTTTTTGGAAGTATCTATTCAAAAATATTGATGAATTTACATATAGTAAAATGTAATTGCTTTGCTATAGTGTTCAATGAATTTTGACAAAGGCATATAGTTGTGTAATCAATACTAGAAGCAATATGTAGAACAATTGAATCACTGTAAAAATACCCTCATTATATCCCTTGATTGTAATTTTGGCCTATTTTAATTGGATTGCTTTCTTTCCAATTACTGAGTGGTAGAAGATAAAGCATATATATATAAGCACATATGTGTATCAGTTCAGTTCAGTTCAGTCACTCAGTCGTGTCCGACTCTTTGCGACCCCATGAATCACAGCATGCCAGGCCTCCCTGTCCTTCACCATCTCCCGGAGTTCACTCAGACTCATGTCCATTGAGTCAGTGATGCCATCCAGCCATCTCATCCTCTGTCGTCCCCTTCTCCTCCTGCCCCCAATCCCTCCCAGCATCAGAGTCTTTTCCAGTGAGTCAACTCTTCACATGAGGTGGCCAAAGTACTGGAGTTTCAGCTTTAGCATCATTCCTTCCAAAGTAATCCCAGGGTTGATCTCCTTCAGAATGGACTGGTTGGATCTCTTTGCAGTCCAAGGGACTCTCAAGAGTCTTCTCCAACACCACAGTTCAAAAGCATCAATTCTTTGACACTCAGCCTTCTTCACAGTCCAACTCTCACATCCATATATGACCACAGGAAAAACCATATCCTTGACTAGACGGACCTTAGTCGGCAAAGTAATGTCTCTGCTTTTGAATATACTATCTAGGTTGGTCATAACTTTTCTTCCAAGGAGTAAGCGTCTTTTAATTTCATGGCTGCGATCACCATCTGCAGTGATTTTGGAGCCCCCCAAAATAAAGTCTGACACTGTTTCTACTGTTTCCCCATCTATTTCCCAGTATATATATATATTTTCAAACCTTCTACTGAAATAAATATTATTTATTACTGGATCTTAATATTTAATATTGGCATTATTAAGCAGAAATTAAAATTTTGATATTCAGTTTAACATTACTTTATCCTTTAAAGTTTTCACCCTATTTAACAAATTAACCTGATTTTGTAAAAATAATATCCTGTGTTTTCTAATAGAATTTTTACAGTTTTAATTTACTATACTTTTATATGATTTAAAATTTTTGTGGGGAAGGGATTTACAAGAGGTAAAGATCAATGTTTTTTATTTCAAACAAATATACAATTTGTATATCCATCTGAAATAAAGTGATATTTTTATTTGATATTTGTATTCAAATGGATATACAAATATTGCCTTATTCCCAGTCATAGAAAAAATTTCAGTGTTTTATCATTAAGTACATATGTGTGTACTCGGCTGTGTCTGACTTTCAGTGACCCCATGGACTGCAGCCACCAGGTGCCCTGTCCATAGAATTTTCCAGGCCAGAATACTGAAGTGGGTTGCCCTTTCCTGCTCCATTATCATTAAGTAGATGTTCACTGTTTTTATCTTGGTAGATGTCACTTATTTTTCCAGTTTTCTGAGACTTTTTATCATAAATAACTTTATAATTTTGATAAATACTTTCTCCCCATCAATCAAATTATCATATGGTTTTTTAAATCACATATTCTGTTAATGTGTTAAATTGATTTGGTTTTCTAATGTCAAGCTGACCTTTCATTGCTAAGATTAGTTCCACATGGCTGGGTTCAACTTGCTATTATTTTGCTAAGGATATTTTGATCTATATTTATGAATAAGTTAGTTTATAATTTTCTTATAGTATTTTTGTCTGATTTTGACATTTAAGTAATGCTGGCCTATTAAAATTAGTTAGAAAGTGTTCTGTCCACTTTTTTTCTGAAAAAAATGTTTGGTAGGATTATTATTATCTTTTCTGAAAATGTTTAGCAGAAATATCTAGTTAAGCTATGAGTTTGGTGTTAACATTATGCCAAGGTCTTTCATTGTAATATATTTATAGGCTATTAATATTTACATATATTCTTGACTAAGTTTTAGTAATGGAGTCTTTCCAGAAATTTTTCTATTTCTTATAGGTTGTCAAATCTCAGTGAATTAGAACAAATTTGTTAAATGAAAATTCTTTATATGTTTGGGTTTAAATATATATTCCCTGTTCCCAGTGTTCTTTGTTACTTATATTTTGTTTTCCTTGTTTCTTTTGACTGTTTTTTGATATTTTATATCATCATGAAATTGTTTTTAATATTCTCTAATATTCTTTTGTTATCCTTACAATTTATGATGATGTTCTGATTTTAATCTTGATATGGTCATTTGGATCTTCTCTATTTTATTTTTCTTAGACTAGATAGATATATATCATGTAATTGACCTTATTAAAAACAGCTTTCAGTTTCATTGTTTTTTCTCTTTTGTCTACTATTTTAATGATTTCCATTTTAGTGTTATTATTTAATTTCTTCTATTAACTAACATTTTATTTGTTCTTCCTTTTCTAGTTTCACATGGAAGATACATAGATGAAAGATTTAGAACTGTATGTTTCCCAATATAAATATTCTGAATTATAAATTCCCCTCTAATCAGTGAGTTAGTTTCTTCTTATAATTTTGATGTTTTGTGTTTCAATATTGTCCAATTCAGCATATTTTTTGGTATCTTTAGTGATTTCTACTTTGATCCCTGGGCTTTCCTACAAGCGCTTATTCTGTCTCCAAATGTTTGAAGATTTTCCAGGTATTTTTTTTGTTATAAATTATAATTTGATTCTGTTTTGGTCTGACTTTGAGATTTGTTCCATGAACTAGTCTATGATATTTCCTGTGAATGTTACATCTTCATCTGAAAGAAATGTATATACTGCTTGAATAAATATGTTTGAATTTTCACATTATCCTTTATATGAAATAGAATATTAGTTAGAAGATGCTGTGATAAATTTTAGTTACATCTTTTCTGTAACTCTTCCATTTTTTGTACTATTATTATCATACCTTCTACTTTTACACATGTTATAAAGCATGTTACATTGTTCTTATTTTCACTTTAAACAGTCATATTTTAAGGCAAATAAAGATAAACTTGTCTTCTGTTTCTTATGCACTTACCATTTCCATTTACCATTTCTTATGTATTTAGAATTTCTCATTCATATATAGAATCAGTTTTCATCTGCTATCATTTTATTTCTACTAGAAGAGCTCCTTTTAACATTTCTTGTAGTACAAGTCTCCAGGAGAATTTTTTTCTTTATTTTTCCCTTCAAAAGATTAATGAATCCTTAAGAGATTTGTTGAGTTTGTGTGGTATAGTTTTATATTTAAAAATATTGTTCCATTGACTTTTGACTTGTTTTGTTCCCAAGAAGTTTGCAATTATTATTGTTTCTCTGTAAGAAATGTATCTTTTTTCCTCTCCCTATTTTTTAAACTTTCTCTTTATCATCAGTTTTCATACATTTGATCTGTTCTTTTTTCCTTTAACATTTTTGTCACTTTACTAGCATAATGCGGTGATATTATTATAGTGATAGAATAAAAGTCTTCCTCCCATTAAAAAACAAATTCACAACATTATAGCATGACCTTGAATTCCTCAAAGAAAATGAATCTTCTTTTATCCTTTCTTAGAATTATCTGCTTCAGTGGCCATTTCACCAAGAATGAGTCAAGCCAGAAAATAGCTTTTTATTTTGGGGGATTTTATTTCTTTATTCATAATTTGACTCTAATTAATGACAATCACCAGGTGGATAACCTGTGTTTTTCACTGATTTCAAATGTACTGAGATCTCTTAAAATGCAAGAGATTTTCACTTTTAGGTTGGAAAAGAGAATGAACACTATTATTGCAATTTATGTATTTCAAAATGCTTGGAGAATTTTAAAGCATCTGTTTATACAACACCAGATATAGGTAGTATGATTTGAAAGGCCCCCACAAAACCACCTAAATGACAGTTTTAATAGTAGTAGCGTGTCACCTATATCGGATGTATCAATGATTCCCATATTTCTTATTCATGGTGCTTATTCATTGTACATAATACCTGACATGTGCAATATGTATCTGCCCTCCCATTTTGATTTAAATAAGTGGAAAACTGTTTCCTTTACAGTAAAACAGAGAAGAAATGCTGCCTTATCTATTAATGAATCATTCATTCTTAAGCAGTCCATTGGGTTAAAAAAAATTTGGTGTTAACTAGTTGAAGACTGCCTAGATTGTTTTAGACTGAGAGGGAATTACATAGAATGAGAAAAGAATGCTAATTCAAGAGAAAACTGTGAAAAATGTTGTATTTATTACTTTCCTTTTGCTGTTGCAACTTACAGTAGCTTAAAGCAACACCAATTTATTATCTTACAACTTTGGATGTCAGAAGTCCTGTCAGTTTCACTGGGCTAAAGTCAGCATGTCAGCTGGTTGCTTCAGGAGGCTTTGAGAAGAGAGTCTGATTTTTCCCTTTTTCTGGCTTCTGGAGGATTCTTCATTCTCAGGTTCATAACCTCTTTCTGGCATCACACCAGTCTCTTGTGCAATCATCATATTTCCTAAATCTCTTCTATAGTTAAATCTCCCTCTTCTATACTTTTATAAGAACATTGGTAGTTACATTGAAGGCCCATCAGATAAGCCATGCTAAACTTTTGCAAGATCTTTAATTTAATCCTATCTGTAAAATCTCAATTGCCATGCAATAAGATTCACAAACTTTAAGTTTTAGAACTTGGATAACTTTGGAGACCAATATTCAGCCTACCACAGTGTAGTTCTATCTTTGCCTAAATTGGGTAGGATTTTTCTCCCATAAAACATTATTTATATAACATGACCTATGATTATTTAGTAGTTAAAATAAGTCTAATTCCCAAAACACTTTTTAAAATTTGTGCTAATTAAGTCATGCTTTTTTATAAAATTTGATCTTAACTTACCAAAGTGGAACTGGTGTGTTACTGACATGTCTCTTCTCAATATGTGATTAACTGTCCTATTTTTCAGTGACCTTTCAAATTTAAACTAATTATGTTGGCCACCCTACTCCAGTATGATTGCATCCAAACCATAGTTAGTTAATTACATCTGCAAAGACCCTATTTCCAAATAAGATCACATTCTGAGATAATGAGGGTTAACACTTAATATACATATATGAAAGAAAGTGAAAGTGAAAGTCATTCAGTTCAGTTCAGTCGCTCAATCGTGTCCAACTCTTTGCGCCCCCATGAATCGCAGCACGCCAGGCCTCCCTGTCCATCACCAACTCCCAGAGCTCACTCAGACTCATGTCCATCTAGTCAGTGATGCCACCCAGCCATCTCATCCTCGGTCGTCCCCTTCTCCTCCTGACCCCAATCCCTCCCAGCATCAGGGTCTTTTCCAATGAGTCAACTCTTCGCATGAGGTGGCCAAAGTACCGGAATTTCAGCTTTTAGCATCAGTCCTTCCAAAGAACACCCAGGGCTGATCTCCTTTAGGATGGACTGGTTGGACCTCCTAGCAGTCCAAGGAACTCTCAAGAGTCTTCTTCAACACCACAGTTCAAAAGCATCAATTCTTCAGTGCTCAGCTTTCCTCATAGTTCAACTCTCACATCCATACATGACTACTGGAAAAACCATAGCCTTGACTAGATGGACCTTTGTTGGCAAAGTAATGTCTCTGCTTTTGAATATGCTATCTAGGTTGGTCATAACTTTCCTTCCAAGGAGTAAGCGTCTTTTAATTTCATGGCTGCAATCACCATCTGCAGTGATTTTGGAGCTCCAAAAAATAAAGTCTGACACTGTTTCCACTGTTTCCCCATCTGTTTCCCATGAAGTGATGGGACCAGATGCCATGATCTTCGTTTTCTGAATGTTGAGCTTTAAGCCGTCATGTCCAATTCTGCAACCCCATGAATTATGCAGTCCATGGAATTCTCCAGGCCAGAATGCTGGAGTGGATAGCCATTTCTTTCTCCAGGGGATCTTCCCGACCTGAGGGACTGGACTCAGGTCTCCCACATTTTGGGCAGATTCTTTACCAGCTGAGCCACCAGTGAAGCCCTATATATGATTTTGGGGGACACGCAATTCAACTGATAGCAGACTGTGAGGTAGAAAACCACTGACTTACACCAGAGTCTGTATTTCATAAATGAGAGAATAGAGCCCAAGAAGGCTTGAGGAACTAACGAATATCACTAGTGAATGATATAACTCTAGCTGATTCAATAAATCAAGATTCCTAATTCCCACCCCAGAGGTCTTTCTGAATTACTTGAATTGACTCTGTTTTGGATAATTAGGGTTAGATTCTGACACTTCCTGTCTGATTTCAGCTGGTGTGTACCCTGGATATGCATGTTTTAAACAAGCCTGACTTTAACATTTTCTGACAAGACTCTCAGCCCAAGAGAATGCTTGTGAAATTGCTTCATAAAAGGAATCTTGGCAGCTCATCCCATCTCAATTGTAATTCCAAAGAAATTGCCCATCAATTTTATATATGTCCTTATTTGTGCCAAACAACTTTATCATGTCAGACACAGCAAGGATGATTAATTTACTTATACTGCACTCAATAAGCCATCAGAGTATATCTCACCTTTTTTTTTCTCTCTTCTACAGTATTTCTGGAGAGTGCTTACCTCACTAAAACTTTCCCAGGTTTAATAACAATGTCTATTATGACAACAATTTAGCAGTTTAAAAGCAGCATCCTGAGAGCTATCTTCAGAAATTATCAGAAACTTTGGCATAGAATTCAGATAATAAGGATTTAAAATAATGTTTGTGTTACTACATATTAATTTGAAATTTCAAGTAAGTGGCATCAACATTATTTAGATTCTTCCATCATCCTATGGCAGTCAGAAGATCAACAGATTTATTTATATAGAGTAAAGTTTATATTGGTTTGTAATTTACAATATTCAGTATGAAACTAGTTAATACTTTAGAGAACAGTTGGGATTGTGTTGCCTGGAGCAACTACATACTTTTCATAGAAACAACATAAGCCTGAGCAAAATTAGAAAATATCCATTGGCGTTGAGGCCACAATTTACCTTTTGACCCTCAGTGTAGTTCTCTACCCATGCCATGTTCATCACAAATGAAACTGGAAACACGGAGAGTAGACAATATCTTGTTGTGCTCAGTGTCATTGAGAACAAAGGATGCAGTGGGATTTAGTCTCATTTAAGTATTTGTTTATTCCTCTACAGTAGCCAGATTTTTCTTACCAAACTGTAAAATTAGATTTGTTTCCTATCCCAAGTCAAATACTGGGGAATGTTAATCCTGGTAAAGCTGCATACCTCTTCATCATTACATTTAGGATGATCTTTAGGATAACCCATTGGAATCTACTTATACTAGTCATTGCAGAAACTCTGCATTGAATAAATATGCTTTCAGGTTTCTGTAGGATGTTGATTGTGTGCGTGTGCTCGGTTATGTCCAGCTCTATGATTCTATGCACTGTAGCCTGCCAGGCCCCTCAGACCATGGGGTCTTATAGGTAAGACTACTGGTGAGGTTGCCATTTCTTTTTCCAGGGTATCTTCCTGATCCAGGGATTGAACGTGCATTTTCTGTGTCTCCTGCATAGCAGGTGGATTCTTTACCAAAGGAGCCATCAGCTTATTCATTTTTTAAAATGTAAATACTGCAGAGTAATAGTCTGCAAGTCCCAGTTTAAAAATAAGAATCTTTTTAAAAAGTTAATTACAAATGTTTTCTTAATATGTTGAACTTTGAAGTGTTGAAAATAATTAAATATTCAAAATCAAATTTTGATGAAGTTTAGTGATATTTATAAAATAGAAAATTGGCTTTTCTTGCAAACTGTTTGTAAGTAGTATTTTCTGCTTAGGAATAATAATTTAACCAATATCTGTTTTAATCAAAGAAGATAGAAAATTGTAGGAGAACAAAATTTGCCACCCCAAAATGTCTCTAGCATGCAGATTATTTTAAGCTGAAAACAATCAGACCCCAGAGAAAGACTAAAGGCAATAATTTGACCTTCCCTCTATCTGCCTAAAAGAACAGAAACAAAGGACAGGGATGATCACTATCAGTCCAGTTCAGTGGCTCAGTTGTGGCCAACTCTTTTTGACCCTATGGACTGCAGCAAGTCAGGCTTCCCTGTCCATCGCCAACTCCCAGAGCTTGCTCAAACTCATGTCCATTGAGTCGGTGATGCCGTCTAACCATCTTATCCTCTGTCGTCCCCTTCTCCTCTTGCCTTCAATCTTTCCCAGCATCATGGTCTTTTCAAATGAGTCAGTTCTTCACATCAGGTGGCCAAAGTATTGGAATTTCAGCTTCAACATCAGTCCTTCCAATGAATATTCAGGATTGATTTCCTTTAGGTTGGACTGGTTGGATCGCCTTGCAGTCCAAGGGACTCTCAAGAGTCTTCTCCAACACCACAGTTCAAAAGCATCAATTCTTTGACAATCAACTTTCTTTATAGTCCAACCCTCACATCCATACATGACTACTGGAAAAACCATAACTTTGACTAGATGGACCTTTGTTGGCAAAGTAATGTCTCTGCTTTTTAATATGCTGTCTAGGTTGGTCATAGCTTTTCTTCCAAGGAGTAAGTGTCTTTTAATTTCATGGCTGCAGTCACCATCTGCAGTGATTTTGAAGCCCTCCAAAATAAAGTCTGTCACTGTTTCCATTGTTTCCCCATATAGTTGCGATGAAGTAATGGGACCAGATGCTATAATCTTAGTTTTTTTAATGTTAAATTTTAAGCCAACTTTTTTATGATGATCACCATAGATAGCCTTAATATGAACTAGGTGTGTAGATAGGGATGAAACCAGCAAAATCTCCTTGCTAGAATTCATCTCTGTGCCCCATTTTCT
The DNA here is from genome assembly GCF_014754425.2 of Oryx dammah. Taxonomy (NCBI): domain Eukaryota; kingdom Metazoa; phylum Chordata; class Mammalia; order Artiodactyla; family Bovidae; genus Oryx; species Oryx dammah. The sequence continues at coordinate 39,242,068 of NW_024070209.1, read as the reverse complement.
CTGCATGGGTCAGCAAACATTTGTTTACCACTGAGTTGCTTTTTCATCTTCATATGACTTTCCTTTTTCCCCTTTGAAGTCCTAAACCATTACCCCCAACATCTTTTGTCTTTAACCAAAGATGGTTTTAAGGTGATGGCATCAGCCATTTTGGCAAGTTTTCAGTTCCTCTGGGTCTCTCCCATGTAAACATATTATTAAACATCTGTTTGATTTTTTTCCTGCTAAGCTGTCTCCTGTCATTTTAATTCTTAGATCACCAGAAGAACCTGAGAGAGTGGCGGAAATTTCCTTCCCCCTTGATAAAATGTTTCAACACAAATACCCTCTAGTCTACTATCATGAAAATAAATAGCATTTATTTAAAATAGTGTCTTGAATTTTTGAAATGTCTGAGATTAGAAGAAAGGTAATTTTTTTCATACCTAAACCACATCCTTTTTTAGTTTTTTTGGTCAACAAATAGAATTTTTTTTCTCTTTTTTTCTTTTTTAAAATATCATAGAACAAGTAAGTGTGAATTTCAAGCTGAAAACTCTGAAAACTCTGCTTGCCAAGAGACAGCATTTGCAAAATATAACACAGTTGTTCATTTCCCTCTGAAAGTCTGACTACCCTATGTTCTGTGGGAAATCTGTTTCTTACTGTCGCCCCCAAATGGGAAATAGCTAAGAAACCAGTAGAATTATTTCCCAAGGAAGTTCCTTTATATGGATAGCCTGTAGAAACTGTAAAGCAAAGAATATTGCCCACCTTCCAGTTCTACAAGAATCAAGTAATTAGTCCTTATAGTTATTGACCTCTAAGACACCCTGAAAGGAATTCAAGACAAAGATAAGAATGAGGCTCTGGGAAAACAGGTATTACTAGCCTATAGATAACTAGAAACATTTCAGGAGAAAATGTTTATGAACCTGGATTCTTCTATCTTTCCAAACTCAGAACAGTAGTAAAATCACTGATTGAGATATCTGTTCCTTCTGACTAGCAGTAACCTACCAAGATGTGTGCTTGACTGTACCTGCCCCTTTACTGGTCTCCTCACCCTGCAACACACACACTTTTTTGGAGCAACTCCCCTATCTTATGGACTACGGTCCTCAGCAACTCCTTAGGAAAGAAAAAACGGAAACTCACAGCTCTTACTTTGTGGGGTTTTTTTTTTCAGTCGACAGAGAAAAAGGGTGAATGCTGTATTCAAGTTAAATGTGATTGATTAGTATCCCCCAGATATTCTCTGAAAGATTTGAAACTGTGAAGAGACATGAAATCTATTCAGAATCAGTTTCTTAAGAATACATGGGAGTTAAAGTTCCTTCCCAAACTCATAAATTTAAAATCTCCCCTGATTATTTTTAAGAAATGCAAATACTACACTGGAAAAGCAGAATAGATTTGTGGAGTGGGAAAACAGATAATTTACTTTAAAAAAGTGTCTTGAATATAACCTTGACTAAATGAAGTCATATGAAAGGAGTTAACTCCTTAAGAACTGTCTAGTTGGTTTGTCTCTACCAACTCTGTGATAAAATCCAAGTTGTTTTTAGCCTAGATATTTGAACTACCTCATTAATGTCTCATTAGACATTAAAAGGTCAGAATAAATGATCCCTTTATAATCATCTATCCCATCTGACCCATGCTTCCAGTCTAGAGGTGGTAGATCCATTCTCAATGCCATCATTGCCATAAGCATTTTGAGACAGTTCACATTATAATTGTTAAAAATATTCAATTTTCTATCAGGATACTGTAGCTTATTATTTTTCTAAATAGCAAAGTGTGTTTAATTTTTTCTTCCCCAGTGTTATATCAGGAAGCCTTATATTTTAGGAAATGTTTATATTCATTTCTTAAAAGTCCCTGCTACTTCTTCCAATATTAATGTAGAGATATGCTTGTTGGAGAGGATAGAGGTTTATTGACCTTGCTCTCATCACCTGAAATTCAGTCATATAAATGTGGCATTTGGCAAGGTGGACATAGATTACACACAGGAACTGACAAGAAAATGAGAGAAAATAGGATTTAAAAAGAAGAAAACTTGTTCCTTCAAAACCAAATTCCCTTGACGGTGTTGGAGCTGTATCAGATTGAGCAGTTGATTTCTTAAAAGCTATATTTTTGGTTTCATCTTACCGTGGAGAAGGATAAAGACAAAAATGGGTGTTATCCTATACAATTAGTGTACTGATTGATATTCTTTTGAGTGTAAGTATCAAAACCCATGTGAAATAATTAAAACTCATTTAGGGCTTCCCTGTTGACTCAGACGGGAAAGCATCTACCTGTGGTACAGGAGACCCTAGTTGGAAAGATCCTCTGAAGAAGAGAATAGCTACCCACTCCAGTATTCTTGCCTGGAGAATCCCATGGACATAGGAGGCTGGTGGGCTATAACCCATGGAGTCACAAAGATTTGGACACGACTGAGCTACTAACACACATGCAGAGAAATTTATTTAAACTTACAGAAAATGTCTCACTGAACCAAAACATAGAGATAAACCTAAGATTTCTTTTACTTTTAAATATATTTTTTTTTTACTTAACAGTACATCCTGGAAGTCAGTCCATGTCAGATCAAGTGGATCCTCCCAGATATTTTAATGACTGCATAAGTCCCAGCTGTGTGATACCCACTGCAGTGTTTGTACCCAGTTTCCAGTGGGTGGGTATTCATAATTTCTAGTATTTTTTTTTTTACATATAATGTCTTCACATATACCTTGTGCAGGAGAAGGCAATGGCACCCCATTCCAGTACTCTTGCCTGGAAAATCCCATGGATGGAGGAGCCTGGTAGGTTGCAGTCCATGGGGTCGCTAAGAGTCAGACACCACTGAGCGACTTCACTTTCACTTTTCACTTTCATGTATTGGAGAAGGAAATGGCGACCCACTCCAGTATTCTTGCCTGGAGAATCCCAGGGACGGGGGAGCCTGGTGGGCTGCCGTCTATGGGGTCGCACAGAGTCGGACACGACTGAAGTGACGCAGCAGCAGCAGCAGCAGCAGCATACCTTGTGCACACATTTTATAGTGTGGAGTATATATTTAGGATGAATTCAGAGCAGGAAAAGATATGTTTGTACTGATTGTTCTTTTGCCTAAAGTTTTCACTTTCATTTCAGGTTCAAAGAATTTGTTAACAAAATAAGCCACTCACTATTTACAAATAAATAATACAAATATTTATTAGAGAATTATCTAGCTTACTTTCAATATACTAACATTCAAAGAAGAGAAATAGAGCAGAAGATACATCACCAAATTGGGTTTTGACCAACATCCAGATTTAATCAGCAATGGGAAATCCCGTGTCACAGCACATCTGGAGTCTCAATTGGGAAAAGGTACCAGGCAGTGCATCCGCTGCATGGGTAAGACCTCAAAGATTGCGGTTCGGACTTCCTGCTTATAATCCCAGGAAACAAACTGATTTCATCATCAATCCGTGACCAATTTGCAGCTCTGGTTTCATGTTAATGCTGTTGATTTTGTGATGTAAAACTCAGAATGTTACTAAGCCTGGGTTTGGTTGTCCAGGTCCCCTCCAGGGGCTCAACATGTCAAGATTCCTCCTCCATCTTATCTAAGCTGCTGCAAGTCTTGCACTCACAGCAGGCAATTTAGTTCAGTTCAGTTCAGTCGCTCAGTCGTGTCCGACTCTTTGCGACCCCATGAATTGCAGCACGCCAGGCCTCCCTGTCCATCACCAACTCCCGGAGTTCACTCAGACTCACGTCCATCGAGTCAGTGATGCCATCCAGCCATCTCATCCTCGGTCGTCCCCTTCTCCTCCTGCCCCCAATCCCTCCCAGCATCAGGGTCTTTTCCAGTGAGTCAACTCTTCACGTGAGGTGACCAAAGTACTGGAGCTTCAGCTTTAGCATCATTCCTTCCAAAGAAATCCCAGGGCTGATCTTCAGAATGGACTGGTTGGATCTCCTTGCATCCAAGGGAATTAATTACTCACTGTCAACTCACCATCAGGGTAGTGTCTAGGTAGGTTAAAAGCAAGGTCAGAAGTCTACTTTGCGTGGTCTCTGAAGCCTAAACAGGACTATTTATATACTTTCCCTAACATTTGTCAAATCCCCTTCTTAGGTATACTCCAATTTTGTACTTCCACAGGAATAAATTAGACTACTGCTTTCTTCATAGCCTTGCAACAGAGTATGTTGTTTAGCTTTATATATTTGACTAATTTCAAGAGAAATTTTATCTGCACATTTTATATATGAGCAAAAAAGTCTTCTCACATGTTATGATGGTAAATCTTGTTTGGTGAACTGTCTTAACTATTTTGTGTGTCTGAGAGCCTACTTTTGTATAATAATTTTGGATTTCAGTCAGTGTTTTTTTTTTTTTAAGCTCATTTTATGTTAGGTAAGTGATTATGTTAGCCTATTTTTCATGTGATATTTGTTGAAAATATTCTCCTTTTACTTGTTCCATTTTCCTTATTTAAAAAAGTTATTTTTTTAAGTGTATAAATTACCCATCTTCTCCTTTATTGCTTCTAAATTTTAACAAAATATTAAAATAACTTCCCTAGCCAGGTTATAAATTACTATTGTTTTTGCTTTACATTTAAATACATATCTATACCTATGTCTATATCTATATCTATCTACACTGTGGTAAGAACAAAACCTGAGGCATACCCTCCTAACAAAACTTTGAGTGTAAAATACAGTGTTTTAAAGCATAGGTAGAATATTGTACATCATATATCTAGAGCTTACTCATCTTGCTTAACTGAAACTTTATGATTTATAGGAATAATCTTTGATTAGTAAATTTCCATTTCCGTCTCCCCCTAGCACATGGCAACTAGTCTTCCACTCCTTGACTCAATGACATTGACATGACATTGAAGTCACTCAGTAGTGTCCAACTCTTTGCGACCCCATGAACTGTGGCCTACCAGGCTCCTCCATCCACGGAATTTTCCAGGCAAGAGTACTGGAGTGGGTTGCCATTTCCTTCTCCAGGAGATCTTCCCGACCGAGGGATCGAACCCGGGTCTCCCACATTGTAGGCAGACGATTTACTGTCTGAGCCACCAGGGAAGTCCAGTGAATTTGACTATTTTAGATAGTCCCTATAAGAGGAATTATGCTTTACATTTGTGTCACAGACCACTTGAAAATTGTTTAGTACTCACAAGTTAATAATTTAAGTTCAACTCCACTGGGCAGTTCTCCTGGCCTTGGCTAGGAACACTGATGCATCTGCACCCAACTCCCTGTCCCTTGCAGGACATTTGGTCTTAGCTACAAGACTACAGATCTCTTTAAGAAAATTAGTGATACCAAGGGAAAATTTAATTCAGAGATGGGCACAATAAGGGACAGAAACAGTACAGACCTAACAGAAGCAGAGGATATTAAGAAGAGGTGGCAAGAATACACAGAAGAACTATACAAAAAAGATCTTCATGACCCAGACAACCATGATGCTATAATCAGTCACCTAGAGCCAGACATTCTGGAGTGTGAAGTCAAATGGGCCTTAGGAGACATCACTACAAAGCTAGTAGAGGTGATGGAATTCCAGTTGAGCTATTTCAAATCCTAAAAGATGATGCTGTGAAAGTGCTGCACTCACTATGCCAGCAAATTTGGAAAACTCAGCATTGGCCACAGGACTGCTACAGGTGTTGACAAAGAAAGGCAACACCAAATGTTCAAATTACCACACAATTGCACTCATTTCACATGCTAGCAAAGTAATGCTGAAAATTCTCCAAGCTAGGCTTCAACAGTATGTGAAAGGAGAAATTCCGGATATTTAAGCTGGATTTAGAAAAGGCAGAGGAACCAGAGGTCAAATTGCTAACATCTGTTGGATCATAGAAAAAAAACAAGAGAATTCCAGAAAAACATCTACTTCTGCCTCATTTACTACACCAAAGGTTTTGACTGTGTGGATCACAACAAACTGTAGAAAATTCAAGAGATAGGAACACCAGACCACCTGACCTGCCTCCTGAGAAATCTGTATGCAGGTCAAGAAGCAACAGTTAGAACTGGAAATGAAACAATGGACTGGTTCCAAATTGGGAAAGAGTACATCAATGCTGTATACTGTCAGCTGGCTCATTTAACTTCTATGCAGACTACATCATGTGGAATGATGAATGTGGATGAAGCCCTAGATGGAATCAAGATTGCTAGGAGAAATATCAATAACCTCAGATATGCAGATGACAGCATCCTTATGGCAGAAAGTGAAGAGGAACTTAAGAGCCTCTTGATGAAAGTGAAAGAGGAGAGTGGAAAAGTTGGCTTAAAACTCAACATTCAGAAAACTAGGATCATGGCATCTGGTCCCATCCCTTCATGGTAAATAGATGGGGAAATAGTGAAAAAAGTGAGAGCCTTTATTTTCTTGGGCTCCAAAATCACTGCAGATAGTTACTGTAGCCATGTAATCAAAAGACACTTGCTCCCTGGAAGAAAAGCTATGACCAACCTAGACAGCATATTAAAAAGCAGAGACATTACTTTGCTGGGTCTGTCTAGTCAAAGCTATGCTTTTTCCAGTAGTCATGTATGAGTGTGAGGGTTGGACCATAAAGAAAGTTGATTAAAATAAGACTGTTTGCCATGATATATACCGTGATAATCAACCCCTGCTATAAATCAAGGCTGCCCCCCCATCAGGGTAGTTTACCAGCACATTTCTATACCCTTCTAGAGATTTATCTGCACATGCATGTACATACCAAAAGTGTATCATAAATATACATCCTATCTTACAACCTGCTGGTTTTGGTCAATTATTTCCACCATTTCATTTAAATAAAATTTCAATCATCAGCCATATTAAACATTTTTAATTGACATAAAATATCTCTATAACTGCTTATCTCTAAAACCCATATCTTGTGTGAAAATTTTTGAACTCCTGTAAAAGTTTTTGTTTATGATTTTTAAGATGTCAGACACTAGAACTATACTACACTCTATACCAGCACAGCAATATTTGGCTTATTGTTCTCTTCCAGACATTTTGAACTCCTGACTTAGGTTTAGTTTTTTTGTTTGTTTTTTCCTAATCTGAGAGAGTATTGAGTAGTGGTTAATGCCTGAGGATCTTGAAGCTAGAGTACAGCTCTGACAGTCTCTAGTTGTGTAATGTTAGACAAGTTATATAATCCTGCTGTTTCTCCTATAGTTACCTAATGTGTAAACTGGAAATGATAAATACCATCACTAATTGATCATAAAATGCACATTTTTTCTCTCTCTAATGTCTCTTGTACCTCACAATCAATGTAGTAGCTTATTCATCAGCTTTCTTTCCTGTTTTAGTGGCACATAGAAATGGTATATCTTGGGTCTTATAATCAATGTTACAGTGGTATCTTAGATTAAATAAGTTATAAAGTTACATACTTTCTAGAGTGATGTATGTTTAAATAGAGAAAGAGAAAGGGAGGATGATGAGCTTAAAATATTGATTAGCTTAAGTATTTTATTATTGATAATACTGATGTGGGGATAAATGAGAGATTTAATAGAAATTTTCTCATCTTCAATCCATCATTAAGACCTATTAAAAACAATTAAAATTTTAAAAGAACTATTAAATCCAAATTAAATTTAATTTTTTGGAGGAGATATACTATTCTCTTTTGAGTCATAAGATAAACTGTTTTTAAAAAATAAATAGTTCCATGGATTTCAAACAGTTGTAGGAAAAAGTTAACAAAGACAAAACTCATAGAAACAGAACACTCCTGAAGGTATTCTTACAACAGTATCATTGAGGGATTCAGGCTCTAATTAGTAGCATTAATGAAGATTTAAAGTGTAAATTGGACAATTAATGAAGGTAATAACTATGATTAGCTATAGGATATTTATAATTAGCATTTGAAATGAAATATGATTTTTAAATTTCAATACTGAGTCAATAATAAAATATCTTTTTGGTCATAAGTTTAAGGATGGTTTATTAATCTTGAAAAAATAACTAATGATAAAATTTTTTTTTCTAAACTGTAAAAAATGTGTTGAGAATTGCAAGTTTGCTGAGCTAAAATATTCAACCAATCTTTGGAAACTCATGAGAGAGTATATAGAAAGTTAAGCTAGATCATTTTCTAGATTTTAAAATAAATGTGAATTTGATTTACAATCTGAAAAGAAGTTGATGCATTTTTTCCATTTAGACCATTATATGATTATCTTGAAAATTATGGCTAACCCCACAGCAATCAGAGAAGATAAAGAAATAAAAGGAATCCAGATTGGAAAAGAAGAAGTAAAACTGTATCATTGATTATAAGACCTAAGAAATACCATTTCTATGTGCCACTAAAAAAGAAAATAAAGCTGATGAATAGCTACTACTTTTTTATGTTAATTTATTTATTTTAATTGGAGGCTAATTACTTAACAATATTGTAGTGGTTTTTAACATATGTTGACATGAATCGGCCACGTGTACATGTATTGCCCATCCAGAACCACCCTCCCTCCTCCCTCCCTATCCCATCCCCCAGGGTCATCCCAGTGCATTGTGGTTTTAATTTGTATTTCTCTGATAATGAGTGATGTTGAGCATCTTTTCATGTCTTTGTTAGCCATCTGTATGTCTTCTTTGGAGAAATGTCTGTGTAGTTCTTTGGCCCATTTTTTGATTGGGTCATTTATTTTTCTGGTATTGAGCTTCATGAACAGCTTGTATATTTTTGAGATTAATTCTTTGTCAGTTGCTTCATTTGCTATTATTTTCTCCCTTTCTGAAGGCTGTATTTTCACCTTGCTTACAGTTTCCTTCGTTGTGCAAAAGCTTTTAAGTTTAATTAGGTCCCATTTGTTTATTTTTGCTTTTATTTCTATTATTCTGGGAGATGGGGCATAGAAGATCTTGCTCTGATTTGTGTCAGAGAGTGTTTTGCCTATGTTTTCCTCTAGGAGTTTTATAGTCTCTGGTCTTACATTTAGCTCTTTAACCCATTTTGAGTTGATTTTTGTGTAGGGTGTTAGGAAGTGTTCTAGCTTCATTCTTTTACAGGTGGTTGACCAGTTTTCCCAGCACCACTTGTAAAAGAGATTGTCTTTCTCCATTGTATATTCTTGCCTCCTTTGTCAAAAATAATGTGTCCATAGGTGCGTATTTATCTCTGGGCTTTCTATTTTGTTCCATTGATCTATATTTCTGTCTTTGTGCCAGTACCATACTGTCTTGATGACTGTGGCTTTGTAGTACAGTCTGAAGTCAGGCAGGTTGATTCCTCCGGTTCCATTCCTCTTTCTCAAGATTGCTTTGGTATTCGAGGTTTTCTATATTTCCATACAAGTAGTGAAATTATTTGTTCTGGTTCTGTAAAAAATATCGTTGATAGCTTGATATGGATTGCATTGAGTCTATAGATTGCTTTGGGTAGTATATTGATTTTCACTATGTTGATTCTTCTGATCCATGAACATGATATATTTCTCCATCTATTTGTGTCACCTTTGATTTCTTTCATCAGTGTTTTATAGTTGTCTATATATAGGTCTTTTGTTTCTTTATATAGATTTATTCCTGGGTATTTTATTCTTTTTCCACAATGGTGAATGGGATTAGTTTTCTTTCTTTCTTTATGTTTTCTCATTGTTAGTGTATAGGAATGCAAGGGATTTCTGTGTATTAATTTTATACCCTGCAACTTTACTATATTCATTGCTTAGCTCTAGTAGTTTTCTGGTGGAGTCTTTAGGGTTTTCTATGTAGAGGATTATGTCATCTGCAAACAGTGGGAGTTTTACTTCTTCTTTTCAAATCTGGATTCCCTTTATTTCTTTTTCTTCTCTGATTGCTGTGGCCAAAACTTCCAAAACTATATTGAATAATAGTAGTGAGAGTAGGCAGGCACCCTTGTCTTGTTCCTGACTTTAGGGAAAATGCTTTCAGTTTTTCACCACTGAGGATAATGTTTGCTGTGGGTTTATCATATATGGCTTTTATTATGTTGAGGTATGTTCCTTCTATTCCTGCTTTCTGGGGGGGCTTTTATTATAAATGGATGTTGAATTTTGTCAAAGGCTTTCTCTGCACCTATTGAGATAATCATATGGTTTTATCTTTCAATTTGTTAATATGGTGTATCACATTGATTGATTGCATATATTGAAGAATCCTTGCATGTCTGGGATAAAGCCCACTTGGTCATGATATATGATCTTTTGAACATATTGTTAGATTCCATTTGCTAGAATTTTGTTAAGGATATTTTCATCAATGTTCATCAGTGATATTGGCCTGTAGTTTTCTCTTTTTGTGGTATCTTTGTCTGGTTTTGGTATTAGGGTGATGGTGGCCTCATAGAATGAGTTTGGAAGTTTACCTTACTCTGCAATATTCTGGAAGAGTTTGAGTAGGATAGGTGTTGACTCTTCTCTAAATTTTTGGTAGAATTCAGCTGTGAAGCCCTCTTGTCCTGGGCTTTCGTTTGGTGGAAGATTTCTGATTACAGTTTTGATTTCCATGCTTGTGATGGATCTGTTAAGGTTTTCTTTCTTCCTGGTTCAATTTTGGAAAGTTATACTTTTCTAAGAATTTGTCCGTTTCTTCCAAGTTGTCCATTTTATTGGCATATAGTTGCTGATAGTAGTCTCTTATGATCCTTTGTATTTCTGTGTTGTCTGTTGTGATTTTTCCATTTTCACTTCTAATTTTGTTGATATATTTCTCTCTTTTTTGTGATGAGTCTGGCTAGTGGTTTGCCTATTTTATTTATCTTCTCAAATAATCAGGTTTTAGCTTTGTTGATTTTTGCTATGATCTCCTTTGTTTCTTTTTCAGTTATCTCTGCCCTAATTTTTATGATTTCTTTCTTTCTTCTAACCCTGAGGTTCTTCAAATCGTCCTTTTGTAGTTGCTTTAGATGTAGAGTTAGGTTGTTTATTTTACTTTTTTCTTGTTTCTTGAGGTAAGCTTGTATTGCTATAAACTTTCCCCTTAGCATTGCTTTTACTGAGTCCCATAAGTTTTGGGTTGTTGTGTTTTCACTTTCATTCATTATATGCATAATTTGATTTCTTCTGTGATTTATTGGCTAATCAGAAGTGTGTTGTTTAGCCTCCATCATGTTTTTATTTTTAATACTTTTTTTTTTCCTGTAGTTGACATCTAATCTTAACACACTGTGATCAGAAAAAAAAATGCTTGGAATAATTTCAATTTTTTTGAATTTATCAAGGCTAGATTTATGGCCCAGGATGTGATCTATCCTGGAGAAGGTTCCATGTGCACTTGAAAAGGGTGAAATTCATTATTTTGGGGTGAAATGTCCTATAGATATCAATTAGGCCTAACTGTTCCATTGTATCATTTAAAATTTGTGTTTGCTTGCTAATTTTCTGTTTAGTTGATCTATCCATAGGTGTGAGTGGGATATTAACGTCTCCCACTCTTATTGTGTTACTGTTAATTTCCCCTTTCATACTTGTTAGCATTTGCCTTACATATTGCAGTGCTCCTTATAATTGTTATATCTTCTTCTTGGGTTGACCCTTTGATCATTATATACTGTCATTCTTTGTCTCTTTTCACGGCCTTTATTTCAAAGCCTATTTTATCTGATATGACTATTGCTACTCCTGCTTTCTTTTGTTCTCTATTTGCATGGAATATCTTTTTCCAGCCCTTCACTTTCTGCCTGTATGTATCCCTTGTTTAGAAGTGGGTCTCTTGTAGGCAGCATACATAGGGGTCTTGTTTTTTTATCCCTTCAGCCAGTCTTTGTCTTTTGGTTGGGGCATTCAACCCACTTACATTTAAGGTAATTATTGATAAGTATGATCCCATTGCCACTTACTTTGTTGTTTTGGGTTTCAGTTTATAAACCTTTCTGTGTTTCCTGTCTAGAGAAGATACTTTCACATTTGTTGGAGAGCTGGTTTGGTGGTGCTGAATTATCTGAGTTTTGCTGTCTGTAAAGGATTTGATTTCTCCATATTTGAATGAGATCCTTGCTGGGTACAGTAATCTGGGTTGTAGGTTTTTCTGTTTCTTCATTTTAAGGATGTCCTGCCATTCCCTCCGGGCCTGAAGAGTTTCTATTGAAAGATCAGCTGTTATCCTTATGAGAATCCCCTTGTGTGTTATTTGTTGCTTCTCCTTTGTGGCTTTTAACATTTGTTCTTTGTGTTCGATCTTCATTAATTTGGTTAAAATGTGTCTTGGGGTGTTTCACCATGGGTTTATCCTGTTTTGGACTCTAAGGATTTCTTGGACTTGGGTGGCTATTTCCTTCCCTATTTTAGGGAAGTTTGCAACTATTATTTCCTCAAGTATTTTCTCATGGCCTTTCTTTTTGTCTTCTTCTTTTGGGACTCCCATGATTCGAATTTTGGGGTGTTTGACACTGTCCCAGAGGTCTCTAAGGTTGTCCTCATTTCTTTTAATTCTTTTTTCTTTTTTCCTCTCTGCTTCATTTATTTCCACCATTCTATCTTCCACCTCACATATCCTATCTTCTGCCTCAGTTATTCTACTGTTGGTGAGAGAGTCAATTCCTAGGCAGATTGATAAGAAGTTCAGGGTGCCCAAGGAGGAGAAAGGGGTCTGGGGCTCTCAAAGTGGAAATTGGGGGTCTGGAATTCTCAAGGAAGAGAAAAGAACAAACTTTTTTTTTTTTTTTTCCTCTTCATTCCTGGTCTTAGTCAATTACACAACACAGTTTAAACTCTGTGCTAGGGAGTATACAACAACAATGTATCCGGCTGGAGGACAATTTCTCCTTCCTGAAAACCTTCTCACTAATCCTGATATTTTAGAATGTATATTATGAGAGTGGGTCTGGAGGATCTTTCTATTGTTAAATTCTAATCTTTTTATCCTAAAGTGTAAATTGTGGGAATAAGTCTGGTAAAATTTTCACAAACTTGAGACATTCTTTTGATTCATTGTAATAACTAATTTAAAAGTATATAACTCCATTGCTAACACTAGCAAGGGGGTACTCTTTCTGCACCCTTCTGATGTCTATGTCAAAAGCTTTCTCTATCCCTTTTACACTTCAATAAAACTCTATTGCACAAAAGCTCTAAGCAATCAAGCCTCGTCTCTGGCACCGGATTGAATCCTTCTCTTCCAGAGGCCAAGAATTCCGACATCTTTTAGTGGGTCAGCAACAACCTTTCATCTGTTCTCTCAAGAGTGTTTTTGATCTCAGTTATTGCATTATTCTTATTGATTGACTCTTTTTTATTTCTTCTAGGTCCTTGTTAAACATTTCTTGCATCTTTGCAATCCTTGTCTCCAGACTACTTATCTATAACTCCATTCTGTTTTCTAAATTTTAGATCATTTTTACTATCATTATTCTGAATTTTTTTCAGGTAGATTCCGTATCTCCTCTTCTTTTGTTTGGTTTGGTGGGCATTTATCATGTTCCTTTACCTGTTAGATATTTCTTGGCCTTTTTATCTTGTTTAGATTGCTGTGTTCGGGGGTGGCCATTCTGTATGCTGGAAGTTTGTGGTTCCTCTTTATTGTGGAATTTCCTCCCTGTGGGTGGGGTTGGACAAGTGACTTGTCAAGGTTACCTGGTTAGGGAAGCTTGCATCAGTGTTCTGGTGGGTGGAGCTGGATCTCTTTTCTCTGGAGTGCAATGAAGTGTCCAATAGTGAGTTTCAAGGTGTCTAATGGTTTGGTGTGACTTTGGGCATCCTGTATATTCATGCTCAGGTATATGTTCCTGTGTTGCTGGAGAATTAGCATGGTATGTCTTGCTCTGGAACTTGTTGGCTCTTGGGTGGAGCTTGGTTTCAGTGTAGGTATGGAAGCTTTTGGATGAGCTCTTGTCAATTAATGTTCCCTGGATTCAGGAGTTTTCTGGTGTTCTCAAGTTTTGTATTTAAGCCTCTTGCCTCTGGTTTTCAGTCTTATTCTTACAGTAGCCTCAAGACTTCTCCATCCATACTGCATCAGTGATAAAACATCTAGGTTAATGGAGAAAAGATTTTTCACAGTGAGGGACACCCAAAGATGTTCACAGAGTTATACAGAGAAGAGGGATGAGGGAGATAGAGGTGACCAGGAGGAGAAGAGGGGTAATCAAAAGGGGAGAGAGCAATCTAGCCAGTAATCAATTCCCTATGTGCTCTCCACAGTCTGGAACACCCAGAGGGGTTCACAGAGTTACATAGAGAAGAGAAGAGAGAGGAAGGAGATAGAGGTAACCAGGAGGAGAAGAGGGGGAGTCAAAAGGAGAGAGACAGATCTAGTCAGTAATCAGTTCCCTAAGTGTTCTCCACAGCCCAGAAAACCCAAAGAGATTCACAGACTTAAGTAGAGAAGAGAAGGGGGAGGGAGGAGATAGAGGTGACCGGGGGGAGAAAAATGAGAGTCAAAAGGGAGAGAGGGCAATCAAGTTAGTAATTACATTCCTAAGCAAAAATGGGTACTGAAGATTGGATTCTTAAAGGTACAAAATTGATAACAAGTACCAAAAAGCAAAGATAAAAATCTAGTGTAGAGGTTAGACTCTCAAAATTACAATATGAAAAAAACAAAACAAAGTAACAGAAATTATAAAAAATATATATGATATTTGCTTTAAAAAATAAGATTTTTTTTGCAAGGTAACTAGATTATAAAAATGAAAATTAAAGCAGTAATAAAGGGCTTAAAATTTAAAAATGATAATAGGAAAATATATCTAGGAATTTCTCTGGAGCTATTGCAGACAGTATTGAGTAAGTTCAGTTTCAGATAGTTCCTTGTTCCAGCTTATACTTCTTCTCGAGGGCTATAGGCCCCTTCCAATGTAGTCGGTGCTAACTACAGGGTTTTAATCTGTCACTTCCCAAGCAGTTCCCTCTGTTTATTTTGACTTCTTCTGTCTCTTCATTGTCTAATTTCTGCCCTGACACAAGGGGGTGGAGTTGGTCACTTATTTAAGCTCACTTGTTCATTTGTGCCATGGGGAGGGAGGGACACTGCAGACACATATCACTGGCATGTGTGGGGAGTGCTTGCAGTGTCTGGGCCACACTGAGTTTGCCCTCATTCACAGTGTGTGTGCTTTCCCAGTCTACACTGCTCAAGCTCCAGGTTGCTCTGCAGGCAAACTGTCTAAAGCGGGCCCTGGGTTGCGTGCATTTCCCAGGTAAGCCTGTCAGGTTCAGGTCCTCAGGTACTCCACAAAGGCACAGACTTGGTTGGGCCTGCGTTTTGTGCCCTTCCCAGGCCCAAGCAGCTCAGGCGACCAGGTGCTTGGTGAACGCATTCTCCCCTGTGGTGTGGTGCATCTTATCACCTCCCTGGTCCCAGCTGCTTGGTGTCCTGGGTGTGCAGTGGGAGCGCTGTCTCAGATGTGCCGTGTGTGTCCTCTGGGGAGGTGATCTCTGGCTGTGGCCCTCCTGACAGATGTCAACCATGCAGGATCCCAGGAAGACTTGATTAGAAACTGGGAGCGTGCTTGCAGTTTGGTAGAGGATGCCATCTCTGGGGCCAAGATTGTCCCTCGCCTTCTGGCTCTAGCTGTTGCCCGCCTGCCTCTCTGCCTCTTGTGGGGGATGGGCCAGTCCATAGCTGGCTAGCTCTCTTCTGGTGTTTGCTCAGTTCTTTGTTCTGTGAGCAGGCCCAGCAGTGCCTTAGGTTAGAGCTTCTGACCTAAAAAATTCTCTCTCTCGCTTTCTTTTTTTTTTTTTTTCTCTCTCTCTCTGGCTGTCCCACAGTTTGGGTTGCTGCCTCACGTTAGCTCCCTCAGATTGTCCTAGGGCATTCAGGCCCTGTCCTTACCTTAAGCAATGCAGCCCACACTTCCCTGTTCAGCCCCCGCTTGCTGGTGGAGTGTCTGGGCTACTTCTTCACTGGGAGTTGTGGTTAGGTGGGTAACCTGTGGGTTTTATTTATTTATTTTTCCTCCAGGTTATGTTGCCCTCTGAGATTCCAAAACTCCCCACAGACCGGCTGGTGAGAGGGTTTCCTGGTGTTTAGAAACTTCTCATCCTTCACGACTCCCTCCCTGGGATAGTTCTCCTTCCCTAACTCTTTTGACTCTCTTTTTATCTTTTATCTTTTGTCCTACCTCCTTTCAAAGACAATGGGATGCCTTTCTGGGTGCCTGATGTCCTCCACCAGCATTCAGAAGTTGTTTTGTGAAATCTTCTCAGTGTTCAAATGATCCTTTGATGAATTTGTGGGGGAGAAAGTGGTCTCCCCTTTGTATTCCTCTGCCATCTTCTCAAAAGGTCCCTAAGCTACTACATCAATTGTGAGGTATAACACAGACATTAGAGAGAGAAAAAAAATGTGCATTTTATGATCATATAGTGATGATATTTATCATTTCCATTTTATACATTAAGTAACTCTCACTGTTTGCAGATAACATGATCCTCTACAGAGAAAACTATAAAGACACCACCAGAAAACTACTAGAGCTAAGCAATGAATATAGTAAAGTTGCAGGATATAAAATTAATACACAGAAATCCCTTGCATTCCAATATACTAACAATGAGAAAACATAAAGAAAGAAAGAAAACTAATCCCATTCACCATTGTGGCAAAAAGAAAAAATACCTAGGAATAAATCTATGTAAAGAAACAAAAGACCTATATATAAACAACTATAAAACACTGATGAAAGAAATCAAAGGTGACACAAATAGATGGAGAAATATACCATGTTCATGGATCAGAAGAATCAATATAGTGAAAATGAGTATACTACCCAAAGCAATCTGTAGATTCAATGCAATCCCTATCAAGCTACCAATGATATTTTTCACAAAACCAGAACAAATAATTTCACCATTTGTATGGAAATATAGAAAACCTCGAATACCAAAGCAATCTTGAGAAAGAGGAACAGAACTGGAAGAATCAACCTGCCTGACTTCAGACTGTACTACAAAGCCACAGTCATCAAGACAGTATGGTACTGGCACAAAGACAGAAATATAGATCAATGGAACAAAATAGAAAGCCCAGAGATAGATCCACGCACCTATGGGCACCTTATCTTTGACAAAGGAGGCAAGAATATACAATGGAGAAAAGACAATCTCTTTTACAAGTGGTGCTGGGAAAACTGGTCAACCACCTGTAAAAGAATGAAGCTAGAACACTTCCTAACACCCTACACAAAAATCAACTCAAAATGGATTAAAGAGCTAAATGTAAGACCAGAGACTATAAAACTCCTAGAGGAAAGCATAGGCAAAACACTTTCTGACACAAATCAGAGCAAGATCTTCTATGCCCCATCTCCCAGAATAATAGAAATAAAAGCAAAAATAAACAAATGGGACCTAATTAAACTTAAAAACTTTTGCACAATGAAGGAAACTGTAAGCAAAGTGAAAATACAGCCTTCAGAAAGGGAGAAAATAATAGCAAATGAAGCAACTGACAAAGAATTAATCTCAAAAATATACAAGCTGTTCATGAAGCTCAATACCAGAAAAATAAATGACCCAATCAAAAAACTGATCCAAAGAACTACACAGACATTTCTCCAAAGAAGACATATAGATGACTAACAAACATATGAAAAGATGCTCAACATCACTCATTATCAGAGAAATGCAAATAAAAACCACAATGAGGTAACATCTCATGCTGGTCAAAATAGCTGCTATCAAAAAGTCTACAAACAATAAATGCTGGAGAGGGTGGGGAGAAAAGGGAACCCTCTTACACTGTGATGGGAATGCCAACTAGTACAGCTATTATGGAAAACAGTGTGGAGATTCCTTTAAAAACTGGAAATAGAACTGCCATATGACCCAGCAATCCCACTGCGGGGCATACACACCAAGGAAACCAGAATTGAAAGAGACGCATGTACCTCAATGTTCATCTCAGCACTGTTTACAATAGATAGGGCGTGGAAGCCACCTAGATTTCCATCAACAGATGAATGGATAAGAAAGTGTGGTACATATACACAATGGAATATTCAGTTCAGTTCAGTTCAGTCGCTCAGTCGTGTCTGACTCTTTGCGACCCCATGAATCACAGCACCCCAGGCTTCCCTGTCCATCACCAACTCCTGGAGTTCACTCAGACTCACGTCCATCGAGTCAGTGATGCCATCCAGCCATCTCATCCTCTGTCGTCCCCTTCTCCTCCTGCCCCCCATCCCTCCCAGCATCAAAGTCTTTTCCAATGAATCAACTCTTCTCATGAGGTGGCCGAAGTACTGGAGTTTCAGCTTTAGACTATACTACAAAGAAATCCCAGGATTGATCTCCTTCAGAATGGACTGGTTGGATCTCCTTGCAGTCCAAGGGACTCTCAAGAGCCTTCTCCAACACTACAGTTCAAAAGCATCAGTTATTACTCAGCCATTAAAAAGAATGCATTTTAATCAGTTCTAATGAGGTGGATGAAACTGGAGCCTATTATACAGAGTGAAGTAAGTCAGAAAGAAAAACACCAATACAGTATACTAATGCATATATATGGAATTTAGAAAGATAGTAATAATGACTTTATATGTGAAACAGCAAAAGAGACACAGACGTTAAGAACATATTTTTGGACTCTGTGGGAGAAGGTGAGGGTGGGATGACTTGAAAGAATAACATTGAAACATGTATATTACCATATGTGAAATAGTTGACCAGTCCAAGTTTAATACATGAAACATGGCACTCAAAGCTGGTACACTAGTACAACTAAGAGGAATGGGATGGGGAAGGAGGTGGGGCAGTTCCAAATAGGGACACATGCACACCCGTGGCTGATTCATGTCAATGTATGTTAAAAAAATAAAAATAAATAAATAAATAAACAATATTGTAAGGTAATTAGCCTCCAATTTAAATAAATAAATTAATTATAAAAAAATTATGCCTAACCCAAATCAATCAGTTATTTTAAGTAAGAAAAAAAAAAGTATAGTCAAATTAGTACCTGGGATCATGTTAGGCAGAATAGAAAGATTAGATTTGCTTAGATGAAAATTGACTTGTCTCAAGTGTTTGGCCTCTGGACAGGTCTCCCCTTACTGTAGTTATTATCTTTAATAATGGAATATAATTTTCCCAAGTTATTTTAATGGTAAAATAATTTCAGTTGCAAAGGTAAAAATAGACCTGATATCCAAACTATATAATGAATTCATATAAGTCATTTACTAACAATGAATTTTGTGGAGCAGCTTCAAAATTAGGAAAAAAAAAAAAAAAGCCTGTCAAATGAATTGCAGTAAAATCTATGGCTTTTCAGAAATTCCTGGACTCACTGACTCTCCTGAATTCAGCACCTCCTGAGTGCCAGCACTTTAATGCACTCACAAGGTAAGGTCAGTGAAAATGGAAAAGCACATTCAATTGCACATGTCCTCATGCCAATTTATAAATTTATTGACTTTCTCTTTGGGAAAATTAAGAAAAAAGAAATGTATCAAAGGTCAACTAAATGAAAGGAAAAGAAAAATATAGACATTATTTCTATATTAATATCTGAGTGGATGCAATGAAAGAAAACCAATCAAAAGAAAAACTTGTTTTCTTTTGATTAGCCAGGTATGTCACTTAAACAATGAATCATCACACTACAGTGTGTGTTAGTATTTGTGTCACTGTTATTTCTTCCTCACAGATCTTTTACTAATTTGGAATGGCATCTCAAGAATACTTTAAAAACACCCAATTGGAAAGCAATTCTGATGCAGTGCTTTTATTTCACACATGAAGTAATAAAGGTACACGAAATGCAATTGCCTTCACAGACTCATGATAACTCTTAGCTGTAAAGGCAAAAGGAATACATGACCTTTCTAAATTAAAGTTCAGTGGTATTTTTGCTGAGTGATTTTTGCCATCTGTGGATACAAATTACACTCTTTAGCTTGAAGACATTTCCACTCAGTTATAAAACTTCAAACTTCTTAGAAGAGGCAATACCTAGAAATATTTTAAAAACCAAGTCCAGAAAAAAATTGTCTCAAAAAGATTGATGTCGTTTCTTTTTATCATATAATTCAATCATACCGAACACCAGACTTCTCATCCAGACGAAAAGAGGTTACTTTGAAGGCCTTATTCAAGTATAAATTTTAGGATTCATATCATCTTCTGAAATCTAATAAAGAAGTCATGAATGCTTGTGAACATGACTTTATCATTCATGTCCTATCTATAAAACTTTTGGAAAATGAAGTTTAATCCTTCCTGAGTGTGCACTCAGACAAAAAAAAAAAAAAAAAGATTCCCTACAACAGTCTATGAAACAAATCTATTAACATACAGTTTGTTCACTCAATAGATTCTAACGGGGGGTGGGGGAAGAATCCTTCAGATTTTGATGATTGAATTAATAGGTGTCACATTGAAATAATCCATAATGAGAATTATAAGCACATTTTCTTGGTTCAATGCAGAATAATAGAAGGTTGACCGGGTGGCCCAGTGGTTAAGAATCCACCTGCCAATGCAAGAGACGCAGGTTTCATCCCTGGTCTGGGAAGATTCCACAGGCAGCGGTAGTAATTAAATGAATTGAATCATAGCACTGGTAGACACATTGCACTGCTTCTACATAAAACTCTTTAAAATGCGTTATGGATTTGTGTCAAACAATTAAAATTATAGAGACTATATAAATTCAGTGTTTGATTCTGTTTCCAAGTTCCAAAGTATCTATAGAAAGATAAATAATATTGTTAGCAAAATATATATGTTTAATTCGCCTTCAAGATATTTAACCATCTGAAACCTAATATTTTTTCTTTGAAAAATCAAGAAAATAATTATGTAGCAAACACCTTTTTTGAGAAGCTTCAAGGCTTACAAAAAAGGTCAACTTGTCTCTGGACCTTCTTCATGTACACTCCAGCTCTGTGGGATAATCTTAGCCTATCAAGTCTGTGAAAAGCACAAAAGCTGGTGCAGACAGTGTAGGGGAAATACAATTAAAAACAAAATTGTTTGTCATACCAGAAAAATCTCTGCAAAAAGTAGCGGAGGATGAAAACATTTTTATTATTGAATAATCATTAAACAAGAATGTGAAACTCATTTCAGGCAAAAGACAAAAAGAAATCTTATCGCTTCATATTGTCAGGCTGATAAAGCTCCCTTATACAGTTTTCAAAATAAACAGTAGTTAGTCATCAAGTAAGAGGTCTTGACAGTATCATTTGTCACACATAGTTCATCCTAAATTCACCTGATAATTAGAGTACTTGTTTTGCCACTTGTGTTTGCTAATTGCCTTTATTCAAAGAAAACATACATTCTTATATCTCTGAAAGGAGGTAGGTTTGCAGCCAAGGGGCCAGCTGAATTAGGGTCATATTCCCCCACAGAAACTGGTGGGTAGGGGCACTGTCTTCCTTGGTTACATTTTTAAAGAAATGTTTTCCAGTTCCTTGAGGAAAGGCTTATAAAGTTGACAAGATGTTATCTAGCTTTTAAAAAGATATACAGATATTTCAAAGGGGCAGAAAAGGAATATACAGTTACAAGTTTCTTAAGGCAATCCTCTAAAAAACAGGATTTGAGAAGAGTTTCTTTCTGTTTTTTTTTCACCAGAAAAAATTTAAACTTGTATTTGTCCTTAAAAGAAGGAGAAATTATTGTAGATATTAATAAATACATTTTATATAATAATTTCTTTATTTTATTGAGTTGTATCTTTTTTTTTTTTTTTACTTTATAATTCTGTATTGGTTTTGCCATACATTGACATGAATCCACCATGTGTGTACATGCATTCCCAAACATGAACCCCCCTCCCACTCCCCTCCCCACAATATCTCTCTGGGTCATCCCCGTGTACCAGCCCCAAGCATGCCGTGTCCTGCATCGGACATAGACTGGCGATTCGATTCTTACATGATATTATACATGTTTCAATGCCATTCTCCCAAATCATCTCACCTCTCCCTCTCCCTCTGAGTTCAAAAGTCTGCTATACACATCTGTGTCTTTTTTGCTGCCCTGCATACAGGGTTATCATTGCCATCTTTCTAAATTCCATATATATGTGTTAGTATACTGTATTGGTGTTTTTCTTTCTGGCTTACTTCACTCTGTATAATCGGCTCCAATTTCATCCATCTCATCAGAACTGATTCAAATGTATTCTTTTTAATGGCTGAGTAATACTCCATTGTGTATATGTACCACAGCTTTCTTATCCTTTCATCTGCTGATGGACATCTAGGTTGTTTTTGAACCTAGTCTGAAAGATGCTTGACTTAATGTTATACATATAGCATGTTTGAAACTAATTTAATTATTCTGTTTTAGTATTTCTGCTATCACAGCTTCATTTGTTATCTACATTTAACTTTATAAAGTCTACCTTTTTTTGGTAGTATTTGCATGTGTCTGCATATGTATAAAAGACTTAAAATCTATGTGTCCTTCATAAGCACAACAGGAGCTCAAACTCCTGGCTTCCATATATAATCATCTGAACATGATTGATGCAGAGAATTTCCCAATTTTAATAGTGGACTTGATTGATGGTTATTATAAAATAAATAAATAAACCAATTATTTACAAGTGCTGGTAGATAATATGGAACTCTAACACCACAATAGCATTTTTTCTTGAAACACATATTACCATTATGTTATGAGACTTATTTTCTATTGTGAATTTGGGAACGCATGTACACCCATGGTGGATTCATGTCAATGTATTACAAAACCAATACAGTATTGTAAAGTAAAATAATGTAAAAATAAAAATTAAAAAAAAAATAAAACCCTTCAAGGAAAAAAAATAAAAAAATAAAACATAATCCAAAGAGAATGTCAAAGTAATTTTATTATTTATTTTTAAAAATACTTTGAACAATAACATTAAAACTGGAATGAGTGAAAAATTCTGATGGAAGTCAAAGAAGCATATCCATTTGTGTAAATCCTTAAAATATTTCTTAAAATAAAATGAATTGGCATGTTAACAAGCATATACATATTAGATAAGTAACAATCCTAAATCCATAATCATATTTCTGTAAGACAAAGAAATGATTAATCCTTTAAAAGCAGCTAGACTCTAGGTCATATTTTAAAAATTATGAATAATTTAGTGTTCATGGAAGGAAAGAGTTTGGCAAGAGGTAGCCAGAAAATTGAAGTAGAAGGAGGAGAGAGAAAGAAATATACCATTTTTCAGCAGCAGCAGCAGCAGCATTGTGTGCTATTCATACAATAGAGTTCATAGTTCATAAATTTTGACAAACCCAAACACTTATGTCATCCACAAATCTATCGAGATACGGAACGTTTTTATTACTTAGAAAAAAGTAACCTCCTACCCTTTCACACTCATGGAAGCAACCAGATTTCTATCACCATAGATTAGCTTTGTCTGTTCTAGAACTTTATGTAAATGTATCATACCGTATGTACTTTTCTGTACTTTGGTTTTTGGATTTAGCATCTTATCTGTGATAGTACCATGATATATTTTATTGCTTATCAATACTCTATGAATTTATTCCTCTTTATTCCATTCATTGTTGAGTAGTATATCATTATTTGAACATATGACAATGTGTTAATACATTTTTCAGTTGATGGACTCTTTCCAGTATGATTCTATGAGGAATAGGACTGCTATAAGATTTTTATATAAGTCTTGTATGGACAATACTTGAATTTGATTTTCTAGCCTAAAATCTAGTAATGAAATGGTTGCATCATTGGTATAGAGTAGGCATACATTTAAATTTATGAGTCACTGGCAAGCTGTTTTCCCAAATGATTACAACCATATGCATTTTCAGAAGTAATGTATGAAAGGTCCCTTTGTTTCATATCATTGTCAGCACTTGGTCCTATCATATTTATATCTTAGAAGTTCTATTGTACATGTAGTGAGTATGTAATGATATCTCTTTGTAGTTTAAATTGGCCTTGATGCCTAAAAATGTGAATTCAAGTCTTTTGTCAGATATATGTATTGAAAATATTTTTCCCAGTCTGATTCTTGCCTATTTCTTTTCTTTTTTTTTAAAATCACATATCAAGAATATTTTATTTTAATGATTTTATTTATTTTTCTTTTTAATATAAATTTATTTATTTTAATTGGAGGTTAATTACTTTACAATATTGTATTGGTTTTGCCATACATCAACTTAAATCCACCACGGGTATTTTTTTTTTTTTCGGAGAAGTTTTGAATTACAATGAAATCAAATTTATCAATAAAATTTAATGAATATTCCTTTCTTTATCCTGTTGAAAAACAACAGCAACAACAACTCTGCCTATTATAGTTATTTTTCCCTAAATTTTTAATAGTCTTAGCTTTTATTTTTAAGTCTGTGAGCTTCATCAAATTAATCTCATCTCATGATGTACGATAGGGGTAGATCTTTTCTGACTCATGGCTTTTGTCAATTACTGAGAAAATATGTTCTCATACCATTATTATGGTGACTTTGTCTAATTCTCCCTTTAGTTCTTTCAGTTTTTGCATTACGTAATTTAATCTTTTATTATTAGGATTGTGCACATTTAGTGGAGATATAGCTTCTTGACTAATTGTCTTTTAATCATGTCTTTATAACAATTGTTTTTGCTTTAAAATATAAATTATTTGCTATTCTTTTATACCTTAGAATTCACATAATTCCCAAGTTTTATTGTCACATGTTTTATTTCAATATATGATATAAACCCTATAATATATTGTTATTGTTTTGCTGTAAATGTCTCTTTTAAATAAATTAAGAAGAAATAAATATTTGTGAATCTACTACCAATTTGTAAATTAACCAATTTATTTGTTATTTTTAGTGTTCTTTGCATCATGTAGGCTTATATTTCCATTGGGTATAACATCCCATCAGCCTTAATGATATTCTTTAATATTTCTTGGAGAGAGAGTCAGGCTTCTGGCGATAACTTCTCTTAGCTGTTGTTTCATTTTAAATCCTTTATTTCACCTCCATTTTTTCAAAGATTGTTTTACTAGATATGGATTTCTAATTGATATGATATGTTTCATCTTTCAGCACCTTAAATATGCCATTGCATTTCTTTGTGGTTTGAGTTGTTTCTGATGAAAATTCAGCAGTTATTCTTGTCTGCTGCTTTTATATATATATCTAAATTTAAATCTATAGAACATTTCATTTTATCTTATTTCTTTTATAAGTTTTCTCTTTATGTTTGGTTTTCCACAGTTGTCTATGATGTGCCTGATTATATTTGCCTGTGTATATTTGTGTGTGTGTTTATCTTACTTGGGATTTGTTTAATATCTTAAATATTTGGGTGGGTATTCCTCATCAGACTTAGAAATTCAGGGTTTTTTTTTTTCTAGCCCTAACCTCTTTTCATTCAGAGGATTCCAGTTATGTATAAAGTGAAAGTGTTAGTTGCTCAGTCATGTGCAACTCTTTGCAAGCCCATGGACTGCATCCTGCTGGGCTCCACTGTCCATGAAATTCTCCAGGCTAGAATACTGGAGTGGGTAGCCCTTTCCTTCTCCAGAGGATCTTCCTGATCCAGGGATCAAACCCAGGTCTCCTTCACTGCAGGCAGATTCTTTTACCATCTGAGCCACCACGGAAGCCCTCCAGTTATGTATATCTTGTGACTAAATATTTTCTACAAGTCAGTAAGGCTATGTTGATTTTTTAAAAATATCTTTCCTCTTGATTTTATAAGTAAGATTGTCTCTATTTCTCTGTACTCAGGTTGTCACCATACAATCTGACTGTAGAATAATCCAGGGAATTATTAATTGCAGGTATTATATTTATGCATTTATAATTTTTCTTCTCTTTTGTTATAGCTTTCATTTTTCTCCTAAAACTGTCAATGTGTTCAATGACTTATGTCCATTTGAATTTCTTCTATGTATTTAGTTATTGTATAAATCCTTTGCCTATTACAACATTTCTGCTATCTTTGGGTCACCTTCAAATCAACTTCAATTTCAAAATCAACTCAACTCACTCTTTGTCAGAACTCCAAAGTCTCCTAACATTGTAAACCTCTGTAGTTGCAACAATTCTATTTTTGCTCACAACTATAGGTGTTTTGGAGAAGGAAATGGCAATCCACTTCAGGACTATTGCCTGGAAAATCCCGTGGACAGAGGAGCCTGGTAGGCTACAGTCCATGGGGTCGCAAAGAGTTGGACACGACTGAGCAACTTCACTATATATATATAGATATAGATATAGACATAGATGTAGATAGATGTTTACTCAGTTAAGTTAGCTAACATTTGACCAAAAAGTCAAAGGGACCTAAAGGACTATGTCTAACTCTTTGTCTGTGAATGCACCTTCATTCTAATACATTTATCTCAGCATGAACTCTGATGTCTTCTTCCTCCCAACTAGTGAAACCACTGCTGTTTATTTATGTTATACTTCTACTTTGCTAAAGTTTAGAAAATCCCCCAGGTAGCAAATTGGGGTAAATGTGTAGCTCTTCTAATGTATTTCACTTCTCTGACTGATCAAAGCACTATGTGATATGTTGCCCAGTGCCTGCAAAGTTTTGCTTTATATATCTTGTCCAGAGTTATGATTTTCTATAGCATGAGGGTAAATATGATACTCTTTATTCCATTATGGAGAAAATGAAATTCTACATAACTACTTTTAAACATTTATTATATAAAGATATTTTTCAGTGTATTGTAGATTACTTCATCTCCTATTCTCCCCAAAATGTATATTACAGATTGATTTCTCATTTTATAGTTGAAACATTTTGAGTGTTTCTAGGCTTAAACTATCTAAGATAATAAGAGGTAATGTGGTTAATAGGTATTGGGTTGAATTTTAAATTAAAGTCTATTGGAATACAGAATCTATTTGTTTTAACATTTACACTAGCAATTTGAGAATGTTCTGTGGCAAATTATTTGCTTAATAAAATCTTCAACGATGCCTAATAGATTTGATTTGACCTTTTCTCTCCCTCTTCTCCTTCTGGGACCTCTATATTCCAAATATTGGTATGCTTGATATTATTTATCCCAGAGGGCTCTTAAACTGTTATCATTTTTTGTTTTTCCTTTTTCTGGTCTGATTGGATGCTTTCCATCATTCCATCTTCCAGATCTCTTATGCATTCTTTTTTATCACTGGGTCTACTATTAACTCCTTCTAGTGTGTTTTCCATTTCAATAATTGTATTCATTAGTTTTGATAGTTTCTGTTTCGTATTTTCTGTTTCCTTATTACAGTTCTCGCTGTGCTCATCTATTCTTTTCCCTAACTCCATTAGCATTCTTACTACTTACACTTTGATTTCTTTATCTGGTAATTGTTTATTTGTTTCATTATTTGTTTTTCCGGGTTCTTCTGTTATTCTTTATATTGAGACCGATTCTTCTCCCTTCTCATTTGCATAACTCTCACTGTTTCTATGAAATTCATGAAATAATTACCTATTATGGACTTCGAGTGGTGTCCCCGTGTGGAAGCATCCCTGCATAGTCTTCACGTGCCCAGGGCTTTGCTGGGAGAGCTGTATAATCTCCCTTTTCCTCTGAGTCTTCTCCCTGGGCACAGGTCCCTGATTACTTCTCTTCCCTTCCTCCCCAATTCTCTGTGGATCTTTCTTAAAGCCATGGTTGTACAGGGGTCTTTCTGCCAGTTTCTAAGTAGTTTTAAGTGAGAGTTTTTCCATATGTACGTGTATTTTTTATGTATTCGTGGGAGGAAGTGAGTTCTACATAATTTTGATCTTCTGTGTTTCTCCACAAGGTATTTTAATGCTGAAACTTATTATCTTATAAACATTTGAGACTCCATAAAATTCAAAATATTTTTGTTTTCCTGTTATAGTTCTGTGGTTACTTTGTAAAGTAAAAGCTGAAAATAGTTTTTATCTTGCAGGGAAGCAGAAAGCTCAGGTCAGCATTAGCAAATGGGCAAAACAATTGGATATTTCTAGTCGTATACTGTGACTAATGAGTAGGTAAAGAGAGGAGCTTGTCTGTCAGCTTTCTCTTTGCTGGAGGAAGAAAAACAACTTGGAAGGTCAAACTATTCATTATTATTTGTCATACATGATGAATTCCAGAATTTGCATGATTCCAAAATTCATACTTTCAAGTGAGGTTTTGATTAACTTAGATCTTGGTAGATCAATACATTTGCAAGTCTTATGTGTGGGAGCATCCCTGCATAGTCTAATCAGGGAAACATGATTAGACTAGTTTCATTAAGACTTACAAATATTTTGCAACTCAGTGTGAAAAGAGATCAAACCTATGTCTCATTAATGAAAAAAATCTCACCTTGTTTTTATTTTGATGAAGTAACATGAAATAGTTCCCTCCACTGGTCTTGAGTTTGAAGTTTCATCCTTCATGTTTCAATCAAGAGCCAGCTCTGAAATGGACCGACAAGCTGCACCTGATGTTTCTGCCTCAAAAATTGTTTTTTGGATATGGTGACTTCATTAAGCAATAAAAGGGAATCTGTGTGCTTTCATTTCTATTTGTTCATCATTATGGTGCATGTAGGAAAATAAGAAAGTTCAATAGGTGTGGGATGAAAGTTATATTCCAGAAGATGCTGAAGATGATAAGATTTTGGTTGGAGTTTGAAATACATCCAATTCAAAGGAGGAATTTTAATAGTATATCCTTTTATATAGGGCTTCCCTGATGGTTCAGATAGTAGCACGTGTGTGTGTGTGTGTGTGTGCGCGCACGCATGTATGCATATGCATGGGTATGTACATATGAGAAAGAAACAGAGAAGTTGAGAGAGAGAAACTGTTAGTTAAAACATGTTTCCCTGATTAGGTGAGAATGCTGAAAATATAAGAAATTGAGTCTCACTTACTATTATGTTATAAAAGTTTACAGATTACCAGAGATCTAATAGATGATAAATAATATCTGATGCAACTCTAGTAAATAAATTATCCAAGAGCTGTGAAATGTAATTAAATTTACATTCACTCTTCCATTTATATGAGGAAATTATTTTAAAATATCAGTTAGTAGTATTCTCCACCAGCTTCTGTTTAACTATGAACAGGGTTCGAGTAAACCACGTCTAGTCTTGGATGCTGCTGCTGCTGCTGCTAAGTCACTTCAGTTGTGTCCAACTCTAGACACTGCTAATTTTTCCAGTTAAAGCAAACACAGGCACCATGCCTCTTTGGTTTTTTTTATCTCTATGCATTCTATGGTGAGATATTTTTGCTTTATCAGTAGCTCTGGTAATTCTGGAGGGCTGTTGACATCAAACCTCCCTCATCTCCAATTCTTTTCAACCATGTGTCTAATTGTTGTCCATTTAAAAATTTTTGAGTAGTATACCTTTGTGCAGATGCCTATAAGGTACCTGTCCATTCACTTGTTAATGAACATTTGCTCCATTTTTGTTTTTTGTCTGCTTGTACATAAAATTGCTATGCCCATATACATATCAGTCTTTTGTGATACACATGTATTCACTTCTTTTCTGTATACAGCTGAAAGTGAATTCTCCAGAAACTCACTCAGAGCCTGGAATATTGTAACTGGCTAATAATCCTTGCTGAATGAACAAATGAATTAATGAGCACATGACCACACAAAAGCAGTATATCCAATGTATCCCTGTGAATTTCCTTAGAAAGACTTGAGAATGATCTCAGAATTTCCATAATATAGAATATTTAGGAGACTCTTTGTAATGCATCAAAAAGGAGTAAGGTATTAATCTCACCAAAAGAGATGTTTGGCTTAACTAATGCAAATTCCTATCAGAAGCCGAAGATATTAAGAAAAGGTGGGAAAAATATACAGAAGAACTATACAAAAAAGATCCTCAAGACCCAGATAATAACAATGGTGTGATCACTCACCTAGAGCCAGACATCCTAGAAAGCAGTCAAGTGGGCCTTAGGAAACATCACTATGAACAGAGCTAGTAAAGGTGATGGAATTCCAGATTAATTCAAATTCTATTTCAAATCCTAAAAGATGATGCTGTAAAAGTGCTTCACTCAGTATGCCAAGAAATTTGGAAAACAGATCATTGGCCACAGGACAGAAAAATGTTGGTTTTCATTCCAATCCCAAAGAAAGGAGATGCCGAAGAATGTTCAAACTACTGCACAATTGCACTCATCTCACATGCTAGCGAAATGATGCTCAAAATTCTCCAAGCCAAGCTAAAACAGAGCATGAACCATCAACCTACAGTCATCCAAGCGAGATTTAGAAAAGGAGGAGGAACCAGAGATCAAATTGCCAACATCTGCTGGATCATCAAAAAAGAAAGAGAGTTCCAGAAAATCATCTATTTCTGCTTTATTGACTACGCCAAAGCCTTTCACTGTGTGAATCACAACAAACTGTAGAAAATTTTTCAAGAGATGGGAATACCAGACCACCTGACCTGCCTCCTGAGAAATCTGTATGCATGTCAAAAAGCAACGGTTAGAACTGGACATGGAACAAAAGACTGGTTCCAAAATGAGAAAAGAGTACATCAAGGCTCTATATTGTCACCTTGCTTATTTAACTTATATGTACAATACATCATGGAAAATGCTGGGCTGGATGAAGCACAATTTGGAAATGAGTTTGCTGGGAGAAATATCAATAACCTCAGATATGCAGATGACACTACCGTATTGAAAGTGAAGAGGAGAGTGAAAATGTTGGGTTAAAACTCGACATTCAGAAAACTAAGATCATGGCATCCAGTCCCATCACTTCGTGGAAAATAGAAGGGGAAATAATGGAAAGAGTGAGATAATTTATTTTCTTGGCCCTCAAAATCACTGCAGATGGTGACTGCAGCCAAGAAACTAAAAGACGCTTATTCCTTGGAAGAAAAACTGTGACCAACCTATAAAGCATATTAAAAAGCAGAGACATTGCTTTGCCAACAAAAGTCTGTCTAGTCAAACCTATAGTTTTCCAGTAGTCATGTATGGATATGTTCAGTTCAGTTCAGTCACCCAACCATGTCCGACTCTTTGCAACCCAATGTACTGCAGCACGCCAGGCCTCCCTGTCCATCACCAACTCCCGGAGTTTACTAAAACTTTTGTCTACTGAGTCCATGATACAATCCAACCATCTCATCCTCTGTCGTCCCCTTTTCCTCCTGCCTTCAATTGTTCCCAGCATCAGGGTCTTTTCAAATGAGTCAGTTCTTTACATTAGGTGGCCAAAGTGTTGGTGTTTCAGCTTCAGCATTAGTCCTTACAATTAATATTCAGGACTGACTTCTTTAGGATGGATGGTTGGATCTCCTTGCAGTCCAAGGGACTCTCAAGAGTCTTCTCCAAGACCACAGTTCAAAAGCATCAATTCTTGGGCGCTCAGTTTTCTTTATAGTCCAACCCTCTCATCCATATATGACTACTGGAAAAACTGTAGCTTTGACTAGACAGACCTTTGTTGGCAAAGTAATGTCTCTAATTCTTAATATGCTAGGTTCATCATAGCTTTTCTTCCAAGGAGCAAGCATCTTTTAATTTCTTGGCTGCAGTCCACATCTGCAGTGATTTTGGAGTCCAAAAATGCTCTCACTGTTTCCACTGTTTCCCCATCTATTTGTCATGAAGTGATGGGACCAGATGCCATGATCTTAGTTTTCTGAATGCTGAGGTTTACGCCAACTTTATCACTCTCCTCTTTCACTTTCATCAAGAGGCTCTTTAGTTTTTCTTCGCTTTATGCCATTAAGTGTGGTGTCATCTGTGTATCTGAGGTCATTGTTATTTCTCCCAGCAATCTTGATTCCAGCTTTTGCTTCATCCAGTCCAGAATTTCTCACAATGTACTCTGCATATAAGTTAAATAAGCAGGGTGACAATATATAGTTTGATGTACTCCTTTCCCAATATGGAACCAGTCTGTTGTTCCATGTCCAGTTCTAACTGTTGCTCTTTGACCTGCATACAGATTTCTCAGGAGGCAGCTCAGGCGATCTGGTATTTCCATCTCTTTAAGAATTTTCCACAGTTTGTTGTGATCCCCACAGTCAAAGGGTATGGCATAGTCAATAAAGCAGAATTAGATGTTTTTCTGGAACTCTCTTGCTTTTTGATGATCCAATGAATTTTGCCAACTTGATCTCTTGTTCCTCTGCCTATTCTAAATTCAGCTTGAACATCTGGATGTTTTAGATGGATGTGAGATTTGGAGTATAAGGAAAGCTGAGTGCAAAGAATTGATGCTTTTGAACTGTGGTGCTGGAGAAGACTCTTGAGAGTCCCTTGGACTGCAAAGAGATCCTACCAGTCCATCCTAAAGGAGATCAGTCCTGGGTGTTCATTTGAAGGACTGATGCTGAAGCTGAAGCTCCAATACTTTGACCTGACTCATTGGAAAAGACCCTGCTGGAAAAGATTGATGGAGGGAGAAGAAGGGGATGACAGAGGATGAGATGGTTGGCATGGGATCACTGACTCTATGGGGGTGAGTTTGAGCAAGCTCTGGGAGTTGGTGATGGACAGGGAAGCCTGGCATGCTACAGTCCATGGTATTGCAAAGAGTCAGACATGACTGAGTGAATGAATTGAACTGAAACAGAAGTTTTAATATTTAAGAATTATATATGTGAAGATATTAGTGCCAAGAGAGTAATTTATTTTCTCATGGAATGGTCTACTGAGAAATTAGACAACTGGAAAAGAAAACAGAAAAACTAAACTAAAAGAAGAAGAAGAAGAAGAAACAGGCAACCAAAAAGCAAAATGAAAATGCAG
This sequence comes from Oryx dammah, assembly GCF_014754425.2. NCBI lineage: Eukaryota > Metazoa > Chordata > Mammalia > Artiodactyla > Bovidae > Oryx > Oryx dammah. The sequence continues at coordinate 39,209,431 of NW_024070209.1, read as the reverse complement.
AGGACAATGCAAGGATCAGTTCAGTTTAGTTCAGTTGCTCAGTTGTGTCCGACTCTTTGCTGCATGGACTGCAGCATGCCAGGCCTCCCTGTCCATCATCAACTCCCAGAGTTTACACAGATTCATGGTCAACTTCAGCATCCATCTTTCCAATGAATATTCAGGACTGATTTCCTTTAGGATTCACTGATTGGATCTCTTGAAATCCAAGGTACTCTCAACAGTCTTCTCCAACACCACAGTTAAAGAGCACTAGTTCTTCAGCACTCAGCTCTCTTTATGGTCCAGCTCTCTCATCCATACACAGCTAATGGAAAAAACATAGCTTTGACTGTACGGACCTTTGTTGGCAAAGTAATGTCTCTGTTTGTTAATATGTTGTCTAGGTTTGTCATAGCCTTTCTTCTAAGGAACAAGTCTTTTAAACATAAATTATAAGTAGGATCTTATGATTTCTCTAACTTGATTAACCAGAAATATATATTATATTGTTACAATAGAACAGTTTTATTTTCTTCAAGATTAATAAAAGAGTATGTGTCTGTGAAATAAGAATGCAAAGTGTTGAGTCTGTCTGTTGAAGGCGAGAACATGGAAAAAGACCTCGGCCATGTGAACTGGGTTTTATATATTTTTTCCAAATTAGAAATGTTTAAAAAACACCTACATTTTGTACACAATTACTGGGCTTATATTGGAAACAAAAAGTAAAAAACTGAAAGACAAAGCATCTCTCTGAATGCAAATAAAATTATACACAAAGTTAAATGAAAAATAAATAATAAAATTCACTTCTTGAGTGCCTCTACTTTGTTCTTAAGATAACTTTAGTTTCTTTATTAACACTTGCTCATCATTCAGCAAATTCTTGTTAGTCTCCTTTGTTACAAAAATATCTGAAAATTCTTTATATATATTATATTCATTAATGTCTGTGATTACAAAATTAAGTTTTATAAATGAAAGATAATAAAGCAAGTGATTAAAGAGGATATTATAATTAGAATCATAGACCAAATTTTGTAAAGATTTCAGCTAGCCATCAATTATTTAGCTTATCAGTTTTATGCATGTATTTTTATTTAAAAAAAAAAAAACTGGCCAAAAAAATTTTTGTTTCAAGGGAACTGATTTTGATTGATACACATGGAGAGATCTTTTGTCTCCTATCTTGAATCAAATGTACATGAATGAAGAAAAAATACTTCTGTTGCCATAACATTTTTTCATATTTAATACTTAAATAAATTTATCTGTCAAAATCCATTATAGTATAATATCATTATGTACAGGCATGCTTCCTTATTTGATAGTTTATCACAAATACTGTGAGTTCATTTTTGAATGTGAATGGATATGAAGGAATTGGAAAAACAATTTGGCTCAACCTCATCATATTTTAACAATACATTAGATTTTCTTTGGTTGTGCTTGTTATAAATTAACAATAAAATGGTTTTCTTTTTTGTTGTTATTTTCTACATGTGCTTGTGTTTCTTAGGAAAACAAAGTAATATAGTGTCATTCAGTAGTGAGAAGGCAATGGCACCCGACTCCAGTACTCTTGCCTGGAAAATCCCATGGAAGGAGGAGCCTAGAAGGCTGCAGTCCATGAGGTCGCTGAGGGTCGGACAAGACTGAGCGACTTCACTTTCACTTTTCACTTTTCACTTTCATGCATTGGAGAAGGAAATGGCAACCCACTCCAGTATTCTTGCCTGGAGAATCCCAAGAACGGCGGAGCCTGGTAGGCTGACGTCTATGGGATCACACAGAGTCAGACACTACTGAAATGACTTAGCAGCAGCAGCAGCAGCAGTATAGATCTCTGAACTTCCTGGAAAATTGCTTATTTGTGAATTGATGGTTTTAAATTTAAAAAGAAAGAGAGATTGCCTTCTCAATAGTGTAGACTTTAGAAAGTGGTGTTATCTCTTTCTATGTTTACAGACAAGAAATATAAGAAAACTGAAAACTATGTTTCTATGATAGTTATGTTTCTAGTTCTTACTTAGATGCAAGGAACACAATTTTCCCTCCTTATTTTCTGGCTGTAGGGACCACTCCCCTCCTGTGTAAAATAAGGTTCTAGTTCTTGATGGAAGAGTCATGACCCAATACAATATGTGTAGGCATGGAGGAGGAGAGACTGAGGGAAATGTAGAAAGAATAGGGGATGAAATGAAAATAATGGAAAACAAATCAATGGCTCTCAGCTCTTATTCTCTTCTAATCACAAAATGTTAGACGAGAAATAAAAAAATTTTAATGTACTTTTTATAGAGTATTTCATGTAATGATAACTAACACAGTCTGATATCTGAACATCGTCTTGCTAATAAAGATTTTAAGATGCATAAAAAGCTAAGGGAACTAATGTAAATTCAGACAGAACCCATAGGATGCAAACCCAGATCTTATGATGCAATATTGTCTTCTGCAATGCTGTTAGATTATATTTAGTTGAAAGTTAAATTGGAGTTTAGAATCAAACCCCATACCCACCAGAGATGCTCAGAAGGCTCAAACAAAACCTTGTTCATACCAGAAGATTCCACAAAGACTGATCCAGACCTAACTTTGAGTGTTTCAGTGTCTCCTGCAGAGGTATGGGTCCGCAGTGGCCTAAAGCAGGGGCAGGGGCTCTGGGCACAGAAGACCTGGGAGTGACATAAGCCCTCTAGGAGGAGGTCGCCATTAACCCCACCGTAGAGCCACTGAGCAGATGACCTACAAACTGCAGAACAATTATACCAAAGAAATTTGCTCACTGTGAAGAAACTTCTAGGTCCCACAACAGATTTCCCAACCTGGGGATCTGGCAAAGGGATTGAGAACCTCCCAGGGAATTTGACTTTGGAGGCCATTGGGATTTGATTACAGAACTTACACAGGACGAGGGAAGCAGACTCATGGAGGGCACGAGAAAAAATTTTTTGCGCAGCAGGACCCAGGAGAAAGGAGCAGTTATCGCACAAAAGACTGACCCAGACTTGCCTGTGAGTGTCCAGGAGTCTCCAGCTGAGAGGTAGGATGGGCGGTGCCCTGCTGCAGGGTCGGGGGCACAGAGTGCAGCAGTGCATGCATGGGACCTTTAGAAAGAGGTCACCATTATCTTCATTACCTCCACCATAGTTTGGTCTCAGGTCAAAAAACAGGGAGGGAACACAGCCCCACCCATCAACAGAAACTTGGATCAAAAATTTACTGAGCATGGCCTTGCCCATTAGAACAACACCCAGTTTCCCCCACAGTCAGTCTCTCCCATCAGGAAGCTTCCATAAGCCTTTTAGACTTATCCCTCAGAGGGCAGTCAAAATTAAAACCACAATCACAGAAAACTAATCAAACTGATCACATGAACCACAGCCTTGTCTAACTCGGTGAAACTATGAGCCATGCCGGGTAGGGCCACACAAGATGGGCAGGTCATGGCAGAGAGTTATGACAAAACGTGATCCACTGGAGAAGGGAATGGAAAAGAACTTCAGTATTCTTGCCTTGAAAACCCTATGAACAGTATGAAAATGCAAAAAGATAGGACACTGAAAGATGAACTCCACAGGTTGGTAGGTGTCCAATATGCTACTGGAGATCAGTGGAGAAATAACTCCAGAAAGAATGAAGGGATGGAGCCAAAGCAAAAACAACACCCAGTTGTGGATGTGACTGGTGATGGAAGTAAAGTCTGATGCTGTAAAGAGCAATATTGCATAGGAACCTGGAATGTTAGGTCCATGAATCAAACTAAATTGGAAGTGGTCAAACAGGAGATGACAAGAATGAATATCAACGTTTTAGGAATCAGTGAACTGAAATGGACTGGAATGGGCAGATTTAACTCAGATGATCATTGTTTCTACTTCTGTGGGCAAGAATCCCTTGGAAGAAATGGAGCAACCATCATAGTTAACAAAAGAGTCCAAAATGCAGTCCTTGGGTGTAATCTCAAAAATGACAGAATGATCTCTGTTGGTTTCCAAACCAAACCATTAAATATCACAATAATCCAAGTCTACAGCCCAACCAGTAACACTGAGGAAGCTGCAGTTGAATGGTTCTATGAAGAACTACAACACCTTCTAGAACTAACACTCTAAAAAGATATTCTTTTCAATATAGGGGACTGGAATGCAAAAGCAGGAAGTCAAGAGACATATGGAATAACAAACACATTTGGCCTTAGAGTACCAAATGAAGCAGGGCAAAGGCTATCAGAGGTTTTCCAGGAAAACAAAATGGTCATAGAAAATATCCTCTTCCAACAACACAAGAGAAGACCCTGCACATGGACATCACCAGATGGTCAATATCAAAGTCAGATTGATTATATTCTTTGCAGCCAAAGATGGAGAAGCTCTATACAGTCAGCAAAAACAAGACTGGGAGCTGACTGTGGCTCAGATCATGAACTTTTTATTGCCATATTCAGACTTAAACTGAAGAAAGTAGGGAAAACCACTAGACCATTTAGATATGACCTAAATCAAATCCCTTAAGATTATACAATGGAAGTGACAAAAGCATTCAAGGGATTAGATCTGATAGAGTTCTTGAAGAACTATGGCAGAGGTTCAAGACATTGTACAAGAGGCAGTGATCAAGACCATTCCCAAGGAGAAGAAATGCAAAAAATTAAAATGTTTGTCTGAGGAGGCCTTTCAAATAGCTGTGAAAAGAAGAGAAGCTAAAGGCAAAGGAGAAAAGGAAATATATACCCACTTGAGTGCAGAGGTCCAAAGAATACAAGGAGAGATAAGAAAGCCTTCTTCAGTGATCAATGTAAAGAAATAGAGGAAAGCAATTGGATTGGAAAGACTAGAAATCTCTTCAAGAAAATTAGAAATACCAAGGGAACATTTCATGCAAAGATGGGCACAAAAAAGGACAGAAATGGTATGAACCTAAAAGAAGCAGAAAATAATAAGAAGAGGTGGCAAGAATACACAGAATAACTAAACAAAAAAGTTATTCATGACCTAGATAACTGATGGTGTGATCACTTACCTAGAGCCAGACATCCTGGAATGTGAAGTCATGTGGGCTTTAAGAAGCATCACCATGAACAAAGCTAGTGGAGGTGATGGAATTCAGGCTGGGCTATTTCAAATCCTGAAAGATGAAGCTGTTAAAGTGCTGCAGTCAATATGCCAGCAAATTTGGAAAAATCAGCAGTGGCCATAGGACTGGAAAAGGTCTGTTTTCATTCCAATTCCAAAGAGAGGCTATGCCAAAGAATGTTCAAACTACCGCACAATTGCACTCATCTCACACAATAGCAAAGTAATGCTAAAAATTCTCCAAGCCAGGCTTCAGTGGTACAGGAACCATGAACTTCCAGAAGTTCAGGCTGGATTTAGGAAAGGCAGAGGCACCCTTATGGCAGAGAGTGAAGAGGAACTAAAGAGCCTCTTGATGAAAGTGAAAGAGGAGAGTGAAAAAGTTGGCTTAAAGCTCAACATTCAGAAGACAAAGATCATGGCATCTTGCCCCATCACTTCATGGCAAATAGATGGGGAAACAGTGGAAACAGTGTCAGACTATTTTTCTGGGCTCCAAAGTCACTGCAGGTGGTGATTGCAGCCATGAAATTAAAAGACGCTTACTCCTTGGAAGAAAAGTTATGACCAACCTAGATAGTATATTCAAAAGTATATTCAAAGTATATTCATTACTTTGCCAACTAAGGTCCATTTAGTCGAGGCTATGGTTTTTCCAGTCCTCATGTATGGATGTGAATGTTGGACTGTGAAGAAGGCAGAGCGCCAAAGAGTTGATGCTTTTGAACTGTGGTGTTGGAGAAGACTCTTGAGAGTCCCTTGGACTGCAAGGAGATCCAACCAGTCCATTCTGAAGGAGATCAACCCTGGGATTTCTTTGGAAGGAATGATGCTAAAGCTGAAGCTCTAGTACTCTGGACACCTCATGCAAAGAGTTGACTCATTGCAAAAGACTCTGATGCTGGGAGAGATTGGGGGCAGGAGGAGAAGGGGATGACAGAGGATGAGATGGCTGGATAGCATCACTGACTCGATGGATGCGAGTCTGGGTGAACTCCGGGAGTTGATGGACAGGGAGGCCTGGCGTGCTGCGATTCATGGGGTCACAAAGAGTCGGACACGACTGAGTGACTGAACTGAACTGAACTGAGGAACCAGAGATCAAATTGCCAACATCCACTTGATCATCAAGAAAAGAGAGTTCCAAAAAAACATCTACTTCTGCTCTATTGACTATGTCAAAGCCTTTGACTGTGTGGATCACAACAAACTGGAAAAGTCTTCAAGAAATGGGAATAACATACCATCTTATCTGCCTCTTGGGAAATCTGTATGCAGGTCAAGAAGCAATATTTAGAAGTGGACATAGAACAACAGAGTTGTTCTAAATTGGAAAAGGAGTATATTGTCACCTGGCACGCTGCAGTCAGTAAAGAGTCAGATACAACTGAGTGACAACTGAACTGATAATGGGATAAATAATAGAAATTGACTTTTTCCCCCTGAATTGGTAATTCAGATTTTGTACATTCAAGGGTTCACCTGACTTCCTTTCAAGGAATCCTTTCTCCTTCAATATGAAATAAGATCAAGAATATGAATAATTTCCAGATCTATTCCTCTCTTTAAGAAGTCAACAGTCCCTATTTGAGGGTACGGTATTTGGACAAAACATTAAACAACAATAAAAATGCAAAGGGAAATTCAGTAAAGCAGCAAAATATTTGACAACAAAAATAAAATTAATTGTGAAATTTGTTATCTAAAAATATTAATTAAGAGATTTCAGAGGTTACTATTGTTTCTTGTTAGTGAATTAAGAGAAACCTCTTTGGACAGGATGGTATATAAATAAAATGTACCTTTAAGCTAGAACCTTCCTATACTGTCAGAGAAAAAGAAGGGTGAGTGTGCACTTTATAAAGTGATGGCCTGGTTTTGTTCAGAAGCAGTGAAGTACTAGATGTTTGTGATAGAGCGAAGGATACACAAGTTCATTTAGTCTACAAGGAACTGAGTTCTGGAGGGCTCTAATGCAAGGAAGCACCTTTTGTGTATTTATTTCACAGTTTAACTGTTTCAAATTGCTGAGAAATATCTTCCTGAAGCTATTTCCCATACAGTAACACAATTACAAGTGAGAATACTTTATGGACATGGAAAGTTATGAACATTTTATTTGCTTTTTATTTTTTTACTGTGATACAATTGACATATAGCATTATATTAGTTTCAGATGTACAATATAATGCTTGATATTTATATATATTTTGTGAAATGATGACCACAATAAGTCCAGTTAATGTTCATCACCATATATTTTTCTTGTGATGAGAACTTTTAAGATCTACTCTCTTAGCAACTTTCAAATATGCATTATCATATTAACTGTACTCACCATGTGTAAGACCCAGGTTCGATCTCTGGGTTGGGAAGATCCTCCAGAGAAGGGAATAGCAACCCTCTCCAGTATTCTTGCCTGGAGAATCCCATGGACAGAGAAGCCTGGTGGGCTACAGCCCATGGGGTTGCAAAGAGTTGAACACGGTTGAGCAACTAACACTGCTACTACTACCATGCTGTATGTTACATCCGTGACCTACTTTTTTGTAGCTGAAAGTTTATACTTTTTAAAACCCTTCACTTATTTCTCATTCCCCCACCCCTCAGCTACCAGTCCGTTCTCTGTATTAGTGAGCTTTGTTGTTGCTTCTGCTGCATTGCTTCACTTATAGATTCCACATACAAGTGAGGCCAGTGATATTTGTCTTTCTCTGTCTGACTTATTTCACTTAGCTTAATGCTCTCAAGTTTCAGCCAAGTTGTGAAAAAAGGCAAGATTTCCTTTTTTATAATGGCTGAAAACTAGTTTAATATATATATATGTATATATACACACACACATCACATAAAATACAGATTTTTTATGCTGATTTTATATCCTGCAACTTACTGAATTGGTTCATTAGTTCTAACAATATTTTAGTGGACATTTTATTTTTAAAGTAAACTCATATTGAAATATAACATATGTACAAAAAGTCTACAAATCATAAGTTCAATGTATATAATTTTTTACAGAGTGAAAACATCCATGTAAGCAGCACCTAGACCAAAATCAAATCTTACAGGCAGCACAGAAAATTCTAATGAATTTCCAAGTGCTTAGAAAAATGTAATCACTCCTGGAACTTCTCTTACTGTAGAATAGTTTCCCAATTTCTGACTCTTATAAAATGAAATCATACAATACATGCCCTTGTTTATCTGGTATTGGTCTTCCCTCATAGCTTAGTTGGTAAAGAATCCATCTGCAATGCAGGAGATCCTGGTTTGATTCCTAGGTTGGGAAGATCCCCTAGAGAAGGAATAGGTTACCCACTCCAGTATTCTTGGGCTTCTCTTGTGGCTCAGCTGGTAAAGAATCCATCTGCAATGCAGGAGACATGGGTTTGATTCATAGATTGGGAAGATCCCCTGGAGAAAGGAAAGACTTTCTGTATTCTGGCCTGGAGAATGCTTTGGGTTGCAAAGAGTCAGACAGGACTTAGTGACTCTCACTTTCACTTTCATCTGATATTTGTTTTACTCAAGAACACTGTTGTATGTAGAAAAAAAAAAAAAAAACTCCATGATTTTATTACTGAATAGTGTTCAGTATATTACTATGACACAATTTAATTTTCTTTACTACTTTTATGGAGGCTACAAAAATTTTTATCAACATTCTTATACATGTATTTGAGTGCATTCATGAACATATTTCATTTAGGTGTATTTGCAGAGATGAAATTGTTTGGTCATAAAATAACATATGTTCAGCTTTATTATATATTGCCAAATAGATTTCCAAAGTGATTGCACCTATGTACATATCTCCAAAGAGTCTATGAGAGTATAAATTTTTAAATTTTCTTTATATCATTTGATGTCATCATTATTTTGCACTTTTTATCTTTTAGTGGTTGTGTAGTGATAACTCACTGAAGTTTTAATTCACACTGTAATAATGAATAACGAAGCTGAGTACTTTTTTCATATCTTCATATCTTCCTTGGCCTCTTAGATTTTTAAAGTTCCATTAAATATTTTCGCCAACTTTCTAAATTGGGTATTTGATTTACATTGATTTGTAAGAATTTGTTTGTATTATTTTAGTGCTTTAAAGACAAATATATTACAAAAATTTTCTCTCACCTTATAGCTGGCCTTTTGTATTGATGAGGTAATTTTTATTGAAGAACAAAAGGTTTCACTTTCAGTGAAATTCAATTTATTTTTCTTTTTTCTTACTGACTGGTTTTGTTTGCTGTTCAAGAAATATTTACTTACTCTGAGATCATATAGTTTCCTATATTTTCTTCTAGAAACTTTATTTTTACCTTTAACATATAAGATCACAATATAGCTGTAATTAATTTTTGTGTGTGATGTGAGGTATTTTTTTTCTATAAAGGATATCCAATTGTCACAGCATCATTTCTGAAAAAAAATCATTTTTTCCATTCTAATTCATTGTCACTTTGTCAAAATTAAGTCTCTCTATATATATTTATTATTTATATGTATCTTCAGTTCAGTTCAGTCGCTCATTCATGTCCGACTCTTTGCAACCCCATGCACTACAACATGTCAGGCTTCCCTGATGCCTCACATCACTAACTCCTGGAGTTTACTCAAACTCCTGTCCATTGAGTCGGTGATGCCATCCAACCATCTCATCCTCTGTTGTCCCCTTCTCCTCCCACCTTCAATCTTAACCAACATCAGGGTCTTTTCAAATGAGCCATTTCTTCGCATCAGGTGGCCAAAGTAATAGAGTTTCAGCTTCAGCATCAATCCTTCCATGAATATTCATGGACTGATCTCCTTTAGGATGGACTGGTTGGATCTCCTTGCAGTCCAGGGTACTCTTAAGACTCCTCTCCCACACCTCAGTTCAAAAGCATCAATTCTTTGGCACACAGCTTTCTTTACAGTCCAACTCTCACATCCATACATGACCACTGGAAAAACCATAACTTTGACAAGACACACCTTTGTTGGCAAAGTAATGTCTCTGCTTTTTAAAATGCTGTTTAGGCTGGTCATGACTTTCTTCCAAGGAGCAAGTGTCTTTTCATTTCACAGCTTCAGTCACCTTCTACAGTGATTTTGGAATAAAAATAAAAAAGTAGTCTTTCACTGTTTCCATTGTTTCCCCATCTATTTGCCATGAAGTGATGGGACCAGAGGCTATGATCTTAGTTTTCTGAATGTTGAGTTTTAAGCCAACTTTTTCACTCTCCTCTTTCACTTTCATCAAGAGGCTCTTTAGTTCTTCTGCCAAAAGTATGGTGTCATCTGTATATCTGAGGTTATTGATATTTCTCCCAGCAATCTCGATTCCAGCTTGTGCTTCATCCAGTCCAGCATTTCTCATGATACACTCTGCATATAAATTAACTAAGCAGGGTTACAATATACAGTCTTGACATATTCCTTTCCCGATTTGGAGCCAGTCTGTCGTTCCATGTCCAGTTCTAACTGTCACTTCTTGACCTTCATATAGATTTCTCAGGAAGCAGGTAAAGTGGTTTGGTTTTCCCATCTCTTTCAGAATTTTCCACAGTTTGTTGTGATCCACACAGTCAAAGAGTTTAGCATAGTCAATAAAGTAGAAGTAGATGCTTTTCTGGAACTCTTTCACTTTTTAATGATCCAACAGATGTTGGCAATTTGATCTCTGGTTCCTCTGCCTTCTCTAAATCCACCTTGAACATCTGGAATTTCACAGTTCATGTACTATTGAAGCCTGGCTTAGAAAATTTTGAGCATTACTTTGCTAGTGTGTGAGATGAGTGCAATTGTGTGGTAGTTTAAGCATTCTTTGGCATTGCCTTTGTTTGAAATTGGAATGAAAATTGACCTTTTCCAGTATGTGGCCACTTCTGAGTTTTCCAAATTTGCTGGCATATTGAGTACAGCACTTTCACAGCATCATCTTTTAGGATTTGAAATAGCTCAACTGGAATTCCATCACCTCCACTAGCTTTGTTCATAGTGATGCTTACAATACCATTTATAATAACTTTAAAAATTATCAAGTGCAAAGCCATACTGAAATACTATTTCAAATTTATTAGATCTTAAAATGAATAAAAACATCAAGTGTTTGTGAGAATGTGGAAAAATTAAAGCTCTCAAAGCTCTTAGAATTGCTGGTTAGAGAGTAAAGTGTAATTGCTTAAACCTCATTTTCAAAATTTTGTTGCTATTTTATAGTCAATTAGGTGATATATTTTTGTTTATTGACATTGTATCCCACAATCCTCTTCATGGATCACAGCCTTGTCTTGGTGAAAGGCTTGCATAATTCAAGGAAGCCATGAGCCATGCTATTCAAAGCCATCCAAGACAGACAGGTCATAGTGGAGATTTCTGACAAAATGTGGACTGCAAGGAGATTAAACCAGTCAATCCTAAAATAAATCAACTCTAAATATTCATTGGATGGACTAAAGCTGAAGCTCCAATATTTTGGCCACCTGATGTGAAGAGCTGATTCACTGTAGAAAACCCTTATGCTAGGAAAGATGGAAGGCAAGAGAAGATGGCAGCACAGGATGAGATGATTATATAGCATACACCGACTCAGGACATGAGTGTGAGCAAACTCTGGGAGACTGTGAAAGACAGGGAAGCCTGACGTGCTGCCGTCCATGGGGTCACAAAGTCAGACACTGCTTAGCAACTAAGCAACATCCCACAATATCACTCAATTATCTTAATTATTATTTCTCTAGATACCTTGAGATTTTTAATGTACAATATCATATCATCTGCAAATAATGATGGGTTTATATTTTGCTTTTACTCCATATTCATTTTATCAAACAAGATTTCTTCATTAGAAAACTGCAGCATTTGAAACATCATCTAGAAAAAAAAAAAGCTTCGCAATTTATTTTCCCCTTTCATCGTGTATGTATCAGGGTGATAGAATTTCTTAAAAAAATTTAAATGAAGAGGAAAAAAAGAGTAGTCGGTATGAAAAAAATATGTCTTAGGAAGGCCTGATGGAATAACCCAATGCATAGCGGGTTATAGTTCTTTGTATCCTTAAAAGACAGGACAACAGATATCAGAACAATCTGAGGTTTTCTTCCTGAGGTCAGGGCTTCAGGGAAATCGAAGGCTTCCCCTCCAGGAAGATCTGATGAAGGCAAATAAGGACCATGAGCAGCACAGGGCTAAAGGAGCAACAGTCCAAATACCTGAAAGCTGTACTCAGAGGCTGTGAGCTGTGTTTGCTTCTTGAAAGAAACCCACCTCATTTATTCTCCTGAATCAGAGTCTGTCAGAAAAAACCTTGCACAGATATTATAAGGAGAGACAAAACCATTGGAAATACTTTCAGGTATGGGTTTTGCCTCAGAGTTTTGTAAATCCAGAGAAAAATATTGATGAAGCTTGCAAATTTATTATAACCTGTTTTTATTGTTAGAAGCAAGAGGTCATATCTTTAAGCAATAACCCTGAATATTCCATTAAATTATCATGGCTTTTACAGAAAAGAGGTTTGCACTGAATAAAGGAGAGCAGCTATAAAATACAAATAGACAGTAGACAAACAGACACTATATCCCATTCACAGAGATGAGCTTTTCTTTTTATACCTACTGAAAACAAATACCTACAAGAAGTGGTCTGTTGTTTAGAGATGTCATTCACCCTCACTTTCAGAGGCAGAGGACATAAAATCCCACTATTTTTCTGACCTTCACTATGTTAGATTAAAACTTATGAATATTCACTTTTTAAAAATTATCTCTTGCCATATTCACTTTATTCAACAATAACAACACCTCAAATTGTATGTACTTATTTGAGCAGTTGTCACAATGAATAATATCTGTATCTATGCTTAAGACAAACACAAGTTGTTTGTTTATAATTCTGTAACTTGGGACTGAAATCAATTGGGTGGTACTTCTCTGGTCTTGTCTGAGGTCTCTCTTATAGCTATTGTCATCTGATAATTTGACTGGGGTTGGGTGGTCCAAGAGAGTCTCTATCATATGTCTGATGGTTACTTCCATCTACTGTCTGGGATGTCCCATCCTCCTCCATTTGGCCCCTCCAGCTTGCTAGTATATATGGTGGTAGCAGCAATCTGGGAAGGTAAATACTATTGCTCAAGCACTTAACAAGTCTCTTCTTGCCTCATGTTTACTGATTTGCCATTGGCCAACCCAAATCACATGACCAACCCCTAAGTTTTGAAGTGTGGTGTGGATACTGGAAGGTATAATTCATTGGAGGCCATTGATTCAACAATCTACAATAAATAAATTCATGGCTTGTTTTTCTCATTTATTCTCTTGGTTTCAAATATCTTTTAATATTTTTTGGAAAAAAGTTTAGATTTAAGGAAGAAGCAAAAAAATATAGAGAGTTCCCATATACTTTTCAGTCAGTTCCCCTAACATTAACATCTTATATACCCATTTGTGCTAAGTTGGTTAGAGTTGTGTCCAACTTTTTGTGATGCTATGGATCGTAGCCTGTCAGGCTCTTCTGCCCATGAAATTCTCTAGGCAAGAATACTGGAGTGGGTTGCCATACCCTCTTCCAAGGGATCTTCCCAACCCAGGGATCAAACCTTTATCTCTTATGTCTCCTGGCATAGTACAATTGAAAAAAAAACAATAATTAATAACTAGTGCAATATTATTAACTAAAATACAGTCATTGTTTAGGATTCATTAATTTTCCTACTAACATCTTTTTTCTCTTTCTGGATCCAACCAAGGATCCTTAGTTTTCTCCAATCATGGCCTTGAAACTTTTGAAGAGGACTAGTCAGTTATTTTGTGAAATGTCTCCTAATCTTGATTTGTCTGATTATTTTTCATGATTGAATTAAACATGTGCATTTTCAGCAACTGATCACAGAAGTGAAACTGTGCGCTTCTCAGTTTATCTGTTAGGTAGTATAGGATGTCGATAAGTAATGATGTGCTTGTAATACTAAACTTACTCACTTGGTTGAGGTGATGTCTTCCAGGTTTCTGAAAATATGTATCTTTTCCTAAACAGAGCCTTGAAATCAACTAGTTTTTCAGGAAAAGAAAGACAGTTTAGAAAAAACAAAAACAACAACAACAACAACAACAAAAAAAACACACTGTTAACCCTTTCCTTTTCAACTTCTTAGTGTAGTCTCACAAAATACAGGGTAATGTAATTCATTTTCCTAAAATATTTTTATATTTTACCTAGAAATACTTTTTATGTTTTACTATTTCTAATAATAATGGATTGTCCTTTATCTTAAATTTCAATAAATTTTCTCCCAACCATCTCTAAGATTTTCCGTAATTAGTTTCTTCTCTGTGTATTTTTACACATCAGTTAAGATACTATCAAAGTTCATCCAGTTAAGTAATGCAAGATATTTACCAATGAGAGACATACATCTACAGTTTAGTGGCATGACAGACCCTTTAGCACTCTCAGACGGCAACTCATCAAAATGATTTTTTTTTTGATAGTTTGTGTTTCAGCATGTCTGCCCTGCAAGCATAGACATTGATTTTCTCTTTTATTCTGAACTACATTTCAAGCATATTTTTGTAATAAAACCTTGGCCTTTAGAAATAGTGTCAGACATGTTAAGTGACCGTTTATAATAGAATTATATTGTAAACTCAGGGCTTCTTTCCTGTAATGTAACCTACTGTATGTGCAGGAATCATCTGGCCCTCTTTGCATTTTCCAGTAAGAAGCTGAGCCTAGGGAAATGGCAAAAGAGAGAAACTAATATACTTGACAGTTCTATCACTGTGAATAATAAAGTCCTTTGTCTCTGATCCAAGAATATCATGGCTTCTAGTAGGGTAAAATCTGAGTCTGCACAGGTCTTTTTGCCTGCCTGTCACTTTCTTTCTTTTGTATCTCTGGCACCCTTTTAAACTGAAATAGAACATAAATAGAAGAGACTAGTATTAGATGGATGTGTCAAACTGTGGGGAATACTGCTTAAAATAAATGAGTGGTGTATTTAAAAAATGGAGATGAACCATTTGGATTCATGGGAAAAAAGATGCTTGAAAGTATGTATTTGCACCCACAATGCAATAAAAACTCAGCTGCCTCCCAATGAAATTGTTAGTTTATTCTCTATGAGATTATATAGCCAATTTTATGTTGATTAATTATTTTAATTCTCCAAATAATGTTAGAGTAAATGCTAATAAATAAATGTAAGCAATATAAAATTTGGAACCAGGAAGAGTTATAGAATTACTTTATTCTTTCTCAACCCAGCTTACCCCTTGAGCATTCAACATTCCTCATGATAGTGTTTCCTATTGTATGAAAATTGATAGGAGTGAAAATTGTTGGTGAATACATACAATTTTAGTCAACATTTTCAACAAAATTGGGGTCATGCTTTATATAATTGTTTTCTCTTCCTAATGTAACAAGCGTTTGGATAATCTTTAATATTAGTATATTTGGCACTACCTCATTCTTATACCTTATAATTGCTGCTAACTTATTGCTCAATGTGTTTAACTATTCCTCAGCGTATAAGCATTTTATTTTCACTCCCCCATTGGTGATACTATGAGTATCTCTTTACATATGCCTTTATGCATATGTGTCGGAAAGTTTTCTAGAAATGTTTTTGCTGCATAAATGGTATATAGTTTTTAATTTTTATGGATGCTTCTAAGTGATTTTTCAAAGAAAAATTTATCAGTTTATACTCTTACAAACAGTGGTTTAGATTATCTATTATCCTTCTTCTTTCTTACAGAGGATAATAACAAGCCCTTTCCTCCACTTTAATGGGTGAAAATATTTTAGGTGAACAGTGTATATTTAACAGTTTTAACTTATGTGTCTCTAATTACTAGTGAGATTCAGTTCAGTTCACTTCAGTTGCTCAGTCTTTAAGACCCCATGGACTGCAGCAAGCCAGGCTTCCCTGTCCATGACGATCTCCCGGAGTTTACTAAACTCATGTCCATTGAGTCAGTGATGCCATCCAACCATCTCATTCTCTGTTGTCCCTGTCTCCTCCCACCTTCAATCTTTCCCAGAATCAGGGTCTTTTCAGATGAGTCAGTTCTTCGTATCAGGTGGCCAAAGTATTGGAGTTTCAGCTTCAATATCAGTCCTCCCAATGAATACTCAGGACTGATTTCCTTTAGGATGGACTGGTTGGATTTTCTTGCAGTCCAAGGGACTCTCAAAACTCTTCTCCAACAGCACAGTTCAAAAGCATCAATTCTTCTGTGCTCAGCTTTCTTTATAGTCCAACTCTCACATCCATACATGACTACTGGAAAAACCATAGCCTTATAAACTGATGTCTTTGCTTTTTAATGTGCTATCCAGGTTAGTCATAACTTTCATAATATGTTTTCACGTTTTCATAACTTTCATAATATAACTTTCATAACTTTCATAATATACTGTCTAGGTTGGTCATAACTTTCCTTCCAAGGAGTAAGCGTCTTTTAATTTCCTGGCTGCAGTCACCATCTGCAGTGACTTTGGAGCCCCCAAAAATAAAGTCTGTCACTGTTTCCACTATTTCCCCATCTATTTGCCGTGAAGTGTTGGGATCAGATGCTATGATCTTAGTTTTCTGAATGTTGAGCTTTAAGCCAACTTTTTCACTCTCCTCCTTCACTTTCATCAAGAGGCTCTTTAGCTCTTCTTCACTTTCTGCCATAAGGGAAGTGAGATTACTCATCTTTTAATATGGTTATTGGCCTTTTAATTTATTTTCTCTTTTGTGTAATGTCATTTGTCTTCTTTCCGTATTATTGTTTTCTTTATTCTATAGTCCCCCTTTTCCAAATGAAGTAATTAACATATGAACATATTCTATTTGTAAATTGTTATACTGAAGAAAAGAGGGAAGCCTCTCTTTAGTTCCAGCCCCTCCCCAAATATGTGGACAACTGCTCTGCTTTCCACAGTTAGGCTGTATCAACTGATGTGCATCTTTTTTTGCAGTGTTTTAGGTTAATTTCCTTCTCTGTGCATGTGCAACATCATGTCCAACTCTTTGCAGCCCCCTGGACTGTAGCCCACAAGGCTTCTCCGTCCATGGGATTCTCCAGGCAAGAATACTGGAGTGGGTTGCCATTTCCTTCTCCAGGAGATCTTCCTGACCCGGGGATCAAACCCACATCTCCTGCATCTCCTGCACTGGCAGGCAGATTCTTTACCACTGAGCCGCCTGGGAATCATTAATTTCCCTGCATATATGTATATTCATATGTACACACATAAGCACACACATTAATGCATTTGATAATGAGATGATACCCTTTCATTATTTTGCAATGATTTTGCATTTAACCTCTTCAGTTATTTTTACTGACTCAATATAAAATTTAATGTTACTCATCAAATACTCTATAACTAAATGTTTATATGTTTCTCAATTTTTCACTACTGTGAACAATGCTAAAATAATAATCTTTGATCATGTATTTACATGCAGACACACAAGTATTCCTAAATAATAAAATCCTAGCACTAGAATTCCTTGCACAAAGATACTGATATTCTAAAATTTGATTATATGTAACAATAATTTTTTCAAACAGTTATGATTATTTTAATTAAATCTTGCCTTGATATATATAATGGCTGAAGTGAAGTGAAGTGAAGTCACTCAGTCATGTCCAACTCTTTCAGACCCCATGGACTGTAGCCTACCAGGTTCCTCTGTCCATGGGATTTTCCAGGGAATAGTCCTGGAGTGGATTGCCATTTCCTTCTCCAGGGGATCTTCCCAACCCAGGGATCAAACCCAGGTCTCCCTCATTGTAGACAGACACTTTACCATCTGAGCCACCAGGGAAGTCCTGATATAATGGCTAGAATAACCAATATATTAAGTAGCAAAGTAGTGCTACTGAGTGCCTTTACTGGTGTCTGATTTTAAAGGTGATACTATGTTATTTTCCAGTAAAGTGTGAAAGTGTTAGTTGCTCAGTTGTGTCTGACTCTTTGGGACCCCATGTACTGTAACCCGCCAGGCTTCTCTGTCCATAGGATTTCCCAGGCAAGAATATTGGTGTGGGTTGCTCTTTCCTTCGTTTTTCTAGTAAGATTAGTTATTATTCTAAGTTGTTTTTCTAGCTATAATTTTATTGGTTGAAGGAAGTCTCAGTGTTTGCCTAGAATTTTTGTCCCAAATTAAAACTGCCATTTATTAAATGAGTTTTGCACATCTATTTAGATGGCGATTTGGGCTTCCCTGATGGCTCAGCAGGTAAAGAATCCACCTGCAATGCAGGAGACACAGGAGACACAGGTTCGATCCCTGGGTCAGGAAGATCCCCTGGAGAAGGAAATGGCAACCCACTCCCCTATTCTTGCTGGAAAAATTCCATGGACAGAGGAGCCTGGCAGGCTGCAATCCATGGGGTCGCAAAGAGTCGGATGCATTAATGCACTGCACACATGCATGCACGGCTTTTACTTGTAGTTTTGCTAATATAAAACTGTCCTTGAATTTCTTAGAAAAATTCAACTTGATCTGGGTTTGTTTTTGATACAGTGCCATATTTTTGTTTAGCATTTTCCATCTGTTTACATACATGAGGTTGATATGCAACTTTAACTTAATCTAGTCACTGGTTTTGGTATAAACTTTATACTGATATCATCAAATTGGTTGAGACGCATTTACTGTTTTTCTAATATCCAAACATTTTATGTGATTTTGTGATGATCTTTTCTTTGGAAAATTTAGTAGAATTCCATTGTAAGACTAAAAAAATAAAACAACATATAAAAGCAAATTGTTTGATGTTAAAATATAAAACACAGGTGAGGGAAAAAATGAAATACACTAGTTTTTTTTTTAAGTTATTATAAAGGGCTTATGACTTGCATTAAAATTGTGAGAAAGTATATTCTTTAAAATTGGACATAAGGTTTAAAGTGACACAGTCCTGGAGTCAGACTCCAGCTTTCTCTGCAACTTATTATGTTATTTACCTTCTAAGTCTTGGTTCTCCAATGTGTAAAATAATATCACTGTTAAGGTCTTTGTGGAAGTAAAATACAATAAATAATAAAACCTCTGTCACAGTTTTGGGCACTTAGGATGAACTCAGTAAATGTTAGGTTTTTCCTTCTTTTATGTTTTATTGCATTACAGAAGTCTGAATTAATGTGTTTAGGCCCAGAAGGTGCTGATGATTATTTTTGAGAGACAATTACCATGTGTCAGGACTGTGCTAGGTCATTTGAATTGTTCATCCAAGGTTTCTTTTGAATACATGAAAAAGTGGAAACGCATTTGTTACCAACATGGCATCTTGTGATTCAGAGATCTGCATTTAAAAATTAAAGAGGTGACTGGGTCAGAGGTTATTGCTTACCCTGTAGACCTGTTATAGTCCAACCCTACAATTTTAGAGTTTGCATTGACAATATTGTGAACTTTTGTATTCCATGTGGAGGTCATGATGAACCCTCTAAAAGCATTCTTTGATGAAATCAATTTTGACATCCATTTTGGCTCAAAACAAGGCCTTCAGCAATGAGAATGCATTAATATAGGTCATTTATATAAATAGAACAGCTTCTCATATCAGTTTTGCCCATAGCACAATACAAAGAGAAATCTTAAAAAAAAAAAAATTCATCAGGACCAAAGAAAAAGGATTATTTCAGAATGTCTTCTTATGAGTCCAAATGTAGTCAGTCTTATTTAAATGGGCATTTGTGGAATGCCTTCTCTGCTTTTCAATTCAAATAAGAAGAATGTACATTGTTACAAATAAAAGGCCACTTTGAAAGAGTATACCATCCAAATTTCAGTTCTGTCATACTTTTAATTAATTCTTCAGTAGTATTTAAAAATGCATTTGGTTTTATTTTGCATTATATATAATTATATCATGTATTATACTACTATATCATATTTTTTACTCCAGAAATTCTATTTGATTCATTATCAAAAGTTTCTTGTCATCTTTAATAGTTTCTTATTGGTTGGTCATCATTTCTTTCCTTTGTTGTTTCTTCAAAGATACTTAAGGTGATTTTTATGTTTTATATATGGAAGTTATATCTGAAATACTCTCATAATTGCTGATTACCTCTTGCATTTTGTAATTATCTTTTAGTTCATGTTTTATTGAATCTACTTATGGGACCCCTGGGAGCCCAGTCAGGAAAGAGACTGCCTGCAATGCAGAAGTCCTAGGTTTGATCTCTGGGCTGGGGACATCTGGAAAAAGAAATGGGAATCTGCTCCAGTATTCTTGCCTGGGAAATCTCAGTGACAAAGGAGCCTGGAGGGCTACAGTCCATGGAGTCAGACTTAACTTAGAGACTAAACTAGCTAGCTAAGGAATCTGAGTTGAGGGGACTTCCTACAGAGAGGTTCTGTATTTGTTTCTGCCAAGAGTTAGGGGACATATTTGTTTCATACTTGGGATTTTATCTTTTTATTATTTTTGGCTGTTATTAATTTTATCATTTGTTCTTTCTCATATTATAACTACATCTGCATAAATATACTTTTCAATAGCTGTTTAACATTCATAATGTGAGTATAACAATTAAATTAAGAATTCTCTTCTTGTTGAACATTTTGATTATTTTCACTGTTATAAATAACTTCACAATAGATGCCTTTATTTATGAGGTTTTATTTAGAGATGTTTCTTCATGTTGGATGTAAAATTACTGGGAAAATAATGAAGCATTCTCAAGTCCTTGACTGTCAAATTGCTATTCAGAAGCGATATAGCAAATTAAAGCCTTTCAAGCAGTGTATCAAAATACCCATCTCATCCCACCTTTACTCTGATTTTCTGATTGATAATTTGTAGCAAAATAGGGCATCTCATTATGTTTTAATTTTTTGTTTGTTTATTTCTAGTGATGTTGAGTATTTTAACATTTGGTATCCATTATGTATTTCATTTTTTCTTTTGCTGGAGAATTCTTGTCAACTGTTATCTTAAGTTTATTTTTTTATTTGTTTATTTATTAACCTAATCTTTTCTTAAATCTCGATGAAAAATTCAAGGAAAACCAGTTTAATAATCAAGGAAACCCTGGGGCTCCTTTACTTGATCAGAGCACACTATGCTACTTATAAATTTAAGTTTTGGGGATATTAGTTTGTATTATATATATTTAGGTTTATGTAAGTCAGAAGCTATATGCCTAAATCAACATATATCCAGTGGTTGAATTACAGGCTAATTTTTCCAGTGAAAATATATTGCAATTGAATTAGTATTCCAATTTTATGATAGCTAAACCCAACTTTATTAAATTATGTAAATTGTCTATCAATGTTGATGTTCCAAAATAAATATGATAATAAATTATCCTTTTACATATGCATATTTTTACACTTTAGACACTATTCTCCCCAATTCAGGAGCAAGCAGAATAACAAGGTAAATGATTTCCATCTCTATAATTGTACATGCTATCTAATGTTTAATAAACTGATTTAATAGGTTGTGAGATACATTGGTATATAACACACAAACCCCCAAATATTATACTGGTCTATTAACTACACATGTGTTGTGCTTATGTGCATGTTCGTATATATATACTTATTTACATATACTGGTATATAAAATATATCCCTATGTAAATGTGATAGCATGTAAACAAATCAGTTCAGCTCAGTCACTCAGTTGTGTCCAGCTGTCTGTGACCCCATGGACTACCGCATGTCAGGCTTCTCTGTACATCACCAACTCCCAGAGCTTGCTCAAATTCATGTCCATCAAGTCGGTCATACCATCCAACCATCTCATCCTCTGCCATCCCCTTCTCCTCCTGCCCTCAATCTTTCCCAGCATCAGGGTCTTTTCCAATGAGTCAGTTCTTCCCTTCAGGTGGCCAAAGTATTGGAACTTCAGCTTCAGCATCAGTCCTTCCACTGAATATTCAGGACTGATTTCCATTAGGATTGACTGGTTTGATTTCCTTGTAGTCCAAGGGACTCTCAAAAATCTTCTCCAGTGCCACAGTACAAAAGCATCAATTCTCTGGTGTTCAGCTCTGTTTATGGTCCTACACTCACATCCGTACATGACTACTGGAAAAACCATAGCTTTGACTATATGGAACTTTGTTTGCAAAGTAATATCTCTGTCTTTTAATATGCTGTCTAGGTTTGTTACAGCTTTTCTTCCAAGGAGCAAGAGTCTTTTAATTTCATGGCTGCAGTCACCATCTGCAGTGATTTTGAAGCCCAAGAAAATAAGTTATCTTACTCTTTCCAATATTTCCCCATTTTTTTTGCCATGAAGTGATGGGACCAGATGCCATGATCTTAGTTTTCTGAATGTTGAGCTTTAAGCCAACATTTTCATTCTCATCAAGAGGCTCTTTAGTTCTTGTTCACTTTCTGCCATAAGGATAGTGTCATCTGTGTATATGAGGTCATTAATATTTCTCCCAGCAATCTTGATTCCAGCTTGTGCTTCATCCATCCAGCATTCTGCATGATCTACTCTGAATATAAGTTAAATAAGAAGGGTGATAATAAACAGCCTCAACATACTCCATTTCCAATTTGGAATCAGTCTGTTTTTCCATGTCCAGTTCTAACTATTGCTTCTTGACCTGCATACAGATTTACCAGGAGACAGGTAAGATGGTCTGGCATTCCCTTCTCTTGAAGAATTTTCCATAGTTTGTTGTGAACCACAGTCAAAGGCTTTAGTGTAGTCAATAAAACAGAAGTAGACGTTTTTCTGGAACTCACTTTTTTGATGATCCAGCAGATGTTGGCAAATTGATCCCTTGTTCCTCTACCTTTTCTAAATCCAACTTGAACATGTGGAACTTCATGGTTCATGTACTGTTGAAGCCTGGCTTGGAGAATTTTGAGCATTACTTTGCTAGCAAGTGAGACGAGTGTAATTGTGAGGTAGTTCGAACAATCTTTGGTTTTTCCTTTCTTTGGAATTGGAACAAAAACTGACCTTTTCCAGTCCTGTGGCCACTGCTGAGTTTTTCAAATTTGCTTGCATATTGAGTACAGCACTTTAAAAACATCATCTTTTAGGTTTTGAAATAGCCCAGCTGGAATTCCATCACCTCCACTAGCTTTGTTCATGGTAATGCTTTCTAAGGCCCACTTGACTTTTCATTCCAGGAGACTGGCTCTAGGTGAGTGATCACACCATCATGGTTATCTGGGTTAATATCTTTTTTTTTTTTTTTTTAACGTTTCTTCTGTATTCTTGCCACCTCCTCTTAATATCTTCTGGTTCTTTTAGGTCCGTACCATTTCTGTCCTTTATTGTGCCCATCTTTAATGAAATGTTCCTTTGGTATCTCTAATTTTCTTGAAAATATCTCTAGTCTTTCCCATTGTATTTTTTTCCTCTATTTCTTTTTTTTTTCCCCCTCTATTTCTTTGCATTGATCACTGAGAAAGGCTTTCTTATCTTTCCTTGCTAGTCTTTGGAACTCTGAATTCAGATGGATATATCTTTCTTTTTTCCTTTGCCTTTCACTTCTCTTTCACTTCTCTTCTTTTCTCAGCTCTTTATAAGGTGTCCTCAGACAACCATTTTGCCTTTTTGAATTTCTTATTCTTGGGGATGATTTGATCACCACCTCCCATCCAATATCACAAACCTCTGCCATAGTTCTTCAAGCATTCTGTTTATCAGATCTAATCCTTTGAATGTATTTGTCACTTCCACTGTATAATCATAAGGGATTTGATTTAGGTCGTACCTGAATGCTCTAATGGTTTTCCCTACTTTCTTCAATTTAAGTCTGAATTTTTCAGTAAAGCGTTCATGATCTGTGCCACAGTCATCTTCTGGTTTTGTTTTTGCTGACTGTATAAAGCTTCTCCATCTTTGGCTGCAAAGAATATAATCAGTCTCATTTCTGTATTGGCCATGTAAACATATGTGTGCATATCAATATTTTTGATAAGAAATTACCTATTATTTTCACTGTCTCAGAATTTCAGATATCCTAAATATTTGGGTTTAAGTGTTAAATTATCTGCTTATAGCATGGTATCCAGTTGTCAAATCAGTTTTATAGCACGTAGCTTATCTCATCATTTTGGGTCCTTTCTGGATCAAAGATGGGTCAGGAGAGGGTTAGAGAGAATTTATATAATAAGTGTTGTGGAAAGCTGAGCCTTTTCCTCTCTCTTCAACCAAGCCAAAGAAGAGGACTTGAGAGAACCACCCTAAAAGTTTGACCAGTGTCACTGGAGTTTGAGAGCCATAGGGGATATACCTGACTCAAAGTTCAAAAAGTCTAAAGGCAAGGCAGGGCTAGTGCAGCCTCTGTTGGCAGAGTAGTGATAGGATGAAAGTATATATTATATTATTTTCACTAAGAGAGGAAACCAGAAGCAGTCTGTCATGGGCTAAAGGTGGCTCCATTCATGGAGCCATGGTTTGTCATCTTGGGAGAGGACCCACCCAACTAGGTACTTACTGGAATGTGAGTGTCAAAATCTAGGGGCCAAGCAAGACCATAACTGATTTTCTGGAGGAATTTTTAGAGCACTTAGGAGACCTAAAATTTGAGGTCCCAATTTGAAAAATCTTAGAGGGAAAAGAAAACTTTTCATTTGCTATCTTGCCACATGAATGGGCATCAGTGTCCATGAAAATCCTGGCAGTCAAGTAAGATGAAGTCTCTCAAAATAATAGCCTGCCTAATACAGAGGCTAGACTCCCCTGAAATCAATCAGTCTGAGCTGCTTGTCTGTGGGGAGAGTCTTTGCCTGTAGAGATTTTTTTAAATCATCAAAGTAGGAAAAGGCAAATAAATAAAAAAAAAACAAAATCAGAAGTAGAAAAAAGAAATAGTGAGCAGCATTTATCCTTAATCTTAATTGATATGTCTTACCATATAACCACTTTGAGAGATCCATGCCTTGTTCTTCTTTCTCTCTGTCTGTCTGTCTGTCTGTCTGTCTCCCCCCCTCTTTATTCACTCTGCTCCTACTCTTTTACACAGAGTCAAGTCAAAAACACACTGTTTAGGACACATCATGACCTCCAATTTCTGAAAGCCTCCTCTGTTTATTTTTCAACACTGGGGCATTGGGATCTTTTCACATTTTATTGATTTTTAGCCTGATTTCCATGAGGTCAGAAAACATATTCTGTATGAATTCAAAACTTTGAAATGTGTTGCCACTGCTTTCTGTTTCAGCAGTGTATGATTAAGTAGTTGGTGAAAAGACCACATGATGAAACTGCAAAGTATGTGAGGAGTTGACTTCCTATAGGTAAATGTTTGATTAATTGGAGATAGAAAAGAGCTAGTGTATGCATCCTCCACCCTCTTCCTTTTTCTGATGAGATATTCCAACTTACACTCCATATGACACTTAAAATGGTGGCCCAGAGTGCGGAAGTATCAAGTTTAGCCCCCTCATATATGACCAGTGCAGAAATGCACCACCTTGGGTTTGCTTCCCACCCTTTACCCACCTTATTACTCTTCCTTCATTCCAGCTGCATTGAAATTGCACTTTCCATTAAGAAGTCAGTGTGTAAGTTTTGATTCAGGCTGTTTTCTTGGGTGCTTAAGCTAAGACAATTAGAAGTGTTTCTAGAAAACAGAATCTCAGGCTGAGATTTTGGGATCCTATTATCTACACATGTGAGAGCAACAGGGACTCGGATGCCTGGATAAATGAGATGGTAATCTGACATTCAGTAACATCATAGTTTCTTAAGCTGTCACAAGTGGTTGATTCCAAAGAGGCATAGATGGAAGGCAAGTTTCAGAGGGATCACACCTATTAGAATGGCTAAAATGGAACACTGACATCAAATACTGCAGTGAATGTGGAACAACAGGAACTCTTGCTCATTGCTAGCAAGAATGCAAAATGATACAGCCATTTTTGAAGACAGTTTTGTCCAATATTTCAGTTTTCTGAGGGAAAAATAGCACAATACATGTGTATACATGGGCTCTGAAATATAAATTATGCAATTTTTGTGATTTGGCATAAGAGTTAAATGGTCTTACGTTTTGCATTTCAAACTGATTGCACAACATAAAGATGATTGGAAAAATTCAACCCCAAATTTAAATGTTTAAATTTTCTTTGCTTTAAATGAAAATAAATATCAAATAAAACTCTTGATAAATAGAGAGCTGAACTGAAGCTGAAAGGAAAAAGTCTACTTAAAATACTAAAGTATTTTAGTATTTTTAGTGACACTTCCTCCCTACTTTTTGAATAAGGAGCCTTGCATTCTCATTTTCTTCAGGACATTGCAAATTACGCTGCTAGTCCTATCGTATGTGTGTCTGTTCTGTATATATGTGCTCTTATTTAAATGTAAGAATTTTTGCAGCCCCTCCTCTCAAGCCAATCAATGCATTCTTAAGGGTAATGTCACACCCATTGAAAATGCATGCTCTATTGCTTCCACCAATATCTGCAGCCATTCGCCAGAATCTGAAAACATTTTGAGGACTGTTTGATATGGGGTCTGATCTGACACTGACATCAGAGCCATGGACTGCCTTTTTTGCCGTCTGAGTTGAGCAGGAACTTATGGAGGGTTAGTGGATACACCCACATGGCCAGCATGGTAAAGCATCACATTGTATTTGATTCCCACACTTATCTACTACCTCATTCCCCCTTGCCATCACTCACATTGCACTGAGATTACACACTGCAGTAATGTTAGAACATAAGTTTTGCCCCAAGCTCTGTTTTGTAGTGAACTCTATTATATTAATATGTTACTTGGTTTCTTGTTTGTCTTCCATAGCACTTGAGATTTCACTGGTGACACATTATTTTCCATTATCACCCCATATTTCCTTGCCATTTTCAGTTTTCATGACCAATTATATATATGTTAGTCAGAGAAAATGCTGAACGCTATGACCTAGCTTCCCTTCCTGGTGTTTAAGAAATGGATGACAGGAAACCTCCAGGTAAATGATACAGATTGTATTTTGTTTCAAGCCATGGAATATGTAGAAAAGCAAATTCCTAGGCATAACCCAGCTTTCTTGCATTTGTTATAGTGATGCTAGTATACAGGGATGCCTTGATGTTTCCTTGTCAACCTGGCTGTCTGGTCTGGCATTGCTGCTTTCTTAACTTTTAGTTAGGTAATGAAGGCTGAGAGAGAAGGGATGCTGTTGGACAGTTGTGCTGGAGAAGACTCTTGGGAGTCCCTTGGACTGCAAGGAGATCAAACCAGTCAACCCTAAAGGAAATTAGCCCTGAATATTCATCGGAAGGACTGATGCTAAAGCTGAAACTCCAATATTTTGGCCACCTGATGTGAAGAGCTGACTCACTAGAAAAGACCCTGACGCTGGGAAAGATTGAAGGCAGGAGGAAAAGGGGATGACAGAGGATGAGATGGTTGGATGGCATCACCAACTCAATGGCCATGAGTTTGAGCAAACTCCAGGAGATGGTGGAGGATAGGGAATCCTGGCATGCTGCAGTCCATGGGGCCACAAACAGTTAGATACAACTGAACAACAAAAAGGCAATGCATTAGACAATGTGGAATAAAACATGGGAAAGTAAAGAAAAGTGTTTGCATCCCCTTGCCATAAGTAACATTTTCTCCTTTTCTAAGATGTTGTTTTCTTCCACACATTCTGCTTCCTACAGGGATTCTCCTTCCACTGCTTTTAAAATTTAAATTGTCATAAGGTTCTAAAATACCAAAGACTTCTTACTTCTGTGGACTCACCAGGATTGGGTTATATAGGAAAACTTACACTAGTTTTTCAAAATGAAAAGTCATTGAATTTTAAATTTGTAAATATCAAAGCAAAGGGGCAGGGCAAGTTAATTTATAATGCTATGCTCAGTTTGTTTTTCATTTGAAGTTTTGCTTTAAAAAAAGGATTTATGTTAAAAATGAGCTTACTTTTGGACATGGTTTTGTAATCAGATGCTTCATGGTTTATCATTTAACTGTTGTCATGACATTATAATATAATTTAATATCAACTAAAGGAATTGAGGAACTCTCAGAGAGTTAATACCTGCTCTTTCAATATAATATTGTGGCAGAGAGTTGAATGCCAGAGGTTAAGCACAATTCCATTTCAATATAAAATAACTAATTAAGAAAATATTAATTGTGTGATAACAAAAACCAAGAGCAGAAAACCAAAGCATATGTATCTCTTTTGGAAAATGCTTTAAATTTCAGTATTAATATGTGCTATTGTTGCCAAAACCAGGTCCAGCTGCTTGCTGCTCAAAGGCCATTAAGGGGCCAGTTTGGTGGAAAGGAGAGTTTGCTTTATTTTGGATGACAGCAACTGGGAGAGATGGTGGACAGACACCTGCCCAAATGTGAGCCCCTTCCCCCACTGATAGTGGGCAAGAGCTTTTACAGGCGGAGGGAGGGGGCTACATGCAGAAAGAGTCATCTGTCAGTCATCTTGACATTGGTCATTGGTGGTCTGATCAGTGTCATCTTGAGTACAATTAATCTTCAGTTCTAGGATTGGTTTGCTTGCATTTCCTGAGGCCTGTTCTCAGAATTATGGCAACTTTTGTCATGGCTACATAGTCTGGTCATCATGTAGTTAACTTTTCCACCTGGGGTTTCAATATCTGTAAGACATCACAGAGGTTATATCTCAGAATATTATCTATGGCCCTTGAGAAGAGATTAAAGTCCTTGACTATGTGTAATGACTACATTATTATCACTTGCTCTCTTTTGACTGTGCTCCTTCCTTTCTGCATTTTCTCACTTCTCTGATTAAACTTATTCTTTGGCTAAAGTTTTTCCACAGACATAAAGCAGGCTGAGGACATGAAGAGCAAGGGTCATAGGGTCCTGCTCAGTTTCATTGCGAATTCACTGTATAGAGAGAAGCCATAATAAAGCAATATTCATTTATAATCAGTTCAGTTCAGTCACTCAGTCATATCAGACTCTTGGCAACTCCATGGACTGCAGCACGCCAGACTTTCCTGTCCTTCACCATGTCCCAGAGCTTGCTCAAACTCATGGCCATTGAGTCAGTGATGCCATCCAACCATCTCATCCTCTGTTGTGCCCTTCTCCTCCTGCCTTCAATCTTTCCCAGCATCAGGATCTTTTCCAATGAGTCAGTTCTTCACATCAGGTGGCCAAAGTATTGGAGTTTCAGCCTCAGCATCAGTCCTTTAAATGAATATTCAAGTATATTCATTTATAATAACAAGAGTTAAATTTTAAAAACTATGTTTCAAAGCAAAGCTGTTATGATAAAGAAGTAAATATGAAGTATTAACTATATAATGTTTCAGACACCTTGTTTAAAAATGTCTTTATTACAAATCATTTTTTCAGAAGTATAAAGCATATGCAGGAATTACACATTTTAAGATTAACATTCATGAAAATAAATAAGGGAAACCTCACTTAAAACAAAATAAGAAACTCTGAAGAGGTAACTCTCATGCACTACCAGAGCCAAGCAGGAGAAAGAACTTCTTGTCTAGCAACAGCCCAGCCAAGGAGAAGCTGTTATCACCCTGGGATTCTTTGAAACAGCCTCTTCCAATTTTCTGATTATTTTAAACTTATAAACATATATAATCATAATATAATTACAAAGTATTATGGTAGATATTATAGTATTCAAAAAGTTCTATTCTAAATTATCTATGCTTTTTAGTAAGGCATTTCTAAATATTTCCAGTTATCACAAGTAAGGAAAATATTTCCATTACCAACTATCAGTTCAGTTCAGTTCAGTTCAGTCACTCAGTCGTGTCCGACTCTTTGCGACCCCATGAATCGCAGCACGCCAGGCCTCTCTGTCCATCACCAACTCCTGGAGTTCCCTCAGACTATCGTCCATCAAGTCAGTGATGCCATCCAGCCATCTCATCCTGTCATCCCCTTCTCCTCCTGCCCCTAATCCCTCCCAGCATCAAAGTTTTTCCAATGAGTCAACTCTTCTCATGAGTGGCCAAAGTACTGGAGTTTCAACTTTAGCATCATTCCTTCCAAAGAAATCCCAGGGCTGATTTCTTTCAGAATGGACTGGTTGGATCTCCTTGCAATTCAAGGGACTCTCAAGAGTCTTCTCCAACACCACAGTTCAAAAGCATCAATTCTTTGGTGCTCTGCCTTCTTCGCAGTCCAACTCTCACATCCATACATTACCACTGGAAAAACCATAGCCTTGACTAGACGGACCTTAGTCGTCAAAGTAATGTCTCTGCTTTTGAATATGCTATCTAGATTGGCCATAACTTTTCTTCCAAGGAGTAAGTGTCTTTTAATTTCATGGCTGCAGTCACCATCTGCAGTGATTTTGGAGCCCCCCAAAATAAAGTCTGACACTGTTACCATTGTTTCCCCATCTATTTCCCATGAAGTGATGGGACCAGATGCCATGATCTTTTTCTGAATGTTGAGCTTTAAGCCAACTTTTTCACTCTCCTCTTTCACTTTCATCAAGACGATTTTTAGTTCCTCTTCACTTTCTGCCATAATGGTGGTATCACTCTGCATATCTGAGGTTATTGATATTTCTCCTGGCAATCTTGATTCCAGATTGTGTTTCTTCCAGTCCAGCGTTTCTCATGATGTACTCTGCATAGAAGTTAAATAAGCAGGGTGACAATATACAGCCTTGACGTACTCCTTTTCCTGTTTGGAACCAGTCTGTTGTTCCATGTCCAGTTCTAACTGTTGCTTCCTGACCTGAATACAGATTTCTCAAGAGGCAGGTTAGGTGGTCTGGTATTCCCATCTCTCTCAGAACTTTCCACAGTTTATTGTGATCCACACAGTCAAAGGCGTTGGCATAGTCAATAAAGCAGAAATAGATGTTTTTCTGGAACTCTCTTGCTTTTTCCATGATCCAGCGGATGTTGGCAATTTGATCTCTGGTTCCTCTGCCTTTTCTAAAACCAGTTTGAACATCAGGGAGTTCACGGTTCACGTATTGCTGAAGCCTGGCTTGGAGAATTTTGAGCATTACTTTACTAGCATGTGAGATGAGTGCAATTGTGCAGTAGTTTGAGCATTCTTTGGCATTGCCTTTCTTTGGGATTGGAATGAAAACAGACCTTTTCGAGTCCTGTGGCCACTGCTGAGTTTTCCAAATTTGCTGACATATTAAGTGCAGCACTTTCACAGCATCATCTTTCAGGATTTGAAATAGCTCCACTGGAATTCCATCATCCCCACTAGCTTTGTTTGTAGCGATGCTTTCCAAGGCCCACTTGACTTCACATTCCTGGATGTCTGGCTCTAGATTAGTGATCACACCATCGTGATTATCTGGGTCATGAAGATCTTTTTTGTACAGTTCTTCTGTGTATTCTTGCCACCTCTTCTTAATATCTTCTGCTTCTGTTAGGTCCATACCATTTCTGTCCTTTATCGAGCCCATCTTTGCATGAAATGTTCCCTTGGTATCTCTAATTTTCCTGAAGAGATCTCTAGTCTTTCCCATTCTGTTGTTTTCCTCGATTTTTTGCATTGATCTCTGAAGAAGGCTTTCTTATCTCTTCTTGCTGTTCTTTGGAACTCTGCATTCAGATGCTTATATCTTTCCTTTTCTCCTTGGCTTTTCACCTCTCTTCTTTTCACAGCTATTTGTAAGGCCTCCCCAGACAGCCGTTTTGCTTTTTTGCATTTCTTTTCCATGGGGATGGTCTTGATCCCTGTCTCCTGTACAATGTCACCAACCTCATTCCATAGTTCATCAGGCTCTCTATCTTTCAGATCTAGGCCTTTAAATCTATTTCTCACTTCCACTGTGTAATCATAAGGGATTTGATTTAAGTCACACCTGAATGATCTAGTGGTTTTCCCTACTTTCTTTAATCTGAGTCTGAATTTGGTAATAAGGAGTTCATGATCTGAGCCACAGTCAGTTCCTGGTCTTCTTTTTGTTGACTGTATAGAGCTTCTCCATCTTTGGCTGCAAAGAATATAATCAATCTGGTTTTGGTGTTGACCATCTGGTGATGTCCATGTGTAGAGTCTTCTCTTGTGTTCTTGGAAGAGGCTGTTTGCTATGACTAGTGCATTTTCTTGGCAAAACTCTATTAGCCTTTGCCCTGCTTCATTCCACATTCCAAGGCCAAATTTGCCTGTTACTCCACGTGTTTCTTGACTTCCTACTTTTGCATTCCAGTCCCCTATAATGAAAAGGACATCTTTTTTGGGGTGTTAGTTCTAAAAGGTCTTGTAGGTCTTTATAGAACCATCCAACTTCAGCTTCTTCAGCGTTAGTGGTCTGGGCATAGACTTGGATAACTGTGATATTGAATGGTTTGCCTTGGAGATGAACAGAGATCATTCTGTCATTTTTGAGATTGCATCCAAGTACTGCATTTCGGCTGCGACTCGGCGCATTAACCGCGGGCCGGCGCACTAAGCGTGGTCGAGAGGAGTTACCCCACGTCCGAGGTCAGGGGCAGTGGCCAAGAGGAGCAACCCCACGTCCAAGGTCAGTGGTGGCCGGGAGGAGACACCCCGCGTCCGAGGTCGGGGCGGCGGCCAAGAGGAGCTACCCCATGTCCGAGGCCAGGGGCGGCCAGGAGAAGCCACCTCACGCCCGAGGCCAGGGGCGGTGGCCCTGAGGAGCCACCCCTCGCTGGAGGCCAGGGACAGAAGCTGGGAGAGTCACTCCGCGCCCGAGGCCAGGGGCGGAGGCTGGGAGGAGCAACCTAAGGAGTGGTGGAGGAGGGCCTAGAGGAGCTATACCACATTGAAGGTCAGGAAGGGCGGCAGTAAGGAAATACCCCTCGTCCAAGGGAAGGAGCAGCGGCTGTGCTTTGCTGGAGCAGCTGTGAAGAGATACCACATGCCCAAGGTAAGAGAAACCCAAGTAAGATGGTAGGTGTTGCAAGAGGGCATCAGAGGGCAGACACACTGAAACCATACTCACAGAAAACTAGTCAATCTAATCACACTAGGACCACTAGGACCACACTAGGACCATTGTCTAACTCAATGAAACCAAGCCATGCCTGTGGGGCAACCCAAGATGGGCGGGTCATGGTGGAGAGGTCTGACAGAATGTGGTCCACTGGAGAAGGGAATGGCAAACCACTTCAGTATTCTTGCCTTGAGAATCCCATGAACAGTATGAGAACCCCATGAACAGTACCAACTATCATGTTATATTAATTAGAAATTAAATTTTCATTTTACTACTATTTTACAGAGCAAATTGAGAAGGCAAGTCAGATTTGAAAAAGTCACTGAATTTCAATGAAAAATCCACAAGGATTTTGACATATTCTTGATTTTGTGTTTCTACGTTTAACATGTGTAGTGGATATTGGCTTTATGAAGTGCTGAGCCATCAAGATATGTAGATAAATAGCACCAATTCTAGTTAACTGATAATTGGTTAAATTATTTTTAATCCCTTTACTGTCTTTAAACTAGTGAGCAGAGGTTTCTTAAATGGCTATTGGTATTAAGGTCATTTGTGAAAACTATTCCATCTGTTAGAAGATGATATGAATATAGAAATGAGTCCAAAAATTATACTTAACTATAATTTCATCTATAGTTTACTCCTTTTTCAAATTGCTCTGATAAAAGAGCCTCTAACAAATGAACAAAAAGAAATGTAACATTACTTGCATTAAGAATATGTTCATAAGAGATGAATGTGCAGTTAGTTTCAGAGAACTTGGCATTACTAACTTACCTGTGCCAACCTTAAGGCCATCAATCCTCTGCTTGTACTTTATTGCTTTTTCATTAAATTCACATCAACTAATTATAACATTGGATTGATGCAATCCTGTTATTGTTGTTTTAAATGCTAAGTCATGTCTGACTCTTTTGTAACCACCTGAACTGTAGAGGCTCTGTCCCTATACATCCCTTTAAAATTTTCAGATAAGAGAGTATTCAGGATATTAGAATAACTGTGTCAAACGTTAAAAGCATGGAGCCAGGATAATTCTTTTTCTTTTATTTTCAATGAATATAAACTCTTTAATGCAAGTTGAATATAAGAAATACACAACAATTTTGTACAATTTCCATTTATGTTTAGAAACTTCTTAGTGTTTTGGAGCATCTCATTATTCCTGGTAATTATATAGTTACATGACTTCACCAGTGCCTTCTATATGAGTTTTTCCCTAACACTCTTTAGCTCATTTGTGTTTTTTGTTTGTTTTTTAGTTTAATTTAATTTTAATGAATTTTTATTGGAGCAAAGTTGATTTATAATATTGTTAGTTTCTGCTGTATAGAAAGGTAAATCAGCCATGCATATGCATATATCCACTCTTTTCTAGACTCCATTCCCATATAACTCATTGTTGTTGTTCATTAGCCAAGTCACGTTGGACTCTTCATGACCCCATGGGCTGCAGCATGCCAGGCTTCCCTGCCCCTCACCATCTCCTGGAGTTTGCCCAAGTTCTTGTCCATTGAATTGGTGATGCCATCTAACCATCTCATCCTCTGTTGTGCTCTTCTCCTTCTGCCTTCAATCTTTCCCAGCATCAGGGTGTTTTCCAATAAGTCAGCTGTTGGTATCAGGTGGCCAAAGTATTGGAGCTTCAGCTTCAGCATCAGTTCTTCCAAAGAGTATCCATGGTTGATTTCCTTTAGGATTGACTGGTTTGATCTCCTTGTTATCCAAGGGACTCTCAAGAGTCTTCTCTAGCACCACAGTTCAAAAGCATCAATTCTCTGGTGCTCTCCTTTCTTTCCTGTCCAGCTCTCACATCCATACATGACTACTGGAAAGACCATAGCCTTGACTATATGGACCTTTTTTGGCAAAACAATGTCTTTACTTTTTAACACACTGTCTAGGTTTGTCATACCCTTCCTGTCATTGCCAATTAGAAGCAATCATCTTCTGATTTTGTGGCTGCAATCACCATCTGCAATGATTTTAGAGCCCAAGAAGAAATCTGTCACTGCTTTCATGTTTTCCATTTCTATTTGCCAAGAAGTGATGGGACCAGAGGCCATTGGGTTTTTTTGTTTGTTTGTTTTAATATTGAGTTTTAAGTGGAAATTTTCACTCTCCTTCTTCACCGTTATCAAGAGAGGCTCTCTAGTTCCTCTTTGCTTTCTGTCATTAGAGTGGTATCATCTGGATATCTGAGGTTGTTGATGTTTCTCCCGGCAATCTTGATTCCATCTTGTAACCCATCCAGCCTTGCATTTTGCATGATGTTCTCTGCATATAAGTTAAATAAACAGGGTGACAATATACATCCCTGGTGTACTCCTTTCTTGATATGGAACCAGTCTGTTGTTCCATGTCCAGTTCTAACTTGCTTTTTGATCTGCATACAGATTTCTCAGGAGGCAGGTCAGGTGATCTGGTATTTCCATCTCTAAGAGTTTTCCACAGTTTGCTATGATCCACACAGTCAAAGACTTTAGCATAGACAATGAAACAGAGGTAGATGTTTTCCTGGGATTCCCTTGCTTTCTCTATGATCCAGCCAATGTTGGCAAATTGATCTCTGGTTTCTTTCCTTCTTCTAAACCCAGCTTGAACATCTGGAAGTTCTCTGTTCACATAATGCTGAAGACTAGCTTGGAGGATTCTAAGCATAACCTTACTAGCGTGGGAGATGAGTGCGATTGTCCGGTGGTTTGAACATTGTTTGGTATTGCCCTTTTTGGGAACTGGAATGAAGATTGACCTTTCCCAGCCCTGTGGCCACTGCTGGGTTTTCCAAATTTGCTGAGATATTGAGTGCAGAAATTTAATAGCATCATCTTTTAGGATTTAAATAGCTCAGCTGGAACTCCATCACCTCCACTAGCTTTGTTTGTAGTAATGCTTCCTAAAGTCCACTTGACTTAACACTCCAGATGTCTGGCTCTAGGTAAGTGACCACACCATCGTGGTTTTCTGGGTCATTAAGAGCTTTTTTTTTTTTTTACACTTCTGTGGATTCGTGCCACCTCTTCTTAATGTCTTCTGATTCTGTTAGATCCTTGCCATTTTTGTCTTTTATTTTGCTTATCTTTGCATGAAGTATTCCCTTGGTATCTCCAGTTTTCTTAAAGAGATCTCTAATATTTCCCATTCTATTGCTTTCCTCTATTTGTTTACATTGTTCACTTAAGAAGGTTTTCTTATCTCTCCTTGATATTCTCTGGAACTCTGCATTCAGTTGGGCACATGTCTCCCTTCCTCCTTTGCCTTTTGCTTCTCTTCTTTTCTCAGCTATTTGTAAGGCCTCCTCAGACAACTATTTTCTCTTCTTGCATTTCTTTTTATTGGGGGTGGTTTTGATCACCGCCTCCTGCATAGTGTCAGAAACCTCTATCTATAGTTCTTCAGGCACTCTGTCTATCAGATCTAGTCCCTTGAATCTATTTGTCACCTCTACTGTATATCTGAGCCACCAGGGAAGATCACTGTATAATCATAAGGGGTTTTATTTAGGTCAAACCTGAATGGCCAGTGTTTTTCATTTTCCTATTTTCTTCAATTTGAGCCTGAATTTTTCAATAAGGAGCTGATGGTCAGCTCCAGGTCTAGTTTTTGCTAACAGTATACAGCTCTCCATCTTTGGCTATGAATAACATAATCAATCTGTTTTGCTATTGACCATTTGGTGATATCCATGTGTAGAGTTATCCCCTGTGTTGTTGAAAAATGGTGTTTGCTGTGACCAGGTTGGCAGAATTCTGATAGCCTTTGCCCTGCTTCATTTTGTATGCTAAGGCTGAATTTGCCCATTACTCCATGTATGTCTTGACTTCCTACTTTTGCATTCCAACCCCTTATGATGAATAAGATATCTTTTTTGGTGTTAGTTCTAGAAGTCTTCTAAGTCTTCACAGAACTGATCAGCTTCTTTGGCATCAGTGGTTGGGGCACAGATTTGGATTACTGTCATGTTGTATGATTTGCCTTTGCATGAACCAAGATCATTGTCATTTTTAAGTTTGCACTCAAGTACTGCATTTCAGAATCTTTTGTTGATTATGAGGGCCACT